>NC_140463.1:3167500-4367500 GCF_051167445.1 Perissodus microlepis
GGCCACCATGACGGACCCCATCAGAGGTGATTGGTCACCCTTCATAGAGAGGGAGGTGGAGGAGGACGGCGGACTGAGGCCCACCACCCCCTGTGAAGATTCTCCTGAACCAGAGCCCGAGCCAACGTCACCAAAAGACCAGAGGTTGAGAAGGGTCCTCGCCGCTCTCCACGTGACTTCCACTAGGGAGAAGTCACCTCCGCCCACTCAGCCTCCACAGCCTTCGGAGGACATGGAGATCGAGGTAATGGACCTCACACAGGAGGAATCCACCCCCACCAAATCCAAGGGAGGCAGAAGAACAGCGCCCAAACCTCTGACGGCTTCACACTCCAGCCTGCCACGCACCACTGAGGAGAGACTGAAATCCTGCAGGCAGACCCGTCTCCAGACGAGGAGAATTGAGGAATCCTCCTTGTCTCCTCCCTCTGCACCAGCTTCACCGGTTCAACAAGTGCACGCTCCAACGAGACACCCGAACACGCAGAGGAAACTGCAAGAGTGGAGTCTTCACATCAGGCAAACATCACTTATCATTGGTGATCCGAATGTGAGCACACTACCATCCTTTTCAATGCAACACATAAACTGACAGTTTTCCCGGTGCAAAATGGTGCCATGCACAGGCCCTGCTGGAAAAAGCAACCTGCGATGAAGACGTGGAAACACTGGTGTTATCTTTCGGCCTGAACAACAGGTCACAAAGGGACAAGAACACACCAGTCACAGAGCTGAAAAAGGCATTGAAGACAGCCCAGGAAAAATTTCCGGGGGCTGACATCTACATCCCAGTTGTTAACTTTTCCTTAGCTCTGCCCCAGAATGAGCAGGAAACACTGCTGCAGTTGAACACTTTTATTGCAGGTCTGGACAATCACATCCCTGCTCTTTCTGCTTCAATGTTCAACACAGAGAAGGACAATATCCACTGGACTGATAAGACAGCAATGTGTATGTTGGAGCACTGGAGTGACTATGTAAATGTGGCGTCCCCATAAGCCCAGCGAAAAGGGAGGGGGTGAGTAGTGGCGTTATTAATTTGTCTAAACACTTTCAGCCTTCCACTGCTCAGCGGACCCTTTTGAACAGGGGCCTACATTTTATTCCCACAAAGGGTTATAATAAAAATTTCCTGTTGCAATGTAAATATGATATCCAACAATACCACAGAAGAGTCAAATTGGCTATACATTATGGGGATAAGTCTGACACAGAACCCCAGCCTTTCACTCCCAAATCTGACTGGTCTCCTCCCATGGGTCAGCTTCCACCTGAGGTATCCACCTTGGTGAAAGCTGATTATGAATATTTTCAAAATCATTTCCACATTGACCGCATCAAACCCAATTTGAAGGGAGAAGAAACCAAAGCTCTAAAAGAACTAAGAGAAAACAAACAAATAATTATAAAACCGGCAGATAAAGGGAGTGCTGTAGTCATCCTGGACAGAGATCAGTATTTACAGGAGGGCTACAGACAACTAAATGACACAACATATTATTCAAAATTAAATAAACCCATCTATTTGGAAACATTGCCGATTGTGGAGAAAATAATCAATAACTTATATCAAAAGAAATTTATTAATATGAAATAAAAAAAGAAATACTATTTATTAGGCTCCTCTGAGCCAAGAGGAAGGCTGTTTTATCTGCTGCCCAAAATCCACAAAGACCCGGCTAAGTGGTCTGCACCATTCCAAGTGCCCCCCAGGCGTCCCATTGTGTCTGACTGTGAAAGTGAAACTTACCGCACAGCAGAATATTTGGACTTTTTCTTGAGTCCTTTGTCCACAAAACATGACAGCTACATAAAAGATACTTATGACTTTGTGGAAGAGGCGAAACGAATAGAAGTACCCGCTGAATCATTTCTCTTCTCTATTGACATTGACAGCCTTTACACCAATATTGATATTAAGGAGGGAATTAACTCCATTAGGAATATTTTCCATAAATATCCGGACAAGAAAAGGCCAGAAAAAGAATTATTACAATTATTGGAAATTAATCTCACGAGAAATGACTTTGAATTCAACGGGGACTTTTTTGCAAATAAAAGGGACGGCCATGGGCAAGAAATTTGCCCCTGCATATGCCAACATATTCATGGCTGAATGGGAGACTACAGCCCTTGCAAAATGTGTTAAAAAACCTTTGTATTACTACAGGTTTCTTGATGACATCTGGGGAGTATGGCCTCATTCTGAACAAGATTTTGAAATGTTTCTAAGCACTCTGAATGATCATAATGACTCAATTAAACTCAAATCCACAATTAGCAAAACCACAATTGACTTTTTGGACACAACCACCTTTAAAGGCCCAAATTTTTCACAAACCCACAAATTGGACATTAAAGTATTTTTCAAACCCACGGACAAACATGCGCTGTTGTTTAAAACAAGCTTCCACCCGAAACATACGTTTGCTGGTTTTATTAAGTCCCAGTTGCTAAGATTCCATAGAATTTGTACCCAGCAGACTGACTTCAGAGCAGCGACCAAAACTCTATTTTCAGCTCTCGCCACTAGAGGGTGCTGTCGCTCTTTCCTTAGGAAATGCTTTAAATCATTCCTACAGACCAAACCCATTGATTTAACTCCTATTCTGCCAGTGGTTGTGACATATGCCCCATCAACGTGCAAATTGATCAGAGTAATTAAGAACAACTTTCAAGATCTTGTCCAGAAAACCCAATTGCTGGGTGATTATAAAGTGATTGCTGCCTTTAGGAGGAATAGAAACCTGAGAGATTGTTTCTCTTGAATCTTTTAGCGCTGCTATTTCCCTTCTGACCGACAAGTTTCCAATACTGGACAGGGGTATTTTTAGGGTCCGCCAAAGTTCGTGCAAGTGAACTAAAGCCTGTTGGCTTCACGCTTGTCCTAGAGCTTGCTAAAAACTTCATCAAGTTGAGCATATGACTTCCTGGTATAGAGTTTTCTCTATGCATCAATTCCCCGTCCTCAGTCCATCCGCTGTGACCTTTTGATAATATTCTACGCATTAGATATTCAGTGTTTGTCTTTGAGCGCGGGTTTATGTGGGTTAAAACGTCATGTAAAACCTTATTCACTTTTTTTTTTTATTAGTCCTTTATTTATCCAGGTAAATCTCATTGAGATTAAAAATCTCATTTCCAAGAGAGACCTGGCATCATGGCAACAAAAGTCACATACCACATAGGTATATAACATTTAAAACAAATACAGTATCCCATACCAACATGTGTAAAATATACAATAACAGATCAAATTAAGAGTACATTAAAAACAATCACACTGAGTAAAAGAGCTGTTCTCTCGTTCCTTTAAGACAGACTTAAACTCTCCCAAGGTAACCAATTCTGATAATTTCAGTTCCTTCTGCAGATTATTCCAGGAAGCAGGGGCAGCGTATTTAAAAGCCCTTTTCCCCAATTCTGTTCTGATTTTTGGGACAATCAATTGTATGATATTGTGCGAACGACTTGCCACCTGCTCCCCCTCCTCGCTTTCTTCCTGCCGATAGTCGCGCCCATCATGTGATCTCTCACTCTGTTGGGTCCAAACTCAGACCCCGCTGACCGCGGAACTTATTCCCGTGAAAGAAAAACAAGGCAACAGCGGGCAATCGTTTTACTTGCAAGGGAGGCCTCGTCGGTATCTCAGAAACGCACTTCGAATCTCATTACGAATGACCCCGACTACGGCATCCTCTCGCTGCCTTTTATTGAAAACGTTCACAATAAACAATACAAAGTACCTCCCCTTGGTTACAAAGGTGTGTGTGTGTGTGTGTGTGTGTGAGAGAGACTTCCGGAGCACAACTGTTTCTAACAACATCCTGGTCATAAAGAGGGTAACCTCCCCCACACCGAATGTATGGTTCACCCTGGATAACACAGTGAAGCCATAAAAAGGGCAGGAAGCTTACCAAACATCAAACAAACCGTCACAAGGATGTGCTTGTGATAAAACACAAGCACCCCCCCCCCCCGAACCTCGGGAGGCTGGGGAGGGGGACAAAGGAATTCCTTTCATCACAGAGTTAAAACAATGTAGAGATGGTAAGCATAAAAATGACAACATTTAGCAATTCACTTTAACATTTCCCTCCTGTTTTGTTGTTTTTATGCTCCAAATTATTCCTTTGTAATACATTCTCAGCCATGCACCTCTTGCGTAACATTTTCAGCGCAGGCGTCATTTATACACAGGCTTCTGTCATGTCATTCATTTCAGTCATTTTATATTGTTGTAAAAGTACATAATGTATTAGAAATCATTTTAGTTAGCATTGATCTTATACACGGTAAAATGCATCCTATACAAAAACAAATCAATGTCAACAGTCCAAAAACAGGAGTTAATATTTTCAAAATTAGATGCCACCAAGGACCAGACATTAACCAAGCCATCCAGCCTTGTGGTACAACATGTTTCTCCTATCAATTCGCATACTCCTCCTTGCGATGCAGTTATCAAGTCCAAAGTCAGTCTATTTTGCAATACCATTGTCCTTATGGCCTTTTGCTCCTCTGCTAAGGCTGTTCCAAGGGTCTGGGTCCAATTTATGTGTCTCAGTAGTGCATATCTGTTGATTTCTACATAAGTTCCAACTTTCCCGATCCATGGGAACAATCCTTGTAAGAACTTGGCTCCGGGTCCCCAGATTCAAAACTTCCAGGGGACCTCACTTAACTCCGTGAGCCCTGTACGTCTCTTTGTCTTTGATCCTGGATGATGTTCAATTCTCTCCATGAAGAAAACATGATCAGACAATTTCACGAGTGCACATAGACCACCCCATTTTGCTGGTAAAGATGGGTAAGCCTTATGTCCACATAAGAAGTACCAATCTGCTAACACCCTCGTACCTTTAGGTGATCGTTGAGCATTTGGTCACATTCTGTCTTCCCTCAGTAAGTGTCATTTGGTACGAGGGGTCAAATGCACAGTCTGCTACTCGTTGAATTTCATCACTCGCACACCTGGCATTCATCAAACACATCAGGCACTTAATTCTGTTCAAACGAGGGCAAAAAGAATAGGTGACGTTGCATAAATGCCATGGAAAATCCCCCACTTGGGCTGACCCATTGCCCTTGATGCACATGGGTAACTGGCCTGCTTCCAGTTTGTTTAGCAGTATAATGTCCGGCAGTGGATCAGATACTTGGGGCCAGGTCAGCAGATCTGTCTTACCAGAGCAATTCACCTTCCCAGCTACTGGTGAATTAATCGTCCCGTTCAGGGGAGTTGAAAAGTTGGCAGTGTTCCAAGTATGTTTTACTCCTCGGTGTGTTGCTAAAGCAACCAAACAAACTGTCTCGCTCTGTGATGCTATATGGCCACAGTCCAGAAGAATGTGTAGACAGTGGCATCACAAGCATAACAATTGGTCTTGTTTATGTGAGCGGTTGTGTTCATAAACTGCCACCAGTAGTTGGTTGAAAACCCATGCGGGTACTGGGTGTGGTTTGCTCTGTCCCAGTGCGCTCCTGTCAACCCACTCAGGGTCAACAGGCTCAAGAAGGCGAACAGCACATTCCCAGCCATTCTAAGTTGGGTTCTGGATCCATTGGTTTCTTCACCAGGATTGAGACGAGAGGTCCTAGAGATATACTCCCCCCTTTGTACCGCTGAACTTTTCACCATCACCCAGTGTCGATCAGGAAGTGTGTTACCTTCTTGCAGTGCGTTTGATGTAGTGTTTCTTTCAGCAATCTTCACTGCTGTGGGCGTCGTCAGCAGCACCTGATAAGGACCTTCCCACTGTGGACTGGACCAGCACTTCCTCTTTATGGCCTTTATCAGCACCCAGGGTTCAGGCTGTGTTCCTGTGGAGAAACAGAATTATCTGGCAGATCATTTGTTCTCATGACTTCTTTAATTTTAAACATTTTAAGCATCCAGTCTGCTAATGCATTCTCCTTCTGCTTTTCTGTCATCACTACAGAAAACTGGAACTCTAAATGGTCTACCATATATAATCTCAAAGAGTCAGACCGTTCTGTTGGAGTAATCCTCATGTGCATCTTAACTAATTCTATACAGTCTAACCATGTTCTGCCTGTCTCTTCCATTGTTTTCCTAAGTCTTAGCTTTACTGTCCCATTAGTTCTCTCTACCAACCCTGCACTTGTGGGTGATATGAACAATGATGTTTTAGTGTTATCCTAGATGCTGTGCTATTAATCCAATCACTTCATTTTCAAAGTGTGGACCATTATTACTATAAATGGTCTCTGGAATCCCATGTTCCGAGATGATATTCTTACATATTGCTTTGGCGACTGAAATGGCATTGGCTTTCCTAGTTGGGAAAATTTCTACCCACTTTGATAAAGGGCACACTATCACTAAACAGTACTTATAGTTATTACAGTTGGACAGCTCTATAAAGTCCATGTGAATAACTTGTAATGGGTGACTGGGTCTGGGGAATTTCCCTCTCTTAATTCTCAAATTACCTTGAGAATTGTGTTTGCAACATATCATACATGACCTACATAAATTTTTTGAAAAGGTATTAAATCCTAGAGTATAAAAATGTTGCCTCCTCTGCTGCCATCACCCCTCGTGTGGAGACACGGCACAGCCCATGTCTCAAAATAGCAGCAGTCTTATACAAATTCCTAGGCAGTATTGGTTTATCACACAGACAATAAACACCATCCTGCAAGCTCGCTCCTCTTGTAAGCCACAACTGCTTTTCTGCAGTAGGTGAGTGGGCCTGCATGTCTGCCAATACATCTCGTGTAATAGGCAACGTCTGCTGGTGTTGCCTAGCAGACGTTGCCTATTACAATGTCTGCTAGGAACATGGTGTTCTCAGCTTTAGGAGAAAAGCATTCCCTAATGCAACTGGATCTTTCCCTTGGGTATGTGCTGCACATTTACAAACGGAAATTCTACTGGGTAATAATACTGCCTCCAGCAGATTTCGCAGGAGTTTGGCGTGTTCTACAGGTTACCCTGTCAAGGTCGTCATACCTCATCTTGCCCACTGTGCTGCAAAGAAATGTAATGTAGCAAATACATACTGGCTATCAGTGTATATTGTCACATTTTGTTTCTCTGCAGCTTTACATGCTTCCGTTAAAGCTACTATCACTGCTGCTTGAGCACACATGGAACATGCTAGTTGTCCTGCACAGATAATTTCTCACTATCTACTACAGCAAAACCTGTTTTAGCCTGTCCCTCTGCTGTTTTAAAACTCGAACCATCAACAAACCAAACCTTTCCCTCACCAAGTGACACATCTGTTAAGTCATCCCTTGGCTTACACTCCTTCTCCACGTGCTCTCTACACTCATGAGGAGTGCCCTCTTCTTCCGTTGGCAAAAGGGTTGACGGATTCAGAGTTGTGCACCGCTTTATGGTAATGTGTGGTTGTGAGAGTAAGAGTGACATTAAAGACAAATGTCTTGCAGGTGACAGAAATGTCATTTTAGTCTCCAGTAGTAAAACATCCACCTCATGTGGAACTAGCAGTGTCAAAGGGTGAAATAGAAAATAAATTTCCCCAGAACATTGTACGGCTTGAGCCGCTGCACACACTGATCTCACACATGGAGGCAAAGCACAAGCAACTGGATCTAATCTTTTAGAATGGTAAGCTACTGGCTTCATTCTTCCCCCGCTGTCTTGTGCTAACATCAAAGTCATGAAATGTCCTTTGCAGTCAACTGTTTGGACAAATGGCTTATTATAATCAGGCAATCCTTTTTTTTTTTTTTTTTTTTTAACTTTACCAAATTGACCATCCCAGCCTTGCCGTAATGGTCCATTTGATTCACCTTTTATTGTTTATTTTATTTTCACTTGCTGAATACGGGACAGACTTGACTGGGGGAAAGAAGGGGAGAAAGAGGGAAAGAAAAACAGCTGAGAAGAGGGACGGGGGAGAAGGGCAAAAAACAAAAACCAACAGAATAAGCAGAGAAAAAAAATGCATATATTGATCACCTGGATCACCTGTTGAGAAAGAAAAAAGAAAACAAGCAGAAGAAAACAAGAGTAATAGAATAAACAACATCACGATGATATATGGGAATATGACAGTAAATATGTCTGTGAAGGTTCTCAGTCATCCAGGTCATCGTAGTCAAAGGAGCTTGCAAAGAAAAGCGTCTGGACTTCTTTAAGTTACTTGAAGACGTTTCACCTCTCATCCGAGAAGCTTCTTCAGTTCTAAGGTCAAATGGTGGAGAGTCCCAGATAAAAACCTAGTGGGAGTATCCCCCCACAGAGGGACAAAAGGACCCCCTGATGATCCTCTAATCGCCTGAGCCAAGGTGTGAAACTGAGTGTGGGTCCCAATCAGCCAGAGTTTCGGGTGTGTTCATTGTGAAACCTGGCCCCACCTTATCATGCGAATTCCTGAGGTCAGATGGCCCAGGATGTGAGTGGGCGTTAAGGCGTCTGGGAAGGGATCTCAAAACTGGATTATAGATGGCAGAGAGTTGGTGTCGTAAACCCCCGCCTCTGTTCAAAGATGGTCGCTCACAGTGGACATAGATGGCTTCTTTCACTCCTCTTTCAACCATCTGTCCTCTCTGTCCAAAATGTGAACATTGGCATCCTCGAAAGAGTGTCCTTTATCCTTAAGATGCAGATGGACTGCTGAGTCTTGTCCTGTGGAGGTGGCTCTTCTGTGTTGTGCCATGCGCTTGTGAAGTGGCTGTTTGGTCTCTCCAACGTAGAGGTCTGGGCATTCCTCGCTGCACTGTACAGCATACACCACATTGTTAAGTCTGTGTTTTGGCGTTTTGTCTTTCGGGTGAACCAGTTTTTGTCTGAGCGTGTTGCTGGGTCTGAAATGCACCGGGATGTCATGCTTGGAGAAAACTCTCCTAAGTTTTTCTGATACACCGGCTACATAGGGGATGACAATGTTGTTGCGTCTGTCCTTCTTATCCTCCCTCGCTGGTGTCTGGTCTTCTTTTCTGTGCCTCTTTGCTGACTTTAAGAACGCCCATTTAGGATAGCCGCACGTTTTGAGTGCTTCCTTTACATGTGTGTGTTCCTTCTTTTTTCCTTCAGGCTTAGAGGGAACATGTTCTGCCCGGTGGTGTAGGGTCCTAATTACTCCAGGTTTGTGTTCCAAAGGGTGATGGGAGTCAAAGAGGAGGTACTGGTCCGTGTGTGTGGGCTTCCGGTAAACTTCGATGTTGAGTTTGCCGTTCTCTTCAATGTGCACAGCGCAGTCCAGGAAAGGCAAACAGTTGTCCTTTGTGTCTTCCCTGGTGAACTTGATGTTTTTATCCACAGCGTTAATGTGCGCAGTGAAGGATTCCACTTCTTGTGTCTTGATTTTGACCCAGGTGTCGTCCACATATCTGTACCAGTGGCTGGGTACTCTTCCTTTGAAAGAGCCTTCCTTTCCACTTCCTCCATGTAAAGGTTGGCTACAATAGGTGACACGGGGGAGCCCATGGCACAGCCATGTTTTTGTCTGTAAAAGCCTTCGTTGTATTTGAAATATGTAGTGGTGAGGCAGAGGTCTAACAGTGTGCAAATCTGATCGGGTGTGAAGTTGGTCCTGTCCTCCAAGGAGCTGTCTTCTTGTAGTCGTTTTCTGACAGTCTCCACGGCCTCTGTGGTGGGTATGCAAGTGAAGAGAGACTACATCAAAGGACACCATGGTTTCATCTGGATCCAGGGTAAGTTTCTGGACCTTGTCAGTGAAGTCGGTGGAGTTCTTGATGTGGTGTGGGGTGTTCCCCACAATAGGAGCAAGGATGGTAGCAAGGTGTTTAGCAATGTTATAAGTGGCTGAGTTTATGCTACTGACTATGGGTCTGAGTGGGACAGCTTCCTTGTGGATTTTAGGAAGTCCGTAGATGCAGGGTATGGCATCCCCTGGGTAAAGGCGGTGATATGTAAGGCGGTCAATAATTTTGTCCTTTTCAAAGTCTTGAAGGCAAGCTATAACTTTCTTTTTGTAGCTGCTTGTGGGGTCTCGCTTTAAGGCTTTGTAGGTATTGTTGTCACTGAGGAGAGTAGTGATCTTTGTATGGTAATCTGTAGTGTTTAGGACCACGGTGCATCTTCCCTTATCAGCTGGTAAAACAGTGATGTTGTGGTCTTTGCTCAGGGAAGCGACGGCCTTCTTTTCCTGTATTGTGAGGTTGGATGGAGGGACTTTGGCACTGGAGAGTGTGGCTGAGACTTTCATCCTGATTTGCTCTGCTTCTGTCTGTGATAATTTATTAATCCGTATGGCAGATTCTGTGGCTGTGATGAGGTCCACTATGGGCAACTGTTGTGGAGAAATGGCAAAATTGAGTCCTTTGGCTAATACTCTCTTTTCAGGTTCAGTGAGAATCCTGTCTGAAAAGTTCTTAACCCATTTCTCCTGACTGACTTCAGGTGTGTTTTCTTCTCTGGGTTGTGTAGGTTCAGGATGAGGAGTGTGTGTTTTTGAAAGCAAGGTGTGAAATTTCCTGCGTTGTCTTTCTTTTCCTTTAGAGTGTTGGGCCCGCTGAGCCTTGTCCACAAACTTGTAAACCTCTAAGATTGGAGAGGGTAGAAGGATTTCCAGTTCCTGCAGGGTCTGGCTGATCTTGATCTGGAGGGCATCTATGGTGAAATGGACCACCATTTGACCTTAGAACTGAAGAAGCTTCTCGGATGAGAGGTGAAACGTCTTCAAGTAACTTAAAGAAGTCCAGACGCTTTTCTTTGCAAGCTTCTTTGATGACAGTAAATACTAAATATTAAACATTATTGTGCAGCACGTAAGATCGACAGCACACAGTGTGCTTTGAGGTAGGAGCCAAAGAGGGTGTAGTTTGTGTGTGTGTGATCACCCGTGTGTACACCTGTGAGCATGGACGCGCTTGTTTTTAAAAGGTTCTTTCATGTAATGATCTGCTAGAGGGTGTGGGGAGCCACTGCCCCATCCTCCAGGGAATGAAGAAGGTATGGAGGAGATCAAAACTCCAGACATCCAGAGGCCCTCAAAACACAAGAGACCAAGGAAGACCAACAGAGGGGCAGCCGCGCCACTGTCCCAGAAAGAGCTGAGGAGAGTCCCAGATGAGGGCTCACTCAGCAGCCGCGGAGCAGAAGCCAGGGGGGGTTGCAGTGACGCGCCCGTGAGCTCCGCCGGCAGCCAGCTGTGCCTGAGTGACCGAACCCCAGGCCGAGAGGCCGAGGGCACCCCACCTCCGAAGTGGCCCGAGTGAGCCCCAGGCTCCAGGCCCCGACAAGCAGCCACCAAGGAGTGAGCCGGTGTGTACCTGGACGACCATCCCCGGACACAAAGAACCACCAACGCACCGATGTCTGAGGGAGTCCGCCACCGGCAGGGGAAGTGGTGGTGGGGGGAGATAGTCCCCAGAGAGGTGGCATCTGATACCCAACCTGACATATAGACACAGACATACAGGCACACACAGATACAAACATCCATTCCCACCCTCATGCTCTCATATGCACTTACTCCACACTCAACCAACGTGGAGACAGACATAAAGAGACGCTGTACACACATTCACACTCCCCAAGCGTACTCTACGAACCGGGTCTAGGTACCCTTGCCCCTGGAGGGGGAAACTGCACCCAGACCCAGGTGGTGTTACCCTTTTCCCTGCAGTGGGGAGAAGCAGACCGCCCCGACTCCGCAGCAGCAGGGAGGCCCCACATTCCAGACCCCAGACGGACGGCCAACTCCTCCTCCTAGCCCCCCGCTCCAGCAGGCCGCAGAGAACGGGGGTGAGAGAAAACTCCAAACCTCCCTCCGCCCGCTCATATGTAGTGTTGATGCATGTGTGTTCTAAGGTGCATTTAAAACCCAGGAGGGCATGGAGCTACCTGCCAGAGAGCAGCAGGTAAGCGCATAGCCCGTCCTGCTAGCCCTCAATGTCTACGTGTATTTAAAATTGAGAGGTGGGCAAGGACGCCAGGGGTGAGGTGTACACCCTGATGGTAATTTGGATTCTGTGTAGCGTGCCCACCCCGAAGATCCTATATGTATGTGTTATGAGAGTGTGAGTAATGTGAATGTCTAAGTTGTGGGATAAAATTGAGGCAGAGGCAGCCAGAAGGGGACAGAGGGGGGGGGATGCCTCCTCTGCACCCTGGTGACACACCCCTACTCCAAGGCCCTGCATGTGTGGGTGGTTGTGGTGGAGCGGGAAGAGGGAGGCAGCTGGAGATGGGGAGGGAAGGAAGGGAGGGGCAAGTGACCCCTCCCTGGGGCCAGCTCCCCCGCTGACCCCAGTAGGCACCCCTATACTCCGTGACCCACCAGGGAAAGGGGGCCCAGGCCCATCTGGACCGGGGCCCAGTGCAGCAGCGCCGCCCGGCCCCACAGAGCCCGGGACAGTCCACCCAACCCCACCACAGAGAAAACTGCACCCACCCCATCATCCACTCATCTTCCAGACTACACAAGACAATAGACGCCCAGGCTGAGATCTTCCTCCACCTCTCCTGTATCTCCCCCTCCTGCAGAGGGAGTTCCTGAAGAGAGGAAAGCTCCTGCAAGATGTGACAACCTCCCCCACCAGTCGAAGAGCCCCCCACGTGGCTCGACGCACCGGCGGGACCCTGCGCCAGGGCTGGGCCCCCATACACCCACCCGCCCACAACCCCGGCAACACACCAACCAGGACCCAAGCCCCCGAGGCCCGGCCAGGGCCCCAGAGCCGGAGCGCCCCCAGAACCTCACGCCCATCCCGGACCCACCCAGCGGCAGCCAGGCTACTAGGTCAGTAACCCACGTCCGTCAGCACAGACCCTCCCCTAGCCCCGCTGCACGCAGCCACGAGGAAACCGTCACCTAAGAGCCAACAGAGCCCCTAATTGGCCATGACCGCTACCCCGGGTTGAGCCCCCCAAGGAAGATGCCTCTGGGGAACCCCCCCGACGCCCTAAGCCTGTCCCTACCCCCACACCAATCACAACAGTGAAGGCGGGACCAAACTATGACCCCCCACCCCCACTAGGTGATGGAGCTGATCAAAGGAGCCCAGAGCAATTGATCTGATGTGGTGGCAGAGGCTGTATCAAGACTAATGTAATCTAATAGATAATTTCTATATTGGTTAGAATTAAGATTATTTTTATTTTTCCAGTTCATGAGGACTGTTTTCTTGGCAATGCATAGGGCAGTGAAAACCATATGGGCTATATTCTTATCTGTAGTGACATTATCTAAGCTGCCCAACAAACACACTAAGGGGGAAGTTGGAATGTTACATTTCAGACACTTTGATAAGTCTTCACATATCTTGCGCCAAAACTTCTGAACTGGTGGACAGAACCAAAGAGCGTGGATATAATTGTCCGGTGTTTTGGTTTGACAGTGTGAGCAGTTGTTGGTAGACGTAAAGCCCATCTTGAACATCCGATGACCTGTGTAGTGCACTCTATGTAGTATTTTGTATTGAATTAATTGAAGACTGGGATTTCTGATTAGATGAAAGGTTTTTAAGCAAATCTGAGACCAGAAGTTCTGGTCTAAGTTAACTGATAAATCCGCTTCCCATTTTGCAATAGGAAGTGATATTGATTCATCTGTTTTAGAAAGCATTCTGTATATTTTGGATAGAAATTTGGGGGTTTTAAGAGTAAGAAATTGAACCACACTTGGTGGTGTTTGTAGTTCAACTTGACCCGGTTTAAATTTCTTTTTCACTATGGATTTAATTGGTTGATATTCTAAAAATCTTTTCTTGTTGATCCCATATTGTGTAACTAGTCTGTCAAATGAAATAAATTCTGTTCCTTCTAGTATATGTTCTAAATATTTGATTCCTTTACCACTCCAATCTGAAAAGTTTATCATATTATTGTTTTGTAATATGTCAGGGTTGTTCCAGATAGGTGTACGTTTGCATGGGATTAATGAAGACTCCGTCAATTTTAGAAACTCCCACCATGCTTTCAGAGAAGAGCTGATGCTTTTGAAGCATTCATGTCGTTGGATGTTTGAGCTGATAAATGGTAGAGCTGAAATCTCTAGATTATTGCAAAGTGCTTGTTCTACATCTAGCCAAGGTTCATCTAAGAGGGTATGTTTTAGCCATCCTGAGATAAACTGAAGCCTGTTGGCTAAGAAGTAGTGCTGAAAGTTAGGTAGTTCTAATCCTCCTTTATCCTTGGTCTTTTGTAGTGTTTTTAAGCTTATACGTGGGGGCTTATTTTTTCCAAAGGAATTTGGACATACAGGGAGTGCAGAATTATTAGGCAAGTTGTATTTTTGAGGAATAATTTTATTGTTGAACAACAACCATGTTCTCAATGAACCCAAAAAACTCATTAATATCAAAGCTGAATGTTTTTGGAAGTAGTTTTTTAGTTTGTTTTTAGTTTTAGCTATTTTAGGGGGATATCTGTGTGTGCAGGTGACTATTACTGTGCATAATTATTAGGCAACTTAACAAAAAACAAATATATACCCATTTCAATTATTTATTTTTACCAGTAAAACCAATATAACATCTCCACATTCACAAATATACATTTCTGACATTCAAAAACAAAACAAAAACAAATCAGCGACCAATATAGCCACCTTTCTTTGCAAGGACACTCAAAAGCCTGCTATCCATGGATTCTGTCAGTGTTTTGATCTGTTCACCATCAACATTGCGTGCAGCAGCAACCACAGCCTCCCAGACACTGTTCGGAGAGGTGTACTGTTTTCCCTCCTTGTAAATCTCACATTTGATGATGGACCACAGGTTCTCAATGGGGTTCAGATCAGGTGAACAAGGAGGCCATGTCATTAGTTTTTCTTCTTTTATACCCTTTCTTGCCAGCCACGCTGTGGAGTACTTGGACGCGTGTGATGGAGCATTGTCCTGCATGAAAATCATGTTTTTCTTGAAGGATGCAGACTTCTTCCTGTACCACTACTTGAAGAAGGTGTCTTCTAGAAACTGGCAGTAGGACTGGGAGTTGAGCTTGACTCCATCCTCAACCCGAAAAGGCCCCACAAGCTCATCTTTGATGATACCAGCCCAAACCAGTACTCCACCTCCACCTTGCTGGCGTCTGAGTCGGACTGGAGCTCTCTGCCTTTACCAGTCCAGCCACGGGCCCATCCATCTGGCCCATCAAGACTCACTCTCATTTCATCAGTCCATAAAACCTTAGAAAAACCAGTCTTGAGATATTTCTTGGCCCAGTCTTGACGTTTCAGCTTGTGTGTCTTGTTCAGTGGTGGTCGTCTTTCAGCCTTTCTTACCTTGGCCATGTCTCTGAGTATTGCACACCTTGTGCTTTTGGGCACTCCAGTGATGTTGCAGCTCTGAAATATGGCCAAACTGGTGGCAAGTGGCATCTTGGCAGCTGCACGCTTGACTTTTCTCAGTTCATGGGCAGTTATTTTGCGCCTTGGTTTTTCCACACGCTTCTTGCGACCCTGTTGACTATTTTGAATGAAACGCTTGATTGTTCGATGATCACGCTTCAGAAGGTTTGCAATTTTGAGATTGCTGCATCCCTCTGCAAGATATCTCACTATTTTTGACTTTTCTGAGCCTGTCAAGTCCTTCTTTTGACCCATTTTGCCAAAGGAAAGGACGTTGCCTAATAATTATGCACACTTGATATAGGGTGTTGATGTCATTAGACCACACCCCTTCTCATTACAGAGATGCACATCACCTAATATGCTTAATTGGTAGTAGGCTTTCGAGCCTATACAGCTTGGAGTAAGACAACATGCATGAAGAGGATGGTGTGGACAAAATACTCATTTGCCTAATAATTCTGCACTCCCTGTATATGAATCTAGAGTTCTGAACCAATCTTGTGGAGGTTTAGTTGGGATCATTGAGAATAAATAATTTATTTTTGGTAATACCATCATCTTTTATAGCGGCAACCCTTCCCATGAGTGATATGGGTAGACATTTCCATCTAGCCAGATCGCCTTCTACCTTCTTTAAAAGTGGGATATGGTTTAATTTAGTTAGATCTGCAAGCTTGGGAGAAACATTAATACCTAAATATTTTATATTTCCCGATTGCAGTGGTGTAGAAGAGGAATTATGGAAGGAGCAATTAATCGGTAGGACTGTAGATTTTGACCAGTTAATTGAGTAATCTGATATTCTTGCAAAAGAGTTTATCAATTCAATCACCCCAGAGATATTGGTTTGTGAATTTTGGAGAAAGAGTAACACATCATCCGCATAAAGGCTGATTTTATGTTCCACGTTCTTGCATTTTATGCCCTTAATTAGTGAATTCTGTCTAATTGCTGCTGCTAGTGGTTCAATAAAAAATTGCAAACAGTGAAGGGGAGAGTGGGCATCCCTGCCTGGTGCCCCTCAGGAGACATAAGCTGGAGGATGTCTGGTCATTTGTTCTGACACAAGCTGTTGGGGAATTATATAATATTTTTAACCAGTTAATGAAAGAGGATCCAAAACCAAATTTGTGTAAAGTTGCAAATAGAAATTTCCAGTTAACTCTGTCAAACGCTTTTTCTGCATCTAAAGAAAATATTGTAGTTTCTAGGTTTTTACTGTATGAGTAGTCTATCAAATTAAGTAATCTACGTGTATTTGTTGATGAGTGCCTACCTTTTATGAAACCAGTTTGGTCAGGATGAATTAAGAGGGGGGTTATTTTCTCCAGTCTCTTTGAGAGAGCTTTGCAGATTATTTTAAGGTCTACATTTATAAGGGATATTGGACGATAGCTTGAGGGATATACAGGGTCTTTGCCTGGTTTTAGCAGGAGATTGATGTTTGCAGAATTCATATTTGATGGAAGTCTGCCCTTTTCTTTGATTTCCAACAACGTTCTGTAAAAACTGGTGCCTGAATCGTCCAGAATTCTTTGTAGAATTCTGCAGGAAAGCCGTCTGGACCTGGAGCCTTATTATTGGGCATACTTATCAGGGCTTCCTGGAGTTCGCCTGGTGTCAGTGGTGAATCCAGTGCCATTGCTTGAGTGTGTAATAAATTTGGAAGAGTTATGTTGTCCAAAAACTGATCAATTTCCTTTTTGGATGGGTTTATTTGTGGTGAATACAACGTTTTATAGAAATCCCTGAAAATGTTGTTTATGTGTTTTGGGTCATATATTGTGTTCCCAGATGAATCTTGAACAGCACATAGTTGTTTTTTCTTTATTTATTTTTAGGTGGTTTGCTAGAAATTGACCGGATTTATTACCATGTTCATAATTTTGTAAGCGTAGTCTTTGTACTAAGAATTTTGTTTTTTTTATCAATTATCTCATTTAATTCTAGTTTTGTTTTGCGTATTTTGTTCAATGTTTCCTGATCTTGGTGGGACGCGTAGGCTTCTAGTGATTTGATGTTTTTTTTTTTTTTGTTTTTGTTTTTTTTTTCTAATTCCTGAATATTTTTGTTTTCTTCTTTCTTTTTATGTGATGAGAAAGAAATTATTTTACCTCTCATCACAGCTTTCCCTGCTTCCCTTAAAACAGAAGCTGATGTTCCGGGAGTGTCATTATAGTCTAAATATGAAGTCCACTCTTTTTTAAAATATTTAATAAACTCTTCATCTTTAAGTAGTGATATATTAAATCTCCAGTTTTTACTTGGCATAGTATTATTCTTGTGCATTAGTGTTAAAGATACAGGAGCATGATCGCTGACAGCTATAGGGTGAATCTCAGTGTCTGTAATGTCACTCAGCAGTGAGCTGCTGACCAAAAAATAATCCAGACGAGAGTAGGAGTGATGGACATGTGAGAAAAAAGTATATTCCTTACTGGTGGGGTGAAGGGAGCGCCATGCATCGCAAAGACCAAAGTCGCTCATATACTGTTTGATTATATTTGTGGACTGCCAATTACGCTGAGTTCCTGCTGTATTGAGCCTATCCATTTCTTCATTTAGTCCAAGGTTGAGGTCGCCTCCAAAACAAGTGTGCCATCTAAGTGTTCAGAGAGTGCACTGGAAAAAACGTGAAAGAATGAGGGATCATCAACATTTGGACCATATATACTTACAATATATAGCTTTTCATCAAGTATAGATAGTTTAATGATTAAGAATCTGCCCTCTGGATCTATAACTGTATCGAGTACTGTGAAATTAATATTTTTATGTATTAAAATTGCTACTACCCTTTGTCTAGAATTATAACAAGCTGAGAACACATTAGGAAACTCAGGTGTTTTAAGTTCATTTGAACCTGTGACAGGTCTGTGGGTCTCTTGTAAAAGGACAACATCTGCCTGTAGTCTTTTGAGTTGGTTAAATATTTTTAACCTCTTTTCTCTGGAGCCAGCTCCATTTACATTCCATGTAACGAACCTTAGTGCACCCATAGATGTCTGTGCATAACTAGGGGTGTACGCTGTGTGTGTCGCTTAGACAGGTGGAGAGAATACATCACTTGTTCATAAATAAAGAGAAGGAGAGAGAGAGAAAAAATGTGTGGCGAGATGCTCCCTGAGTCTGACTATGTGTGTGCATGTTTACTAATATGAGTAGGCTTGGCTTAAGTGTGTGTATCCCATAGGTCTGTGTGCGCTATGTGATTGATGTAAATGTGCTGCCGTTGAGCGCATGACTGTGCGTGATCGTGCGGTGCGTATGTGTCGAAATAAAGGATGTTGTTTGTGGATGAGTGTCGAAGCAGGTGATCGAGGCAGTGAAAGAAATAAAGAAAGAAACCAAGGACAAGGGTGAGCAGCATAAAAACAAGAGGGGGAAAAAGAGAGAAAAAAAACGAGAAGGAAAAAAAAACAAAAAAACAAAACGTAAACATTCCAATTAAATCACTGACGGAGAGTGACGGTGTTAATTCTGCTATGAAATCACACTTTAAGATGCGATTTGATACCGGTAAGTTAAACAGATGTTAATGCAAGTTAGTGTGAGTGGATAGGGAAAGGGTGTAGCTGATTCTTATCTGGTGTGAGGTTAATACAGCCACGGAGTGATGTTGGGGTCGCGGTGGAGCTGTCCGTCCACGTACAGCCGGTCCACAGCGATGACAGCGCGGGAGCCCTTCTGGATGAAGCCGCGTCGGATTGGGAAGAGGACCCTGCGTCGTTCCAAGATTTCTTTGGGGAACTGGTCGTTCACGCTGAAGTCCGTTCCTTTTAATTCCCTGCCGCGGCTTTTCACATGTTGCTTTTGTTTGAAGTGGCCGAATTTGGCCACGATAGGACGTGGTCTCCCGGCCGTAGCCCGAATGGGGCCGAGGCGATGCACCCTGTCGAAGACTATGTTCTTCACTGTGTCCTCCGGCAGCTTCAGGTGGGTTTTGATGAAGCTTTTTACTGTAGTCTCCGCGTCCTCTCCAGCGGCTTCTGGAATACCAGAAAATACCAGATTATCACGCATGCTACGAGCTTGTAGATCAATAACTGTTTCTTTTATTTTTTTATTTTCTCTATTGAGCTGGGTAACATTTTCTGTGAGACATTTCACCGACTCCCTTAGCGTGGCATTTTCAGCAGCGAGCGTTTCCACCTGCTGCTGGCTGAACTCCAGGGATTCTCGCAAGCATTTAAATTCCCGGTGAAGAATCTTCACCAAGGACAGCCTTGCGTCGAAACTGGACAATCGCTTGTCGATTGACTCCAGTATGTTGGCAATATCTTTGCCGGCTGGCGATGTTGTGCCAGGGGAATTTGCCGGGCGTTGTCTTTTCGACGACGGCGTCTCAGATTTGGCCGGGGAAGCTGCACACTGGGCCTTCTTCATCACGAGATCCTGAAAGCACTGATCAATATAATCTTGGAGAGCCTCTAAACTCTCCCCGTTGTTCTCCAGGGTGTTGGAGATTATTTAGACAAATGTTGTTAGTTATAAGACAATTGATAAGGGTATTTGGTAATACTGAAGCTTAAATGAATTTGTTCAAATCTAAACTACCATTGGCTTTAATTTTCCGCCAAAATCTCCGGCGTCTGACGTCAGTTACAACATGAGTCTCTTACCTTGTCCGTCACTTCCGTCATTTCTAATCAGGCAATCCTAACACAGTCGCGCTTGTCAACAGTTGTTTCAACGTGCAGAATGCATGTTCTCCCTCTGGAGTCCAGCTTAGACTATCTGACATAGCTAAAGACTCGCTGTACATCATGTCTAACAGTGGTTGACTTACTGCAGCAAAATTTGGCACCCATTAACGACAATAATTGGTCAGTCCTAGAAATTGCATCATATGTTTCTTTGTCACTGGCCTAGGAGCTGCTAAAATAGCTGCTTTCCTTTCTGGGTGTATGCTTTTTCCCGCTGAACTGAGCTGGTGACCTAAGAATTTCACCTCCTTCTGTACCCACTGTAACTTTGAAAGTGACGCTTTATTCCCTGTTTTTGCTAAATGTGTCAACAATGCTATAGACGTAGTTTTACAATTTTGTTCTGAGTCGGACGCTATCAAAATATAATCCACGTAAACTAGGATCTGTGAATGGGATGGTATTATGAAATCAGACAGAGAATTAGTGATTGCCTGTATAAAAAGGGTAGGGCTGTCACAAAAACCTTGTGGTAATCTAGTGTAGGTGTATTTTATACCTTGGTATGTAAATCCAAACCAACCTTGTGAGTTCTCATGCACTGGTATGGAAAAGAAAGCATGACTCAAATCTACCACTGTGAAATGTGTCATACCTGGTCTTATCTGATTTAATAAGGTATGGGGGTCTGGGACGCATGGTGCAATACTTTCTACAGCTTGATTCACAGCCCTCAAGTCTTGAACCATGCGCCACGATTGAGAATCTGCTTTTTTCACTGGAAAAATGGGCGTATTACATGCTGCATTTGGAGCTTCTACCAGTATTCCTGCTTCAATCATGTCTTCTATTACAGGCTTGATCCCTACTTCTGCATCTGGTTTGAGGGGATACTGTTTCACTCTTGGTCTATATGAGGTTTTAGGCTTTATTACTACTGGGTTTGCTGTTATCATTAATCCTACATCAGTCTTTCCTTTTGACCACAAGATGTCTGGAATCTGTTTAAGCTCAGGGTGATCATTTAGATCTACCATATGTCATCCTGCTGTTTCATTCTTACTTCCCTTTAAGTGTATCTGAGGTGTTGCATGTGTCACCCACCCCAGCTTCTTACGGAAGATACTGCTGTGCATGTTTGTCTCCCATCCCCCTCCACATTGCTGCCAACCATTTGTGTGCTCTCCCTGCTTCACTAAAAATGCTAAATCTTCCCACTCAGCTGTGCTACACTTAGTTAGTGAAACATGTGGCACCTTTCCCTTAAAGTTGTTGAGCTGCTTCAGAAATTATCACACTGCATCCAGCCATTTGTTTTCCATCAGTGTATACAGCTTTTACAGTAATTCTTTGAGAACCCAGTTTCATTACTTTGTCAGTGTACGCATCATCAGGTCCTGGTGTCGTTTTAAACCTAAGTGTGATGTGCATAAAGACAGTCCTCCCCAGATTCCACCAACATGTCTCCTGCCACACCAGAGGAGACAAGACTTTAGACCATGTTTATTCCAACCTGGCTGGAGCCTACAAACCAACACCTCTCCCCCACGTTGGACAATCGGACCATCTCTCCCTGTTCTTCACACCTCGGTATTCCCCACTCATCCAACGTGTGAAACCTGCTGTGAGGACAATTAAAGTGTGGCCAGAGGGGACAGACACAGTGCTCCAGGACAGATTTAAAAACAGACTGGAATATGTTCACCCACACAGACCTGGACCAGTACGCCTCATCTGTACTGGATTACATCTCTGAAACCACAGACAGTGTCACCACCCAGAAACGGATCACCATGTACCCCAACCAGAAGCCTTGGATGAACCGGGATGTTCGTCTCCTCCTGAAGGCCCGCAACACTGCCTTTAGGTCAGGAGATGCACACGCCTACAGTACAGCCAGGGCTAATCTAAAGAAGGGCATCAAAAAAGCCAAACACCATTACAAAAAGAAGGTAGAAGAACACTTCTCGAACTCCAACCCCCGACGCATGTGGCAAGGATTCCAGACCATTACAGACTACAGGACCACCAAACCCTCCCCCGCATCCTCTGATGTCTCCTTCCTCAACGAGCTCAACAACTTTTATGCTCGTTTTGAGCGAGGGAACCCCACAACCAAAACAGACATGACGCCAGACCACCAACCTCTGACTCTCTCCCCCACCGATGTAGGAGCGGTGCTGAGCAGGATCAATGTCCACAAGGCTGCAGGCCCTGAGGGCATCCCTGGGAGTGCTCACAGACATATTCAACCTGTCCTTGGCCCACGCTGTGGTACCGGCCTGCTTCAAATCCACCTCCATCGTCCCGATACCCAAAAACTCCAACCCATCTAGCCTCAATGACTACCGCCCAGTAGCACTCACCCCCATCATCACTAAGTGCTTAGAGCAGCTGGTCCTAGCACACTTCAAATCCTGTCTCCCCCTCACCCTGGACCCCCACCAATTCGCATACCACCAGAACAGGAGCACAGAGAATGCAGTCTCCATCGCACTGCACTCTGTCCTCTCACACCTGGACAACAACAACACCTACGCCAGAATGCTGTTTTCAGTTCAGCATTCAATACAATCCTCCCCTCACAACTCATCAGGAAACTGACAGACCTGGGCATCAGTTCCCTCATCTGCAAATGGTTACTGGACTTCCTGACCAACTGCCCCCAACATGTCCGGCTGGATAACCGCTGCTCATCTACAATCACAATGAACACCGGTGTACCACAAGGCTGTGTGATGTGCCCCTTCCTCTACTCCCTCTTCACCCACGACTGCAGACCTGCTGATGGTTCCAAGACCATCATTAAGTTTGCAGATGACACCACGGTGCTTGGCCTCATCAGTGACAACGATACAGGGAGGAGGTGGATCGTTTGGCTGAGTGGTGCGACACAAACAACCTGCTGCTCAACACCGAGAAGACCAAGGAGCTCATCGTGGACTACAGGAGGAATGCTGACCCACATCCACGCATCCACACATCTCACACGTTGCAGAGGGTCGTGAAAACTGCCCAGCGCATCGCCGGAGCACCACTTCCTGCCATAAAGGACATCTACAGGAAGCGGTGTCTGAAAAGGGCTGGGAAAATCATCAGAGACCCCAGTCACCCATCACATGGACTCTTCACCCTCCTGCCCTCTGGGAGGCGCTACAGAAGCCTCCGGACTAAGACCACCAGGTACCGGAACAGCTTCTTCCCCACAGCTGTCAGACTCCTGAACTCTGCCTCCTGACATCTGACCCACGTTAACACATGGACTGAACATACACACACCCACAACCACCTACACACACACACACACAATGGACAACTGTACCCTCAAACACACAATAATAACATGGACTGAACCACCACTCACAACCACTAGCACTTTATATAGCCTCTGTAGAAATTATCCACATATCTCACTTATCTTAACTGCACTACTGTATAGTTCTGTGTAAATAATCATTCTGTACATACAATAATTTTTAATCCTACAACTGTTTATAACCTGCATAGTTCACATTTCTGTATAGCTGTATATCTCAGATTTCTGTATAGTTTTTTATTTCATATTTATATCCTGTTCATAGCCTGTACATAGCTTGTACTCACTACAGCCTGTACATACTTATAGTTATAGAATATTCACAACATACTTCATACCGTGTACATTATAACATACCATAATAGACCCATTTCTGTAATATACTTACATATCTATATTATTGCTAATATATATTGTAATATATCTATATCATGGCTAAAGCACTTCTGGATGGATGCAAACTGCATTTCGTTGCCCTGTACCTGTGACATGTGCAATGACAATAAAGGTAAATTCTATTCTATTCTAATTCATCTCATCTGGCTCCTGTCTATTATAGCCCTCAGCTAATCTCTCCTCAGCTGTGTTCAACATCTTACAGTTTGTCTGATCTGGCCTAGAGGTTGACAAGCGTCCAGTAGTAATGTACATCGCCACTGCCCTGGTGAACCATTGTTTCAGCAGTTTCTCCTTTTCCTGCAGTTATCATTCCAACAGCCATTGGAATGATTGAGATTCCAAGTTTTACCATCATATCTCTACCCAAAAGGTTCACAGGACATGTTGGACACATTACTACTGAACCCTGAGCTGCCTCTCCTGTGGATGGATCTCTGATCCATACTGGCTTAGAGATTCTGTGTTGATTCAACTGTCCTTTTACAGATTTTACATAAATGACACAGTTCGAGGGGTCTATTCCTGACACATGGTCCCTCAGGACAGTTTTATCTGCCCCTGAATCACATAAAAACTGTATAGTTTTCCCCTGCACTGTTAATGTGCGAACGGGTTTTACTTCTTTCCCTGATAAATTCAACAAAACCTCAGTCAAATCTATGGTTCGGGGCACTGGTTGTTGTTTTTGGCAGTCTGATGGGGTGTTTAAACATGCATGTGTATTGGCAGTGGCAGCAGATACTAGTCATTTATTATATGAGGGGTTATGTGGATCTGGTCGTCTATACTCCTCATATAGTTCCTCAGGGCACTCTTTAGCATGATGACCTATTTTTCCACACCTGTAACACGCATCCCTGTTCCTTTGTTCTCTCCGGGGTGGCCTATTATTTCTGCCCCCCCTGACTCCTCTAACTCCTCCTCTGCCTCTACCACATCGAGTCTGCCCCTGAAAAAATATCTGAGATTCTTCATCAACATAAAATGTGGCAGCATTTAATGTATTCTGCAATTTTTTTTTTTCTTTTTACTCTTAATCACATCCTGTGCATGCCTTGCCCAGTTCATGCATTGGGTCACTCCATCTGTGGTGTGATTTACATTTTGCTTTCTGATAAAATCCGCAATGGATGGATGGAACCCACTCATTAAGGCATGTTTCAGCTGCTGTTGATAGGGGCCTGCTGGGTCTGCATTCTCTTCAAGTTCACTATGCCTCTTAAACACTTCCTCCAATCTACCTCGATACTCATGAACATCTTCTCCTTCCTTCTGTGTGTATTGTGAAATTTTTGGTGTAGTCTGCAGTTGTTCTAAAAGTATCTCTGATACACTCCATTAATTTGGACAATGAGACCTGCATCTCCATAGGGCAGGGTGTTATCACCTGGCCCTTTGCCTGTGTACCCTCCTCTGACACGGGTCCAATTATAAGTGAGACATCTCCTCCTAAAAGTAATTTCAGTTTCCTGTCCATTTAAACGGTGCGAGGAACAAAGATGTCTGTGTCGAGCTATGAACTCATCAACATTAGTCAATGGGTCTTCAAGGCTCTTGCAAGCATCAGCACATTCAGACTCGGTCCATGGCCGGTAAACACGAATAGTGCGGCTGTTATCCCCGTCCACTCCAAAATGTGGGTTAGCAACCTCTACCATAGTGTAAGTGCTCACCTCATGGAATGGATCAGGTTCAGGAGAAAAACGTTCTTCATCTGCACACACTGGGGCTGAAACACCATATGTGTTTTGTTTTGGGGTTTTTTGTGCTGTGTCAGGGATGGATATGTGGTTGCAACCTTTGTGTTCACTTTCTGTCCTTTGTCTCCTCACCTGCCCAGTCTGTCTTGGACTCAATGATGTTCCTAATGCCTTTCCATACTCCGCTTTTAGTCTCTCCTCCTCTTCTGCCTCTGCTCTCTCACGCTCTTCTCTGGCTTTCCTTGCTGCTAACATTCTTGCTCTTTCTAATGCTTTTCTACGGTGTTGTTCTAGAGTAGTTGCAGTGGATTGAGCTGTGGTTTCATCCTCAGGTTTCACAACTACTGCTTGTAATATTGCTCTTAACATTGTGTGCTTCTTTTCTCCTTTGAGCCTGCTCCAGCCACAACTTAGCAACTGCTAACTGCAATTCCTTCCTCCGTTTGGCTTTCCCAGTTTTACCTGCTGCACTTATAGCTATTTTTCTGCAAGCATTTTACCCAGAACCATGACAATATCTTTATATTTGTAAGATGTTTTGAAAAGTGCCCCAATTTGTTCTAATTAAAAGTTTGTCATATTTTGTTGTAATGTAAGAGTAAAATAAAAAGCTAAAAACAGCTATTACTGTTTTACTGTTACAAGGCAGCAGGTGAAGCGAGGGAAAGGCATATTTTGCAGAGGACATGAATGTGATTGCCATTGCAACAAACAGTGACGAGGTTGAGAGTGGAAGCTACCTCATCACTCTCTGAGCAACTTTCTTCCCACTTGCCTATCCCTGTGCGGACAAGTAATGCATGCATGGTACTGAATTTAAATCAATCACACTGTCATTTATGAGACAACTAAATAAGGCTCCATTAACACCTCATGCTAAAAATAAGCATAAGAAAGAAATGTTGAGTTTTAAGCCAATACTAGTGTACTACTGTTAATGAAACACAAACTGCAACATGCGTATAATAATGACGACGACGACGACGACAATAAATGGTTATAACTGATTGTTACCATCTGTTTTCAAGTGCAAAGGGTATCAAAATCTGACTTTACCTTGTGCACACTTTTGCTGTAAATACATTCCTTCACTTCACTCAAGCTGAAGACAAACGATCTGCCTGATGTTGTTTTGTAAGGGGAATGATGGTTCCTGTTCAGGTTCATACCCAGGTGAGAAATGAACTTGATAATTCCTGTAAATAAATACACACACACACACACACACACACACACACACACACACACACACACACACACACACACACACACACACTTTTCAAAAATCCCTGCTCGCCCTTGTGAATGGTCTATCCTTCAACCTCGGGTCCTCTATCCTCTACAAATTAATTCTGGCATTAGCTCACTGTATTTCCTCATGTGAGTGAAGTTGCCCCCACCCACCCACCCACCTCCTTCAAATGCAACAAAAGTGGTATCAAACATTTGTGCTGGTTTGTGCTGCTAAAATTGTAGTTTTGTGCTGCTTCTGTTTTAAAGATATTAATGAAAATTTAAAGGTCAAAAGGTCAACCAGCCCCCCCACATTACCCAAATCAAACAAAAATGATGTCAAACATTTGTGCTACGTTGATGCTGGTTTGTGCTGCAAAAATTTTCGTTTGTGCTGTTATCATTTTAAAGATAATAAAATTATGCCTTGATGCGTGCTTAATCATCCAGGTATGTAAATCCCAAAAGGTTGATTCTGTTCATCTGGACATTTTCAGTGGGAGAAACATTTCGTCACTCATCCAAGTGACTTCTTCAGTCTCAGCTGACAGCAGGTTTCCCCAATCTTATAAACAGTACATGTACAGAGAAGAGAGATGTTACATCTGTCTTCACTTGCAACTGTCGTGGAAATTTTAATTACCAAAGCCTGCAGACACGATGAGTTGTAACAACACCTTTATTTCAGCTATCTCATGCATAAGGAGGGACGTCAGTCAGGGGGCACTGAAAGTCGTCTCTGACAATGAACAATTCAAGTCCTTTTTAAACACAGTCGCAGAACAAAAGGCTTTTACAGTTGCAGTTCACACCTTGGCTCTAAACAGGAAGACTCTCTATCACCTGTGTGAATCTCCCCCACTCTGGGGTCAAGTCTTCCTGTGTGAGCTTCTGTCTCCTGGCTTCCGTCTCCTGGGAGACATTCACCAGTTTCTCACCGTCTGTTTTCCCGCGTGAATGAGGTGTGAACCAGACGTACTAAACTAAGTAACATGAAAGCATTTCATCAAGACAATACATTAAAGGACAATACATTACAGAGAAATCCCACAACAGTTCCCACCCTCTTGATTGCATCTCAATCACTAGTACCAAGGATTTCTCTTCATAACATTCTGTTAATTACATCAGCAATATTGCACACTCAAAAGGTTTCACAATATGCATCATTCTTACAGTGTCAGGAAAATAATTTTACTCATCACAATCATCCTCGCTCTCGCTATCATCAATGTAATCTTCAGCCTGCAATAGGGGAAGCTGCAATTTGGGAGACTCGCTTTCTCTTGTCAGTGCCACTGTGATTAATCTACTAAATAGGGTACGGAGGGATGGGATCAGACAACAACCGCAGCATGTGAGAATGGCAATAAAAGTGGCTATGGATATTAGCAACGACATTACTATGGCCTTATACTTCCCAAACTGTCTGTTGAACCACCTGTCTAAGGGGTTAGTAATGCCGGAGTCCTCTGTCATTTGGGATGACAGTGTTCGCAAACCTTCCAAGGCTCTGGTTACAGTGCCATCTGGGGCTGTGTTGTTTGGAATGAAAATGCAGCACAGAGGACCTACCATAGTGCAGACCCCCCCCCCCTTTTTCAGCCAAGAGCATGTCCAGAGCCATTCGATTCTGCCAGGCCATCAAAGATGCGGCAGCCAGCTGTTCGGATAGGCCCGCCACTGCATCCCGTGTCAGATTGGCCAGTCGTTGGACATTGTAATGTACATAGTTGATTCTGTCCACATTCTTATTCGGAGTTACCCATAAGAAGATGGACTCAAACCCCCCTGCAACCTGGTTGGCCAATTTAAACTCATCAGGGACACCTCTGGGGACACCTATAGCATCTATATAAGTTGGGGAGTTTTTAGCCAAATCAAAATCTTCTGTTGTGGTCCTACGGGCCCTTCCCACATGGGCCTCTGCAGAGGCGTGGGACCGTGCTAACACTATAGGGAGTGCCAACCTCACAATGGTGCAGGTTCCTGACCAGCCGCTGGGCAGAGTGTCTCTTAGCACCTTGTCACCGCACCACCAGAACAGATCGGCTCGAGCCACATTAATGCTGCTCATATTTTCCCATTTTGTGACATTTATTATTTTAGCACACCATGAATCTTCAGGAGCTCCTACGGGGGTGGTATTTATCCTGGTTAGGCACGTATAATTTCCGGCCTTTGGGGAGAACACGGGGGGTGACACTTTTCCTTACCACTGGGAAAGGAGTACTTAATACAGCGCAATCATGGTCCACCCTCTCCCTCATGTGGAGCTGTAACATGCAATCAAATCCTGGCCTGTCCTCCCAAAACAATAAAGGGGCAGGCACAGTGAACAGTGTGGGGCGGGCTGCAGAGCAGCCCACACAGTCTGTCATGTTGTTTACCCTGGCTGTGTATGTTATCCAGTCAAGTCAAGTATTTTTGTCTATGTAACCCGTCTCTACTTGCACGACATTCTCTGGGGAGGTGATATTCAGATAATTTACAAAGGGGTCCGCAAGTGGTCTGAACCTTTGCTTGGCTATGGTGGCGGTGACCTCTGTTGCATTAGCACAGGTCATACTGTGGTTTGGGCTTAATGTATGATGTAGTCTTACCTTTATTATGCCCATTGTGTCTCCTATGATTAAATATAAGGAGTCTTCTTTGGAGTCGTGGCATTGTCCTGGGAAGTTTGGTCTCCTGGAAAATGGGTTCCAATTCAGGTTCTTAATTGTTAGCAGTAATGGGTTCAGGCCGGTACCAGTCGCCAATTGGGCTCTAACAAAGGAAAAACTGTTCTTACTTTTCATCTTACCCTCTGTTGATTTTGTCTGTTCTCCCCAGTACCCCGGCCTGGAATGCCACCACACAAAACTCCAACTTGGACACCACTTCTGGTATCCCGGAATGCCATGTCCAAATATGCACAAATAAACATCATAACCTCTCCAGCTTTCATTATAGCCTTTACAGTCTATCACATTGCACAGATCAAAGCTGAAAGTCTGGGTAGTCGCATACGTATAGTGTAGCTCAATGTATCCGCCATACTCAGTAAGGCATTTCTCTCATCTCATGGGTTGCTCCTTCTGTTGCACGAACTTCCTTGGATGTTGGCATGGTGCCCAGCTGCTGATCTCTCCAGAGACTCCACCAGAGGGTGATCATCAGCCCACTGAAAAGCATCAGAGCTACCCCAGTGATGAGCTGCTTCCTGGCTCGTCGCATTGTTGCAGGTAGAGGGTAGACTGCCTACTGCCTGAATGAGGTGCAGGGATTATTCTGCCCCGTTTGTCTTTTCTAGTTGCGCCTCCATTCTGGGTGGTTTTCCTCCAAACAGCTTACAGTGGCTGGCGTGGATCCAAGTAACTCATTCTCCAACCTTCACCGCTGTTTGTGTGATCAGTAGGACTTGGAATGGGCCCAGCCACCGCTTCGCCTTCCAGTGTCTCCTCCTGAAATCCTTCACTAGCACCCAGTTCCCTGGTTTGAATGGGTGCAGGGGTCCTTCTGCTGGCCTGGGCAGGGCTGCTTTCACTGCTCGGTGTACCTGTAAGAGAGTCCTGGAGAGATTTTGACAGTACACAATCATTTCGCTGTTGCACAACTCTGTGGACATGCCAGTCCATTTGGGGGGGTTCTGCCCCCACTCTGGCGGGTCGTCCATACAACACCTCATAAGGGCTGAGGTGTACTGGAGGTCTGGTTCGCGTGCGCACATACATCAGCACGAGGGGAAGTGCTTTTGGCCATGTGAGGCCAGTTTCTTCACAGCACTTTACCAGCTTGGATTTTAAGGAGCCGTTCATTCTCTCCACAGCACCTCCAGATTGTGGGTGATATGCACAGTGTGTTTGCAATTTGAAACCTAGTTGCTCGCTAATCTCCTTCAATGCCTGGTTCACAAAGTGAGTACCATTATCACTTGTGATTTTTCCCGGGATGCCCCACCTGGGAATGATTTCTGACAGGAGGGCTTTTGCCACTGCACTGCTGTCTGCACTTTTAGTGGGGAATACTTCTACCCACTTAGAGAACATGTCCACTACTACCAGACAATACTTCTTTCCCTCGGCTGGTGTCAATTCAATGAAATCCATCATTAGATGGTCGAAAGGCATGTCTGGTGGGGGGTGTGCTGCAGTGTTTACCTGTACTGAGCGTCCCACATTGTTGGTCGCGCAAATGAGACACCTTTTACAATACCTCTCAGCTGCTGTGGAAAACCCTTTGGTGAACCATAACGATGTTACTGCTTGTAGCATCCCCCCTTTGGACACATGGTCTAACCCATGTGACCATTTTAGAAACCAGGGGAAGAAGTGTTTAGGTAGACATGGGCGGCTGTCAGGAGATCGCCAGACAGATTCGACCAGTGTGCAGCCATGTTTGCGCCAGAGAGTTTTCTCTGGCTGGGAGGCAAATGACTGTACAGCAGGAAGATCAGCGAGGTTAGGTGTGGACAGTGGTGCCAAGACAAGTTGGAAGGGTAGGCCTCCTTCGGCTGCTGCTTTGGCTGCTGCATCGGCGGCGGCATTTCCTTGAGAGACAGAATCAGTTTTACCTGTGTGTGCTGCACACTTCACTACAGCAATGCGAGCAGGCAGGAGGATGGCATCCAGCAGCGCTGCTACCTGGTTAGCATTGAGGATGGGCTTCCCATCAGATTTCAGGAACTTTCTGTGCCTCCACAAGGCGCCAAAATCATGCACCACACCGAATGCGTAGCGAGAGTCAGTGTAGATGGTGGCCGACTGACTCTCCGCAAGTTTACAGGCTTCTGTGAGCGCCACAAGTTCCGCAGTCTGTGCTGAGAAGTGTCTGGGCAACGAGCCTGAAACGAGAGTGGCATGATCAGAACACACAGCAAAACCCACCCGGTTAGTTCCACGTGAATCACGTGAGGAGCCATCTACATATAACACTGTCAGAGTTCTCGATGGGAACATCTAACAAGTAAATCCGAGGTGTACAAGTTTCACCCAATACAGCAGTGCAGCTGTGTGGTTCACCATCCTCTCGCGTGGGGAGAAGAGTGGCTGGGTTAAGTGTTGTGCATCGTTTCACTGTGATGTTGGGCATGTCAAGCAGTATGGAAGAGTACCTGAGCCAGCGAGCTGCAGAAAGGTGTGAAATTTTCTGCTCCAGCAAAATGAGAGAAACTGCATGGGGTACCTGCACTGTCAGAGGAGACCCTACGATGTCACGTGAGGCGAGTACGGCCTTCTCACACGCAGCTACTGCTCGTAGGCATCCAGGCAGTCCTGCAGCCACTGGGTCAAGCTTGGAAGAGTAATAACCCACCGGGCGAAGTGAATCACCATGCTGCTGTAAAAAGCATTTCATCAAGACAATACATTAAAGAGAAATCCCACAACCCATACTAAACTAGGTAACATGAAAGCATTTCATCAAGACAATACATTAAAGAGAAATCCCACAACACATCCCAGTCACGGAAGCGTTGGAGGTAGTTCATAAGAGATTATAGGATCACCCCAAGCTCAGCAACAGGACCACTCTCAGCACTGATCAACTGTGTTTGCTTTTGGAACTGTGTCTTAATTCCACCTATTTTGCATAAGGGTCAGTACTACAGGCATGGGTGTGCCATGTTGGATTTGAAGAAGGTGGGGGGTGGGGGGGGGGGCAACTTCACTCACATTATTTCCTCTTCTGTCCTTTAAGTTCAGTCTTCATCATTCTTCGCTCACTACATCCACTCTCTCTGCTCTGCACATATATACACCATCTCAGCTTCACGCTTTCTCTTTTGCTCTCAGCGAAGGCGGTCACACTTTTTCTCCTCTCCCTTATCTTCCCTGCTTAGCTCCTCATGTCCTTGTCTTGTCTCATGTTTTTTTTATTACTTTCCCTGGAACACACTCTCACAGTCTGTGTCTAAAATCTAAAAGAGAATTAGGGATTTTATCAACTGGTCTCTGAATGCTATTGACACCCTTTAACGAGAAGTCTGGGCTCGGGAGAGCCCGTGTGCCCTGGAGGGACTTTCCCTGCCGGATACACGATGGACGGGTGGCAGAGGGTCGTGTGCCTGGCGGGACTGTCGATCGAGGACGCTGAAGATATCTACCTATTCGGAACTATGATAACAGGGTTCTTGCTGATCGGAGCTGGCTTGGCCCTGGCTTATCGGAGAATTAAGAGAGCAGAAGCGGCTGTTAAAATCCCCACATGGCTGCCTGCTGGGTTTGGAATGACAGGTGCGACTTATCAGAAAGGGCTCACTGAAGGCAGCATGGTTAAGAGCTTGGAGGCGCTTACGACTGCAGTGAATCCTCAGAATAACACCTTTGAGCGTATGTATGTTGGATTACATCAGGAAAGAATCAACTCAGAACAACATCTCTGGGCGGAAGCTGGATTGCATCTTGGATCAGTTGGCTGCGGTCGTGAGGTCTCAGAATCTGCTATGTGAGCAAAAAAGAGTGACAAGACCATAGAATCGACGGCTGATAACATCACGGAGAAATTCGCAGTTATTAACGGGAGATTGAGAGACCAGTGTCGGAGTGTTAAAAACAGCTTGAAATTCTCATGAGTTGTTTGCAAAAGAAAAATCACCATCATAATGCGGCTACCCCTTCGGTGCCAGCTGTGGGCTCAAGGCTGGAGCCGAACAAAAACTCCCTGATAACGACTGTGTTGAGTCTGTTCCTTCCCATTCCCTACAAGGCCACCTGGGTTGGCTGGTAGACTGTTTACTTAGCCTGGCGGGGCGAAGGACACTGTCTCAGCTGAACTATGGACACGCACACACATACACTTACACTGATAAGTACGCACTCATACCCCTCCCTTTCAAAACCCCTTCAATGCTTGTTTCCTGTGGGGGAACACGGCGGGTCTGTGTGCCTCGCTGGAATGGTAGCGCTGTGCAGGGCGGCTGCTGTGTTCGCTTCGGATTACTCCTCACCCCCCCACCCAATCCTGTGGCTTGTCATGTCTTTCACAAAGTTGTGCTGTGGACATTTATGTGCTTTTTGTGCAGAGGAGTATTTTTGTTTCCTGTTCTCGTGCTGTCCTACCATGGAAGCACAGCATGAGTAGAGGTCTCTTTTTTCCTCTTGTACTTTCCCACTGTAGTGTACATTTCAGTGTTTTTCGGTAACGCTACCGATCTCCGACTTGTAACCCCATGTAATGTCTGTGTTGTGTGTGTGTGTGTGTGTGTAAGGTCGGGGGGTCCCCATTTCACTGCAGGGCAACCTGCATGTGGCGAATAAAGCTTTGATTGATTGACCTCTTCAAGTGTCACTTTGGTTTGGTGGCCTCAGAACTGATTAGTATCTAGAACCTAGATCGTCCGTTTTTACCTGCCCAGATGTAGTTTGTTCTCAAAACAACTACAAAAACACAAAGTTGTGACTACAATGATAATAATCAGTTTCAAACATATTTCTGACACACGGGGTAACACTTAAAAACATGAAGGTGATATGTTTTTCAGAATCTTCTGGGTCACAGCTATAAACCACTTTCTGATGAAGATTACCAGCCAGTGAAAGTCCTTCAGAATGACTGTGGAGGTCTCCAAGCACTGCTGATCGATTCCTTGGTGATAGTTGGAGTGACCTATGAACTAGAGATGGCACGATACCACTTTTTTATGTCCGATACCGATATCATAAATTTGGATATCTGCCGATACCGATATGAATCCGATATAGTGTGTTTTTTAATCAATAAAACATTTTTTTAATATCTTGCTGCATTTTGTATAAGTTTATACTCAAGTTTAAATAAATAACAACACTAAAGCTATTCTGTTATACCTGTATGTGAAAAATACACTGCACCCAAAATATTTCATAGTTCAGCAACACTGATCAATCTAATAAACTTAAACCTGAACCATCCTCCCTATTCTGGTATTTTAAAGAGTACTTAGCAGAAATATTAAGCAACCTAACTAATAGGGTTGCAAACTCCCAGCAAAAAAAAAAATAGGGAACCACCCTCCACCTCATGATGCTTAATCGATGTAATCAGATTTAATTTGATGCAGGGGGGGGAAATGCACAGAAATTATTTTTCAAGAATAATTAAATAGATTCAACATCTTTCTTCAACAGAATTGCAGAATTCACAGATGGTACTTTCCCAAAGGAAAAAGTACTATAGCTTACTAGGGTATATTAGACTTAACAGTTACTATACACAATAATGGACTTCTATATATTTTACATCAGATTAAAACTTTGGGTGTAAGAGTCAGATAATTATTTATTAAAAGCTCGACATTTTAAATGAGAATAAGAAAGAAAAGTATGTCTTTGTGCTCCCTTTTCCCTGTTCATGCCCTATCGGCCCCCCTGGCTAAACTTTGCTAGATCCGCCCCTGCACAGTTACCAGCTGTCAACTATGTAGAAAAGGATCCTGGTGAAGAAAGTAATATTAAATAAATTCTAACAACAGCTTATCAAGGTTAAACGTGCTGCTGTTGTTCAGCCGCTGGTTTCCTCTTTCTGGTGCAAAGTGGGCAAAAAACAAAGAAGAGAGACGGACTCACGACAGAAAAGCCGATCAGCTGATCATTAAGCAGTTTCACGATTGAAGTAGCAGCAGGAGAGAGAGAGGCAGTCGCTCCATATATCGGTTGTTAAGCTTAACGCGGGAATGCTTTACAGACATTCAGAGATGAACTTACACACTTGCTTTTCTTCTATCTGGGATCACTTCCTCGGAGATGAAATGCTGGTGAGGCTACAAATACACACAGCTGCTCTATCACGTGATGCATACTGCTGCGATGTGCTACGGTTATGAGCCGAGTTACGCCGTGTCGCAAGTTTTGTGAGGTGCTTTTTTGATATTTAATGGATCGGATTACATTTTTTATTTCTCGCCGATATCCGATCCAGTAATTTGGGTCAGTATCGGACCGATACGATACATAATATCGGATCGGTCCATCTCTACTATGAACCACACTTACTAATACAATTGTTACCAAGGGCCTGAACAACACTGTAATCATTTCAGCATTGTTTTTGCTGGTAAACTGTTCTCAAACTTGTGACACAAGAGTCTAGATCACCAAATCAGAGCACAGGGTCTTGTGTTTCTTTTTTTGTTTTATCTATTTCACTTTTTGTACTTTTTATACATAAGTTAGATGTTCCTTCACGAATGTTTGTGTGTGCCGTAATTACAGTGCTCTGGGGTTTGTACAACATGTATATTACATTGTTTTTGGAGAGTAATTCAGCTGTTTTCTGATACAGAACTGATGATGGTTGAAAAGTGCAGCCCGACTACACTAACCCAGGAAATGAATTCACACTGCTGCATTTTTAAACTCCGCCTTCCCTGTTACCACACTGAGCATGCTGACACTCTGCTGCCCCCTAGTGCCCATGTGTCTTCACTGCATCTCTGCCCTCCTGATGCTGGCTGTTGTAGAAGCCTTCAGTCCAGCCATAGTGTGACTAAGAAAGTCTCACTGTGCTCACAGTAACAGTCTTCTCTCTCCACTCCACATGTTTGCTTGTTTTCTGCCTTAGCATTCATTTCATGCCTGAACTGACAGACTGGAAAGTTTTCACGGATTAAAGTTGGAAACCAGTTTATTCTGGTTGAGAGAAAACTATTCCTGTGCGTTTTTAGCCTCTGAAAAACATCACTGCTGTGTCCCAAATATTATGGAGCCCTGAAAACAAACTGCAGAAATGTATGTAAATAATATTTAATAAAACTTAATTGTGAATGAAAGTTTCTCCTGCTCTGATTGGAGGTTCTGAGCACAGACGGGTGTCTGTGATGTTTGTGTGCACAAATCAAACTGACTCCCCTTTTCATTCAAAGTCTTTATTAAAAAGCTGCTCACAGACACACTAAACCAAACGCTTATTACAGTGGTTGATTGGTCAGCTCTCCTGACCTGAACCCCTCAGAGAATCTGTTATTATGAAGCTGAAGATGAGAAACAGCTCAGACACCATCATTTTCCTCAAATACATCCAATGGAAGAATTGAAAAGCAGAATTCATGAGCACATAGGTTTCATGTAAAGATGAAGCAGACAGTAAAGTGAGCGGTCCACACACAGAGTCATCGTCTACTTTCTGTCAGTAAACCCTCACAGATAGATAAACAAATGTTCTGAATGCACTGTGACTAAAATACAATGAGGTTATATTTCCTGTTACACTAATGTGTTTGATTTCATAGCCTGTATAGTTTGTGCATTGTGTTTAGTTCCCCTGTGACTTATTAGTTTGATCCTGTTGACCTGTGTCTCATTTTCCTCTCAATTCTTTGTCAGGTTGTCTCTCACTGCTGTAGTTTGGATTTTTGATATTCAGTTTTAAACCTTTGTTGTGGATTTGCTGCTGCATACATACAAAAATCAAAAAGCTGATCTGGTCTGAAGCTCTGATGGTTCCTGACAGTCTGCAGCTTTTGTCTGAGGAACAACACACTCTGCATCGTCGTCATTATGAGGTTATAATGTTGGAGAAATGTCTGGGTCCTGTTCCAGACAGCAGGTGCAATAACTCTGAGCTTTCTATCTCACAGTCACCTCCTCCTGAACAATCATTTCTTTGGAAAATGGCATCAACATTCCCAGACTATCACTTAGACCTCACTGAGATAACCCAGGCCTAAAATTTCTGATGAGCATCAATAACAGATGCTGTGACATGATTTAGTAAACAGCTGTATTCTTGTATCAGACTAAAAACAGAGCACATATTTTCCTTGTGACGTGTCCACACAGTCTCAGCCTGGTGGGAATGTTTGAATGAATCTTTACTGTCAGACTAGTGAACAAGCTTCCTCTTCCTCTCACACTCTGTACTCTGTGCTTCATCTCATTCTGCAGACATAACGTTACAGGGAACCTTCACATCTCATTGAGGCTTATTCGTTAGCTGTTAGTAAAGGAAGAACAAACATCTTCAAGCTTGTGTTCTCAGACCATCACAGAGCTTCACTGAGCAGCAGAAACATACATGATCTTGTCAGAGTGGAGGTGTGAGCTTCACGTCTTCTCCTCACCCATCAGCTCCTCGTTCTTCATTCGGACTAACAGACCCCTCAAACTCTTCGATTTCTCACCGAAGGAAAGGAGTCATCTTTGTCCAAATGGCCAGCGAAGCCCTGTCTGCCTTGGGTTACTGACAAGTTGAGCTGATGAAGACAAACACATAACGTCACATGACCCAGACACACATGTCACATGATTTAAAGATTAGAAATGTCATCAGAGAGAGATGAAGAAGAAAGTCTTTAAGAGCCATCAGCTACCAGCTTCAAACTTTACGATTATTCAGAGCATAATCTAATACTAGTGACAGCACAAATTCCACTGTGTCTCACGCACTGTCCAATATTACGTATGAACTAATTACCCTGGATTATACATGTACTTATTATACTTATATATTGTACCTCAGTAGATATATGCAGCTGTCCCTGGTAAATGCAACATGTGCTTGTGACGCCTGATGAAGGCTCTAAGGTCCCTGTTGATACAGCTCTAAGTACTCTAGGATCCCTGTTTGGGTTCTCTTTCTGTTTCCCATTCACTCGTTACTCCCTTGTGTATATCAGCCTTGTGTTTTCCTTTGCCCTTTGTTTCTGGTTTCAGTTTTAGTTCTGTGTTTCTAGTTTCCCAGTGTGTTGTTCTGAGTTTCATACTCAAGGTTTTGGTTTGTTTTTCTGTGAGTTTATGTTATGATGGTTGTTATAACATGTTTTTCCAGCAAATAAAGCTGCCATTCTAAGTTTTTTTTTTTTTCTGTGCACGAGTGTCTGGATTTGGGTCCACATGCATGCTGCATAACCTCACATGACAATCTTAGCCTCTATGATGTCTGACAGGAGCTTCCATGTGGTCCTGAGGTAGGTTATCATCTTGTAGTTGGGTGAGACCGGTCCCTTCAGGGGATCCTTGGGGATCAGGACTGTCCAGCCTTCAGTCAGTTATTCCAGATGTGTCTCATCCGTTAGCGGCTGGTTCATTTGTGCTGCCAGACACTCATGGAGTGTGGTCAGCTTCTTTAACCTGTGGGTATGGATCATGCTGGGGCGCAGTGATGTCCACTGCTTCAGCAGGTGTCGTTACCTGTGGAGCAGAAATGAGCAGCTCCGCCCGAAAAAGTTGTTCTAATGTTACTTGGTGTAACTCTTCACATGCTTTTCCTTTTCCACCTTCTTCTTTTTATGTATTTACTTGTGGAAGTTCTTTCTAATGAATTTCCCTCTCAGCTACATCAGGCTCGATTACAGAAGCAGCAGATTTACAGTTTCATGTCTCCGTTGATTGTGTCAGTGATTAACACAGGGGGGTGATGACAAGCAGATCTCACTACCTTCAGAAGTAATGCTTGGAAGAAACGTGAAGGAAGAAGGAACTAAAATATCACTGATTAAGTTCAGCAGCATTTCTTTACTGCACCAAACAGCAGGGTGAAGCCACTGAATCTCAGCTCACTGTAAACCGTGCACACTTTATAACACACTCACGTACCTTCTACAGTCTTAAGCCTTTTATGTTCACAATACAGGATGACGCCAAAGGCAACAATCAGGACAACCAGGAGAAGCAGGGCACCTGCGAGGACTCTGGGCCAGAGTGGAGGTTCTGTAATCAACGCAAACAACCACACCATCATCGAACATGATTCACATCAGAGTTCACGTCTACTCTGACCTTTGACAGCACTGACCTTTGACCCTCAGGTATACTTCTGTCCGCCTCAGATCTCGTCCATACTTCCGGGTGGTGCAGGTGTAGGTTCCACTGTCGGAGACTGTAGGGTTCCTCAGAGTGAGGCTGAGGTCTCCAGTCTGCAGAGCGTCGGCTCTCATTGATGTTCGGTTGGAGTAACGATGGTTTTGTTCTTTCAGATCATCTCCGCTCTGCAGACGCACGTGAACTGTTGGCTTCTTGAACTCATCACGGTCCCACACTGCTGCTGTGGTGTCGCTGGAAACATCCTTTGCTACCTGACAGGGCAGCAGGACAGAATCCACCCCCTCATACACCTCCACACCTGAGGCATGCTGAGAAACTGAGGAGAGAAACATGAAACGGGTGATTCCACAAAGTTGAATCTGTTCATCTGGATGTAGCATTTTCAGTGGGAGACTTCTTCAGTCTCAGCTGACTGCAAACCTTATAAACAGTACATTTGCACAAGAACTGAAACCTGCCCACTGAATGAACAATAGGCAGTGAGGTCAGTTCCTTCATCATTAATATGCAAATTGTCATGACCACTGATCAAATACCATTGGGTGTGCCATGGGTTCCCCAGTTCACGCACTGTGGGCAATTTGTACACGGAAGAAGTGGAAAAGAGGGCTTTGCTATCCTACCCTGGAACACCACCAAGTCATTGGTTCAGATATGTGGATGACACCTGGGTGAAAATCAAATCTCAGGACATACCACAATTCACGGATCACATTAACTCGGTGGACCGACACATCAAATTCACCAGGGAGGATATGAAAAGTGGCAGGTTAGCCTTCTTAGACTGTGAGATTTCCATCAGTAATGGGGGACATCTAAAAGCTGATGTGTACCATAAACCTACACATACGGTATACAGTATACATACGGATCAGTATTAAAGATTTGACTCTCATCATCCACTGGAGCATAAACTGGGTGTCATCAGGACGCTACAAGCAAAAATTTCTGGCACAACTTCATCTACTTCCAAGGTGCATGAAGAGGGTGAAAAAAATCACAATACAGAAACTCCAGCAACACTTGAAGGTAAGACCAACGCTTTTCGGCTTGTGGCCTTCATCAGGTTCCTCATCAGGATGCTAACACACAGAGCGAACACCATCCCCACAGACACAACGGCCAGGGAAGGAGAAGAACATCACGTCAGGAGGGCCCTGAGTAAATGTGGTTATTCCAGCTGGACTTTTGTCAAAGCTGGGAAGGCTCCTAAAGAAAGCTCCAGCCGATCCAGGAGAGAAGGACAACTGCTGCCTAAGAGAAAACCTGTAGTGATCCCATATGTGTCAGGAGTATCGGAGCAGCTGAAATGCATTTTTTCTAAACCCCAAAACACGCTGCACCAAAAATTGGTCAAGCCCAAGGATCGGGTCCCCCGACACAAACAGAGCAACATAGTGTACGCTGTTAAGTGCAGGAGGATTGCCAGGATTTATACATCGGGGAAACCAAACAACCTCTGGCGAAGCGGATGGCACAACACAGAAGAGCCACCTCGTCAGGCCAGGACTCTGCAGTCTATTTACACCTACAAGCCAGTCGACACTCTTTCAATGATGAGGATGTAACATCCTGGACAGGGAGGAACGCTGGTTTGAGGGCGGAGTCAAGGAGGCCATTTATGTGAAAAGGGAAAGACCATCTCTGAATGGAGGAGGGGACCTAAGGGTACATTTTTCTCCATCTTACAATGCTGTGATTGCAGCCATTCCCCAACTCTCTGTGAATGGTACTCATGGCCATTGATCAGTGGTCTTTGATCTGATTGGTATCATCAGTGAATCAGTGAGACTCATAGACCTGTCTTTCCCACAGATGCAGGACAAAGAAGCTCTGTGCAAGTCAGCGGTGGGTGGAGAGCAGAGCTCCACAGGGTGGAGGCCTCACAGAGCACACATTCATCCAGCAGGACAGAACACAGCTCCACACAAACTGCACTCATTGTTGTGTTCATAGAGAGAAATGTCTCCATTCACAGCAGAACAGGCGCTCACTGACACGCGCCCAACCATCAGCACAGGTGGGTGGGACTTAATCATGCGTGTCTCAACATGTGTGCACACAGATGATGATGACCATAATTGCCTACACAAGAATCGACTCCCACAGATCATCTTACCGTCTAACACGTGTCATGTGACCTCAGTCTGTCCTCGGATGACTGTCCCAAAGTTAAGTTCATCCTCAAGAGCGACGAACAATAATAACATCAAAAATAAGTGGAATAAAAACATAAAGTTCTCCACTCTAAACTGATTCCAGACCGACTGCTCAGATCTGCAGCCATTACACTCAGCAAACCTCTTCTTCTAACATGCACAAACACACATTTGCACACACACATGCACCTACACAAAACATATAAACATGCAAAAGCACACAGACATGCAAACATGTGCACACACGAAAGAAGAAAATTTTAAATGGTAAATGGCCTGCATTTGTATAGCGCTTTTCTAGTCCATAGGACCCCAAAGCGCTTTACACTACATTCAGTCATTCACCCATTCACACACACATTCACACACTGGCGATAGCAAGCTACATTGTAGCCACAGCTGCCCTGGGGCGCACTGACAGAATTTTCAACAAAGTCTGAACATACTCATTACAGAATAATAAGTCTTTACACCACTGTGTGTGTGCATGCGTGAGTGTGTATGTGTGTGTTCCTACCATGCAGGAGGACCACAAACAGCAGCCTCAGCTTCATTCTCAGAGTCCAGTTAAAGAATGTTTGTGTGACCCAGCTGATCCTCCTCCCAGTTCCCTGGTCTCATCATTCAGAGAGGAGGGACAGGAAGTGGAATGCAGGAAAGCATGGACCTGGGTCCAGTCTGACACAAAGCACCGCTAAACATGCTGCACAGGAGAAGAGAGGTGGAGGGCATACACGCTCTTTATCATAGGAAGGGTGGAGATAAGCCTCACTGTACCTGTAACAAATGTTAGCATGGTGTTTGTTCAGAGCTCTGGTAGGAGCCAGACACGCTGATGAGCTCTGTGGTTTGATCCATTAATGAAGCTGTGATGTTGTCTAATTTGTAACCAGCATAATATAAAATAAAATGAACCTGAGCATCATAAACCTGAAACTGCAGTCAGAGATCCTGCAGGGAGTCATCACTGCAGAGGTTATCAGCTGTCTCTGTTCCACTGAACAGACCATAAACTGTGTTCACTTACTTATATATTAAAGTAAGGACAGTTGTGTAGCAGTTTTGATCTCTACCAGATTCATAGTGCAACATATTTCAGCTCTGTGTGTCACACTTCAGTTCAGTTATCTGATTTAACATCCTCGCCTTCATTACATCACCCACCGCTGTTACGTGCACTAAACAGCAGCAGGATATCAGAGTGCTTTAAAACCTGATAGAACATCACTAGAATCAATAGATGGAGACTGATTTGTGTCCAGCTGAACTGCTGCCACTGTCTGTGTAACCAGCAGCGACCATGCTGAAAGCCACCACCAGAGGGCGCCATAACTCCTGTGGATCTACTATTATGGTACTTGTTAAAGTTGGTCTGAACTGAACAGCAGCTCCCAGTCTCTGAGCCACATGTATCAACCAATGGGCACGAAGAATACCACTGATATGAGCTAGACAGCTGGTGATGATGATAATGATGATGTCACTGATGTTAACTTCCTGTTTGGGAGGTGAAAGGAAACATAAAGAATCTCATCGTCTGTAAAACACTTTAATGGAAGTGAAATCAGTGAAAGGATTGATGAACAATCATTGACCAGAATGTCTGCACTGTAAACTCATATCTGCACATAAATAGATACTGATTGATAATTAATAATCAATCACTCTGGAGCAGGCCTCAGTGGGTGAAGCGGTGCATGTTGTGGATGCTCCACACGTCTCCATTCAGAGCATTGGCGGCGCCCTGCAGCGTCCACGTGAACAGCGCCAGCTGCCGCCTGAAGCTGCTCTCGTCGAAGCGTCCGGGGTCAGAGGTGAGCAGGCCCAGGTGCTCAGTGAGCGCACTCAGAGTATGGTTGCCACGGCCGTGGATCACATGACGGAATGGCGTCTCAATTGCAGACACGTACTGAGACAGGAAGTAGTACTCCACCTGCAGGATACACATGAGAAGACATGCAGTACTCTGTACAGGGCTCGTGTCTTCATGATTCAGCTGTTTGCAGTACTGTTTGCAGTACTTGTACCTTCATGATGCGAGTGTTGTAGAAGCGTGTTATGGTGGGCTCGTGCAGGTCGCTGTAGTCGATGGCTCTCTGCAGCGTCTCTGCCGCTCGGCTGTAATCTCCTCGAGCGCTGAAGACCCACTGAGGAGACAAACCTCTGGACTGGACGCACACACACACACACACACACACACAGAGGTCACATGACAGCGACGGGTTTAAACATCTGTAGAAACACTCAAACAGGTGAGCTACCTGCAGCTCAGCAGAGTGTTTGTTGAGCTGAGCGCTGAACTGCAGCACTGTCTGGGCGTAGGAAGTGATGCGCAATAGCAGGATGTGGTCGTGGGCCAATCGCAGCACCATTTCCCCCACCAGCTCCCCTAAGCTCCGCCCCGTGACCCCCAGACGACCCCCCAGCACCTCCTGCAGGCGTGAGACACTGTCCAATAGCGTGTTGATGAATGGATATGCTCGCTCCTGAACATGTGACACGGATAACATGACATCATGTACCATGACAGTGAGTATGTATGATGTTGGCGTGTAACGTGTACCTCGGTGAATCTGAGCTCCATGGCTGGAACTCCTGCAAACGCCGTGAAGCTGAAAGCGCCGCTGTTCAGATACAGTGGCTTCATACTGAGGAGACAGCAGCGGCTCAGTCAGGCGTCATCACAGTAACGTGTGTGTGTGTGTGTGTGTGTGTGTGTGTGTGTGTGTGTGTGTGTGTGTGTGTGTGTGTGTGTGTCCTCACATCTTCCAGCTGCCTCCATCTCTCTCCGCCTGGCTGTAGATGCTCTGACCTGCATGTTTGGGATGCTCCACCTGGAACACATGAAGGCCCACTCATGCACAGCATCATGTGGTTTGGTAATCAATTGATTGTTCCGGTTAACCCTTTATTTACCACAGCCTGTACATACTTATAGTTATAGCATATTCATAACATATCTTCATACTGTGTACATTGTAACATACCTATAATAGATCCATATAATGTAATATATCTATATTATTGCCAAAGCACTTCTGGATGGATGCAAACTGCATTTCGTTGCCTTGTACTTGTGACATGTGCAATGACAATAAAGTTGAATTCTATTCTATTCTGTTCTATTCAACTGATGGGCCCAGTTTACAAGCAGTCTTTAAATGAGTGTGACTCTATTTCTGTTCGAGAAGATGAGGTTTATGGGAATATTTAGTGTGGTAGCACAAGGCCTAATGTACACTTCACATGACCCTACTCTTCAACCATTATGGGCTAGAGAAAAAATTAAAATGTTTTCTGAAACATGAGAATTATTTTTTTTTTCATTTAACAGCCAAAGTTAGAAAATCATCCCAGGCTTGCATGATTCTTGGTTGATAAATTGTTAAGAGAGGCCCGAAAATAAGGCCTTTCTCTGTCCAGTAATTTAGTCTTTTAGAGGCAATGGCACAGACAGGCCAGACTCACCTTTGTGAATAAAAGCTATTTGTAGATACATTTAACTGTAGTGTGGTCACAGATTCATGCTTTTACTGTTACATGATTGGGGCTTGTCTGGGATCGTTCCCAACTCAAAAACAATAATCTCAACCGTGCATACATAGATGATCCAACAATTATACTTCAGCCACACAAAATGGACAGAAGAACTAAATCTTGGGGTTCAATTCATATATTATATTAAAACCTTGGTATTTTTAAAGTGTTTATTGCAAATGAGTGTGTCATCGCCATAGCATGTACACAAAGGTCAGCTGTTGTCCATGTATAGATCCCTGAGGGACTCCGGGTCCAGAAAAATAGGATTAACATTATTTTTTTTAATAAATGTGTGAGGGTGATGAGCTCCATCCAGCTGTGTGACCACAGGCTGCAATCAGTATTAATGCATCACAGATGTATCACACTCACCTGTCTGATGGCAGCGTCCAGCAGGTCAACCAGGAGAGGACTGGTGTAAGCTGACAGGACCTCATCACCTGATGAGAAGGACAACATAAGACACCGCGTTTGGTTAGCAAAGAAAATGCTTTCTGATTGGCTTCAAGCTCTGTTACCCATGACTGCCTGGTCCAGACTGAAGTAGGCCACAGCCTTCAGGTGAAGCATGGACAGATAACCCTGTCGAACAAAGGTCAAAGGTCAGGCAGTTATTTTGATAAACTGATGAATTTGGTTTGGTTTGTATTTTCTGTGGCTGAACCTCAAGCCATTCGGTTGCTCCAACATTCCCAAAGTCTCCAGCATCCCAGCTGACAAACAATAAGCTGCGTCTTGGACTGAAACCTGTAAACGAATCCATCAGTTCAGACAAATCAGAGGAATCAACACACCAAAGTAATGCCAGCATCATTTCAGCTCCCACCACCACAGTAAGCACACATGCATCCAGGTGAGTCTTACCCTTCTTCACCATGGCTGAGAAGGTTCGAGCCAGCTCCAGCAGGATCGCAGTTCCAACTCCGGACTTCACGGCTCCCGGACCCAGAGAGTCCCTCTGAGCTCCCAGTATGATGTACTGGTCTGACAGGGAGATACTGAGGTTTACCACTGTGGCACATTCACCTGTCTCTGTGTGTAGTCAGCAGAGCGTACCTGGCTCCACTCTGCCTTCCAGTGATGAGAAGATGTTGTTGAGCAGGATCGGCTTCATCACGTTCTGAACCGACATCTGGACTCTGCGACCGTTACTGAACTCGGGACCGACAACGCAGCGCACGTACGGCAGCCGACCCTGCCAGGGCCGAGGACAGGACGGACCTGTCAGCTGGCTGAGACACAGAACAGCACTGTGAGTCACACTCACACCTGGGCAGGTTACCTGAGGGGTGGGGCTTACCTAAGCAGCTTGGAGGCCACAGTGGCAGTAATTGGCAGGGCTGGAATGAGTGGCAGACCGGAGGACTGAATGGGCGGGAACTGAGTGTGATTGAAGGAGGGAAAGCCAGGGGTGAAGGGGTCCCCTGACCCTAGGTGGACCTGTGATTGGACAACAGAAGGGAGATGAGGATGCTTATTGGCCAGGAGACGTGGATAATGTTTGTTTGTGTGCGTGTTACATGTTCAGACACAGCAGTGTGTGTGTTCAGGCCAAGGCGGCGAGGGTCCTGCGGCACATCAGCAGGGTCAGGGTAGATCAAAGCTCCACTCGCCCCGTTCTTCTCAGCCAACCAGACCTTCTCCGCAAAACTGACCCCGCCCCCAACACGCATCACCACCACACAGCCAGCCACAGACACGTCCTCACGTTTCAGCCATTTAAAATCCTCCGGTCGGCCATAGTTGGCATAGACCACACCCCCCTGCAAAGAGACATACATCAGTAACTGGGACTTTGGTTACCATGGTGACAGATACTTCCTTTCTGGTTGGCTCACTGTGGCATTTCCTGTGGCGCTGTACGGGCAGTAGTCAGAAGGGTTGAGAGGAATCTCTTCTGAGACCCGACCTGCAGAGTCCACCAAGCTCAGAGAGCTCCTCTGAGACCTGCACACAAATAAATGAATGTAGCACCCTCTGGTGGTCAAATTAGAGCACTGCTGAAATGTTAAATAGCTCTTTATATTGAGCTGTGTGTAAATGTGGGTTTGGTTTCTGTCTTTAAATCCAGGTGTTAGTCATTCTCTGCTGTTCTCACTGTTATTACAGAGTCATTCTCATTCGTTCTGATCAAGTCACTGCTTTGGAAACATTTCAGAAGTGATTTCATTAAAAACATATGAGGATCCTGTCTCAGAGTGATGCTGAAAAGCTAGTTCATGCATTTATTACTCCCAGGCTGGACTACTGTAATTCATTATTATCAGGATGTCCAAAAAACTCACTGAAAAGCCTTCAGCTAATCCAAAATGCTGCAGCAAGAGTCCTGACAGGGACTAGAAAGAGAGAGCAGATTTCTCCTGTTTTGGCTTCCCTTCATTGGCTTCCTGTTAAATCCAGAATTCAAAATCCTGCTCCTCACATACCAGGTCTTAAATGATCAGGCCCCATCTTATCTTAATGAGCTTTTATAAATCAGAAGTGAACCCGGACCGTCACCCAGAAACTACGGTGCTTTTACCAACTTTTACCAACAGCTGTCAAACATGCAGCAGAAATGAAGGTTTTTTTGTTAAAGTTTTAATTCAGCTGGTCCTGGATCAGCTGCTCCCAGACCAGCTGGTTCCAAATCAGCTCCAGAGCCTGACCACATGTTCAAAGCAATGGTTCTTTCAATAAGTGAAAGAACCAGGATGTGCTGGGACTTTACTCGCTGCTGAGCTTCAATCAGCTGCATCCATTTAAGACCCAAAAGTATTCTGATGTGACATGTTAAGTGTATGATGGGTTATTTTGTCGCTGGTGTGTCCTGAATGTGGGGGAGCTTCTCTGACTCTTACCTGTCGGGGAACTGCAGCGTGGCGTATAGCGACTCGGTCCAGGTGTGGTCCATCTGCAGCTCCCTGAAGCGCTGCAGGATCTCTGAGGCCAGAGAGGTACCCTCCGAGGAGCCTGGAGGATGAGCTGCCCTGCTCACGCGACTGATCACACATACACACAGAAGTTATTAAATAGGACCTGATACTATAGCTTCTGAAACAGGTGACTTTACAGCGATTCACCTTTGACTTAAAACAATATCAGAATCTTTTCTTCTTGAATGTTCTGTTGACCACCTGATTACCTGCTGGAAAAACTCTACTTGTACTTGTACTCAGTTACCATATTTTCCGCACTATAAGGCGCACTTAAAATCCTTTAATTCTCTCAAAAATCAACAGTACAAACCGTCTAAATTCTTTCATTGTTAATAAAATAATAACGTTGCTGCTCTACCAGGTGTAACAATCAAGTTTAACATCCAGGCATCCATGAAAATGGAATTTATTAAGTTTAACAGAGTTAGAAGTTAGCTCGCTAGTTTCAGAATCAGAATACTTTATTGATCCGTAGGGGAAATTATTTTCCACCTAAACATGATATTCCATGTTCTGACTGAGAGATTTCTGAAAAATTAAAACGCACATGTGCTACGTGATTGCTAGCGACACAGCTATGTTATTATAATGTACAGTGGAACCCCGACTTACAAAATTAATTCGTTCCCGAGGGTTTTTCGTAAGTCGAAAATTTTCGTAAGTCGAAGCACCCATTGCGCCTTTTGAGTGAGGCGATGCTGAACAATAGGCTATAGGCTAATTGCTAACTAGAACAACAATACGTCGTTCAAGTGGAACAGTGAAGTGCAATTATGAAAGCCAAGGGGTTGTCACATGATTCGGAAGGCATTGTGGGCATTGTAGGCTCAGACATTCAGATTTCGTTACACAGGCATTTTGCCGTAACACGGGCAGAAATATTGCCGTTCAGTGCCTTCGTAACTTGAATTTTTCATTAAATGGGGTATTCGTAAGTCGGGGTTCCACTGTATTAATAAATACAGTAAATACAGTGAAGCTGGAGGATGAACGCTAACTTTTTTCCACTCGATAAAAGTAAACGTGAGGGTTCCCGATGGTTAGGGACAAATGCACTCGCATGGCAGGATGCTGTAAACGGACCAAACTTCAGTCAGGAGAACAACTGAGATAATCCATCCACAATCTGAGGTGAGTCATTAATATACTGCAACAACATGGGAATAGAGCAGCTGTGATAGAATTCAACATTAATGAATCAATGGCACAGAAGTGGAGGAAGCAAGAAGAATGAGTTGAGTAAAGTTTGACTTATCTGACTGTTTTTGTTTTGCCTTATAATCTGGTGCCTTTACGGTCCGTGGTGGTGAGCATTACCTGACTGTGTTGTGGATGTCTTCATCCTGTAGCAGCTTCCTCATCATCAATCTTAGCTCTCCCAAGTAAAGCCCTGCCCCTCTTTCTGAAGGAGCTTTAGCCCCACCCAGCTGCTGCTCATGCCCCTGCTCTGCTTGGGAGCAGTGGTACCACCCACTGAAGATCCCATAAGCCAATAGGAACGCTGGAAGGGAGAAGCAATGCCGGCTTTAGTCACATGATGAGACTAATCGGTTAAAATGATTGGCATCTGTTTACCAGCAGTGAACACGATGACTCCGCCCACACACAACAGCACACAGCATCGCCGGTATCCATGACGATACCTCATCACCAGAGCTGTGAGGTCACTGAAAGGTCCCGCCTCCTCCTCGTCTTCTGATATCGCCAGCCTCAGCTCCGCCCGCTGAGCACCTCCCACCTCCTCTTCTTCATCATCATCAGACACTGAGTGGTGGACGGACATCAAGGAAGCCTCCAGAGAGAAAGATATAACCATGGTAACAGGGGAAAGGAGGCGGAGCTTGTCTCACCTGTGTTTCACGTGTGTCTCACCTGTGTCAGGTGGGTAGTCATGGTAACAATGCAGCTCTGCAGGCACAAAACACAGGGACAATCTCAACAACAGGAAAATATATACCTTCATTGTCTAAGGAGATTGGAAATAAAAGCGTCTGGAGGATGTGAGGTTAAGGTGTCTGGGAAGGGATCTCAAAACCTAAATCTGGGACTGAGAGGTGAAATGTCTTCAAGCAACCTAAAGAAGTCCAAATGCTTTTCTTTCCAAGCTCCTTAGACTATAATGACCTGGATGACTGAGAACCTTCACAGACATACACCTTCATTCTAAACAGCATACATTCAGCTGCGAGACACTTGGACAGGTGAGTCTGTGTTTCTGAGCTCCAGTAATCAGTGCATGAAGTGAAGTCTGATGAGCAGCAGTCTGAGGGGTGTTTGGCCCCGGCTGCGGTCCACAGACACACACACTGAGCTCTTCTGTTTCTATTTTTCAGTTTGTCCTGCTCAGCTGATCAGAACTGTGGCTATGAAGAAAATAACAATGATCAGAAACTTGCAGCCCTGAAAAGTGTACCTTTGAACTTTTTGGTTATGAAATGTGATTATTTGATGTGTTAATTTTTGCTTTTGTTCTAACAGTTTTTAAAAAGTTCAGTTTACAGTACTGAAGATTTTCACCAGTCCAAAATGTCTCTGTATGTGTAGCTTTGTTAAGACTCGGCAGGTTTGAGTTTTCTCTCTGCTTGTAAGTGCTCTCAGGTGAGGTTGCTGGGCTGAGCCGTCCTTCACGCCTGGTTTGAGTGGCAGCACCGTTCTCTGCAGATCACCCTCAGCAGTGTGGTGACTGTACTCACCTGCTCCCCCCAAGCCTTTAACTTGGCAACACAGAAAATAACGCTTGCTGTCCACTCAGCTATTTGACCCTCTCTCTCCTCTCTTACAGAGCTCTCTGTGCACTATCCAAAGGCAGCTTCATAACCTTATTCATCTGACCTAAGCCCCTCACCAGCAGTGAGTGACGGCACCACAGGATCTGAACCTGATGGAGTCTGCAGCACACACACTCAGGAGATTCTCACCTTCACCTCCGACTCTCTGTTTGGACTCCGGCTGCTCTCAGTTCAGGATCCAGAGCTTCATCCTGGGTCAGGATGAGCTTGGGCTTTGTTTTTTTTTACTCCTCAGCCTGCTGTGATTGGCTGCTCACAGGGGTCAGAGGTCAGCGTGTGCTGTCTGTTTGATCTGCTTAACTTTATTAACAGCAAAGTAAACACACGCCCACACTGCAGAGCCAAAACAGCTCTCTGTCATTACAGGGTTTGAAAGAAGAAACCGATCACATGACTGTGGAAACAGATTTATTGAGAAAAAAACACAAACACCCACAGAGCTCCGCCCCCTCCAGCCTGACAGCCAAACAAAGCAATGAGAGACTCAGTTTCCCAGCACACACCTGGTTGTCCTCTGGCTCAGGTCCATCAGGAAGCAGCTCACCTGGTTGGGCCTGAGCGGTTCCTGGTGATAGACAGGTGTAAAGACTTTGCACACACACACACATGATGACTCCAGCAGATCCACCACAGCCTCACATTCAGCCTGACTCAAAGACTCTGGATCAAACACAGAGCTTCCAGCAGCTGCAGCTTTACTTCCAGCTGACAGAAGCAGAACCAGGTCCACAATCAGGATCAGCTACTGGGAACCAGCATCAGTCCTGGGACACAGACAGAGGAAACTTTATTAGAACAAGTCTGATTGCTTTAACCAGCACTAGTCCCAGAGTCTGCTGGTGTGTAGCAGCAGGACTGAGCAGGATCAGGACTCTGCTGGGCTTATCTAGTGCACTTTTATACATGCGAATGTGCCCACTGCTAATAAATAGAAGCAGTTGTATTAAAAACACGAACTTCTGTAATTAATGACTCATCCACATCACAATCCTGACACTGAGCCTGATGTAAACTGGTATTTGCTGTCATTCATACAGGAAATCACCATACGGGCACATGTGTGGTTACACACAGAGATCCAGCCCTGAATGTTTCTAGTATTTTCATTCCCTTTTTTAGAATAATCATCATTAAATACAACAGAATCTGACTTGCATATATAAAAAAAACCCACCCTGCAGCCTGAGTGTGTCTTTATAAACTATCTGCCTCCTCATCCTTTGTACCTGCACTCAGAGCTGTGGACTCAGCTGTGGAAGAGTGTTTGTGTTGTGGAAAAGCTCATATTAAGACAAATAATGTCTCAGTAATCAGCTGGTGATGTTTAACAATCAGTTCATTTGCTCACAAGGATTTTTAACAGGTTAATTAAAATACAAGCGTTAATTAGATTTAGAGACTCACCATCAGCAGAGACAAAGAGGACCGAGGAGAGGACGAGGAGCAGCACCTTCATCTTCATCATCATCATCAGGAACTCTGTGACTCTCTCTGAATGTCTGCTAGCTCGAACACAAACAGCAGCCAATCACAGAGCAGGGACTACATGATGTCATCAGTGTCCAGGCACACAGAACACACACACACACACACAGCAAACTGAGATTAATAATAGCATATTATATAAAACTCATTTTGATCAGAGCCTGATGAAGATCACATGGATGGAAAAGAAAGATCTGATAAAGAAACACCGAACAGGTGGTCAGGTGACTCAGATGGTCAGGTGATCTGGGACTGCTGGTGCACTGCGGACACCTGGTGGATGGATGAAGAACTGCAGAGGTGATCTGGTGAAACCTCAGTGAGTCCAGGAGGAGTTTGGGGTTGGATAAAGGTGGGGTTCCTCCTGTGAAGGGTGGAGCAGCTGTGAAGGTGTCATCCTTCTGCTGTGAGCTCAGTGGGACCATCATCAGACTCTGGGAGGCTGAACCAGCTCCAGTCCTGCTCTGTCTCCAAACTACAAACTACTGAACCCTGACAGGACTTTCAAAATAAAACTCCCTCTGCTATATGATAAGAAAGATAAGTAAATAATGTCACACTGCAGGCCTGCTTACACACTCCACTCATCCTTCATCATGGTGCAGAGGTCAGTAAGTCGCTGCGTTGATGTCTGACAGGCTTCGATGACAGTTTCTGGTTGGAGCAACAAACAGGTTAAACTCAGATTCAGTTCTCTAACAGACTTTGATGAGGTTCTTTAAACCTCCGTTTAGGTGCAGTGATGTGAAACAGTGCTTGTCCCTGATTTTCCCTTTTTTGTATGTTTGTCACATTTAAAAGTTTCACATCATCAAACTAATTAAAAAATGAGATGAAGAAAGAAGAAAGAGAAGCAGCAAACAACATGGCCTGGATGGCAGAATTCCAAGATTAAACTAAAGGCTCATCTCAGATGTACCAAAAACATCTTGATGATCCCAGAGACTTTTGGGAAAAGCTGAGATTGAATTAATGTTGATTTTTCATCCAAATCATCATTAAATTTCAAGATTGAAATCTAAGCGTTAAATAAATGTTGAATAAATGTGTGAAATACTGGTGGAACCTGACAGTTGTTCTGTTGTAACCGACGATCTATTTATAACTGTAGTTATGGCACATATATTTATGTTCTGGCCAAGTATTAAACATGTATGATGCAACATTATTTTGTAATTTTACACACATTTGTGTTTAATGTATATGTAACGACTTTATTGTTACTTGCCTCACTTTTTTGCAAAGTAACCTTGGTTCCTACCTCGTGTTTACGGAGGGAGTGTTTATGGTGTGACGTCCCCTGTGCCATGTGCATTGAGGAGTCAACAAAGTAAAAGCTGAGTGCACACTGTCCTGTCATGTTGGTGTTTATTATGGAAAAGCATTTTTTTAAGATAAACTGTAGTCTGAAGTACAGCCACAGCCAAAAGAAACCAGGTAAGACCACCACAACCAGAAACCAAGGTTACATACTTATAGTTGACCATGTTTCAACCACTTATAGTTGAAACATCAAACATGTTCAAAAGTCATGGATTTATAGCTGACCATGAAACTGACCCATTGTCAGTTGGACTGTTCTATAACAGCCCTCTGAAAGTGGTACATCCCATCCGTCCACCACTGAAAATACTGGGAACGTCTAGTGAAATTAGGTTGACCCAGAAATTCAGCTATAAAGCCATTTATTTAAATTTGGGAAGTTAGGATTTATTTTTGAGTGGAGAAAATGAGAAAACCACTGCTCAGCAAAAACAACACAAAGGCTCATCTCACATCTGCCAAAAACATCTGGATGATCCTCCTCAGAAACTCTTCTGTGGATTGAAGAGACAAAAGCTGAACTTTATGGAAGGTTTGAGTCCCGTTACATCAGACATCAGACTAACAGGATTTCATAAAAAACACCTCACAGCAGCAGTCAGACGTGGTGTGATGGTCTGGGCTGCTCCACTGCTTCATGATGAATTCTGCTCTCAGAAATCCTGAAGGAGGATGTCCAAACATCAGTTTATGTCCTCAAGAGCACTGAGGTTATGCAGAGAGACCAGCAAGTCCAACTCTGAATGGCTTAACCAAAATGAAGGTTTTGGAGTGTCTGAGTCAAAGTCTAAATCAGATTGAATCAGATCAAGTTTATTTGGGATGAACTTGAAAAACCTCTAATGTGTCTGAATTCAAACAATTCTGCAAAATAAACACGACCAAAACTCCTCCTCAGTGATGTGAAAGACTCATTTCCAGTTCCTGCATATCTTCATTTGTGGAAATGTCATGGAGCTACATGTTAGTTTCCTGGTTTTACCTTTAGGTGGCGCTGTTTGTATTTGTTCCTGTGAAAGCTGTAACAGTGACAGACTTGGTTAAATGAAGGTTTATTTGTCTTCATGAACAAACATGATCAGATTATAGAGCTCATATGGAGTCATGACACAAACATGGTTTTACCTGCTTTTAGTGATAGGCTTTGTAATTCAAGCTGAGGATACAATGGTGCGATACAAAGATTTACAGCACATGAAGCAGAAACATTAAAACCATCACCTTATCTGAACTAAATAAAACAAATATCCTGCTACAGTTTAATAATGAACCAATCCAGCAACAATGAAGGAAGAAACCAAGATGCTCCTGACTCTGGTAAAGGAGAGGAAATGAAACACAGACTGCTCTCTGCAAATATCTAACCTGCAGGTAACAATCTGTTGGTCATTCTTCTCCCATTTCAAACCCAGAGACTGTAAACACTGAGCAGAAACACAGAGTTCACCCCAGAAAATCTACATGTGCAGCTAAGAAGTGACTTTAGTTTTAAACTTTAGTGTTTTAAACAAATAAAATTAAATCTCTCATTTTTCCTCTGACTGACCCACTCGTGCTGCCCTCCTGTGGTCATGGCTGCAGACATGTCACAGTCTTCAGTCCTTCCCCCTGAAGCCCACCTCTCATAGCACACTACATAATCAGTGACCCAAAGCTACAAACGTGCAGTGCAGGAGTACTGCAGTCCCAGCCACACAAAAGGAGTTGAGGCGTTTTTGGCTCTTTCCTGGACCCATCGCTGCTCCTCAGGGTTGCTGATTGAAACCAGGTCATGGTGTTTCTGTCTGCAGTAATTCAAGGCTTCCTCCCAGGTTTTGTTTTTCCTGATCAGAATCAGTTTATCTGCCATAAAATCAGAGAAAACATGAAATCAGTTAAATCTGGACTTCAAGTCTCTGGATGTTTGGTCCAGTTTCACTGGAAGAACAAAAGAAAACATTTCAGTGATTCTTCAGACGAATCAGTCGCTCTACAGAGAAATCTCTGTTCCAACCATCAGCTAAACATCTTCACCTGCAGAAATAAGTGGCTGAAGAAACATACTGACCCAAATCAGTGACTCCAGCAGTTCATCTATTGGACAAACAGCTGAGATAAATCTGTGTAAACTCACCATCATAGCAGAAGAAAGGCTTTCTTTGGTCACATCCAGCAGAGCTCCATCTTCCTGATCTCTCTAACAGAGTCGTAGCACATGTCCTGTTGTTTAGTCCATCATTAAATGAGTCCATGTCCCAGTATCTGAAAGAGAAGTTACTCCCATCTGACCACCTCCAGCTGTCTCTGAACAGGCCGATCCACAGTTCTTTAGACTTCTGCAGCTTCTTAAACTCTTCACTGTATATCTGATCGAGTCCACTGGCCAGGTCAGTGTGATGCTGTCTGCAGTAGCTCTGAGCCTGAGTCCAGGTCACAGACGTCTCAATCAAATGAAAGGTTTTGTTGTTTTTCATCGTTTCTGTCGAGTCAAAAGAAAAACACAAAAACATCTTTATAAACTAATTTGTCTCATTCTTCAAACTGTCTCTTTCAGGAACATGTGATATAACACAGATTATAAACTACATTATAACATTATTAAATATTGTATTATCATATTACTGTCCACATATTCTCACCATCATAGCAGATGAACTGAAATGTGTCACTACATGGATAATCTGCCCACTTGTCTCTTGTCCTCACACAGTTCTCAGGGTATTTTACATCATTTGGCTCTCCAGCTCTCCAACAGCTCTTATTTTCAGTGTATTCCTCCCCCGGCAGAGACCAGTGCCACCTCCTGTTGTCTCTTCCTGGCTCGCTGTACAGTCCAATCCAGGCTTCTGTTTGACTCTGTGCAGAGTCTTGAAGTCTGCTCATGTCTGTCAGGTCAAACACTTTGGCCAGGTCTGTGTAGCTCTCTCTGCAGTATGCCCGTGCTTCATCCCAGCTCATCGGTTCTTTAATAAAGTGGTACTCATACAGCTGACATGTGATGAAGACACACTGACCTAAAACAGAAGAAATACTGTTGAATATCTGCTGATACAAGCAGGAAACTCATGTTCCCATCAAACTGTCCAGTTTACAGGTGGATCCTTGATTTTCTCAGTAAGAGTTCATTTGTTTAATGAGTCCTGATCAAACTAAAGGATTTTAGGTGGAAACAATCAGGAGCCCTGGTAAAATGATCACTCACCCATCAGAAGAAGCAGAAACAGACTCCACTGCATCGTCGCTCTGTCACATGAAAATGACTTTTCTGTCATTTGGAGGAAACAATGAATCCAGCAGCTCTTCAGTGTTTGATGGACACGCATATATTAAACACAGATATCTAGTTTGTCACACACTGCTGTAAGAAATATATGATTATTCTTAATAAATGATCATCTGTTTAAAATTGTCCATGAAGAAAGAAGCAATAGTTCAAATGTGGTCCACACAGCACCTCTGTACACAAACATGAAATGAGCCTGCAGGTTTGAAACTTACATCTGGTTCTTCTCTGGTGTTCATGCAGACAGCTCTGCAGTAAATAATTATCTGTACTAACACACACGCTCTGTGTACTCAGTATTTCAATATGAACAAACAGTTTTTAGCCCTGACTCAAAGACACACTGTTAATATGAGTTATATACAGACTCATTTACATATTGCTATGGAAAGAAGAAAGAAGAAACACTGGACTGTCCAAGAAGCAGAACGAGGAAGTTTCTAATATCCAAATATGACAGCAGAGGTACACATGGACAAGTCTCCACTCTGTGACAGAGACATGAATATGAGTCTGTTGATTTTTGAAAATATAAACATAACGCTGCCTGTACTGATCAATATCGCTGGATCGCTCTGATGCTGACATGATCTTATAAACCTATCAAAGACTTTTTGCATGTACTGACGCAGCAGTCAATCCTGTTCAAGCTCGCCCTCCAAATTCACCCATCATCAGGTTGTCGTCCATCGTTGAGTTTGTAGAGCTCAATAAATGTCTGTCAGTGCTGATTATTCAAACTGTGTTTAAAACGTGACTCATTCATTGTCAAAAATATCTCCTCTGGATATGCAATTGTTTTTAATATGGCACCTTTTATATTTCACAAACTGCAGATGATGAAATCCACTTTATTTTGTTCATACTTACTGAGCTACATCTTTAATATGTCAATAAACTATCTGAACAAGAACGTTATTGTAGATGTAAAGATGCATCTTAATTGAAGCAAAGGCAAAAATCTGGAATAAATTTGATGTGACTGTTCATATAAAATCCAACAAAGATGTGTGTGTGTGTGTGTGTGTGTGTGTGTGTGTGTGTGTGTGTATAACCCAGTCATAAATTACATATTGTTATAATTGCACAAAATGTGTTCTTCATACCTGACTGTTAGGACCTTCAAGCCTGTAGCTATATTCATTATCAGAGCCCCTCCTCATTGTTCTTCTTCTTCTTTGGTGCAACCCTATAAATACAGTGTACCTGTCATGGTCCTAGGTCGGTGACCCAGCGCTTTGAGTTTATGATTATTATTTTCTAGTTTTTCTGATTTTGTATTAGTTCTTGGGGTTTGGTTGTCGTGTTTATTTTCCCTACCAGTGTCTCCCTCTGTGCTCTGTATGGGTCCCCGAGTTTTGTGTTGTAAAACAGTCTGTGTGTTTCCTGTTTTACTTTGTAGGTCTGTGTCTCGTTATGCCCACTAGTTCCAGCTGTGTCCCCTCCTGTGTTCCATTTCCTGATTACCTGGTGTGTGTATTTATAGTTTGTGTCTGCCTGTGCTTCTCGTCACGTCGTCTGTGTTTCGCTGTGAATCTTCTGTGTACTCAGCATTATTCCGTGTTTCTCCGCGTCTCTCTGCTCCTCGCTCCATGTCCTCCTTTTGTATTAGCTTTTCCAGTTTAGGTTTATGTTCAGTTCTGCCCACACCTTGGTTATTGTGCACTGTAAATAAAACCCACTTGCACCTCCGCCACTGTCTGCTTTTGGATCCTCCTTCCTCACCTCCACACGACTGCCGCCCCAGCCGTGACAGTACCCCTTTGGCCTTGCCCCTTTTCTACAATTCCCCTGTGGGAGAGGTTGGTGTCATTTCTTTCCAGACGCTGTAAAACACACATATAATGCATATTTAGTCACCCTGATATTTCTGAATGCGTGTCTTTAGTTCAGTTATTGTCATCATTGTGCCAGTTTTTATTAGATGCTATAAATGTGTAGTATGTGTGTGCCACAAATGTGTTTTAGGTGCCATTAACGCTAGCATGAATATATAATTCTGGCTAGCTTGGGAGTTGTGGTGGGTTGAGCTAACCCTCTCCCCCACTGTTTGTATTTGGTTGTAGGAGCTGGAGCGAGCAAGTTATTTACTTGGATGTCTTTCATACTTTTACTTTTACTCTTTGTCAGACACAACGCAGAAACACACTGGGTCCATTTTCATAACAAGTGACAGCTCAGACATCTGTTAATGAGAGAACATGTTTTTTATCATAAAGACGGTGATGTGAAGCATCAGCAGGACGTTAAAGTGTTCAACAGTCTGGACCCTGAGACATAATAAAAACAGACTTGCCAAAGTAAAAGCAGAGCCCTCTGTGTGCTCTTTTAACAGCTGCAAGTACAAAAAAAAGTGACAACGTGTGTATTAGATACCCTCAGTCCAAAAGCAGAAAACATAAAAAATAGAATCCACAAGAATGTCATCCTAAATAAATGGCATCCTGGGGGTTGTTAAAAGGAAATACAAAAAGAAAAAGCTGCAAAACTTATATCAGAAAGTGTCGAATTTAGAAAAACAAAGGAGTACAGGGGTCAACAGTGAGTATTCTTTGAGTATGGATGTTGCTGTTTTGAAAAGAGTCATGAAGAATCTGCTGTCCAGTATACGTAGAGCCCAAGCAACTGCACATGTATGAAAAGAAGTTCTTTGAATGGACTTTGAAAACATCAATACCATAACGCTCATATTTTTGCAAAAGAACAGCACACAGTGGCAGGTTATGCAACCACTCAAAATACAGACAGTTGAGGCAAAACGATATAATATATAATATATTATATTATATATTATATAATCAATCTTTCATTATGTCCCTAAACTTGAAAGAAGCAGTCCTTTTAAAAGATTTATCTGATTAATTCCTTCCTTTTTCTGTGAATTAACAAAGGGACATGCTGACAATATCTACTGTATCCTTTCTAAGTGTGGGATAAATGTTCAAAAAGGTTCGACAATGTGTCTTTGTAAAAGGGTAGGCTAATAAACTGGATTTATCTAATTTATCTCTTTGAGATTATGATTAATAACCAATAAAGTGGGCTTCAAAGAGTACAAGTAGCTCTGGGCTACTAATAAGCAAGCACACATATGTTTGACAGGTTTTAGATCCAAAAGCTTCCAAGCATTTGAGTCTCTACTTTCAGGTTTTTAAATGTTCTTGCTTTCATACATTTGCTTATTAATTCATTCAGTTATTAAGTTAATAAAGTATCAACAGTGGACATGGTATCTTTTCTTAACTTGGCTTCTATTATATCTGTAACATGTCCCGATTCGTGATTGAGGTGAGAGACAAACGACCGCAGGTCCAAGTGCGTCAAAACAATGATTTTATTAAACACATGTGTGGAGGAAATACACCATCACAATCCTCAGCATAAAACCCCCTTATTAAACACACGTGTGGGGAGATGAACACTGTCACACAGTCGGCGTCGATCTCCCCCGAACAATACACCAGCAGTTGTTTTTATAATATCAGGGTATCGTTTATGACGCCCCTCGTGTGTCAAAGCAGATAGATAACATGCATCAGTTACAGTAACCACAACCTTTGACACATTCAAAAAGAACAGTTCCTTCCTCTGTTCCTCCGCCAGATGCTTCCTGTTGACCTTCTTACTCTCGTTTACTTCTGGAACTAAACTGTCACTTATGCAGACCCAAAATAAATGCAGTTACAAGCAACATATGTCTGAACTCTTACCTAGGAACAAGTCTATATACTGTGTATGTGTGTACTAAACCGGTTCAAAACATACTTAGAAAACAGGAAATACTTTGTATCAATAGGTAACTTCACATCTGAGCAGACAAGTATCACATGTGGAGTTCCCCAAGGTTCCATCTTGGGACCCCTTCTGTTTAACATTTACATGCTCCCACTGGCACAGATTATAAAGAACAACAAAATAAACTACCATAGCTATGCAGATGACACACAAATAAATATCACAATGTCACCAGGAGACCGAGGCCCTGTACAGGCTCTTGGTAAATGCATTGAGGAAATTAATGACTGGTTGTGCCACAATTTTCTCCAGCTAAACAAAAACAAAACTGAAGTAATAGTCTTTGGTGCCAAAGAAAAACGATTACAGGTCACCAGAGAACTTCAATCTATACACCTAAAAACCACAAACCAGGCGAGAAATTTGGGTGTAGTGATGGATGCAGACCTAAACTTAGAAAACCACATTAAGACAATAACAAAGTCAGCTTACTATCACCTCAAGAATATTTCAAGGATAAAAGATCTGATGTCTCAACAGGACCTGGAAAAACTAGTCCATGCATTCATCTTTAGTAGGCTTGATTACTGTAACAGCATCTTTACAGCTCTACCTAAAAAATCAGTCAGACAACTACAGCTCATTCAGAACTCTGCTGCTCGAGTCCTCACTAAGACCAAAAAAGTGGACCACATCAGTCCAGCTCTGAGGTCTTTACACTGGCTGCCTGTCCGTCAGAGGATAGACTTTAAAGTTCTGATGCTGGTCTATAAAGCTCTGAATGGTTTAGGACCAAAATACATCAGGGACCTCCTGACCCAGTATGAACCTTCCAGGTCCCTCAGGTCATCTGGATCCGGTCTTTTATCAGTTCCCAGAGTCAGAACCAGACATGGAGAAGCTGCATTCAGCTTTTATGCTCCTTATATCTGGAACAAACTCCCAGAAAGCCTCAGATCAGCTGAAACACTCAGTTTATTTAAATCCAGGTTGAAGACTCACCTGTTCTCAGCTGCATTTGAATAAAGCACCAAATCCACACTTAAGCTTAAATTTCAAAACTTACATTTTAACTACTGATTTTATCTACTGTTCTGATTTTATCTGTTTTGATTTTATATACTGTTTTGTTTGTTTGTTTGTTTGTTAATTAGTTAGTTAGTTTGTTTGCTTGTTTTAATCAATTTTAAATCATGCTTTTTATTTGTTTCTGTTTCTAATGTCTCTGTAAAGCACTTTGAATCACCTTGTTGTTGAATTGTGCTATACAAATAAACTTGCCTTGCCTTGCCTTGCCTTGCAGGCAAACTATGTGTGTCTCGACCTCAGTGCATGACCTCACTCGACAAACAAAGACATTTTAGAAGTATACTTCCTGACTTATTCTGAGTCATCTGTTACCAAGCAAACTCCAACGCAGCAGGTTGCTGAATACACACAGGCCTCTATTCAGGCCTGTTTCTAGATTATATGTGGTGTATATGCATTGTAAGTGTGTTCTTTCCATAGCTCTAAGCCACTTTACTCAATAGATCGGCCGGACGTCGCGCCGACCGAAGCTTCTGACCATCAATTAACTGACCGAGCTTCAACTCTTTAATAAGCACCAAAATGCAATGTGTATAACATGATTACAGTTGCACCTGCAATGAAAGATTATTATGTGATTATGCTAACACCTGAAATACAGACTTTAATGTAACATCAACAGCTATAATAAATCTTTGATGAAATGATAATTAATGCAATAGTAATGATAATGGTTATGAATAGTAACAGTAAAATAATTTCCTAATCTCCACAAACACTACAAACTGAGTCATAGAATTCATTCAAATTCATTGTAACTGAAAGAAAGCAAATATAGGCATATTAAAATGTTTCTTTAATACTCTTACTGTATTTATCCTGATCTATTCTAAACTGTTTAGAAAGGTTGTCCAATGGTATGTGAGGAATAACAAGAATTTGTGTTCCTTTTCATGACGTTCCCCCTAAATCCAGGCAACATTAGAGCGACCAAAAAGCAATAGCACAACCTACTGGGCAAATGATGAAATGCACTCTCGATATTTTGCTCTTTATGAACAAACTAGAAAAAAAATCACTGATGGAAAAAGAGGAATTTATTTTTAAAAAGTGAAATATTACCATATTTAAAATACACCCATTTTATCTGAATTATTTGCTTAATTCAGATACTGTAATATAAATTCACTGGCCAGTTCATAAGGTACACCTTGCTAGTGTAGACCTACCTTCATTCTTCATATCTCTTTTGAGATTCAACACGTGGAAATATTCACGCATGCTGATCCAAACTGACATAACTTCATCACACAGTTGCTGCAGATTTGTCAGCTGCACGTCTATAAGGCAAATCTCCCATTCCACCACATGCAAAAGCTACTTTATTGGAGTAACATCTGGTGACTGTGGAGGCCATTTGAGTGCAAAAACTTCTTTGTCATGATCAAGGAAGCAGTTTGAAATGATCTGAGCTTTGTGGCGCAGCACATTAACCTGTGGTTAAAACTCACAATGAGAACCATATAAAAATAAACACAGGGACTTGCCAGTCTAAGGAGCTTGGAAAGAAAAGCATCTGGAGCAGGGGCGGATCTAGAGAAATTTTCTTAGGGTGGCATGAGGGTGGCAGAGAAATCAAATGGGGTGGCAAAATCAAAGCCTTTTTTTTTCAAACACATATGCAGGTGGTTACATATGGTTAAAATGATTCAAATGCAGTAAGTATACATGTTTTTCATATAAATATCGTCTGTAACTTAATTATTGTCTGTAGCCTGCACAATTATACACTTTAGTTACATAAAACATGTGAGTTTTGATTTTATGTACTGTATAGCCTGTATAATAAATAAATATGTAGCACAATAAGTATAAAATCCAGAAAGCTACACTACATGGTGTGGTTCAAACACAAGTCTACCACTGTTTTTTGTTAGAAAACAATCACATTGTTACAGCTTAAATTACACAAAATGTCAGAAATCTGCACTGTAATGAACAAAAATGTAAACCTAATTCTTCATGATTTGTTGGATTAACCCACTGAGGTCTGAAATACAACCGGCCATTTTTGACTCATTTTGAGTTTACATTTGTATTTCACCCTCAAATTGTTTCATTTTATTTCCCCTTGCCTTGTTTGGTATCTTTTCAGCTCAACTGAATTTAGTTGTTTTTTACTGACATACTGCATTAGTATTACTGATCTGAAATCACACAAAGAACTTAAAATCCTAGTAGTTTACAGTAAAAAAAACCCCCACAGACATGTTGAGTAAATGTTTATAACTTGAAATGCAAATATAAAATGTACATTTTGTAAACATATACAACTATTTATCTAAAAATGCAGCCAATACACCTGCTGTTTTTTTCATTTTGTACAACCATTTAAAAATATTACTAAAACTAAAATGAGAGAACAATCAGGTGTCGCAATAAGATGCCCCACAAATGATGTGTGCCAGTAAAAAAAAAAGTTTGTGGATGATTGAGCATGCATCAAGACATTTGTGGCTCTAACTGCTGAAATGTAACATCTCCAATATTGAATACAGACTTTAATTGGGTAGTTGTGCATGTGGGAGAGGTGATTGCAGGAGAATTGTGTTTGAATCCCCCACAACCTCTGAGACAGATTCACATCTTGAGATTCAAAGACAGTAAAATCGTCAAACACAGAAATAGATCAACACCCATATATATGAAGAAAAAACAGGCAGTGGCATCAGGAATCAAGAAGAGGTTTTCCTTCACGACTATTGCTTTGACTGACAGCATTTGTCAATTAATGCCAGTAAACAGAGTTGATCTTCTGATCCTTGTTCATACTCATGTCCAAATAACACTGAGCATTTCTGAAACAAGGTTGTGAGACAGGCACAGAGTGGTACAGTCTGGAGGGGCTGCTTTGCATCCTCAGGACTTCCTGTTTGGGGTGTGCTCCAGTTTGCACATATCTGACTTATTGACTTTATTCTAAAGAGAATACTATACTATTCTACAGAGAGTACCATTCAACAGACCAATGATTCTGTCTTTCAGCAGCACATTTAGCAAGTGCTTTGCAGTAGATATAATCGCCCACCAGATGGCGACAAAATGTGAAACACAGTGAGCTGAGGCATGCACACACAAACACATATATGTAAACAGAGCACTCATTTTGTAACTTAAGATTATCCTTAATAATTAATGATTTACTGGATATCCAACACACAGCAACTGTGCACCCTATAGTCAGAGTAGTTTAGAGTGCAAAAACCTGCTGATATCTCAATTCTGTGTTTGTGGAGTTGAGTAAACATGTATCAGATCTTATAACTGAAAGTGTAGCATCATCTCTGAGGAGACAAATAAGAAGGAACAACTTTTATATTAATGTATCTGTGACAAACATAGAGTTTCACCCACTCCTTGATCCTCAACATAAACTCGAAGAAGGAATATGGTTAGTGAGTTGTCCTTTAAGTGCGCTTGTGATTTTAATAAGATTATAACGTTGGACGTAGCCTCCTGTTAAAATTGTTCTGTTGCCAGTAGGCTATCTTTGTATTGACCAGATAATCATGAATGGGACATGGCTGAGTTGTTTAGGGGCAATGCATGAACACTGCAGATTTGTACCTGAGAGCTGCCCCCAGAGCCTGTGGGTGTTTGGGGGTGCACAGCAGACTGGAAATCTCAACTGTATCCAAAATGTACCTTTAAAGTATCCACACATGGTACTGAATTTAAATGTATCACACAGTCATTTATGAGACAACCAAATGAGGCTCTATTAGCACCTCATGCTAAAAATAAGCATAAGAAAATTAGAATGTTGAATACCAGATGCAAAGTTTTAAGCCAATACTGCTGTACTACTGTTAATGAAACACAAACAAACAGTACATACATATAATAATAACAACAACAACAATAATAATAAATGATTATACCTGTTTGTTACCGTCTGTTTTCAAGTGCAAAGGGTATCAAACTCTGACTTTACCTTGTGCACAGTTTTGCTGTAAATACATTCCTTCACTCCACTCAAGCTCAAGACAAACGGTCTACCTGATGATGGCAGCTGATGTGGGCGACCGTGGCTCAGGGGGATGGGAAGCGCATCTGTAACCGGAAGGTCGGGCTCTCTGTTCTGGTCGTTGTGTCCTTCGGCAAGACACTTTACCCTACCACCTACTGTTGGCCAGAGGGGCCGATGGCGCGATATGGCAGCCTCGCTTCTGTCAGTCTGCCCCAGGGCAGCTGTGGCTACAACTGTAGCTGCCTCCACCAGTGTGTGAATGTGAGAGTGAATGAATAGTGGAATTGTAAAGTGCTTTGGGTGCCTTGAAAAGCGCTATATAAATGCAATCCATTATTATTATTATAGTCCAATCACACGATTCACATTCGTATATATGCAGCTAATCAACGTGGTTGACAGGCTATGACAGCGTCCTTATGTGCTGACACCGGTGTTTTAGCTAGCAAAGCGGCGTGGCTGATGTGGAGTGAAGCCACGTTAATGACAACGTGTACAACCATTGGAGATGTGAGCAGGACAGATGGAACAACTGACGGGAAAAGTGTGGACTTTATACCAGTTTTTAAATTGTGTTGATCAGCCACGTAAAACCAGAGTTATGATAAAAATACGCAATGTGTCACGGTTGTTAAAGAGTGGACTCAGGCGAGGAGCTCAGAAATAAAGACAGTGCGTTTATTTACAGTGCACCAAGGTAACAACAGTTCAAATGTGCAACAATGGTGATAGTGAGTCCTTCCTTCCGTGTAAGCCCGTGCGTGGTAGTGAAACCAAACATTGTGTCAGATCCTGACACAATAGCAGTGTCCCAAAACGCTGCATCCTCCGGAGGGCGCATGTGAAGGCCGATTACGTCACAGCCAGGCGACGAAGGCTGTCCCAATTCGTCGACTCCTTCAAATGCGGCTGATAAATGAGTCCTTCATTTCCACGAATTTGAAGGATGGGTCGGGTGTGTCCTGTCACGGGGGGCGTGCCAAGATGGCGGAGTGAGTAGACGCTCTCTACCGAGTTCTGCACAGAAAGTTCGTGAACAATGGTAAAACCTCAACTTTATGCTTCTAACACTAACAACTCACTAAACAAGAGAAGATACAGCAACCATAGGGCAAGAAGCAGCAGAATGCCGAATCAGAAAGGAGCGAAAAGGGGACTGGAAAGTTCCAAGTCTTAGATAGCGCCTGAGAATGCTAACGAGGAGAGTGCTACGTCCAGCAACGTGCTAATGGATAGCTTCCATAACTACGCAGCTACTACGGTGGCACTCACGTTAGCCGAAGAAGAAATGGATGAGTTCCCACCTCTCCCTGTTACACCTCTCAAATCGCCAGCTCCGAAGAAGGTGATGTATGAACGCAGCAACTCTGACCCAGTTGATGTAAATGAGATAATTTCTCGTCTGTCGGCACTAATAAACACCAGGTCTGATAACATTGAGAGCATGGTGAGAGAGAGCTCGAACATGGTGAAAGAGAATACGCTCCAGATTGAGGGTCTCAAAAAGACGATTGATTTTGTGTGCGCGGAAATGAAAGATATGAAGGGGAAAGTTTGCGACTTGGAAAAAAAAGTAACTAAAGAGGAAGGTCGAGTGGACAACTGCCAACAGAGAATATCTGAGTTGGAAAGATATTCCAGGAGGTGGAATCTCAGACTACATGGAGTCAAGGAGGCTGAGAAAGAAGACGTAAGGGGAAAGGTGACTGTGATATGCCAGTCTGTTCTGCCAGAACAAAATCGTAGGCTGCCTGACGTCATCGACACCGTACACCGACTCGGAGCCAAGCGACAAGGTAGCACCAGACCCAGAGGCATCATCGTGCAGTTCACCTCCCGAATCTACAGAGATGCTGTATGGAAAGCAGCCAAAACATCCTCCTACCTGCAGGACAATCATTTGAGGTTCGCTGAAGATCTGTCCAGGGAGGACAGAGAACGTCGTGACAAACTGTGGCCGATGATAGACAAAGCCCGTAAGGAGGGTAAGCCGGCTTATTTCGTGGGAGGCCGAGGATTCATCAGTGGATCAGAAGTTTTCCCTCCTTTATAGAGACGCTTATTCAGTCTCCGAAATGACATTTCTGTAAGCTTGTTTACATGGTGAACTTGTTATTTTCACCCTCAGGTTAAAGTTTTATTTTGTGTTGAAGAGTGTGTTTATCTATAAAAAGCTATATTTAAACCATAGTAGATAGTTAAATACTGTATTTTTATAAGCTTAGTCACTCAGGGTTTTTACTGTTCTACTACCTAAATTGTGCAGCACCCGGTCCCCTTATCCTATAGATCTATTCTTAGCTGTAGAAGTTTAGAACTTACTTTTTCTCTTTCTTTTTTCTAATAACTTTGTCTTTTTCATTTGTTTCTCTTAATACCAGGGGTTTAAGACAAACATGTAAACGCAAAGCTTTGTTTTTATTGGCCAAACAATTGAAATTGTTTGGGAAATAAGATTTTTGCTTTTTTCAAGAGAGTCATTCCACACCTGCTGATACAAATTTTTGGAAATCACAATGGGGTAATGAAGTCTGGTTGTCCCATGGCTCTGAGCGTTCTGCTGGAGTTGCCACGCTTAAAAATTCTTTTTCTGGAGATGTGTTACACTCTGACTGTGACACCTTAGGACACTACCTCTGCTCAATAATCAGACACAATAACAGTACTTTCATTGCAGTAAATATATATGGTTACAATAATAAAACTGAAAATGATAAATTACTTGACTCCTTAGAAGAAAGAATTAATTTCTGGCTCTCCAAATACCCAAATTCAGTCCTCTTAATTGGTGGAGACTTTAACATTGCTTTAGACAATATGGTTGATAGGTGGCCTCCAGGGCAGCAGTCTTCATACAGTGCAAACTTAAAAAATTTTATGGGAAAATTTAATCTCGTGGATATTTGGAGAGAAATATTTCCAGATGATAGACTCTTTACTTGGAGCAATAAGACAGGATCCAGGCAATCACGTATTGACTTTTGGCTTGTTTCTGACTCTATTGATAAAGATAATATTACCGTTAATATACTTGCCACCCCCCTCACTGATCATAGAGCAATTTACATCAACATCCAAATGTTTACACTGGATAATATACCTCATAAATTCTCTTATTGGAAGTTAAATAATTCTTTACTAAAAGATAAAATGGTTAACATGCAGATTAATAAATTAATTGTTTATTATTGGAACAAAGCTAACAGAGAGAAGTCCTTTTGTACCAATTGGGAACTTTTTAAATTTGAAGCATGCAAATTCTTGAGAAGATACGGGAGTCAAATTGCTAAATTAAGGGAAGCTGAAGAACAAGAAGTAATAAGCAGAATTGCCTCTTATTACCAGAAGTCCCCAGAAGAAATCTCAGAGGAAGATAAATTAAGTTTATTAGAACTTCAAAATAAACTGGACGGTTTATATCGACGCAAGGCTGAGGGTGCTTTCATAAGATCCAGGAAGAGGTGGCTGGAGGAGGGCGAACAAAATTCTGCTTACTTTTTCAGACTTGAAAAATACAGATCAAAAACAAACTCTATTCATCAACTAAATATTAATGGCATTGTCTCTGACAATCCTGGAGAAATTTCACATTTCTGTGCCGAATTCTATACTAAACTATACAACTCAAAATATAATGAGGCTGTCTCAACAGGATTTTTCAATAATATTAAAAACCTAAAATCTATTGTTGTGGAAGATAGAAGTTATTGTGACAGTCCTCTGACTGTGGAGGAAGTTTGTAATTCCATTTCTGCACTTAAGGCCAATAAATCTCCCGGCACAGATGGTTTGACTGCAGAGTTTTATAAATCATTTTCTAATCTCCTGGCTCCGTTTTTACTGCAGGTTTTTACAGAAAGTATAGAGAATAACACCCTCCCTCCTTCTCTTACTCAAGGTCTCATAACACTTATTCCAAAACCAAACAAAGACTTACTCTTTATTGATAATTGGAGACCCATCTCCCTGCTCAATAATGACTATAAGGTTATGGCTTTAATACTTGCTAACAGAATTAAAGAGGTCTTGGAAACAATTATTGATGAGACACAATCAGGCTTTATGAGAAACAGACACATTTCTAATAACATTAGACTGGTTTTGGATTTACTTGATTACTCTGATCTGGTACCTGACAATAGCTTCATTCTCTTCCTGGATTTTTATAAGGCTTTTGATACAATTGAACATCAATTTATTTTCCACTGTTTGGAAAAATTTGGCTTTGGCAAGTTTTTCTGTAAAGCTGTCAAAACCTTATACACAAATGGCAATAGTTCTATTAAAATGATTAACGGCTCCACCCCGAGATTTGACCTGAAACGTGGTATTTGCCAAGGAGGTCCTATTTCACCATATTTATTTTTACTTTGTACACAAATTCTTGCAACTAATATTTCAAACAGTGTTGTACAAGGAATCACCATAGCTGATAAGGAGCTCGTCATCAGCCAGTTAGCCGATGACACCACACTCTTCTTGAAGAATGCAAACCAAATCCCACCAGCCCTTACTGTGATTAGTGATTTCTCTGAGGCCTCTGGTTTATGCCTAAATCTTAAAAAGTGTGAGTTACTAGCAATTAAAGACTGCCCTGCAAATACTATCTGTAATATCTCTGTTAAACAAGAAGTCACATACTTGGGACTGTTAATATCCAAAGACCAAAAATCAAGATGCTCTTCAAACTTCACTCCAATTATACAGAAAACCCTAAAAAAGTTCAACCAGTGGCTGCAAAGGGACTTGTCTTTGAAAGGTAGAGTGTTAATTACTAAAGCTGAAGGGATATCCCGATTAACATATGCTGCTCTCTCCTTACATCTGGATAAGAAAATTAGTAAAGATATTGACCGTATGCTCTTTAATTTTATATGGAAAAACCGTACGCATTATATTAGAAAAACTGTTGTGATGAATAAGTACAAATCAGGTGGGCTTAACGTCCTAGACTTTTCTACTTTAAATAACACTTTCAAAATTAATTGGGCTAAACATTTTCTTAAAAACCCTACCTCTATCTGGAACTTTATACCATATTATATTTTCTCTCGTTTTGGTGGCTTTAATTTTATTTTAAATTGTAATTACAGTGTTGAGAAACTCCCTGTAAAGCTTTCATCCTTCCATAAGCAGGTCCTCTTAGCGTGGACCCTCATTTATAAACACAACTTCTCACCTCACAAATACCTTATCTGGAACAACAGAGATATTTTATATAAAAATAAATCACTTTTCCTGGAAACTTGGATCCAAAATGGGATCCTATTGGTGGCTCAGCTGGTTAGTAAAGAGGGACAACTACTTACTTACGACGACTTTATTGCACTATATAATTTTCCAATCAGTGTTCAGGAATTCTCAATGGTGCTTGGTGCCATACCCTCAGGGACTTTAATGTTATATAAAAACACTGACAGCTCGATCTCTACCTCAGTCACTCTCCCTGATCCAGCTAAGTCACCAATAGGAAAAATCTGCTTTTCACAGGAACTTGGTAACAGCAATAAGAGAATACGTAGTTTATTCCAAGAAGGTATCGTCTCTCTCCCATATATAATATCTTATTGGAACCGATTTGTTCCAGATATCAACTGGAAGACAGTCTGGATGGTCCCCCATAAATATTTGATTGTAAATAAGGTGAAAGAAGTCTCATTTAAAATTCTACATAAATGTTATCCAGCCAGTCACTACATGGTAAAATTTAAAAGGGACATAAATACTAATTGTACTTTCTGTGGGGATCATCCAGAAACTGTGACACATCTTTTTTGGTACTGTTCTTTTACACAGAGATTCTGGAAGGAATTTAGCAGGTTTGTTATTGTCCATATTTTAAGGGAGTTTTCTTTACGATGGGAAAATGTTTTATTCTGTTTCTTTAAGTTCCCCAAGAAGTATGATAAATGTTTTTTTATGATAAATTTGTTAATACTTTTAGCTAAATTTTTTATCCATAAATGTAAGTTTACTAACAAAACACCACATTTCTGTCATTATTTTAAGGATGTGGAAATGTACATACAATCAATATCAGACTCCACCAACAAAAAGGCTCTCAAAACAATATATGTATCTGAATTTTTGCGTGTATTCTTATAATTGTTACCTTTTTCTTTTACCCTTGGCTTTTTGTGTTCATGTTCTGTTGTTTTGTATACTTCATCTGTTCGTATGTTGTATACTCATTGTTTGTTAAATAAAGTTTATAAAAAAAAAAAAAAGAAAAAAAAAAGGGTGTGTCCTGTCACTACCCGATCCGTACCGGAAACCCGATCGGTACCCTGCATGCGCGAAAGGTGTCTACTTCCGGTCGAAGCATTTTACGAGGTTGTCGAACGGACAGGCACGAGCCAGTGGTCTGACGTGAGTGGGCATAAGCCGGCTTATACAAAGGTAAGGCACTACCTGTTGAATCTATTTCCAAAGTGCGCCAAATTGGACATGATAAAATTAAAGTCTACTCACTGAAATTACTGGTAGATGTCTGTTTTGATTTTGATGAAAAAATCTCATGAGTTAATGCAGTTAGAGGCTGCTAAGAAGTTAAAGCAGTTAGAGGCTGCTAAGCAGTTAGAGGCTGCTAAGAAATTGAGTTAGAGGCTCAAGTGTTTAATGCAGTTAGAGGCTGCTAAGAAATTAATGCAGTTAGAGGCTGCTAAGAAATTGAGTTAGAGGCTCAAGTAGTTTGGTAGGGAATTGGTCATTTTGGACCTGAGTTGGTCATTTTGTGAGTTAGAGGCTCCTTGATCATAGGGTTGCACCTGCCTCAGTAAGACTCTTGTTTTGGGGTGTTGACTGTTGTTTAAAAGTGTTATAAATTATTATAGGACGGCAGTTAGAGGCTGCTAAGAAGCGCATAGCCCGGAGGTTACGCTCCCTCCTGGCCGTGGACGCGCGACCTTGACCTGTCGGCGAACAGGGTTAGTTCAGTTTGGCTTAACTGTGGGGTACAGGGCATCCTGGAATAAGCTAGGAGTTAGAGTCTCCTTACCGTTTGTAACGGTATCTGCGCTTTTTTGGACACTGTTAAATTGAGTTAGGGATTTTAGAGATTAGGCCAGATACAGTTAGAGGCTGATACTGGAGCAGGAGGTCGCCAAACCTGACAAGAAGCTCCTACAGCAGGAGCAAGCCCTGAAGGAGCTACAGAAGCAAAAGGGTCAAGTTAAGGAGGAGCTGGACAAGGAGAAGATGCAAGACACTGGAGAAAAGGACTGCCTCAATTGGGGCCAGAACCAGTATGGACAGAACTTCAGGCCGTGGTTTACCCAGAACACCAGAACAGGAAAGTGATGAACACAAACACACACAAACACACACATCTACATGCACTCACTCAGAATGACGAGAAACACACATATGAACACATATGCACTCGTTGATTGAGTGAGAAATGACCAGTGTTGGGTAAGTTACTTTAAATTAGTAACTTAGTTACATTACTAGTTACTTCCATCAAAAGTAACTCAGTTACTTCAAGTTTCTCGTTACTTTCAAAGTAACTAGTTACTAGGGAAAGTAACTTTGGTTTTACTCAGACTTCTCTTGTTAATGTGTTGCTTCCGTAACTGTATACCCAGCAAGAGTGCCAGTCTTCTAGCTTGCTTACTTGCCACAAGTGCACTGTGCCACCTACCAAAGGAAAAAATAATGTGTATATTTCCACGAGAGAAATCCCACGCCTGGACCGTCGTTGACCGCTGCCATGATTCTAGCCTACGTCACAGCGTCATGTGCGCTTTTTACATCCAACACAAAAACTGCAGTCGTGGTGCTTTTGATTGTACTCAGAACTCAGAAATTCTGCCTTCCGAATAGGAAGATGTAGGCAACACCAGACTGCAGATGAGCTGCATACAGGGCTGGACTGGGACAAAAAATCAGCCCGGGCATTTTGACTAGAGACCGGCCCGCCATTATAGCAAATATCATAAAGCCTTTGAATGAAAACAAACACTGTTGTGACAGTGATGTACACTGTTCTGATGGTATATATGTATCAATCTATCAATCGTTTGTTGTAAGACTCAGATAATTATTTATTAAAAGCGAGACATTTGAAATGAGAATAAGAAAGTATTTCTTTGTGCCCCCCTTTCCCTGTTAATGCCCTACCTGGCCCCCTGGCTACACTTTGCTAGATCCGCCCCTGCCAGCTACCAGCTGTCAGCTACTTAGAAAAGGATCCTGGTGTTATTTGTCTCTCAGAAACAGTTCATAACTTCCCTTCAACTCATTCATGTCACCTAAAAGGTAAACCTGTTTCTCCATCACCTGTTCAGCTCTGATGATTCAGTAAGGACATCTCCTGGTTTCATCTTCATGTTTCCCTCTCACCACATATACAAACCGATATCATGACCAGCAACTTTACAGCTGTGGCTCCAGCAAACATCAGCTGATACTAGAAATTAATATTAAATAAATTCTAACAACAGCTGATCAAACGTGCTGCTGTTGTTTAACGCGACATCCGCTGGTTTCCTCTTTCTGGCGCAAAGTGGACGATAAATAAACAAGAGCGAAAAGCCGATCAGCTGATCACTGATCAGTTTCATGATTAAAGTAGCAACAGGAGAGGGAGGGGAGAGAATGAGAGAAGAAGAGGCAGCTGTGCAGCAATGACACAGAATAACTCCAGCTTTGTGTCTTTTTCATTGTAGCTGAAGTACGGGACAAATCACGTTTATTTTCAGCTCAATACAAAACGCATAATATTAACTCTGAATACGATACGATTCCGTTTTTTAGGGGACGGTTGGCAACTCTAATAATTAACCGTATGAACAAAATAAAGTTCAACATCAGTAACATAGCACCACCCAGCTGTATAGAAACCCCGTCATGCTAGCTAACGCGCAGTACGAAAAAGTCAGCACAACGAAAATAAACTCCAACTAAACTTGGTTTATATCTGACCCAGATAGACTGCAGGTCATAACTTCTTACCTGAAGTTCAGTTCACCTGACACTCGGACGGGCGGCCGCTTCGGGTCTCTCCTCTTGCCTCCCTTTTCCTTCATCCACCTGCTGGCCTCCACCACTTGCTAATGTTACTGAATCTGTGGAAGCTCCGCGATAGCCACCACACGAAGTAACGAATAACGAGCCTATCTAAATCCCAGTAACGAGTAACGCGTTCCTGATTTTGGCATAATAACTAGTTACCGTGCTCGTTACCACAATAATAACGTAGTTACTGTAACACGTTACTTAATAACGCATTAGTCCCAACACTGGAAACGACACACACACACGCACACAAATCGAAATGCTGATTCAATTCACTGAGAAGTGATCCACACACACACACACATGCACACGCTTGTGCAATGAAGAGTGATACACACACACACACACGCTGATGCAATGAAGAATGCTTTACTAACAAATGCTTATGCTGACACGCAAAATGCTGCACACAAACATCCAAATACAGAATCTGTTACAACAACAAGAAGCCATTGATTGTTTATTGGTTAAATGCATTTCATGTCACCCAGAGGGCATTTGTGTAGATTTAGGGGACAGGGTCTAAGGCAGTTTGGTTATGAAAACAATGTCTGTGCGTGATGTCTGTTTATGGCTCAAGGCCTCGACTGAATTGTTTACTGTGCTTCACACAGCCTGATAAGGAGCAGTGGTACAGAGTGAAAATGATGAATTAACGGTGTGAGTTTTATTTCGGAGCGCCACATTGTTGTGAGTGAGATTTAATTGAAGGAGGAACACACTGAAAAAAAAGGGGCCAGCTCTTGGATTTACGTAAGCATCTCGCGTGTGTTTAACACAATTGCCTCAGGCTTTAAAAGATCTGTACGAAATTCAACAACTCAATTTGTTCTCATTGAGATGACACGATACAATCTAATAAGAGTGGTTAGTTGCTCAACTCACGGAATCCACAACACCGCATAAGATTTCAAACTGCAGGAAAATCACTGGAGTTATAAGAGGCAGACAGCGACACACACACCACATGCATGCTGTTGCTATTTATTGTGGATTAACCTGTCAAGGGCAAGAACAAAATAATTCTGCATCAAATACAGGAAATCAGAGCTTTCCTGTATTTCCTACATTGTTGGCATGCTGGTTGGTGCTGTTGCTCCACATTAAGAAGGTCTTGGGTGCAGGTCCACAGTCTGGCTAGTTTGCAGTGGTTTCTCTCTGGGTATTCTGGTTTCCTGCCACAGTGAAAAGTCATGCAGCTATTAGAGCTAGGTTAATTGATGATTCTAAATTATCCATGAATGTGAGTGTGAATGGCTGTTTGTTTCTATCTGATAGACTGGTCAGCTGTCCGGGGTGTACCCTGCCTGGCAACCTATCACTTCAGGGTTATTTCCCAGCCCTGGTGCAACCAGGAGAAAGATAGGAGGATGGTAGTTGTTGTAGACCCATTCAGTTTTTATGGTAACCAGGATCTAGACTTTGTTGAACCGCATGCAATATGAAGACAACATGTAGTATTTAAGTGACCAAGTAGAATTTGGATAAAAGTTATTGAATAGTGTTGAAATAAACTGACAGAATTGAAGGATCAAAATATTCCAGGAGCTCAACTTACTCCATCTGAACATGTTTCAATCGTGTTTTATGAACACAAAATGCACAGGTTTACTGAATATGAAAAGGTTGTGTTGATTTAACTCAGTCGTTTAAGTTTCTGCCAAAGCAAAACATTTGTGTGCAACCAGTGTCCATTATTGAATCAAGTAAATCCAACATGTTTTTTCAGGGCAAAAAGGAGTTACGGTCCCTGTATTCCTACACAATATTGTCCCAGGAGGGAGAAAAACTTTCTGGTGAAGTTTTGGTTGATTTTTGGGTTTTGCTTAACACTAGGTTGATTTCATCAGTGAGGTTTGGATTGTTTTCTTTCTCTAAGAGAGAGAAAGATGGTTTTATGCTTGGACATGTTTGCAATGGGCCCCAGTATTTGTTATTATATGAGTATTTTATTGGTTACGTTTGTTTTTGCTTTTGTTACAGTGCACTGAAATAAGAACATCTGAGAGGTGTGATCCACCGGTGGTGATATTTTGGTATTTTGTGAGTTCCTGATTTAACAAATCAGCTCTTTAATCCAGGCCTGAGAGATTGAACTTTAAAGCGCTATAAAATATTCTTACTGAAAACAGTCGCAAAGTGTTTTTCTCCATGATTATAATGGGCTTGGGAGAAATTCACTTATATGGGACATTGATCACATGAGAAGTCCTGAGCCTAAAAGGATTGCAGCGAGTCAATCCAGTCAAAAAAAACAAGGAACTGTTTTTCTTTAAAATGATGACGTCATCTTGCTGGTGAGGGAGGCTCGAATAGGTTGCGCGCGAGACTCCATTATCAGCAACTTCTGGTATGAATGTGTGTGGATGTATGCATGTGGCTGGACTGTGATGGACTGACGACTAAAACTTTTAATTGACTTGATACTGAGACAGAAACGGTGCCGACTTTAGGATTAGTAAATGTCCACAAACAATTCACCCAGCCTATAAAAAAAGGGTGGATGTTTTGTCTGGCTTTGTTTTGTTTTTGCAGGAACAGAAGGATGACAGAGACTAGAGGGGGAGGCTGTAGCTTCACATGAGCGTGAACTGCAGACTTAACCCTTTGGTTGCTAATTTTGAGTTACTGATGTTTGCATTAAGAAAATTGTGTTTTAGTAGCTGTGTTTCGATTAATGTATCACATTATATTGTTGGGAAGGTTAAATGCTAAAGTGAAGAAAAGGTTTGATTTCACTCATGACTGAACATGTTATTATTAACCATAGCAGCCCACTGTTAAAGTCAATTAACTTTTATAGAGGAAAAAAAAAGCCAAAAACCTCTATTAATGTCTATGGATAACAGGGAAATGGTAGACTTGTCACATTCAAAATGGAGATATGTAATGATAAACACTGGTCCCCATCTTTTAGGTCCTTTCATTGAAATAGTCAATAATTTAGAAAAGTAGAGATAGAACCGACAGGGGCATGTGCTGAGAGGTGGTGCTGCACAGGAACAAGAGCAAAATGAAGAAAAATTATTGTGTTTAGCTTTGAGAAATTCAAATTAAAATGTACCATTACACTCAGAGGATCAATATGAAATTCAATATATGCTAATTTTGTGTGTAAGTACATGACTGATAACTGTTCTGTCCTGAGCTTTTGTTTTTACAGCACCCACTTGACCACACCAACAGTTTCTCGCCAACAAAAGGGGGTACTTGCAAAGAATAGGGAGGAATATCATCAAAACTGGGAAAGGTAAGCTCCAAAAGGGGGTGATAACGCCATAACTTTCACTTATGGTCAAATTCTCAAAATTTGACCCCAAACATGAAAAATTCTTCAAAGCATTTAGAGACGGAGTGGAGTTCTAGATAAATATAATGTGCCAAACCACATGCGGATGGAGAGATGGAATCGATAAGATGGTGAAATAACACGTAGTAAAATGTTGATCATGTTGATTATGTTTATTCCAGTGTGCAGAGATTGGCTAATCTGACCAGGAGATGTTATAAAATGGATTGTCAGAACAGTCAGCGTTAAAGTCACCTTTGACAGTCCAGACCAAGGTTATTATCGTTAACGAAATAACGAAAACTAGAGATGAAAAAACATTTTCATTAACGGAAATAAAAATAAAAACAAAAATGGAAAAATAACTAAAACTGTAATGAGTGTTCACAAAACTAACTAAAATTAACTGAATTTATAGCAAAAATGTGTTTAGTTTTCATTGAGGTGTGCGTGTCCTACAATAGTCAAGGGTGAAAATGAAGTTTAGTTTCCAGATTTTTTCTTGCCGTCTCATTATGCCAGCAGGTGGCAGTACGTTAGTCGAGTCGTCTGTGTTGCTGCTCCAGAGTCCAATTTGGGATTACTTTGAGGGAGAAAGTTGTGTGTGTGTTGAACATGCAGACTAACAGAGACTGCAGCTGTCAGCAGCCACACACACTTTCTATTCTTCAAATCAAATCACAGTGAAACATGTTCACTGACAGCTCAGCTTCAGCATCGTCTTCATGCTGTGACTGCAGCCGTTCAACTCTGTTTGTCTTTAAATCATCACAACATGGAAATATAATCATCAAAATGATGTGACTGGAAGGATGCAGCAGTCTGTGCTCCACCTTTCTCCTCCACACCTGCAGGTGGAGAACATGGATGCATGAATCTCTACAGAGTTCTTTGAATATTATCCGTCTCATCAGTTTTCAGTGAACAAAACTCCTCACAGAGCCAAAATAAGCAGTTTGTATCCAACATAACTCAGCTGGACTCTGATGCTCCGTATAACAGCCACACATGAGTCTGGATTCACTCAAAGCATTGAACAAACTTTATTGTAAATGAAGCTTTTGGACATTTATTCTCTGATATTTGCTCTTCAGCTCGAGTCTCCATCAGTGGGAACATTTCCTGATTCAACTTTTCTTCTGTTCAAATCAAACTCCATGAGAATCAAAGTGTGAATCAGAGTCCTGATGATCAGATTCTATAGAAACATGGAGACTGTAGAGGATTTACACTCAATATGTTCATTTGTTCACTTTAATACAAATCATCATAACGACGCACTTTAAACCTGAACCTGGGAAATCTGAACCTTAATTGATTGACAGGACAGATGATCAGAGGTGCAGAGTTTTTACCTCCATCATTGTTACAGGGACCGAAGAATGGGTGGAGTTTGTGAGTGAAGGAGCAGCCAGTAAAGGAATAGATCAGAGCTGCAGCACCTACATCATAAAAGGAGACCAGACCCTCCTCATAATCCACAAACACCCCCACCTTCTCAGGACCAGGATGAAGACAGAGGGATGCTGGAGAGTCAGCACAACCAATGTACTCATTTCTATTTCTCAGCATCACAATCCAGAGACCATCCTGAGGACTCACTGTGATTTGTCCCTTCCTGTTGATCGACTCTGTGGCCACTCCTAAAGTCCAGTCAGTCTTTCCTTTAACCTGAACCTCAAAGTAAAATCTGCCTGAAGAGAAACTCTGCTCTCCTAAAACACAAACACACTGAGAAAATCTCTCTGGGTTGTCTGGAAGATTCTTCCTCACATCACTATGATAAACTTGTTTTCCATCATCAGACAGGATGAGTTTACGATGAGCTGTATCAGGATCCAGAGTCACGTCCACCTCATGCTGCTGGACCCTCTTCAGCTCAGCCTTAAACAGCTTCTTCTTCATGGGTTTCCAGACTGTCTCCTCCAGCTGAGCCACAGCTCTCCCCACAGTCCCCTCATATGATGGTGGATGAACTCTGACCTCTGTCCAGTCCTTGCTGGGTGGAGCAGCTTTCAGAGAGGAGAAGCTTTGGAGGAGGTGGAGGTGGTCTTCAGAGCGTGAGAGCTGCTCCACCTCAGAGCTTCTCTCCATCAGCTCAGAGATTTCCTGTTCCAGATCTTTGATGAGACCTTCAGCCTGTTTCTCTGTAGCTTCCTGTTTGTCTTCGATCTCCTTCATGAGCTCCTTCAGGCGTCTCTCAACAGACTCCATCAGAGCCGTGAGGACCTGAACACCTTCTGCTTTCTGTCTGTCTGCAGCATCTTTACTCATCTTCACCGACTCTGTGATCTCCTGAATCTTCAGTCGTCTCTTCTGGATCATCTGCTGAATCTCAGCCTCTGTCTTCTCCAGCTCTGCCTTCTTTCCTTCATATTCTTCTCTCAGAGGAACAAACTCGTGGTTCTTGTGGTCTAAAACAGAGCAGAGCACGCAGACACATGTCTGGTCGGTCTTACAAAACAGCTCCAGGAGTTTATCGTGCTTCGTGCACATCCTGCCTTCCAGGTTCTCCACAGCATCAACCAGCTGATGTCTTTTCAGGCCTTTCAGTGTCAGATGAGGCTCCAGGTGAGTCTGACAGTAGGAGGTCTGACACACCAGGCAGGACTTCAGGGCCTTCAGTCTGGTTCCAGTGCAGACGTCACAGGGAACTTCTCCTGGTTTGGCAGCTTGTTGCTCTGAGCTGCTGCTGCTGGCTTTCTGCTGAGCTTCACGTCTGAACTGAGCAACCATCTCAGAGATGAAGGTGTTGACCCTCAGCTGAGGTCTAGTGTAGAAAGTCTCGTTACACATGGGACACTGACAGCTCTGATTCATGTCCCAGTGCTGACTGATGCAGGTTTTGCAGAAGTTGTGTCCACATGGTGTAGTGACTGGATCAGTGAACACATCCAGACAGATGGAGCACAGAAACTGATCTTCAGATCGCAGATTGCTGGCAGCAGACATGTCTGCACTCTGAGGGAGAAAGAAAAGAAACATTTGATTCAAAATTCACTTTAAATTTCATTTTTACAAAGAGAGAAACAAGCGTCAGTAGTCTGAGGAGCTTGGAGAGAAAAGCGTCTGGACTTCTTTGAGTTTCTTGAAGACGTTTCATCAGAGAAGCTTCTTCAGTTCTCAGAGTAACTGGTGGAGACCCAGCAACACACTCAGACACAAACTGGTTCATCCAAACACAAACCTAACAACGTAGTGTCTGCTGTACAGTGCAGCGTCCAGATGAACAGAATAACGTTTAGGGATGAACATAAATACAGGGAGTGCAGAATTATTAGGCAAGTTGTATTTTTGAGGAATAATTTTATTATTGAACAACAACCATGTTCTCAACGAACCCAAAAAACTCATTAATATCAAAGCTGAATGTTTTTGGAAGTAGTTTTTAGTTTGTTTTTAGTTTTAGCTATTTTAGGGGGATATCTGTGTGTGCAGGTGACTATTACTGTGCATAATTATTAGGCAACTTAACAAAAAACAAATATATACCCATTTCAATCATTTATTTTTACCAGTGACACCAATATAACATCTCCACATTCACAAATATACATTTCTGACATTCAAAAACAAAACAAAAACAAATCAGCGACCAATATAGCCACCTTTCTTTGCAAGGACACTCAAAAGCCTGCCATCCATGGATTCTGTCAGTGTTTTGATCTGTTCACCATCAACATTGCGTGCAGCAGCAACCACAGCCTCCCAGACACTGTTCAGAGAGGTGTACTGTTTTCCCTCCTTGTAAATCTCACATTTGATGATGGACCACAGGTTCTCAATGGGGTTCAGATCAGGTGAACAAGGAGGCCATGTCATTAGTTTTTCTTCTTTTATACCCTTTCTTGCCAGCCACGCTGTGGAGTACTTGGACGCGTGTGATGGAGCATTGTCCTGCATGAAAATCATGTTTTTCTTGAAGGATGCAGACTTCTTCCTGTACCACTGCTTGAAGAAGGTGTCTTCCAGAAACTGGCAGTAGGACTGGGAGTTGAGCTTGACTCCATCCTCAACCCGAAAAGGCCCCACAAGCTCATCTTTGATGATACCAGCCCAAACCAGTACTCCACCTCCACCTTGCTGGCGTCTGAGTCGGACTGGAGCTCTCTGCCCTTTACCAATCCAGCCACGGGCCCATCCATCTGGCCCATCAAGACTCACTCTCATTTCATCAGTCCATCAAACCTTAGAAAAACCAGTCTTGAGATATTTCTTGGCCCAGTCTTGACGTTTCAGCTTGTGTGTCTTGTTCAGTGGTGGTCGTCTTTCAGCCTTTCTTACCTTGGCCATGTCTCTGAGTATTGCACACCTTGTGCTTTTGGGCACTCCAGTGATGTTGCAGCTCTGAAATATGGCCAAACTGGTGGCAAGTGGCATCTTGGCAGCTGCACGCTTGACTTTTCTCAGTTCATGGGCAGTTATTTTGCGCCTTGGTTTTTCCACACGCTTCTTGCGACCCTGTTGACTATTTTGAATGAAACGCTTGATTGTTCGATGATCACGCTTCAGAAGCTTTGCAATTTTGAGACTGCTGCATCCCTCTGCAAGATATCTCACTATTTTTGACTTTTCTGAGCCTGTCAAGTCCTTCTTTTGACCCATTTTGCCAAAGGAAAGGACGTTGCCTAATAATTATGCACACCTGATATAGGGTGTTGATGTCATTAGACCACACCCCTTCTCATTACAGAGATGCACATCACCTAATATGCTTAATTGGTAGTAGGCTTTTGAGCCTATACAGCTTGGAGTAAGACAACATGCATGGAGAGGATGATGTGAACAAAATACTCATTTGCCTAATAATTCTGCACTCCCTGTACAGTCGTTAAAAAGATGTGAAATTGTTTCTCTGACTGTTTTACAGAAGGTCCAAGATTCATCCAGATCATTTGTATACTTGAATAAATCAGTTTGTTGGATATATTCCATCAATTACTGTGAAGTAAACTTCGACCTTGTTGGTGACTAAATACTTCTTGTTGTAAGTCCAGATCAACGAGCCATTAATATTAAACAGTGACTGTTCCAGTAGAGCTGACAGTGAGGAGGACGATGAATCATAAACCTCAGAAATGTGTTATTAACTGTTGATCCAGTATTTTAATGGCATTTATGAGAACATGTTTATTCAGAGGTGTCTGTATATTTGGTCCATTTGTGCGTCATTAAAAACTGTCCTGTTTTCTCTCACAGATACTGGAACATCACAGCTCCTCACAAACTCAGGATGTGGAAGAAGATGAACTTTTCCAGTCACTCGCTGGGATACATCATTCATGTTATTCTGGATCCTCAGAAAACATTGATTTATTTTTGTGTTTCATATATTTGTTTGTCCAAATCAAAGATTGATGTTAGTAGAGAAGAAGCCACCATGATAAAGCCTGTGTGTGAAAATGAGATCAGTGGATTTGATCAAAATCCCATTTAAGGAGGAATTCTGTCCTCCAGTTTGTTTAAATAAGCTTTGGGATTAAACACCATCATCTATGTTTGTGTCTGATGACATGTTTGATCCAGGTCAGCTTGAATATCACAGCTGATGTGTGGAACTCTGACATGTTTAAAGCCTGATTATCAGGATGATTCGAACACATCTGTTTAAATAATGAGATTCATGTTTCCACACAAAGTTATAAAGTGCAGCATCGACTGTTTTCTGAATGATTGAGGAACATCTGTGACTCTTACAGGATACACTAAGTCAGATAATCTTTGTAAAATGTGTGAATGACTTTTTGAAGTACTGACCAAAATCTACTGGTTTACAGTATCAAAGGCTTTATATCAATAAAGAATAAATAGGTGTTTTCACGTCTGTAATCCTTATGATCAATCAGATCCAGAATCAATCTAATAGGAACAGGAAGTGATGAATAACCAGGAAGTGTGGAGTCAGTCTGAAGTCCAGAGCACAGCCTGAGTCCACAGTCCTGAGCAGAGCCACAGTGAGACTGAAGCAGCAGCTCGATGCTCCTACAGTGGATCTGTGGTTACATGAGCAGATTTCTATGGATCCAGTGTGACTGTGATGAGTCCTGATGAAGTGAACAGAGTGAAGATTTGTGTAGAAACAGGAAGTGTGATCAGCTGCACTCACCACTGTTGCTGGGAGAAACCTGATGGACTCCAGTGAATCTTCTTTCAGAGACAAACAGGACTCGACTGCAGCTCTGCTGCTGCTCTCTCACACTTTCACTTCTGCAAAATGACGTTGAGCTTCTTGTTTTTCAGGTGTTGCTCCGCCTCTTCCTGCCTCTCCCTTTACAGGAATCAGCCGGTCTGTACTCAGTGACTGTGTGCAGCGGGTGGGAGGAGTGAGGAGTGGTGTGTGGGTTCACACAGTAATGACGGCCTCAGGTGATCAGGAGAAACTCACCTGGATTTCCTTTTTCCACAGCAGACTGAGAGCTTCAGGTGGACCCTGAAGGTGGTCTCAGACACAGGTGGTAAAAGTACACACAGTGTGTACTGAAGTAGAAGTACTACTGTTAAAAACACTCCAAGTACTAATTCAACTTCTTTACTCAAGTAAAAGTAAAACAGTAAAAAAGTACTGGCTGTGAAATGAGAGTAAAAAGAGCAGATTGAAGAACATTTCTAACACATGTGTTTATACAAAGCTGACTGAACCATGTGCTGCATCAACGTGATAATAAAATAATAATATTCACTTTATTTCTAATAAATATTCCCAGCTTGAATCAGACAAGTTGAACATGAGCAGAGAAAAAGAAGGAAAATCCAAATATTCCTGTGTTCAGTTTTCTCCATTGTACAGGCCGACTGTGCCTCTAAACAGGAACATGAGCAGGAAGAGGCTGAAGTGGATTCAGCAGGTGGAGGATGCCTAACATCAGTTGGAAAGATTTACTGTGACGTTTGTTTGCTGTTTTCGCCTCGTGCACGAGAACATCACCAAATAAACTCGAGACAGTTTTTAATATTTCATTGTTCAAGAGCAAAAAGACTGACGGACTGTGTTTAAGGCAACCTCACAAATGTCACACATGAAATATTCAGTGTTTATTTGCTGGTTTGTCGGCAGCAGCTCCTTAAAGTCTGTCACACATCTGTTTGACCGTCTCCAGTTAATCTGAGACACCAGTTAATCTGCAACACCAGCATCAGGCGGCTCAGCTGATCTCTGGTGTGTAGCTGCTGTGCTGCGGTCCCATTCCTCAGTGAAAGTAACAGCAGAACAAAAACTCTTGATCCACATGTTTGAAAAGAAAGCTTTTAAACAGATGAACACACTCAGTAAAGGACAAAGAAATAAGTAAGAAAACATTAGAGTAAAGAGTAAAAGCAGGAGCAACTGAAACAGGCTGCATGCTAGCTGACGCATGAGCACTAGAACTGTTAAACTTCATTGTTATGATTTTAGCACCGAGTTACATGAAATCCTGCATCAAAAAGAACAACACAGCGATCACAGACATGTTTCTGCCAACAAACAAACATTAACCCAGAAAAGCCTTTAAAACAACCTGCTGTGGTTTGGAGTAGAGATTCCTGAATTTACCAGGTGCACCTAAAGGCAGCACAATTTAAACCGTAAATAATGATGTAGGTGCGCAAATCCTTTTCAAGCGTCACACCATCAGATGAGTCGGCTTACATTTGTTGCACTTCTACACCAAGTTTTACATTCGCGTTTCTTCGTTGCTGATTTTTGTTCCACAAACCAAAAGAAAAAAAGAATCAACCTTTAATATATTTTCATGTGTGTTTCAAGCACTATGACATATCACACACACACATGCTGAGTGTGTCACTGATAAAGCTGTGACACAGCAGCTCACTCAGTCCAGTCCAGGTAACAGACTCACCTGTTAGCAGCAAGTCTGAGAGCCTCCATCCTCAAAGACCCCACATCCCCCCAACACAGACTGTTCACAGTTCTACCCTCAGGACGAAGGTTCAGAAGTTCAAAATCCAGAACATCCAGACTCAACAACTCCTTCTTCCCACTGCTATCAGACTCTTGAACAGCTGACCTGTTTTAACAGTAATGTTTGCACATCAGGTATTCATAGTATTTGTATTTTATCTTGTTCTATTTGTATATATTAGCCTGCATCTGTGTGTGGACAGCAAAGAAAGACTTTCATTGCACAGAGAAATGCTTTTCTTTGTATATATGACAATAAACACTTTGAAATCTTGAAGTGTTGATCTGATTATTCATGACACTGATTACATCTGAAACCATCAACAGTCACATGTAGATCTGCTTCAGCTTCAGCTCTGTGTTTCATTTTTGTCTGATCTTCTCTGAAGCTTCCTGACAGTCAGCAGCTTTGACCTTTGACCCACATGAAGCTAACATGTGACACAGAGTCAGGACGCTCCGTGGAGATCCATCAGAACAGCAGAAACACGCTCGGGGTCATCATCATTATAAACTTCTAATGTGAGAGAAACAGCTGCAGAACATCTGGCTGAGGTTAGTTAGCTGTTAGCAGAGGAAGGCCAAAGCAAAGCAGCACCTTCATCTTCCTCAGGGCTGAATACACAACAGATACTGTATATACACACAGGCTGCTCTTCATCACCAGCTCATCCTCCTCCTCCTCCTGGTGACCTCACAGTTAAACAAACATACCTCAGCTCCCTTTGACCTCTGCATTTGGTGCCTCCTCCTCCTGAGACGTGTCAGCATGTCTGCTATGGCTAATATTAAGGTTTCTGCAGAGGAGAAAACTGAGCGAGTCTCAGAGCTCATCAACTTATTTCTACATCAGACACAAACCATGTGACCATGTGCAAGACTCTCAGCTGTGGTTTAGTTTGAATAGTGGGAATAATAGAATCACCAGTGGACCATCTGACAGTGACCCTCCAAGCCTCCATGAACCCAGCAGAGCTGAGCACCGACTCTGGTCAGGTCTCCAAATTCAGGCTGTCAGATTTATAAAACTGTACAAGTCAGTCTTAATGAGGAAGATCGAGAGAATCTGATTTCTGTGATCTGTGGATTGAAATCTGGGTTCCCAGCCTCTTCCTCACAGTCAGGAATACAGATCATTCCCTCAGCACTGGGATGGGAACCTGGAAGAGCTGAACGGGACCATCAGAAGCTCTTTGAGTAAATGCAGCAGATACTCTTCAGTCCTGTGGATCCTGTGGATCCTACAGTCTAAGATCCAGAACTGTCACTAGGATGGTTCAGTCATTTCTCATCAGCTACAATTAGAACTCAGAGCTGAGCAAATACAATCAATCACATGCTGTAGAAACACAGAAGTTTCTATCCTTCAGAAAACATCTGACAAAAAGATCTAAAACTGTGTGAAAAGCAACACTTGTTGTTCTCTAAATGTTTGGCCACAGCTGTAGATTACACTGTGAGTGTTGGTCAGTAATTACATTTTTAATTTGTCTTTGTGCAGTTACAGGTGAACACTGTCCAATCTTCTATCTAAATGACTGCTTTGTCTTTAAAAAGGCAAAGAGCCTGAGGCCGGTGACCTTTCCCCAAGTACATCCTCACAGCGGCTCACAGGACGAGGCCACACTCCTGTCCTGCCAGAGGAGAAGCTTCAGAGTGTCCGTGCGGTTCAACCACACCTGTCATATTCAGTACGGTGTTCATGCAGTTTGCTACCCGACAGTCACAGCATGTAGTAATACAGTCCCACTGCCTGTTCAGCATATGCAAACATATGATGAGTTCAAGCATGTGATGACAAAGGCCTCCCACTGTGGGCATTTCATCATGTTTAGGAGCCTCATCCAGCCACACATCTGATCAATGGAGTATTAGTAAAAGAGGAAACTAAAGAGGACGTGTTACTTTTATCTTTATTTATTTTATACATTTGTCATTGTTAGACATTAGGTTCACTGAAATCATTAGAAACAGTTTTGTCAGATTTCTCTCCGTCTTCCATGTGACTGTGTCAGCTTGTCAGCATCTGTTTGGGACGAGAATGCACCAGGAAGTAAATGAAAAGTACCAATAAAGCAGGAGAGGTTCTTATAGTACAGAAGAAGAGATTATTGTAAAAAACTATCTCAATGCCATCAATGATTTAGGAACCTGAGAGAGGACTTGGTAAAATAAGACGTTCTTATAACTTCACCCTGTGATGAGCCAAGCTGCGACTATCAGGGATGGTGATGTAGGTACAGAGCATGTGAGAGTGTGGTCCAGGAAATGTCTCTTCCAAAACTAGATGAAGGCACAAGGGGATCAATGTCAAGGTGTAGAGATTCGACATTTTCAGCCTTCAGTGGACACTCCAAAACACCTGGGTGGGTATGATGGCCCTGAGGTCTCCCAATCAATGCCCTCAGTTTGGATTTGCTGACATCAAGAAGCATGTGTAAATGATTTTCAAAACACAGAAGAGTCAAGAAAAGAAAATCATTGCTTTATTACTCAACTGCCTCATTTTCCTCAGATCTCTGTGGCTCTCTGATGGGCTGCTGCAGCATCCACAGTTCCCACAGCTGGTTCGCTCGGTCCTAATGGGAGGATCATTCCAGACAACGGAGAACAAATCCACCTTGAGACTTGGGAGGAAGGAGTGCTGGGCACAGAAGAGATGAAGAGTATCTGAGATGATGAGAAATCCATCTTCCTCCAAGCTGTCATCATAGTAAATGTGTCACAGCTGTCCAAACGTCCCTCCATAGACGCTCAATTCTACATTTGAAAAATACAGAAAAGTTCTCAAAGGTCAGTCGCAGACTGACAAAGAACAGCCAACAGCAATTCAGCTGGAGCCAGTCATGATGAAATAACAATAATGTCAGTTTGATCTGAAGAGCTTCAGCACCTCTGGTTGTGCTTTTCCCACTAAGAAAGCTTCCACATCCTCTCACAGTGAACATCACCTCAGCAGGCTCTGGACCACATGAGATTTTGAAATAAGTATTCAAACAACAGGATACACAAAAACTATTCAAATACCAGACTGACACACTTGCAAATTACAGCACTGAACAAATCCTGATGATTCCATGTTTAAAAATCATGAGACTAACTTCAGAATAAATTTAACGGAGCTTTGCTCACATGAAGGCAAAGTGAGCAAATCTGAATCTTCTGATCCATCCAGAAAAAACTCAAGTGCAGTGCTGTTGTTGCATTAATGTACATAATCTACAGGAGGGAACCATTGTTTTTAATTCATTAACACAACCACATTAAGAACTGCTAAATGATCTAATAATAATAATAATAATAATAATAATAATAATAACAATAATAATAATAATAATAATAATAATAAAAATAATAATAATGATGATTCTAGGCCAATGACATAATTCAATTAAACAATGTGACAGTGTAAGACAAGAGTGTGAAAACCACCAGAATACACAATATGACCAAAGTATGTGAAGTGTAGAATTCAACATGCAGATGACAAATAATACTAAGATGTAATAATATGTGCTTTATTGGGTTACGCAACTTACCTCCTAGTGAAGCCATCTATGCTGCCAAACATCACTAAAAAAGACGTCTTTGTTGAAAAGACAAGTGAAAGAAAATTCTGTAATGGTAAAAGTATTCAGAATTACGTTAGTCATGTATGTTCTAATGCAAAAACAAACCTAATCAGTTTATGATTGGTGTCAACGTGCTGCAGGAAATGTGGGCCTTGAATGGAGCACTGAAAGGAGTAAACTAAAATAAAAAATAAAAACTAGCCTTCAGACAAACTGAGGTTAATTCATGAACATGGAAACAAACAAATAAAAAATGTAGTTTTATTTTTTGTAATTTCATAAACTGTGTGATCATAACTTCCTGATGAAGCTTTGTTGGGCTTGTTTCTTGGGGCCTCTACAAGACTGAGAATCAACCCTGACACGGGTCAGTAAACACATTCTTGACTAATCCCAAAACAGAAAGTTTGACTTGGTTTGGAGTTTGGTTTGGTTTGGATGACATGTTCCCTCTAAGCCTGAAGGGGAAAAGAAGGAACACACACATGTAAAGGAAGCACTTAAAACATGCGGCTATCCTAATTGGGCGTTTATAAAGTCAGCAAAGATGCACAGAAAAGAAGATCAGACACCAGCGAGGGAGGATAAGAAAGACAGACACAACAACATTGTCATCCCCTATGTAGCCGGTGTATCAGAGAAACTCAGGAGGGTTTTCTTCAAGCACGACATCCCAGCAACACACTCAGACACAAACTGGTTCATCTCAAAGACAAAACGCCAAAACACAGACTTAACAACGTGGTGTTTGCTATACAGTGCAGCGAGGAATGCTCAGACCTCTACATCGGAGAGACCAAACAGCCACTTCACAAGCGCATGGCACAACACAGAAGATCCACCTCCACAGGACAAGACTCAGCTGTCCATCTGCATCTAAAGGTCAAAGGTCACTCTTTCGAGGATGCCAACGCTCACATTTTGGACAGAGAGGACAGATGGTTTGAAAGAGGAGTAATTATTCAGCCCCCTGAATCAATACTTTGTAGAACCACCTTTTGCTGCAGTTACAGCTGCCAGTCTTTTAGGGTCTGTCTCTACCAGCTTTGCACATCTACAGACTGAAATCTTTGCCCATTCTTCTTTGCAAAACAGCTCCAGCTCACTCAGATTAGATGGACAGCGTTTTTGAACAGCAGTTTTCAGATCTTGCCACAGATTCTCGATTGGATTTAGATCTGGACTTTGACGGGGTCATTCAAAAAGTTCAAGGGGGCCGAATACTTTTGCAAGCCGCTGTAAACTGTTTTTAAACTGAAATCCTAAAACAACAAAACGTCGCAGCATTTAAACCTTTTACACTGAGAAACAAAGAACATGGATTTACACCACCCAGGTCCTGATGGAGGGCCTTTACTGCTGAGGCCAGTAAGAGTGATTGATCCATTTAATTCATTCATCTGTTATTATTATCTATTATCATTTAATTTATTCATCTGGGAAGGAAAAACTCCCTTTTAACAGGAAGAAACCTCCGGCAGAACCAGGCTCAGGGAGGGGCGGCCATCTGCTGTGATTGGTTGGGGTGAGAGAAGGAAGACAGGATAAAGACATGCTGTGGAAGAGAGACAGAGATTAATAACAGGTATGATTCAATGCAGAGAGGTCTGTTAACACATAGTGAGTAAGAAAGGTGACTGGAAAGGAAAAACTCAATGCATCATGGGAATCCCCGGCAGCCTACGTCTATTGCAACATAACTAAGAGGGGATTCAGGGTCACCTGGTCCAGCCCTAACTATATGCTTTAGCAAAAAGGAAAGTTTTAAGCCTAATCTTAAAGGTAGAGATAGTTTCTGTCTCCTGAATCCAAGCTGGAAGCTGGTTCCACAGAAGAGGGGCCTGAAAACTGAAGGCTCTGCCTCCCATTCTACTTTTAAATACTCTAGGAACAACAAGTAGGCCTGCAGTGTGAGAGCGAAGTGCTCTAATAGGGTGATATGGTACTACAAGGTCATTAAGATAAGATGGGGCCTGAAAACTGAAGTCTCTTGGCGTGTCCTAATTCAGGGTCTGCATCCTTGGAGGAGGCGGCCTTCGCGGTCTACGTGGGCCGTGTCCTCGAAGGCCGGAAGTGGGAGGCTTGTGAAATTCAGATTCAGAGAAGTTTATTTATCCCCGAGGGGCAATTGAGAGACTCACCTTGCCTGTGTGTACGGTCGGTACATACAAAACACAAACATCACATTGGGGAGACAGGTCAGGCTGGGTAGCTGGCCGGTCAGCCGCATGAGCAGCGACCAGGAACAGTGGAAAATAACATACACAACATCAGGAGAGACAAGGAGAAATAAAAGAACTCCCCCAGACTGAGCTCAAACAGGGAGATCAGTTTGGGAACAGAAACAAAAACACCTCTGCACATAGCACATGAAAAACTCTTAATACACCAAAGAAACACATGACAAGCAACAGGGATGGGTAAAAGGTGAGAGACAGCCAGTGTAGACAGCACATGCCTGCAGCATAAGCGCTGGTCTCCTTTGATCCACGTCTGCATCGAGATAAGCGTCGAAGGCGTTTGCCATGTGTGTGTGTCCAGAGTTCAGCTGAGACAGTGTTCTTCGCCCTGCCAGGCTAAGTAAACAGTCTTCCAGCCAACCCAGGTGGCCTTGCGTAGAATGGGAAGAACAGTCTAAGCACAGTCTGTTATCAGGGTGTTGTTGCTCAGCTCCAGCCTTGAGACCACAGCTGGCGTTGAAGTGGTAGCTGCATGAAGTGATGGTGGTTTTTACTTTAGTGCGAACAACTCATGTGAATTTCAAAGCTGTTCTAACAGTCCGACACTGGTCTCTCAATCTCCCGTTGGAGAGCCGCGAGCTTCTCCATGATGTTATCAACCTTACGTTCCGTGATGTTGTCGTTCTTGTGCTCAAAGAATAAATTCTGAGAACTAAAACCGCCGAGAGCTTGTGATCCAGTTTGCACTCAGAGGTCTTATTCTGAGTGTTCACGGCAGCCGTAAGCTTCTCCAAGATCTTATCTGTGCTGCGCTCAATGAGCCCATTTTGAGAACTCACGACTCGTCCCATCGTTTCAATCCCAGCGGGCAGCCTTGTGGGGGTTTGAACAGCTGATTCCGCTTTCTTTAATCTTCGATAAGCCAGGGCCAAGCCAGCTCTGATCAGCAAGAACCCTGTTATCATGGTTCTGAACAGGCAGGTGTCTTCAATGTCCTCAATACAGATTTGAATCAAGAATGAAAATATCTGCATTAGAGTCATGATCCTGAGTTTTGTACCCAGTGTTCTCTATTATGTACCCAGTTTCCTGTTTGATATTTGATGTTTCCTGTCTTATTTTGATATCCTGTTTTCCTGTGCCTTGTTTTTCCAAACTGTGTGTCTTTTCCTGACTCGCTTATGTGCAGTTCAGCCTCAGTTTTCCTTCATTCTTGTTGTACTCGGACTGTTTAACTACCTCAGTGTTTGCCTCAAGTATTACCTGATTTTAACCCTTCCTTCTTCAGCCATCTGGATTTATTTTGTGTTTAATAAACACTGTTTTGGGTCCAGATTTTCCACAACAACTGCAATTTATATATTCTCAGCCTTGTGGTGTCATGTGAGGGCTGTGTGCAGGCAGGAATGGTGGACCCAAAATGCAGACTCTGGGAAACGAAACGTGAACTCAAAAGGGTAACAAAACTAGGACTACAAAATAAGCTTACGCAGACAGAACACACAGCAAGATGAGGGCAGATCGCGACACGGACACAAAGAAACACAGGGCTTAAATACACAGAGGAGCAATCAGGGAATGAATAACAGGAGGGAAACACAGCTGGGGCAAATCAGACCTAACGAACCGTCAAAATAAAACAGGAAACAGACTGAACTTATAGACACAGACTCACAAGCAGGCACTGTAACAGAGACGTGGGAACAGGGCAGACACACACACTGAGTGGACACAGAATAGAGGGAGAAACTCAAACCTGAGAACTACATAATCAAACATCAAGAAGAACTGGGGAAAAATCAGAAATGCAAAACAGAAACAAAAACAAACTAAGATAAGAACACCAATAAAAAGGTGCAAAACTGAAACCACTGGATTACTGACTCAGGTACCCTAACATGAGGAACATGTCTGTTCCAGCAGACTGTCTGGGTTTAGAGGCAACGATTCAATTTAATTCAGTTGTATTTATACAGCAGCAAATCACAACAACAGTTAAAGCAGACCCTACAATAATCTAAAAGTTTGAACCTCTAAGTAGCACTGTCACTCAGCTCTGTGCTGTCTCCTTCCTCAGTAATCATCTATTTTTGTTGTGGCACGTCCTCCTTTTCTCTTTTGTTCCTGTTTTCATCTTCTTACCACTGTAAATCATTTTTTTCATGTGACATTCATAACTGAGCCTCCTGCTTAGTTCAGAGTCACTCGGGTAAAACAGCAATTTCAGTCACAGATCAGGGTGACTTATTAGACTCCTCAGATATTGATTTAATCATTTATTTATTTTGCATTTTTTAAATTAAATTAATTATAAGTGACAATTTTGTGCCAGCTGTTGTGAAACATGAGAGAAACTGTGTTTTTAAAAAACATTTCCTCAGCAGACATAGTCTCCACTGTAGTATGGAGAATATCCTGCTGATCACATGTACAGATCCCACATTAGGGACTCCACACACAGTGTCCATAAAGCTTTAACTAACCCTCTGTCATGGCGGGGTAATAGTGGGATGGACCCACAAACAGACACTAGAGAGAGCAGCTGAAGTTTTAAACACAAAGCCAGCCTTTTATTGATAACACAAAGCGAACGGGAACAAAACTCAATTAAAGCCTAAACTGGAATGACTGACTATTAAACAGTGACATGAACACAACTCTGCACAGGTGTGTGAGAAAAACTCTGAAGAACATGAACATAAATATAAGCTGAGCATCGTGAAAGGCTTAATCCTGACGTGACGTGTTAGGAGGAGGACAGACGAGCTGAACAAAACAGAAACTTAAATAAAGGGGAAGTGGAAACACCTGGCAAACAGCTGACACAAATGGACATGACGACATCACAGGAGAAGAGTAAAACTCAACACACAGAACAAAGAAACACAACATCGTCGGAGACGAGCCCCATCAGAGTGGAGTCGTCTGCAGATTTGATGATGATGTTGATGATGCATGGGGGTGCAGTCACTGGTGTAGATGGTGTATGGGAGAGGACTCAGCACACACCCCTGTGGTAAAGTCAATCTTTATTGTCACATGCAAAGTTACTCATTACATGTTGCATGTTACACGTACAATTACTTGCAGTGAAACTGGACCCCTACTGACCACACATACATAGCACAAACATTCACATAGTGAAGACAGGTCGGAGAGAGGTGGAATGGTAGGAAAAACAAAGGAAATTACCCACATCAGGTACAAGAGGAGAAAAACAGAACTCAAACTGAGCTCCTATGGGAGGCAGTTTATTGCTCTGAACACACAGTGAACCTGCTGTTCTTGGAGGCTAAATGTGTGGGGCTGTGCTCACAGGAGGCTGTGGGCAGTGTGCATGGTGGGGTGTCTGCAGTTCTCTGGAAGCGGGAAGTTCCTCTGCTAATGAGATGTCCATGTTATCTGTATTTGTCCCGTTGCCTTTGTAGTTGGTGGTGTGCTTCAGGCCCTCCCATACCTTCCTGGAGTCGTCATCAGAGAGGAGATCTGATAGCTTGTTGGAATAGTCCAGTTTTGCTGCTCTGATGCCTTTTTAAGGTCTGCTCTTGCTCTGCTGTACATGTGCTGGTCCCCAGATTTGTATGTAGAGCTGCCTTTAACATGCCTGAAGCGCTTTTCTGTGGTGACAGTGTCCATGCAGTGTTTGATGTAACCCAGCACTGCAGTTGTGAGTCTCTAGGTCATCCTGTTCAGAGACACTCTGTGAGCGCAAAACAGTCCTGCAGCTGAGCTTCCTCAGAAAAGGTGTTAATGGTTCTGATGGTGGGCTTTGTCCTTTTCCTGAGTGGTGTGTATGTTAGGACAGTGATGAACTTTAGCTTGGTACATGATAACTACAGGCTGCGGCGCAGTAAAGTAAGCCCCGCCCTCACCAACCACACAGTGTGGCCACATGGAGCTCAGCCAGTGAAACACTTCATGTGTTAAACTTGTTAAAGGGGAAGTGATGAAGCTGAAGGCGTCTCTCTGCTCAGACTGATGTTCAGCCGTCATCCAGACACGATGAAGACTCCGTGTGTCTCTCTGCTCCTCGGTGAGTCAAACTCAGAGCTGCTGCTCATTTATTCATCAGCATTAAACTGAAGGGAACCTCTGCTACACACAGCCGGGAATGTGGGGAACTGTGATGCAGGACAGAGACACAGACACTAAATCCACACTGTGAAGTCTCATCAGCTCCCAGAACTAAAAAAACTAATAAAACTTGTTGCCTCAAAACAACAGAGTAAAGCTTAAGATGATTATATTAGGACAACTTATTCATTAAGTGTAGAGTTCTAAGAATAACGTGATGATTCTGACTGTGAAACACTGATTGTTCACCCACTGACAAACATGAAGTTCTGCTACATTAAAAAACAACTTGCAGTAACTTATATTAATATAAGACTGTATGCAAATGTGATCCAAAGAGAATAATTAACAACACTTCTTGTAACGGTGTTTAAATCAGCCCAACGTTTATTTTGAAATGTAAAACAATATAACAGCCAACATCCTGGACGCTGTTCTGCTGAACAACAACAGTTATGCTGTCATCATTGTTATAATCTTACAATGAAACAACGTCTCAGATTTAATTATTCTTATTAGTAGTTTATTATTATTAGTTTATTATTATTAGTTTAGGCTTTCAACAAGTTTGTTTGTAGTTACATGACTTCTATAATCAAAATAAAATGTATTTACTGTTCAGTCTGCAGATCAAACAACACATTTGTTTTTCATTCAAACACAGGAGCTGGTATGTTGTAATGTTTTAAGGATGCTTGTTTCCAGTCCAGGCATCACTGCCTGAATGACTGTCATGGATCCAGGTGATCCAAATGTAGGTGCAGAAGAAAGTCTTTAACTTCCCTTCAGTACAGTGGCAGTGGATGTGGGTTGGAGATGCAATGACCTTCGACCTGCAGGTCACTGACCAACCATCTGTGATGGAGGACTCCTCTCTGCTGGTGTCCTGCAAGCAAACAATCAGATTCTTTAGAACAACCACTTATTTGCTTTATTAAAACATGTTTTTCTGCATTTGCTATAGAACAGATAAGAGTAAAGATTTACTCACTGAGTCAGTGTATCAGGTAAAGATCCACAGCAATGACAACAATGATCTCTTGAGCTGAAGCTTCTCCAGGTTTTCTCAACATATTCCAGAAAAAAATGGCGGCACCATGAACACGCGGACTGATCTGTGAGAGGAGGACGGTAGTGACGTGGCATTTTCAAACCATATAGTCAAAATTTCCAGCTTACTTAGTTTTTCTAATTTAAGACAACTCAAATAAACTGATCAGCTCTTTGAATAAAAAGTACTGGAAAAGTAGAGGAAATATCCTAAAGGTATTTTTTTGTTTGTTTTTTGTTTAAGCCATTCAGGTTATTTATAATTTTATTTATTTATTTTTCTCCCCAGTTACTCCCTTAATAAATAGCATGCCATTCATTTGTTTATTGTCCAGCCAAACTTTTAATACATTAAATAATAACATTTCTAAAAAGATTATCCTGTTATGCCTGTTTTACCTTTACCTCTCCAAAAATTGCATGAAAACATGAACACTTTTGATTTATTGATATTTAAGCAATGCATCTTGCTTTCATCTTTTAATTTCATTTTCATAAACTGACTTTCATAGAAAACACGCTACACCCAATGTTATGTTTTAACTTTGTCTACTTTTATTATTGAGCTTAAATAAAGTTATAAAACAGTTAGTTACTACTGTAGTTCTCTGTGCTGTACATAGATAGCAATTTTGTAGTTGTTGCCCACTGACTCAATGTTCTCCTTTCTATTTTCTTTTGAAATTTAAAAATTAAGGAAGAGTGCCAAACAGTGGTCTCGCTCAGGGCAGTGAAGTAACCCAGAAACTGTAAGTAAAGTTCAAAAATCAATTTTCTCTGTCACTCAATAAACCTTTCAGATGCAGACGTGGACAAAATTGTTGGTACCCTTCATTCAATGAAAGAAAAACTCACAATGGTCACAGAAATAACTGTAATCTGACAAAAGTAATAATACATAAAAATTCTATGAATGTTAACCAATGAAAGTCAGACGTTGCTTTTCAACCATGCTTCAACTGAATTATTTAAAAAAAGATAAATGCATGAAACAGGCCTGGAGAAAAATGATGGTACCTACAACTTAATATTTTGTTGTACAACCTTTTGAGGCAATCACTGCATTCAAATGATTCGTGTAACTGTCAATGAGACTTCTACACCTCTCAGCAGGTATTTTGGCCCACTCTCCATGAGCAAACTGCTCCAGTTGTTTCCGGTTTGAAGGATGCCTTCTCCAGACTGCATGTTTCAGCTCTTTCCAAAGATGCTCAATAGGATTGAGGTCAGGGCTCATAGAAGGCCACTTTAAAATAGTCCAATGTTTTCCTCTTAGCCATTTTTGAGTGTTTTAGCTGTGTTTTGGGTCATTGTCCTGTTGTAAGACCCATGACCTGCGACTGAGACCAAGCTTTATAACACTGGCCAGCACATTTCTCTCTAGAATCCCTTGATAATCTTGAGATTTCTTTGTACCCCGCACAGATTCAAGACAACCCCTACCAGATGCAGCAAAGCAGCCCCAGAACATAACCGAGCCTCCCCCATGTTTCACAGTTGGGACAGCGTCCTTTTCTTGATATGCTTCATTTTTCTGTCTGTGAACATAGAGCTGATGTACCTTGGCAAAAAGTTCAATTTTTGTCTCATCTGTCCATAGGACATTCTCCCAGAAGCTTTGCGGCTTGTCAACATGTAGTTTGGCATATTCCAGTCTGGCTTTGTATGATTTGTTTTCAACAATGGTGTCCTCCTTGGTCATCTCCCATGTAGCCCACTTTAGCTCAAACTACGATGGATGGTGTGATCTGACACTGATGTTCCTTGAGCATGAAGTTCTTTTTGGATCTCTTTAGAAGTGTTTCTGGGCTCTTTTGTTACCATTCAGATTATCAGTCTCCTTGATCTGTCATCAATTTTCCTCCTGCGGCCACGTCCAGGGACGTTGGCTACAGTCCCATGGATCTTAAATTTCTGAATGACATGTGCAACTGTAGTCACAGGAACATCTAGGTGCTTGGAGATGGTCTTATAGCCTTTACCTTTAACATGCTTGTCTATGATTTTCTTTCTCATCTCCTGAGAGAACTCTTTCCTTTGCTTCCTCTGGTCCATGTTGAGTGTTGTACACACCATGTCGCCAAACAGCACAGTGACTAACTGGAGTCCTATATATTGGCCCATATGTTGGCCCACTGACTGATTACAAGAGTGTAGACACCTGTGATGCTGATTGGTGGACACACCTTGGATTAACATCATCCTTTTGTCACATTATTTGTATTCTTTTCTAGAGGTACCATCATTTTTGTCCAGGCCTGTTTCATGCATTTATTTTTTTAATAATTCAGTTGAAGTAGAGTTGGGGAATGCCCTGGAAACCTAATCCAGGAGGCGCCCAGGATGCATCGTTGTCAGATGCCCGAACTACCTCAACTGGCTCCTTTCGATGTGGAGGAGCAGCGGCTCTACTAAGAGCCCCTCTCAAATGGCCAAACTTCTCACCCTATCTCTAAGGGAGAGGCCAGCCACCCTTTGGAGGAAGCCCATTTGCGCCGCTTGTATCCGCGATCTTGTTCTTTTGGTCACTACCCACAGCTCGTGACCAAAGGTGAGGGTAGGGGCGTAGATCGGCCGGTAAATTGAGAGCTTCACTTTTGCATTCACCTCTCTCTTCACCACAACAGAGCAGTGCAGCGTCTGCATCACTGCAGCTGCTGCACCAATCCGTCTGATGATCTCCCGCTCCCTACTCCCATCACTTGTGAACAAGACCCCGAAATACTTAAACTCCTCTACCTATAGGCATAGGTGCTGTTGTTGCATCACTAAAGTGTGAACACCATGTACCCCTAAGGCTGCCTCTTTTGCAGTCTTACAGTGGCTTGCAAAAGTATTCGCCCCCCTTGAACTTTCCCACATTTTGTCACATTACAGGAACAAACATAAATCAATTTTGTTGGAATTCCACGTGAAAGACCAACACAAAGTGGTGTACACTTGAGAAGTGGAACGAAAATCATACATGAATCCAAACAGTTTTTACAAATAAATAACTGCAAAGTGGGGTGTGCGTAATTATTCAGCCCCCTGTGTCAATACTTTGTAGAACCACCTTTTGCTGCAATTACAGCTGTCAGTCTTTTAGGGTCTGTTTTAGGGGAGACAGTTCAGGCTAGGTGGCTGGCCGGTCAGCCGAACGAGCAGCGACCCAGAACCAAACAATGGAAAAAGGCACAACATCAGGAAGGAAAAGGAGATATCCCCAAGATGGCATCAATCTTGAAGAAGCTAAGCGGGGAAGATAAGATAAGGGAAGGGGAGAGGAGAAAAGTGCGACCGCCTTCGCCAAGAGCCAAAGAAGAAGCTCTCTCAATGAAAGAACAGTACATACATATACAAGGGTATCGTACCACAGTGTGTTCCAGAACTGCTTTTATACTGATAGGGTTGTAAGTAATCCAGAAAGCCTGGAACACCTGTAGGAATTAGTAGTACCAGCTTTCAAGGCATGATCAGCCTCTATTCCATTTTTAGGTATTAAAGAGCAGAAATTATTTCATTTCATTCAGACGCCTAAAAGTGCTTTTCTGAATATTTCTGAAGAATTAACCATATATTCACAGGCTACTGGCCCTTTCTGCCAAACACATGTACTACGCATGAGGTTAAATGCCGTCTGGCCCTTTAAACTTTGCAGCTCTTTCAGTGAATTATGGTCTGAGCATGATGAACATTGGTATTTGGAATCTGTGATAGCTCTGAAGGCTAGCTAGCAATTCTTTAGCTGGTTACATGATAATTTCTGGTTCAGTTGTTTGTTTAGTGGACTTTTACATAACTGCTCTTTTAATCATCACTTGTTTTCGTTGTTTCTGTGGATACCACACGTTTGGACTTATACTTCTAAACCCGTGTTATGATGGATTAAATGTGATCTCCTCCCTTTTCCCCTAATTTTTTGGGGTGTGGGTGCTTAACAGGACTTAAACTGCAATAAATATGTATTAAAGGGTGTTCTACAACTTTTGAGTTTATGTTTTGAGTTTATAGTGTATGTTAGAAAGTATGAAAAACATTTCAGATCTCTGGATGCTACAGGAAACTATGAAAAGTCATTAATAAGAGCAAAGGCAGGGAGGTATCTTTTCCAGCTAAACAGAAGAGTAATATAAAAATAATGAAGGTCACAGTTTGAATCAGTTATATTTCATTCAATACAGTGTTGTACTGAGTCCAGATCATTAGCAGTTTGAGTCACATATGGATTGAAGTGTATTTGTGAAAATCTTGGACTGTTCCTTTATCAGGGACTAACAGTATGTGTATGAGAGCCATGTAATGTCCATGTGTGCATGCTGAAAGAGACTGTGCTGGTCTGACCCCCCTCCTACTTTCAGGGTGGAGCCTGCTGGAGTCCTATCGCTCAGACAAGGTCTAAGGAAGTGTAAGTGTGTTTTTAATGCGATTCATGAAAACAAAGCAGCACACACTCAAGTGTCAATCAATGAACAGATGATGGATCAATAACTGCAGCTGGATTGTGTTTGTTCTCTCCATCAGATTCCTGTCAACTTACAATCGACACAAACACAGCACAAAAATACCTCAAACTGTCTGACAACAACAGAAGGGTGACATGTACATTTGATGAGGTTCAGTCATATCCTGATCATCCAGACAGATTTGATGGTGATCCTCAACTGCTGTGTAGAAATGGTCTGACTGGTCGCTGTTACTGGGAGGTTGAATGGAAAGGAGAGGTGCATGTATCAGTTAGTTATGGAAGAATCAAAAGGAAAGGAATTAGTAAGGACTCTACGTTTGGAGAGAATGATCTTTCCTGGTGTCTGATCTGCTCTAATGATGACACTCAAGGTGTAGTTTACAATAACAGATTAACCTCTGTTTCCTCCTCCTCCTCCTCTTCCTCTTTCTCTAACAGAGTAGCAGTGTATGTGGACTGTCCTGCTGGCACTCTGTCCTTCTACAGAGTCTTCTCTGACACTCTGATCCACGTCTACACCTTCAACACCACATTCACTGAAACTCTTTATCCTGGGTTTGCAGTTGAATATGGTTCATCAGTGCTTCTGTTGAGTTGAGTGTAAAGAGTGTCCTCCTGTTAGAGAAACACTCTAACAGTTGTTGAACAGATAGTTCAGTCTGTACATGTCTGTCTCTTTCACTCAGAAACACGTTTTCAGACTCATGGATTCAATCAGTTGATCTTTTAAACTATTCTAAATGATTCCTTGTAAACTTCCTCTTCAGTCTTTTAAAGATGCAAGCTACTATTGTTCCAGGTCCACATGTTGTTTTTCTGTATTTTTCCACTCAAAGCTTCACAGGGAATATCAGTATGTTGTGTTTCTCTGAAGCTCAGTTCACAACCAGCTCCTCTGCACTTTCAACAAGTCTGGGCTATATAAAATGAATCAAAATGGTTGATTTCTCTTTCTTAATGGGATTTTTCCAAACTCCCCATGCGATCTTACTGTTTAACTCATTGTTGGAAGCTCATCATTTATAAACACTTTTGCCATAGAAGCTGCAAATATTGTCTCAATTGATTTTAATGCAGTTATAACGATAAAATGATTTTCTGGGAGTATCATCATCATCTAATAAATAAGAAAGACTGAATTTACCAATTGAAATTAGCCTTGTCTTCTTTGTGAATGTCTTTTGACAAAAAGACATGTCTTTTTAAGACATTGTGGAAAAAAAAATATATATATATATATATCTACACACACACACACACACACACACACACACACACACATTTATGTAACCCCTATAGACATGGCTACTAGTATTTTTTTTTTTGCTTTTTACCTTGTTTTATTATTTCCGACACCCCTTGAACACACTTTGATTTTCCGTAGTTCAGTGAATGCAACTTAAGCATGCTGCAGCATTAAGCTAGGCAAATCGGAGCAAGACACCCGAGAGCAATTAACAAGTTACACAGTGAGTCTTTCGATATAAAATAAGTGTTCTAAAGTATTTTTAACAGTCTCTAACTTAAAGTTATGTACTTTTCAGAGGCCTTTATTGTTTTACTCTCGACCAAAACTAGGCAGAGCGTGTGTTTGTTTCTTGGGAACTCCGGTGAGTTAATAAAAATGATAAGTTAGCAGGAAAACCTATGCTTTACACACATATGTATATATATATATATATATATATATATATATATATATATATATGTTCGTGTTTTGTAGTTTTGTTGTTCCCAGTTCAGATAGTCTGCAGTCCAGTTTGCCGTTTTTCTATTTTGTACTTATTTTTCAATAAACCACCTTCACACCTTTACAAGTGCCTACGTTTGGATCCTACTTCATTATCTCCACACGGCTCACTTCACTCGCCGTGACACACATACTTCAACACAATAATTCAGATAAGTACGGAGCCCCTCTGATGACATGGTCCAAAAAATAAATAAATTGTGGCCACAAAATACTACTTCGAGGGCACGAAATAGGTATAACGTGCCCACGAAATACTTATTTGTGGCCACGAATTACTTATTTGTGGCCACGAAATAGATAACGTGCGCACATCATATTGATACAATTCCTGGACAGCTGCGTAGAGACACAAGCATAAAAGTAGGCTACACCTATACACCATGGACAGAGACAGTATGATTGAGTTTTATTTTAGGCTGGGAATGAGCTACAAATGCATTTTGAAAAGCCTGCAATGCAAGGAACCATCATTACGGAGGGACATTTAAACCGGATATTGAGAGCCAAATCGCTTTACAGACGTAAGTACGACCTGGACGCCGGGATAGATTTTATTGTGAACCAACTGCAAGGGCCTGGGAAGGATCACGGTTATCGGTGGATGTTTACAAAGTGCAAACAACACGGCATTGCGATCAGGAAAGAAGACGTCAGGATCCTCATCTCTTTACTGGAGTAGGTTCCCAGGTTCGCCAGACCAGACGTCTCAGAAGGAGGCAATATTTTGCTCAGGGGCCTAACTTTGTGTGGCACATAGACTCTTATGCCAAACTAAAGCCATATGGGATATGTGTTAATAGATGCATCGACGGTTTCTCACGCAACATCATTTGGCTGCGGGCCGCACACACTAACAGTGACCCAAAGGTTATCGGAGGTTACTTTGTGGAAGCAGTGGAGAGTCGTGGGGGTTTCCCCAGGCTCGTACGAACTAACATGGGCACTGAGAACGTGTTGGTCAGAGACCTCCAGCGTTATTTACGGAGAAATGACGGGGATGATAGAGCAGGAGACAGAAGCTACGTCACAGGAGCAAGTACCGCAAACCAGAGAATTGAGAGCTGGTGGGGAGTGATGAGAAAAGAAGGAGTCGAGTCATGGATCAAGCTTCTAGGAGAACTGAAGGACGAAGGATTCTTCTTTGGAGATTTCATTGACAAAGCTCTGTCACAGTTCTGCTTCATGCCAATCATTCAGGTAAATGGCCCATATTATGATAACCAGTGGTGGTAATTAATTACATTAAATTATGCTTTTTTAGCAGTAAGGGTTAACAACATTACCGTTTACATCGTTAAAACGACGTTACCTTTACCGAACGGTAAAAGCAATGTATTCCTAACGTTGTGGAAGTAGGTCAACTGCGCTCTGTATGTGCGTAATGGAGGCTGAAGCATCAACCCTGATCAGAAGTCAGCACGACTTAAATGTTGTTTTTTTCTGATCGGAGGACATTATCCTTGTCTGCGCTCATTCTGCATCAGCAGTTATGCTGCAGCTACCGATCTGTCACTGCCAGTCTGTCAAAAGCAGTCAGAGGCTTCACGCATCAGTAACTCTTCAGCGCTCTATCATTGGTACATTCAGGTCTGAGATGATATTGGATCCCCTCATGGGATTGAAAAATATTGATTTTGTCACCTGTATTATGCGCATAAAGTTGAAAAGCTTTGCGCATCCGCACCAAGATTAGTATTAGTATTAGTATAAAGCCCAGATCCCACAACTCAGTGGTTTGCCTGGTGTGGTTCTTTCTTTTCTTTTTTTGCCATCACTCCCTCTTCCTTTGGTTTTCATTAAACTGCATCCAAACATTGCTGCTTTTCAATTCATTTAAGGATGCACTACACTTATTTTATGCCATAATGACATTTTAAAAATGCCTTGCATTACAGCTCTGACCTAATTCTTGTTTCTTCATCAGGAGGTATCGAATGACATCCGGAGTGTTTGGAATGCTCACCATATAAGACCCTCAAAGAATAACAACGTGCCCTGTGGGATACCTGATGTCATGTACATGGCCCCTCACCTTTGGGGTGCAGAAGACTGTCTCGTTCCACTGACAGAAGATTTGACCTTGTGTAAAAACAGCTGCACTTTTGTTAGTGCAGTCCCATGTGATGTGCAAGTGTTTGATTTGTGCACAATAATAATGGAGGAATCAAGCTTGGAATTCCCATCTACCATGTCCCAGGCCCTTGATTTATATTTTCATCTCATCTCTCACAGTTATTTGAGGCTACTTAAATGGACACAAACATACAAATGTAGTACATTTTGTACTTTAGTACTTATTCCTACAGCTTAATGTACTTATTATTAAGTAATTATTGTTCTCCAGTGTGTGGTTATCTTGTCTTTGTATCAAAATTATCAGAAATGACTGTATAACATAATTTTAATTTTATCCATGTCAGTAAATGAACTCATCATGAAGTGTTGCTTGCTCTTGGTAGCTACAAAGCGTGGAGTATTAAACTAAAATATGATACAGGTTAGAAAAAAATAAATCCTTTTAGCAAAAATGTGTTCATTTCTAACAAAAACAAGAGCACCTTGGATAACAACCACATAGACTGGCAATATATCTAATGTTGTGATCAATTAGACAAGAAGACCAAGTAGGCTAAAGTGTAGAATCATAGTTGTGTCACCAATGCTCCAAATGTTTCTTGAGCCTATAATTTTGTTATTGTGGAATAGATTAAAGCAATCCCATGTTTGATAAAGAACGACTTCTTTTCTTAAAAATCACAGCACATGTATGACATTATAGAATGAGGAGTTAAATAACGTTCAGCGGTGTCATTAGACATGTTCATGTTTAAAGATGTATAGAATGTAACAGAGAGGACAATGTTAATACAAATGAGAATGGTTTACTGGTGTCTTTCAAAATACACCATACTCAAAAACAGGTTGTATTTTGCATATAATAACAGGATAAAATAACAGTTATTTCTAAAATGCTATACAAACCTCTTTACAATGTAACCAATCTCTATAATTGACAACTTTTCTTCTAAACCCATTAGGAACATAAAGGTTCACATTCTTGTTTCTATTAAGATTTCTGCAAACATCTGAAATACTTTAATATAGAACATGCTTAATCAGTTGGAATATGGTATTTGTAATGGTGTTGTACTTATGTTTGTATATACAGTAGACAGCACTCAGCAATCTTCCAGTTTGTAGAACTGTTACTGTATGCTATATTTTAAATATTTGTTACTCTTCCTGTAGTAAAAAAAGTATTAGAATGTTAAAATTAGTAATTTATTTTGGCACTAGCCAAAAACACAGTAACAATGTCTGCAGCAGGAACAGATGCACTTCTATGTCTGTGAAGGTTCTCAGTCATCCAGGTCATCGTAGTCAAAGGAGCTTGCAAAGAAAAGCGTCTGGACTTCTTTAAGTTTACTTGAAGACGTTTCACCTCTCATCCGAGAAGCTTCTTCAGTTCTAAGGTCAAATGGTGGAGAGTCCCAGATATAAACCTAGTGGGAGTATCCCCCCACAGAGGGACAAAAGGACCCCCTGATGATCCTCTAATCGCCTGAGCCAAGGTGTGAAACTGGGTGTGGGTCCCAATCAGCCAGAGTTTCGGGTGTGTTCATTGTGAAACCTGGCCCCACCTTATCATGCGAATTCCTGAGGTCAGATGGCCCAGGATGTGAGTGGGCGTTAAGGCGTCTGGGAAGGGATCTCAAAACTGGATTATAGATGGCAGAGAGTTGGTGTCGTAAACCCCCGCCTCTGTTCAAAGATGGTCGCTCACAGTGGACATAGATGGCTTCTTTCACTCCTCTTTCAAACCATCTGTCCTCTCTGTCCAAAATGTGAACATTGGCATCCTCGAAAGAGTGTCCTTTATCCTTTAGATGCAGATGGACTGCTGAGTCTTGTCCTGTGGAGGTGGCTCTTCTGTGTTGTGCCATGCGCTTGTGAAGTGGCTGTTTGGTCTCTCCAATGTAGAGGTCTGGGCATTCCTCACTGCACTGTACAGCATACACATACATGCACTTCTATGTTTAGTGTACGGATTCCTACCAGGTGAAGCACTGAAAATATTATTTAAATATGTATATGTATTTTCAACTGATGTTGTTTTGTGGTCTCATTCCCCAAGCAATTTGTTGCCTTATTTTGTCCCCAACACTCACTGCTGCTTCTGCAAAGTCAGAGTGCTAAGTGCTGTCTACTACAGGTAACTCCACTTCAAAAAACCTGAACATTCCCTTTAGCTTACTATTTTAATTGGGGGGAGAAAATAAGAAAGCGCTTACTGACCAGATGAAAAAAAAGGCTGCACATGAAAAAGGCACAACGGGCTACACTGTTAAGAGAACTTAACCACCCAGTCTATTGAACAGTCACATTCATTCCTTCATGTTACTGTTAACTACACCCGTGTTTCTATGAACTGTTAGGGTGGAAAACCTAAAACGTGTAGGACAGAGTGCCTTGAGGACCAAGGTTGGGTAACACTGACCTACACCACATCCATCACCCACATAGAGCTTGCGAGAATGCTGTTAAATCCACTGTGAAAGTCTGGATAGCTGTGATAACCAAGGGGCAGCTTTAGTACACATCCACATGTGTGGGATTGTGGTCTGTGGAGGAAATTTGTAGTTTCTATGAACTCAATTAGTATGGCTTTATCCAACAGATTGGATCCTGTACAGAACCGCAGGAAAAGCTGAAGATAATTGAAATCAATTTCTCCAATGTACCTTTTCAGGTAACGAGAAACTGTTGACTGGGCAGCTGTCAGCTCCTCTAGAAAGATTAGAAGCTCCTTCACTGTTTTTACAGTTGTTTTTTTTCTGCAATGAAATGATGCAGTCCTTCTGGTGGGAGTAAACCAGCTACAGGACCCACAACGGGACGCCAGCACTTGATTACAAACATTGGGGCCTGAATAAGTACTTTGTGTCCTATCTGTGCCAAAACAGGGAGCAGTGTGTCCTTGGTAGGAACCTGCTTGCACTCATGTGCATCAAGTACTTCCAGCAATTCATCTGTATCCACTGAATTGAAGTCATCCAAAGCCTTCAGGAGAACAGATCGCTCTTCTTGTGAGACGTACAAAAGAAAGGAATCTTTTAAACTACTGGTTGTCGAGCCGTACAATATCTCCTCCAGAAAGGGTATTGCAAGCTTAACTGGGAAGTAACCAGCTTGTTTTCACCCTACAACAAACACTCTAGCTATAGCCTGCCATTCTTCACACTGAAAGTCATGCCGGACGAATGGGACTTTCACCTCAACTCCCAATGTGCAGCTGTCATAGAAATCCATCCAAAATTCTGTCAGGCAGTCCCGCAAAACACCACTTCCTTCCCCCTGTTCAAGCTCTCCATTTGGTAACAACATTTTGATATTGACCTCAGATAAAATAATGTTTGAGTCCTTAAAGGCACTGATCAAATCAGTAAGACAATGACCTCTTCTAACAGTCAGTATTACGGGACAAGATCGTGGTTCAGGGGGTGCTTGGTCAGGAATATTGGCCTCTCCTGTCAGCCCCGGTGAGAGAGACAATGTGTGATGAGGTGGATCAGACTCTTTTTCTGTAAACAGTGTTTCAGGGTTTAGTTCAACCACACTAATATCCACCCTGTTATCCCCACTAATAATAACAACTGCATCAGAATCTTCACTTTCACTTACATTTGGCAGACCATCCCATGGTAATGAGTCATTCAGTTCCAAATATCCACTTATGGAAGCTCCATCATTAATTACAAAGTGGTTTGATGGTTCTGAATTTATGTTTTCTCCATCAGCGGCCTGATTATGTTCATTGTCAGTGAGATCTACCACAGAGGGCTGGGTTATTGCATGATCGGCCTCTACGTCTGCGGGCTGCCGTTGTGTTTTCTTTCTGGTACACAGATAAAGTTGCAGAATTTTGACCTTACTTTGCTTATACAACTCATCAACTGTACTGGAAGCATCCACATGCATCTGTGAGCTCTCAATATGAGTTGAATAGTGTGAAAGACTTTTGGTTTTTTTTGAGATGCCATTGGGGAAAAACAGATTTTCTGCCATAAGTTTGATATTTGACACTGTTTCATTTTTATCTACAGATAAATGCCTTGTTCCACCACCACTTACAGACTTCACCTGTTTGAACCCACCCTTCTCCTCATCAAAATCCATCCAGCCAACCTCAATTCGTCTCACTGTTCGTTTTGCATTTGTATTTTCTGCCCACTGAGACAATCTCTTTTTAGGAGGCATTCCCTCAGCTCCTGTCAGTCTTTGTCGTAGCCTTGAGAGTATAGATTCTTTCCTGGATGGTGACGTCCGCGACAGTGTTGCTTGTCTGCAGAAGGCCACAGTGGAGACTCTATCGCCAACTTTGGGGATGTACTTTGCCAGGTCACTGTCTGTCATTAAGGGAATGACAGTTTCATCAATCTGAAAAACATAAACAACAAACTAATAAAATTGTCAATATTAAAAAAACAATGAATACATACAACTGCATATTTTAGAGTTGTTTTTTGCTATCTACTTTTGATAACAGATACTTTTGGTAATGTGGTACACATTTGTCCAACATAAGATGAACAAGAATTACTTTTTAAATTACTCTTTAAACATATGTCATTGATTAAACAAAAATATGAAATTCAATACATTTTTTAAGAATGTGCATAGTAAATTGTGGATTGCGGCTCTCCGTTCAAAAACAAACACACACACGCACGCACACAGCAACAGCTGCAGTGGCTTACATTCTCATCTTCAAGCTTCTTGATCACATCTTCTTCAACTTTGCGCTCTGTTAAAAATTCTCGCAGCCGAGTATCCATAGCTGACCTCTAAACCACATGAAAATGAAATTAGTATTTTTACACTCAGTTATAAATTTCATGTAGCAGATTTTTACATGATAGCCTACCTATAAAATCACTTTATCTATGGCAAATCAGAATTTGATAATGATTGTTTTATTACTTAGATATTATCTATGGTAATGAGGAATGGAGCGATTGTCTACTTGGATTTTAAGTAGTTCAGTATGAGCAATGACAACCTGCATCAATACAAAATCATTCCGATCACTGTATGCTTTATTAGTTCCCTTGGCAACGTGATACCCGCAGTGAGCTACTTTAACTGCAAGGGTTCATCTGGTGATGCATTGAAAGCTACGGCTCATTTAGCATGTATTACCTTAACCCTTAGATGCACACGTGGGGCCATTTTTGTTTTTCTTCAAAATCTTTAAAATGAAAAGTTGTAATATATTCATATTCCAGATATTCCTCATAAAATATGTTTGTAACATGAGGCCATTTGCATTTTTATTTATTTTTTCATTAATTAAAAAAAAAATGCAGTTTTTGTATCACTACCCCACTCTTCCACAAGTGGGGTCAAAAATGACCCCAAGCAGTTCCTGTGGAATCTTCTATGGAACTTGCATTCTTAGCAACTCTGACTGTCCCACTTACAGTTCTGATGGATCAGGAATTAATTTTTACACAGTAACGTACATGATTTATAGTCAGGGCTGCACATAAGTGGTCTGCAGGTGCGCGTTCGCTGTCAAAATAAAAGTATTCCCAGAAATTCAGAGAATATGCACTTCTTTTGCGGTGGAGGAACACCAAAGTAACTGCTTACAGAGCTTGCTTTTTCGACATCTTTAAGAGTTCTGAACAAATGTCTGTCCTCCTCCAGATTATCTTATGTATGCAAACGTGCGTTCCAACTTCTTATCTGGTGCGTGTCTTTTATTTTGACAGCGAATGTGCACCTGCGGACCATTTATGTGCAGCCCTGTTTATAGTTTTCTGTGCATTTCAAACTTCAAACAAAGATAGGTCTGAATAAATAACTGCCGAAATGTGGGATAACAATATAAAATAGATATAAAATATAATACACTCACCTTACGGACATCACCAACAGCAAGGACTCCGTACTATGGCTGACGCAGGTTCTAGTGAATGTGCCCTGGGATGATATATATATATATCATCAAGTGTTTCGTGGCCACAAATAAGTATTTCGTGGGCACGTTATACCTATTTCATGGCCTCGAAATAGTATTTTGTGGCCACAATTTATTTATTTTTTGGACCATGTCATCAGAGGGGCTCCGTAGATAAGGTAGAAATAATGAAAAATATAATATTTGCATTGCCTTGTAATCTAATATATATCTAACATTACCCAGGATATAAATACTTTTAGCCATTTTTTTTCAACATGTTTGTAACCAACTTTAAGGTATAAAGGTGAATTACAGCGCAATAATTACTTGGGCTCGTAATAAGACCCTGGCCAGAATCAGAAGACACCAAATTCGTATGGAGCCAAAGTATTGAGCAGCAATAATGACCTGAACACAATGTTAACTTTTGAGAAGCCACTCTTGTATTGTTACAAGGTATAACAGATATGTGTCCAATTTAGTATAAAATAAAATAAATAGTGTGCACACTCAAACAAAATAAAAGTATTCGTTGGGGCCCTTTAAAAATTTAGAGTTAAGCTGGCGATAGCCAACTTCAAAGGTCCTTGTGAGTGTAACTGGAATGTATGAGTGTGTGGTGTGTATCTTCTTTGGGGTAGATCGTCCTCAAAGTGGTTGGCTCGCCATCTATCACAACCAGAATATCGTCCTGGTCCTTGGATTTTTCTGTCCTCTCCAAAAAACATGACCTATAATCCAGGTCATAAAATGTACATTCTAATCAGTCTGTTTCAGATGCACTGTTTAAGGTTAAAATACAAAATCAAAATGTTGCATCAACCTCATATTCATTGCATCAACATCTTAAATCTTATCAAATCTCACAGTTATGTTGTACAACATTCAATTTTCAAGTATATCAAATATGAGAACTAAACATCTAAGTTGCTCAAATATTTCTCTATTCATGTAAACATTAATTAAACAATACTTATGGTAAGTAACCATTGACATTCAAAATACAATACACCATAACAAATTCAGAACTACGTGCAAATAAGCAACAAAATATACATGTGAGTTCAGTTCAGAGACATTAAAGCAGTGTGCTTAATTTCTCCACACTATAGGCCTATTCGTGAGAGAGAAATGCACTAAAAATTACCCTCTAGATTACTTTAAACTCACAGTGAACTGACAAAAATTAGCTAAGAAACATGTTGCTCACCGTTGCTCTGTTTCACAAAAGCCCAACACACACTGGTGTCGGAATTGCAGCAGCTCTCCAGATGAAAGGTGAGTGGTTAGCCTGTGAGACACCGAGCTAGCATTAGCGTGATCATGACGGTAAGTCTTTACAAGTTTTTTCCGTCGGAATAACACTCGTCTTACCGACGTTGCTTCTCTCCTTCATCCAGCCACTCCACTCCGGACTTCCAGCAGGTAAGTAGGCTGGCTTTCCTTCCTCTCAATTCTGAGTTTTTCCTCTCTTTAGTCCGTGGATTTCTCGGTTTGAGTAGCAGATGCCTCCACTCCTCTTGCTGAGGTGAGAAAAACCCGGGAGCACCATGCACCTTCACCTCACTTCCTGGCTGACAGGGTCAATGCGGCCTGGGTAGGCTCTGATTGGTTGCTGAGCTAGGTGCCCTCACGTGGGGTGAACTGAGAGGTGCATTCAATGGTCATAGGAAATACGACGCTTGTTGATGTGGACAGTTAAAATAAAGAGAGTAAATATGATTTTTTCATCTGGGCTACATGTTCAATATGAGATTTCCATGTTAACTTGTCATCTACTATTACACCCAGAAAACGGAATTCTGTGACTCTTTCAATTAATACTCCCTTTGTAGATAATACTATCTCTTCCTCCTTTACACAGTGTCCGAATATCATGAACTTATTTTTATTCAAATTCAGTGATAATTTATTTATGTCAAACCATTTTTAAATTGTTTCATTTTAATAACCATAATTTTACCAATTCTTTCAAGTTTTCTCCAGAAAACTGCAAACAAAACGAAATTTAACATTTTCTAGACAACACAAGTGTCGTTTATATATAAATTTAAAAATAACCAACCTTGAGGGACCCCACATTCTATTTTCATTCTATCAGATGAATTGCCTAAACACTGCACATACTGAAACCTATTATCTAAATAACTGCTTAACCAGTTCAATACTATTCCTCTCACACCATAAGTTCTTAACTTAGAAATCAAGATGGAGTGTTGCAGAGTGTCAAAACCTTTTTTTAAATCAATGAATACCGCTATAGTATATTTATTATTATGTGTTGCTGATGAAATGTCTTCAATAGTATTCATTAATACTATTGCTATTGATCTGTTCCATCGAAATCCGTACTGTATCTATTATTGTACGATCTACTGTACGATATAAAGGGCCTTGACGCGACTGTTGTTGTGATTTGGTGCTGTATAAATAAAATTGAATTGAATAGAATAGTTAGAGTTCACCAGGTGGCATCAAAGACATTGAAAAGTGATGGATTTATAATTGACTGTGAACTTTAAGATATTATCAGTTAGACTGTTCTATTACATCCCATCTGTCCACAATTGAAGTCTGTGATCTGGTTGACTGGGAAATTATAGTGAAATGAGGTTGACCCAGAAATTCTTCTAAAAAGCCAATATTGACAGTTGAAAAATTAGGATTTATCTTTAAGTGGAGAAAAGGAGAACACCACTGCTCAGCAAAAACAACACAAACACTCATCTCACATCTGCCACAAACATCTGGATGATCCTTGTGGGAAACTTTTCTTTGGATTGAAGAGACAAAAGCTGAACTCTATGGAAGGTTTGAGTCCTGCTACATCAGACATCAAACTAACAGCATTTCATAAACAGAACATCGCAGCAGCAGTCAGGTGTGATGTGATGGTCTGGGCTGCTCTGCTGCTTCAGGACAACATGCATTCTGCTCTCAAAAATCCTGAAGGAGGATGTTCAAACATAATTTTATGTCCTGAAACTCAAGAGCACTGAGGTTACGCAGAGAGACCAGCAAGTCCAACTCTGAATGACTCAAATAAATAAAATCAAGGTTTTGGAGTTTCCGAGTCAAAGTCTAAATCAGACTGAATCAGATCAAGTGTATTTGGGATGAACTTGAAAAACCTCCAATGTGGCTGAATTCAATCAATTCTGCAAAATATACACAACCAAAAATCCTCCATAGTGATGGAAATGCAGGAGAAATCTGCTTTCTCTTTCTAGTCCCTGACAGCATTTTGGATTAACTGAAGGCTTTTCAGGGAGTTTTTAGGACATCCTGATAATAATGAATTACAGTCGTCCAGCCTGGAAGTAATAAATGCATGAACTAGTTTTTCAGCGTCAATTAACATAAAAATATTTGAACATTACCTAATAAGACTGATTCAGGACAGACAATTAGTTATGTTAAACTTTCCTAGCAGTCCTTCACAAACAGGGAACAGTCTGTCTATTCTCTCCATCTGTCAGCTGCTGCTGGCTCTTCCTCCTCCTCTTCCTCACACACTGCTGAGTTTGTCCTGGTGGATCATCAGGGGTGCAAAGCCTCACAGATGATGTGCAGCAGTGGGTCCCTCAGTCTGTCCTCACTCTGGACACTTGCAGTCGTCACACATGGAAATCAAATGTGTGATAAGCTGCAGGATTCAAACACAAGTGTAACTTATAAACACATGTTCATACTTTTATTCCACAATCAGAGAGAAAGAAACAGAGAGAGAGTGCAGGACAGACAGACAGGTGACAGTCTCAGGTGTATACACTGCTACAAACAGGAGGATTTAGTGTTTGTGTTATTACGAGTGCTAAACAAGAAGAGTTCCAGATGGTCCAGTGGAAACATGTGTGACTCCTGTGATTAAAGCATCTTTCTTTCAGCTTAACGAGTGAACCGTCAGCTCGTTCAAACACACGTTAAAGTCCGTTTGGCTCGACACCACCGAACAGAGGCAGCAATATAACATAGCTAACATTAACAGTGCAGTGAATCCTGCTTGTGCCGTGATATTCAGGACTGCAAACCGAGCAGCATCACTGACTTTCAGCTTGTTGTGTTTGTGGATATATGACGGACTTTAATTATCCACAAAATCATCACAATCTCTGTAGGATTAAGGTCGACTATTGAACGGCGTATAAAGTAAAGGCTTTAAAACCAAGTTAATGCTGAAAGTACAAACATCACTAATGTCACATAACTTTGCCGACATGTGGCCAACAGTAATGTTTTAATGTTCTTCATTATTAAACATTTGCACATAAATAAGTGACATAATATTCAGTACTTACTTTTAAAAGTTTACCCTTTGGCCGCTCCCTTCTGCCATCTGCCGTATTTTGCGGCAAAATTATCCACACCCACTGCCGTGCTATGAATTGTGGGATATATGGGACCACGAAGCGTGCACCGGACCACGCTTGATATTTGGGGAAATCGCATTTGGAGTATGCATTTGAAGCACACTTCGAATTGGGACAGCCGTCGTCGTGTGGCGGTGACGTAATTGCACTCAAAATGTGTACTTCAAGCGTGCGGTCTCTTAATAGAGATTGACAGACGACGTGACCTTCGCGCATTGCTTTGTGGGTACCCGTGGCAACAAAATCAAAACACTGCATCAAGCGCTAGTATTTCCAGCACCGGTAATCATTAATTCTGCGGTTTTAATCCCCACTTGCATTTTATTTGCCCCAAAAACAGTCATGTACAAAACGACGGAGAACACGGCAGCTCCGTACAAAGACAGACAGAAAAAGGACGAGGACAAAATCAAAGGAGTGAAAGTGTCAGACCCATACGAGCATACAGAGTGGAGTAAGGACGTGCTACCAAACTTTCATCACACACATATTTATTATTATATGGTCCTAAGTGTGAGTGCATACACTCACAAAATGTTTAGTAACCTCAGATCCCTGCAACAACCCCAGGTCCAGTTTACTTTGGTGATTTGGACTATTCCATCTCACAGCTGTTGTTAATTTTTTTTCTTTATCTCTTGTACAGGCCAACACAATCTATTTGTCGTTTCAGGTTGTAGTATTACACAACATTTTCAGATCTAATAGAAATAAAATGAGTGTTTCATAATTCATTCAATTTATTGTCTTTATTTATAACTGGCATTATTGTTTCATTCGATTATAAAATCTTACAAGAAAGAGGCAAAATTGTAAAAATCCTTCAGCTTTAATAGCTGCTTCGGAAAAAAACAAATCAACAATGCAACAAAGAAAAAAAACATTGCAAAACAACATACTGGAAAACAGTTATTCATCACTTGATTGCTTCAGTACAACACTTAGGCACATATATGCAGACTTTTCGTGGCTGTTTTGATATCGCTCTCTCTCATAACCGATCAAATCTGGCTGTGGTAGCAGCTTTAAACTCGGTATGACCCAGGCTAATAGAGGGGCCCAGTCTGGATCGTATTCCTGCATTTTGTAGGCTGGTTTTCCTACAAAACACAACAAACATTAGCCCGCAAAGCCACAGTGAACAAAGCAGCATAGCTGCGAATATATTGGGAATATATTGATTTGAATTCAATTCAAATCAATATAAGACTTATTTGTAACCTACATCAACAATCATGTTATGATAAATTACGTAATAACTACAACAGCAGACTGACCTTTGTGGAAATGCTTGGAGCAGACTAACATGTGAGCTGGAGTGTTCTGGAACGTTATATTTGGTCTTTGAATGGCTGCAATCCAGGCCATCCGTCGGTTCTTTGTTACTTCGGAAACGTGGCTTAAACAATTTCTCTTTCACGACGTAATCCGATAAAAACCGATCTCTTTACTCGTCGGCTTCCCGTGGCTGTCATGCGACCGGCTATTGCAGTTAATAATACAACAGCTTCTTGCCGTTCTTTGTGTTTCTTTTTATTGCTGTGTGACTGTTTTCATATGAAAGCCTGCGTGCGCTAGTACTGCTTGCCAGTCGTTCCCACACTCCTTTGCGGTTTTACCCCTGAATGACGTCACATTTTCAATCTCTATTGGGACACAGCCTTTGAATTCGGACAGCCCTCGTCGCGTCGCTGTGACGTCATTGCGTCCAAATATGGCATTTTAAGCATCCTTCCCCTGAATTCAGACACAGCCGCGCACAAGTACACGCACGCACGCAGTCACATACGCACGTGCACGGACTCTGACATGCACGCGCACGCATACAATGCTTTGGGACAGCCCAAAACGGGACAGTCGGGTTGCATATTGAAAAATTCATTAAAAATCAATAGTTGATGTCCAACTTTCAACACATTCTTCCTCTGGGACACCTACTGTACCGCTGGGCCAAGTTTCAGCCACATCTACTGTAATATTCCTCAGAAACTAAAGGAAACTTGTGTTCAATGCAATACAGTCAACATGCTACAATTATGTCAATTTCAAAAATTCATTAAAAATCATCCTTAATAGTTGAGGTCCAACTTTCAATAAAAACTTACTCTTGGAGACCTACTGTACCCGTGGGCCAAATTTAATTCAGATCTACTGTAATATTCCTTAGAAATTACAGCACATCTATATTCAATTCTGAAGGCGATCGTGGCTCAAGAGTTGGGAGTTCGCCTTGTAATTGGAAGGTTGCCGGTTCGAGGCCTGGCTTGGACAGTGTCGGTCGTTGTGTCCTTGGGCAAGACACTTCACCCGTTGTCTACTGGTGGTGGTCAGAGGGCCCGGTGGCACTAGTGTCCGGCAGCCTCGCCTCTGTCAGTGCGCCCCAGGGTGGCTGTGGCTACAATGTAGCTTGCCATCACCAGTGTGTGAATGTGTGTGTGGATGACTGGATGTGTAAAGCACTTTGGTGTCCTTAGGGACTAGTGGAGCACTATACAAATACAGACCATTTACCATTTCAATTCAATACAGGCAATATAATAGAATTATGTCAATTTCAAAAATTCATTAAAATTCATCCTTAATAGTTGAGGTACAACTTTCACCACATTCATCCTCTGGGGCACCTACTGTACGTCTGGGCCAGGTTTCATCTCAATCCGCTGCATCAATAATTGTTTAATATTAATAGATCAAAAGTGCTGCTTTTTCTTTCTATCGGGTTTGTTTTTCTTTACTCGAAGAGATCAAATTATAGGTGGGGACAATTCAATAATCGCTGGATATTGGTGGGGACATGTCCTTTCTGTCCATGCCAAATCTACGCCCTTGATCTTATCATTATCTATCATTCACACATAGATGAATCATGAGCGACATGGGTATCTTGGGCAAGATACCTACCAACCTGGTCTATCACCTGAGTTACAGCCACACACTGAAACTTATTTTAAAGTCTTACAGGAAATTCAGTGTATCAACTCTGGTCAAAAGAATCCACACTTCGTACTGATGTCCACAATTCTTTTTTATCCCTCTCACAATCATGAAGCACCGTGAAAACTAGAAACAAGTAAAATAATATCAATAGCACATATGACATCCATCTCAACCAATTATTACTTTTCACAAAGTGCACAAGTGCTTAACAAATTAACCAGCATGTTTTTACTGTGTACGCCTTGTAAAACCAGCAGTAGAGAAGTTGTAGATTCCGTGTTATCGTTGTCTTGTCTCTCTGGCGCACAACTTCCAGTTCCCGCGACTCACAGGAAGTGACTACTTCAGAATCATTTTTAACAGAAACATTTTTTATAAAAATGTATCACTGGACTCATAGATGATCTCTTTCTACTGTAAGTGTACACAAACACGAGTCCCAAATACAGGAAAACAAATAGAAAACACTACAATGATCTCAGACGCGCTTCTGGTGTTGTCATGGCAACCCACACAAACATTTTATCGTCAGCTACATTCAGTATGGTCACTTGTTATTGTTAGCCCCTTTCCAACCACTTCTGTCACAATTTCAGTTCAATATGTACACCAACATGCCAGAGGGCCAAGGAGTGTTAAGACTTCAAACCTGCCTACAACTCATCCTTCTCGTTTTGCTTACTGCCCTCTGCTGGTGGACCACCTGCACTACCACAGATCTTACTGATAATGGATTGAACCACTTCCTCAAGATCCTTCTTCTTGGTCTGGAAGTCATCCAGGTCAGCATCTTGGTGGGACTCCAACCATTCAATCTTCTCCTCCACTGCCTTCTCAATGGATTCAATCTGGTTCTTCAGGGAGTATGCGTAGCCTTCCAGCTCATTGTGAGCATTGATCCTCTCCTTCAGCTTCTTGTCTTCTTCAGCAAAGTGCTCGGCGTCATTCACCATGCGTTTGATGTCCTCAGGTGTTAGCCAGTTCTGGTCAGTTATGATCTCGTTCTTGTTGCCTGTGGCCTTGTCCTCAGCAGTGACACATAAAATGCCATTGATATTAATCTCAAAGGTGACTTCAATCTGCGGTACTTCACGAGGAGCAGGAGGGATGCCAGTCAGGTCAAAGGTAGCCAGGAAATGGTTGTCTTTGGTCAAAGGATGCTCACCTAAAAAAAAGAAAAAGAAAAACAGTCACAATTAGACTTGTGGAACGTTAAATTCCAGTGTCACACGTTTCTTGTCATTGGATTCTTTTTTATAAAAACACTATTTGGCAACTTTAAAAAACAACATCCAAGCTCTTACCTTCATAGACTTTGATGGCGACAGCTGTCTGGTTATCAGAGGGTGTAGTAAACATCTGGGCTTCTTTGATGGGCACCACTGTGTTCCTGGGGATCAGCTTGGTCATTACTCCTCCAACAGTCTCAACACCAAGGGTCATGGGGCACACATCCATAAGAAGCACATTACCTGCAAGTGAAGGAAAAGGTTTACTAAACATTTGATCACATTTGAAAGCTCAACCCTATTTAATAAAATATTTGTAAGAGTCATGACTCACCAGTGTCCTCCTCTCCAGAAAGCACACCAGCCTGCACAGCAGTTCCGTATGCCACAGCCTCATCAGGGTTAATGCCTCTACATGGCTCTTTGCCATTGAAAAACTCCTTCACCAGCTTCTGGATTTTGGGGATACGGGTGGAGCCTCCAACCAGGACAATCTCATCAATGTCAGACTTCTTCAATTCAGCATCTTCCAGCACTTTCTGTACAGGCTTCAGGGTGGACTGGAACAGGTCCTGGGTTTTAAAGAACACACAAGTTAAAAAGCTTGTTCAACCGCTTTTCCAAAAGGGCTTGAATTAATTAACCAAAGTAATATCTCACCATGTTCAGCTCCTCAAACTTGGCACGAGTCAGAGTCTCAGAGAAGTCTTGTCCCTTAAAGAAGTACTCGATCTCAGTGTGGGTTTGGTGCTGGGCAGATAGCTCCCTCTTGGCCTTCTCGACCTCACGACGCAGCTTCTGCACAGCACGGTTGTCTTTGCGCACATCTTTGCCAGTCTTCTTCTTGTACAGCTCGATGAAGTGGTCCATGATACGCTGGTCAAAGTCCTCACCTCCCAGATGAGTGTCACCATTAGTGGCTATCACTTGGAATGCACCGTTGTCAATGGTTAGAATAGAAACATCAAAGCTGCCACCGCCCAGATCGAAGACAAGAATGTTCTTCACTCCATCCTTCTTGTCCAGGCCATAAGCAATACCAGCAGCAGTTCTAAAGAATACAGTAAGAATTTATTTTTCAATGGGAGGGCAGGGACATTGTTTTGCAGTTTCAAATTGCAGATGACCAAATTCATTTTTGACTCGATGCTTACGCCTCATTGATGATTCTCACAACATTCAGACCAGCAATGGTACCAGCATCCTTAGTGGCCAGGCGCTGGGCATCATTGAAATATGTGGGGACAGTGATCACAGCATGTGTGACCTAAGGAAAAACGATGAAGTCAGATTTCATGATAGACCATTTAACTCTTTAACTCTTTAAGACCCACCATAGAACCAAGTCCGCCACAGCTTATCTTCATATTTTTATATGCTGTAATGCCATTTTTGGGAGTATTTCAAGTTGCTATACATCAATACAATCATTATATAGCAAATTTAATGACACAAATGCATTAAGTCCATAGTAACTAAAAAAATTGCAAAAAATTGCAATGAACTACAAAAAAATTTAAATTATTGATTTGCTTTTTTTTTTTTTACATATATTTCTAGTTAGAGAAATTTAAGAGCCTTATCCCTCAAAACTGTAAATACAATAAAGTTGCACGAAGTAGTTTCCAACAACAGGAAATTTATTTTGAGTGTCTTCATAGTTTTATTTTTGAGATACACCAACTTTTAAATACTGTGGGGAAAATCGGAAATAAATATTACATTTCAAATTTACAAAACAAACAGCATGTTCATCAAAATAAACTATTTCCAACAGTGCAATTTGAGGTCTAAGCATCCCAGAAACTAAACAGAAAAGCATAAAGTCAAACTTTTAAAATCACCAGTATAGGCCTATAACGGTCTTACAGGGAAAAACTACATTACCCACAAAATATGACATCACTTCTGATTTTGGGCAGATAATGGCGGACATACGATAATTGGCACTGATGTCTATTCCAAAATGGGAAGTGCTATGAACAGCTGATCGGATCAGCAAAACGTGTTTCTGAAATATAATGTTTTATTGCTGCAAGTGCTTGCAATCTTTGCAAAGCCATATTTGGAAGAAGACCGAGGACAAGTTGAATGCATAAGATGTAAGTACAACTCCTCCAGTTTCATATTACGAACCCACCCGAGGGATTAATAAAGTTTTATCTTATCTCTCTCTTATCTTATATGAAAAAAAAAACCCCATTGCGCTGGCTTATCTAGTTGCAGTGCTACCGGGATTTAAAAATAGTTAAGCTAAATGGAGCGTGCCCGCTCTTATCGCTCTTATTTAGCCCATAAAGGGGTTAATTAAGATTTGCATCTTCACTTACTTAGAATCTCTGACATTTTTGTACCTTCTCGCCAATGTAAGCCTCAGCAGTCTCCTTCATCTTAGTCAGCACCATAGCACAAACCTCCTCAGGAGCAAAGGTCTTAACCTGGCCACCACCAATGTCAACCTGGATATGGGGCTTCCTCTTCTTCTCAGTAACCTTCACAGGAATATACATCAATATTAATTTAACAAGAATTTAGCTCAAACATGACCCAAAGAACCAACAAGTTTTATTTTCAGCTTGAAAGCTCACCTTGAAGGGCAGGTACTTGATGTCCTCCTGCACAGACCAGTCACCCCATGTGCGACCAATCAGCCTCTTTGCATCAAAAATAGTGTTCTCAGGGTTAGAGGTCAGCTGATTCTTGGCAGCATCACCAATCAGACGCTCACCTTCACTGGTGAAGGCCACGTAGGAGGGGGTGATTCGGTTTCCCTGGTCATTGGGAATAATCTCCACACGCCCATTCTTGAACACTCCAACACTGCAAGGAAACAGTTTGAATTCAGTCTGAATCCCATATTATTTTTCCACAGAGACATCATGCCATTATTTAAGAGTCTGAAGTGACTTACCATGAGTATGTGGTCCCCAGATCAATCCCAATCACAGTCTTCCCAGTTATCCTTTTGTAATCGGCGGCACCAAAGACTGTGCAGACTAACAACATCACAACCCACAACAGCTCCATCTTTGTTTGTTTGTTCTCCAATCTACAAGGAGAAATGCAGAAAAGAAATACAACATGAATCAACATGGCCTTGAGAACAATAAGTGGTCTACAGGTCCTTCTCAAAAAATTAGCATATTGTGATAAAGTTCATTATTTCCTGTAATGTACTGATAAACATTAGACTTTCATATATTTTAGATTCATTACACACAACTGAAGTAGTTCAAGCCTTTCATTGTTTTAATATTGATGATTTTGGCATACATAACTCATGAAAACCCAAAATTCCTATCTCAAAAAATTAGCATATCATGAAAAGGTTCTCTAAACGAGCTATTTACCTAACCATCTGAATCAACGAATTAACTCTAAACACCTGCAAAAGATTCCTGAGGCTTTTAAAAACTCCCAGCCTGGTTCATTACTCAAAACCACTTAAGAAGCTAGCAGCTAATGGTGCAGATATGATTTGCGGAGTCCCAGAACCATAGCAGACTTGAAGTTGGTCTTAGAGAATAAATACTATAAATATATTATGACTGGTGTTTAAGAGTAATATTTGAAAATGTTGAGTGACTTTTAAATATGTTTTATTTATTGTTATTTTTTTAATTACCATTGTGTTTAAAATGTTTTCTTTTTAAGAGTAGCTGGCAAAGAAGTTGGTAAGAATTGCAACAAATATTACATCAGTTTCGTGAATATATTTTAGGACTAGACTGGTTATACCCTAGGTACAATAACGCGACTACTTCCTGATAAAACGTGTTGTAGAAAATGTAAATAATTATCATGCTGATGATAAATGTTTTAACCCTCTGTGACACTGTTTCTGAATTTGCCAGTTTAGCTCACTACGTTAACACCTAGACCCCATTTTAACACCACTGGCGCCACTTTGAGTCTCACCTGCTCGATTTTGTTGTTGAGGTCTTGAAAGCATTTCTTTTAGAAATAAAATGGTATAAGCAGCGATAGCCTTCAAGTTCCAATCCCCACCTCTCTTTCGCTCTTTCTGTTTGCTCTCTGTTTGTGCCAGCACTCGGCAAAGCACCTCCCCCTCCACACCCCAGCTAAACATTTAATCACTTTTAGTATGCAAGTTAGTGGGTGTCAGGTTTCTTAGTAGGCAGGGCAGAGCAAAATGAAACTGCAAATCTATGTCGTCAAAATCACACTGACTCGTGAGATAATTAACAACTAATAAATACATCTGTATTTGTACAGTCAGTGGGAGACTCCTTTCTCCAAACAGTTTCAGTCTTGTAGAGAAGTTTCTCTCTCTGTGAGCCTGTCTGCTGCATAGGAGGACCTGTGTCTGTCAGACCTAACACAAAGCACCGCCCCAGCTTTCAACTCTGCGCTTAGCAGGTTCCTCATTTCAGATACTGATGTAATCACAACGATTTTAGTAAAGTTCTTTCACTTTCGTTACATATAAGAAAGAGGAATGTGCTGATCTTGGCCCATGAGAAGTCCATTATAAAAAACATGAATGTATCAGTTAAGATAGATTTTATGTTGTTGGTTGTTAAGATCTGAATTTAATTTTATTCTTTATTTTATTTTTTATTCTCTTTTTCAGGTTATATTTTTCAAGACTTGGTGAGAGTTACTCCATAACAGCTTGTGTCACTTAGGAATGTGAGTTTAATTGAATACTTTGACCTCAGAAGTTTCCACCGTTCACGTGACCGAGACTTTCCCACTGACGGGAATCCTGCAGGGATGCATGCCAGGCAGGTACGTCAGAGCAAGGCATACCTGAGGCGTTGTAGCAGGAAGTTCTGTGTAATACACCAGATCAGTGATGCATCAGAATCTCCAGTTAAAGCACAAAGGGCTGTATAGAGACAGATTGATCACAGTAGCTAGTTTACCTGCCTTCTGCTTTGAATTCTGTTTTAAAGAAATACAGTTGAAAAATAAAGTAAAGGCTGTTCCTTCAAACCATCGCTTTAGCCGATAACTCAGCTAAAGCGATAGGTTTGTAAGACCAGCCTTTACTTTGAATCAGTGCAGTAATTTAAGCTTCTTACTGTGGAGATTAACGTGGTAAAAGGTACATGTCTGTGCCTCTTACAATTATCGGCTTGCAATTTTATCTGTGAACGGAGGGGTTAATGAAGACAGAGTTTTATCACATGGATTTATAATTTATAACCTGGTGTAGCTGCTAAAATGATGACTCAATATGTTCTTTTGCCTCAACCGTCTGTATTTTGAGTGGTTGCAGGGCTCTGAGACAGAACCTGCCACTGTGTGCGTGGATGAAGTTTTTATGTGTAATGGTTTACTCTCTCACAGCTTACCCTTTTCTCCCCACTATAACAGTAGTATGATTCCCAAAATATGGCTCAATAAACAAACAAAGACTCTAAAGTCAAAACAGAAAGATAGAGCAGGATCATTAAAGATTAATGATTGTGTTTTATGATGTGTAGTAAACTATCCTCTTTTTCTCTGTCTTGGTGTGTGTGTGTGTGTGTGTGTGTGTGTGTGTACCTTAGACAAAGGTCAAACTACGAAAAGTTGCATTTCCTGTGAAAATGCAGTGTGAATGCCGTGTAATGGAATCTGCTAAAAAACAGATGAAGAAGCAGAAATATCTGCTGAAAAGAGGTGTAGAAGGTGAAGTGTTTGCTTTATTTGAAAGGGTACACTGAAGAGTAAAACTGTTTTATAGATAGCAGATAGTTGGTTTCGTAAACCAACAACACCAACTGTCTGCTATCTATAATACAGTTTTGAGATCCTTCCCAGACGCCTTAACGCCCACTCACATCCTGGGCCATCTGACCTCAGGAAATCACATGATAGGGTGGAGCTAGGTTTCACAATGAGCTCACCCAAAACCTTGGCTGATTGCGACCTACACCCATTTTCACACCTTGGCTCATGTGATTAGGTAGAGGATCATTAGGGGGTCTATTGTCCCTCTCAGTGGGTTACTCCCACAGAGCTTAAATCTGGGACTCTCCACCGTTTGATCCTTAGAACTGAAGAAGCTTCTCAGATGAGAGGTGAAACGTCTTCAAGCAACTTAAAGAAGTCCAGACGCTTTTCTTTCCAAGCTCCCTTAGACTGTTGGATCTGTATGTGTTGTGATTCAATATTGTGAAATGCCTTGCAAAACAAAGTAAGGTACACTTATTTCATGTTCTTTAAATAATAATGAAAATACACGGTAAAAACACTTCAGAAAGTCCTTCCTACTGTTCTCTACATATCTGGATGATGACTCTTGTCCCAAATTCTTTGATGTTGGGCTGAGAACAAACAACCAATACTCAGAGCAGGTCCAGTCAACAACAGTTATTTATTAAGCACATATATGTGGGCGATCCACACGACACCACCCAAAGCGCAGTCCGGTAGATCTCAAAGAGGAAGCACTTTGATACACAGTTTTATATGTCACGGTTCATGCGTAAGCAGATAACATAACATGCATCAGTTACAATTAGTGACAACTAGATACGATTCCTTTTTTGGTGATCTTCTACAAGTACTTAGAAATGTATTTTCCTAACACTCTTCATTCTGTCTCAGGTGAACTCACCTGTCAGCCACAATAACCCAAACACTCTTTGTATTTTCCCTTCATGCAGCTGTATTTAAAGTGTTCATATTATTCATTAATGCACTCTGCACTTCTCTCTTATATCAGTCTGACCTAGGGATGGGTACCGGTATCCGGTGCCATGATGGCACCGGTTCTGACATAAACGGTAGTAACCAGACCGAAAAGCAGCGCACATTTCGGTGCTTTATTTCGGTGCTTTTTTTTCCTGAGCTGTGATACTCTTTAGATTCTAGCCAATCATTTTACGTTTCCGAGGATAGTAGGCGGGTCCAGGTACGTACGTTCTTTTAGAGAAGAGCAACAGATTAAAAATGCCCAAGGCTAAGCGGTCAAAAGTCTGGCTGTACTTCACAGCAAAAGATGCAAACTCAGCAGCCTGCAACAAGTGCTTTAAGGTGATACTGTGCAAAGGAGCTAACACCTCGAATCTGATGAAACACCTGGCGACGCATAGCGGTTTTTTTAAAAGCCGAGAAATGCACCGTATTTGATGGCAGCAGCAGCCGTTCTTCTCTGCGTGAGTAGCTTAATGTTGTTCGTGTGTAATTTACGTTTAGTAGGCTAACCACGTTATTACATTAATGCATGTAAGGTGAACTAGCAAACATCATCATAGCTACATGCGGCTGTCTTCTTGTTTGATGGCAGGTACTCCCTTCACCCTGGCCAAAAAGGCTAAAATGACCAAAGAAAAAGTGGAAAACAGTTAAACATGAGAGGTTTTTGGACAAAGTTTGTGTTTTTTCCATTGTTTAAGCACTGCTTCCAGCCAAGAGCAATACCATATATGCCCCATAGCTGCAGAAAAGGCTAACATTGTTATCTTTTTACAAAAAAACAGCTGAACATGAGAGGTTTTTGGACCAATTTTGTGTTCTCCATTCTTTAAGCACCGGTTTGAGCACTGTTTAAGCACCGGCACCGTTTCAAAAGTACCGGTTTGGCACCGGTATCGGATAAAACCTAAACGATACCCATCCCTACTCTGACCCTTATTGTTCTTACCAACTTAATTTTTACATTTGTTTTTTTTATTAACTGTTTATTGTAGACTGAACTGTTTTTACTCTTTATCATGCTGCTGTAACACAAACATTTCCTTTGTGGGATCAATAAAGTATCTATCTATCCATCTGCAGTGACTGTCGTGTTCATGGGCTTTAGTGAGATAAATGTATTAGATCAGGGTCTTAGCATAATTTATACTTTTTGAGTTTGCCAAAGTATGAATTTACCAGTTGTAATGTGAAAATTGAATGTGAAGATAACTAAATTATTACTATTACAACAATTACCTACCAGGACATTCTCCGTCATAGATGCAGTGCTGAGCAGGCCTGGTCTTGCCTGAAACCGAAGAAAAAACAACACACACAAAAAAATCGAACCCACCAAGGAACCCCAGTCGAAAAACAGCATAGCTTTGAAGGTTCAAGGCACAACGTTTATGTATTTGGGGTGGTACATGAGTTACAAAACCAAAAAGCAACAACTAAGACCAGACTATGACAGTGAATATAACTATGATTATAACTATGACCAAAACTGTGAGCTGTCACGGTCCTGGGTCGGTGACCCAGTGTTTTGGTTTTTGTAATGTTATTGTTCTTTGTTTTTATTTTTGGTTTGATTTTGTTTCTGTTTTACATTTTTAGTTCTTAGGTTTTGGTCATTGTACGCAATGATCCCTGTGTTCTGTGTTTCCTGTTTTACTTTGAAGGTACATGTCTTCCTTACTGTCTTGTCATGTTTAATTGGGTTCAGCTGTGTCTCCCTCCTGTGTGCCATTTTCTTGTTACCTTGTGTTTATATTTAGATTGCGGTTATCTCTGTTCTTCTTCGGAGCATCTGCATGTCATTCTGCATATCATGCCTGTTTGTCATTCACAGTGTTTCGTCTGCCACCCTCCCGTTTTTCAGATTCTGTTCATTGTGTTATCATATCTAGCTTCACCCAGTTTAGGTTTAGTTGACTTCTCTTGGTTTTGCCATGCTTTTGTTTCTCTGGTATTTCATCAGCCAAAATAAAGGTTTGTTTTCTGTTTAATTATTTAATTAGTTTTCTGTTTAATGCATCCATGTCTGCATTTGGGTTCAGGTCCAAGGCACAAAGTTTATAGGAAAGCAGTTCTGGAGGTCGACCTGGAGTTCAGCAGCACAAAAGTCCATAATCTGTGTTCAAGGGGTTGACCTGGAGTTTGGCCAACCAGGCATCCAATATTCCTTGGTTCAGGAGGTCAACCCCGAGACCGACAACATAACCGGAGCCGGTGTAGGCTTGAGTGAGAAAACTCAGTAGGCTGGTGGCCGGCAGTGACATTGGTTTGTGTGAAGACCCTCCGTGCAGGCCTGGACTTGGTTTGGCAGGCACGCTAGACGTGGCCATGCAGGACCAGACAAGGCAGGACCACCCGACTGCTGGAGCGAGTCCTTGGACAGTCCAATAAGGACAGAAGACAGCTGAAGTGATCCTTCAGATCCAGCAGGAAACGACGGCTGGAGCATATCTCCAGAACCTCCACTGGAAACACGAGGAGGCTGTGTGAGCTCAGCTCATTTCACAACTGACGCAAGTAGTTGCTGGCTGGGTCGTCCTAAACCCCCAGCTGAGGCAGAGCCAGGAGATGCAGAGACCTCAGGATGCACTGAAGGCTGAGCTGCAGGCTGCACTAATGATTGAGCTGCAGGCTTTGATAATGGCTGAGTGGACATGGAGTAAGTGGTAGAGTCAAAGCCTGAACAGGTGGCTGAGCTGGCTGAGATGGAGCTGAGCTGAAGCCTAAGAAAAAAGAGTCGCTTGAGGCATAATTCCACGCTCTGAGAAGGCAGGTGAAAAACAGTCCTTAGTACCCAGAGCTTTTAAACAAGTGTCCATGAAGTGAACAGTCTTAATGATCCAGATCCAGCAGTTTTTGAGTTTTCAGAGTCTGAGTCAACAGTCTTAGACTTTTCAAAACCAGAGTTCATTGTCTCAGATGAGTTAAGATGGCTACATGAAAGACATTTACATTGTTGCCCATGAAAACATTTTCTAGAGGTACATTAGTGGTTTCAAGTTCAGTATCACATACAGTGTATAAAAGGTTAAAATAACTCTTGCTGTAAATAAGAGTTATGAAAGGGGGAATACATGAGCACTGTGTCTGCAGGCAGATCGTAATCTCTCTGCCCGCCTCCGCTGCCCAAAAGTGGTGAAAACCCCTTCCTTAACAGATACAGTAGCCCACTTCTGTCAGCAAAACACGATAGGTTGTCAGGAGGATTAATTGTGTTTACTCTGCAGTCTGTTTGATATCTGTAGTTTTGTGCCCTTTTGGACTCATTCTGACCATAAAACTGTCCAAGGAACCCAATCAAAAATGATGCAAGATGAGAACACCGTTCAGGAAGTTACAGAGTAATGCTAGAAAGTTATGTAACACAAGTGTCGGTGATTGAAAAAGAACAAAGTGCAGATTGACAACTGATTGGGGAAAAGCATTGACAAACATATTACATTGATAACTGAGATAATATTGACATTTGTAGAGTTGAGAAAATACTTATCAGTTTAAATTTAAAATGGATCAAATAAAAAACAAGGAATGAAAAAATACACAACAGCAGGAGGAGGCGTCACAGACTGACTAAAGAGGAGGGTCAGATATGCCCCGGGTTGTTCCTTCCCCCCCTCCGTCTGTCATTTTATGTGTCTCTGCTTTTTGTGCTTTAAGGCACTACACCCCTGGGTTCGCGCCGCTTCTCCTGTGTGCTCAGCTGTCTTAGAGCAGTTTGATCCCGTCTCCCTTAAGGTCTTAACCGCGGTAGTTAGTAACCTAAGATCATCACACTGCCCCTCTGATTGTCTCCCCCCTAGCTTGCTTAAAAGCACTTTTATTACCGTTGGGCCTTTTATCCTGAGATTAATTAATATGTCCCTTGCTACAGGCTGCGTCCCATCATGCTTTAAACAAGCTGTAGTTCAGCCACTTCTTAAAAAAATAACCTCGACCCAACTTTTCTGTCCAATTACAGGCCTATCTCAAAGCTTCCTTTTCTATCTTGGAGAAAGTGGTCTACCTACAGTTGCAGGCCCACCTTGATTTTAATATGATCTCTGAAAAATTTCAATCTGGTTTTAAATCACTACATAGCACTGAGACGGCACTTTTACGGATTTATAACGATATTCTTTTAACTCTGGACTCTGGCAGCCCTGCTGCCCTTTTATTGTTGGACTTGTCAGCAGCTTTTGACACAGTCGACCATGACATCCTGTTATCACAGCTAGAATTTCATGCGGGCCTAAAAGGATCTGCCCTCCAGTGGTTTCGGTCCTATTTGTCAGAAAGGTCTTTTCATGTCAATATGGGCCCCCACAACTCCAAAATAGCCCCTCTTAAATACGGTGTACCTGAAGGCTCTATTTTGGGTCCTGCCCTGTTCGCACTCTATTTGTTGCCATTGGGCTCCATCTTCTCGCGGTACAGCATTTCATTTCACTGTTTTGCTGATGATTTGCAGATTTATCTACCTTTAAAAGCAGGGTCAGACCATCCGCAGCTCTTATTACGCTGCCTTGATGATGTCAAACAGTGGTTGTCATTAAATTTTTTAAAGCTAAATGAAAATAAAACCAAGGTTGTCATTTTTGGCAACTTTAATCATATCGACAGCACTCTGGGCGCCCTTTCCTTGTATTGTAAAAAAACCTCGGTGTCTACTTTGATGGTTCTTTTAAATTGAATAAGCAGGTGAGTGCAGTAGTTCAGTCCTGCTTTTTTCAGCTAAGACAGCTGGCCAAGGTAAAGCCATACCTCCCGGCTAACTTCTTTGAGCGTGTTATTCACCTTTTCCTTACTTAATTCACTTAATGCCCGAGCCCCTCCTTACCTGTCTGAGCTCCTCTCTGCCTATGCTCCAGGAAAAACCACGAGGTCTAGCTCAAAATTAATGCTGTCCATCCCACGGACTAACCTCAAATCCCATGGTGATAGATCTTTCTCTGTGGCAGGTCCCAGACTTTGGAATTGTCTCCCCTTAAATATTAGATCTGCACAAACACTTGAGCAATTTAAATCACTACTAAAGACACATTTTTATGCCCTGGCTTTTAACACACTACGACCCAAGCATTTTGGTCTTATTTGAATTAGTTCTAGTTATTGTTTTAATTCTTTTATTGTCCTATTATTGTTTTATCTTGTTATTATTGTTTTACATTGTTGCTTTTTAATGCCATTTTTATATTGTTAAGCACTTTGTGCAGCATCGGCTGTTTGAAATGTGCTATATAAATAAATTTGACCATGACCTTGCACCACTGGGCTACCAAAAGATTGTCATGAGGAGATTTTGAACAGCAAAATCTTAAAATAAAGTGAAAGAGTTTCTACGTTGAGGAAGACTACAGGAGTGTACAACTTGCTCTGCTCCTAATCTACAGCTGCGTTGGAACAGAAATCGAGGGATGAAGAGAGCGTGCCAAGCTCCAAAAGTGACAGCGCAGAGGGAGATCAGCGTTGGAATTATGACTCTGTAAATGGCACAGACACCAGAAACCATGACCGTGACTGGGAATGACCACCTAATGCTGTTTCATTTTGCCATGCAAAGTACTTTGACACTGTGGAGAAGGCCTTTCCTCTGTATCATTGTTGTTGCCATTTGCATGTGAGAGCTTAGATTGTGGGGATGATTAAAGATGAACAAAGGGTGGTGGGAGAACAGTGAAGTGAGGATACACAGTGTGAAACTCCTTTAAGTGTACAATAATGTTGATGTGTCAAAAAAGCGCATTAGACTGAATGCAAAAACATTGGATAAATTTATTTTTCTGAATAGAAATTGATAATAAACTCTGAGTCAATTACATTTAAATGGGTAATATTACATTCACAATACTTTCATTTTCATTTTCACTTAATGTCATTCACAATATACTTTAAAGATGTCTACAATATTGGAAATGTCAAAAATATAAAATGATTTCATGGAAAGTACAATACCTTACAGTGTGTACAAGTATGACTAGGTCATTGAATCAGTGTCTGTTATGAGTCTCAAGTAAGTTGCCTGCAATGATATTTAAGGTCCAGCAGGTGTCAGTATGGAGCAAAAGAGCAACACTGTGTCGACACAGTATTGATACAGTTTGGGGAATGTGCTGAACCGCTTCACGAGGTCTCATCTACCCATCACTAGTAATATTATACATATGTCGACCTTCAAATAACGTATAACTAAATTCTTACATTACCTGATACAGCCTAGAGTGCCGTGCAGGCGCTCCGACTGTCGTCTCTGGTGTTCTGATAAAATGTCTGGTCAACTCTGCTGAGCTTAAATGGAATTTCCCACTGCCTGATGGGATGTACCACTGTGCTATGGAATAGTCCATGTGGTAGCAGCTTTAATTTCAACGTGATTGTTGTCACATTGTCAACTATAAATAGATTAACAATCAATGAGTGAACAACAGTGAATCAATGTTATTTCAATGTCAATGTCAGGTTTCATCAGTATTTTAATGTTGTTTCAACATTGATTTTGCATTGACATTTCAATCCTAATGATTCTGATGGATCAGATGAAAAATCAACATCAGTTCAATGTCTCCTTGCTATCTGGGCCGGAATCCGGTGCCATTATAGCACCGGTTCTGGTATAAACGGTAGTAACCAGACCGAAAAGAAGCTCACATTTCGGTGCTTTATTTTGGTGTTTGCTTGTTTTTTTACCTGAGATGTCATAAACTTTGGATTCTAGCCAATCATTTTACCTTTCCGAGGATAGTAGGCGGGCCCAGGTACGTACGTTCTTTTAGAGCAGAGCTAAAGATTAAAAAGTGCACAAGACAAAGCGGTCAAAAGTCTTGCTGTACTTCACAGCAAAAGACGCAAACTCAGCAACCTGCAACAAGTGCTTTAAGGTGATACTGTGATACTGTGTAAAGGAGGTAACACCTTGAATCTGATGAAACACCTGGCGACACATAGCATCTTTTTAAAAGCAGAGAAACGCACCGTATTTGATAGCTTGCTGCAAGACCGAGCACATCAACTGCGGGTGTGGTGCCTGTTATCAGACCCGGAGTTAGCAACATCTCCCAAAAACCCGAAGAGGAGAGTCCTGGCCCCTAGCCCTGCCAGTGTAGCAGAAATGATGATGGATGATGATGGCAGCAGCAGCCGTTCTTCTCTTGGCGAGTAGCTTAATGTTGTTTGTGTGTAATTTACGTTGAGTACGCTAACCACGTCATTAAATTAATACATGTAAGGTGAACTAGCAAACACTGTCGTAGTTACATGCAGCTGTCATTTTGTTTGATAGAGTGATACCATATATCCAATATAGCTGCAGAAAAGGCTAACATTGTTATTTTTTTACAAAAAAAAACCTCCAAACAGCTAAACATGAAAGGTTTTTGGACAAAGTTTGTGTTTTCCATTGTTTAAGCACCAGTTCCAACCAAAGGAGGTATGTTGTATCAACAGAAAAGGCTAAATTGGTTATCATTTTGCAGAAAAAAAGAGACTGCTAAAAATAAAAACATAAGAGGTTTTTGGACAAAGTTTGTGTTCTCAATTCTTTAAGCACCGGCACCATTTCAAAAGTACCGGTATCGGATAAAACCTAAACGATACCCATCCCTAATCAATGGAGCACTGAATTTCTAAACTTCTAAAATGTAACGCCTCATTTAAAAACTACACAAGTACATATAATGGTCAGGGATCAACATAAACCTCTCTTCTCTTTCTATTTGATTTTAATCAACTCTGCAGTGTCTCCAAGTCCAAGAAAAACTCCAGCATAGAGCGGCTGATTGAATGTGGTCTGGACTCTGTGGAGGAGAGTCATGGTTTCAGAGACGCTGTAGAAAGACAGAATACCTGCTCTGTGATCCAGGTACACTCCTATTGTGGAGGACCGAGGACCTGAAAGGATGGTTTGTACTTTGTTGTGAAAAAATTTGTTACTGTTTGTGTCACAACGTAATGCCCAGGATTTGTCATTCCATCCAAATCCACATTCATCTGAACTCCCTGCTCTACTGATATTCTTGTATGTGACTGCTACACAAACTGCTCTACCTCTCCACTCCACCTCCCAGTAACAACGTCCAGTCAGATTCTCTCTACTCAGGACCTGACACCATGCAGTGAATCTGTCTGGATGATCAGAATAAGACTGTTGTTGTTCCATTCTTGTTGCTTTTCTGTTCCCCCCAGATAATAACAGATGTGTGTTTGCTGTGTTTGGATCCAGTGTGATTTCACGTGAATATTTTAAGAATCCAGCTCTGGTCTTTAGCTCTGGTGGTGACAGTAAAACATCCACTTCAGTGAGTGTCAGTGAGATGTTTGTCCATTCCTCTGTGAGAATGTCCTGTAGTTTATCTCTGGTCTCTGACACAGCTGCTGTCACATCCTCAAAGTACCTCAGAGGACGAATATTGATGCTGGATGAGTGTGTAGACTCACTGAGTGCTGACAGTGAGGGGTAGTTGTGTAGAAACTGGTTGTGATCCTCTATGTGTGAGAGCTGCTCCAGCTCGCCGTCTTTCCTCTTCAGCTCAGTGATCTCCTGCTCCAGCTTCTCCTGAAGCTCTTTGACTCGACTCATTTCAGTTTCCTGCTGGGATCTGACCTGCTGCTTCACATCAGAGCTTCTTTTCTGGATGAGACGGATCAGCTCAGTAAACATCTTCTCACTGTGCTCCACTGCTTTATCAGCAGAGCCATTGATGGCCTCCACCTCCTGTTGAAGCAGCTTCACATCTTTCTCTCGCTCCTGGATTCTCTGCTGGATGTTTACTCGTCTCATCTCGAGCTCCTTCTGCTTCTCAGTCCTTTCTGCTGCAGCTGGGACTGTTTCATGGCCTTTATGTTTATCCATTGTGCAGAGATAACAGATACTCTGCTGATCAGTACAACAGAAAATCTTCATCACCTCATCATGACGAGAGCAGATGTTCTCCTGGAGCTTCTTTGAGGGGGCCACCAGCTTGTGTTTCTTTAATGGAGCTGCATCATAGTGAGGTTGGAGGTGTTTCTCACAGTAAGAGGCTGGACAAGATAAACAGGACTTGATGGCTTTCAGCTTCCTCCCAGTGCAGACATCACAGGCCACATATTCAGGTCCAGCATAGCAGAGATCAGCTGGAGCAGCTTGGAGTCCAGTCGTCTTCAGCTGCTCCACTAAAGCTGCTAACATGGTGTTTTTCTCCAGGACAGGCCTCGGTGTGAAAGTCTTCCTGCACTGAGGGCAGCTGTGGATTCCCTTCCTGTCCTCTTCATCAAAGTGCGTTTTAATACAGTTCATGCAGTAGCTGTGTCCACAGGGAATAGCCACCGGATCCTTCAGTAGATCCAAACAGATGGAACAAGAGAAGGTTTCTTGGTCCAGCTGAACTCCTTTCTGTGCCATTTCTCCTCTCAGTGTCAGTGACTGTGTGAGTTTCTCTTTCTTATAACTGAAACTAGTCTGAACTCTGATCTCAACAACATGTGTTTCTGCAGTGAATGGAGCCTGTCAGCTCTTACAGGTCACCACATGTTGGTTACACCCATGTTCAACGTGCAGATCCGAAGGGAAGGGAACGAGGAAACACATTGACAGAGAGGAGGTGCTGTGTTTAAGAGCAGGAAGAAAAGGGAGGGTTATCAGGCTGTGCTTCACTCCAGGAAGAGGAGCGGTTTGAGAGCAATACTGTGTGTTTAACCCTTTTATTTACCACTCATCTCAACTTTTAAGCTTGTTAACCCTTTCTTTTATATAAATAAATGTAAAAAAACATCCAGCATTAATGAACACTGGACATAAACATCATGGTTTTAGTCACATGATCAGATTCTAAAGCCGCAGCTGTCACAACAGCAGAGGCTGCTGCATTAATAAATGACATATGCTGGCTAACATAACTGTGAATATAAAATACCTGATGACCACAACATTGCAGTTTGTTAAACGTTCTTTTATTTACAAATTTTAAAGATGCCGTTTTCCACTTGCCACATTTCTTTAGCACTCTCCACTCTTTTCCTTGCAACATCTTTAAAAGGGGGATATAATTACATGAAGATGTGAGGTGTGTGAGTCAGCCTCCCCAGACCCCATGCCCTGAACTCACAGCTCCACATCTCACCTGCAGCTAAGCCACAAATCAAACCCCATCAAATACCCCATCCCCCATCTTAGGCCGGGGAGCCACTCACTCCAGTGAAATGGCCCGATGTGGTCCATGCCAATGTGCTCAAATGGGATCTCCATTGATGATAATGGGTGCAATAGCGCATTTGGAATGGCTGGCTGGTTAATCAACTGACATTCCGGGCAGGACTCATACCATCGGTGCACATCTGCATGGCCAGCAAATAAAATCAGGCCATTATTCGCTCCCAACTTTTTTCTAAATTCCCATATGCCCCGCCATCGGGTTATAATCAGCCACTTGGAAAATAATTTCTCAGCAGCTTTTAGGCACCAACAACTGGTTATTTTCCTTTTCTGTGTGAGTGTCACGACTCAGTGCACCCTATCTTTAATCAATACAAAATGCAGGTCGATCTGTGCTGCCTCACGGTGTACAATATGACTGGGGCCTGACGACAAGGCCTGGGCCCGGGTCCTCAGGAGAAGGCTCTACCATCTTCTTCTCCCCAGGGTCAGCGCTGCTGAGTGCAGCACAGACGCTACACGCCGCTAAAGGTTGTGAACTCATCCCCAAACATTGCCCCGACAGGTTATTAAACCCCGGGGAATCTGCTGCTAACTGCAGCCTTTACTCTAGGTGTTTTTTCCTTTTATTTATTTTGCAGCGGTACTATGGGATATTCTTGTATGTCCCCATGCACACACCTAACCACCAACCACACTGCCTCAGCAATGGTTTAGTGAATCAGGGGCTGCATTCATCCGGTTTCTACCAAGGCCTGGCATATACCCTCTTGGCACCTTGCCAGTACACTGTATTCCCTCTCAGACCCAGGGAGGGTGTTTAAGGGCTAGGGAAAAAGAGCAGAGGGAAGCAGGTTAGTGCCAGTTGGTGGCCCCTGCTCCGTGGCAGTGGGCTGCAGTGGTGATTTGCCCCGAAGTCTCCTCTGTGGAGCCCCTGCTGCCTCACTCGGCCACAAAGAGATGAAAACTTCGGCCAAGGTCACAGAAGCGTCCAGGCTGGCTGGCTGATGGCAATGTGACCTACTGTGCAGTCTATGCATGAAGCTGCACAATTAACTGCTCCATCAAGATCAGCTCCATCCGGTCCTCTGGCTTACTTACTTCACCTGAACCAGAAGAACCAAGCAATTAAGCTTTTTAAAGTCATGTATTTTCTTTACTAATATTGTCTTTAATTTGGGGAGTAAGTAGTTGTGAAAATGACTTTAGAACTTTTCAATTTTTTTATTTAACCTTTATTTAACCAGTGTTAATATCAACACATCACCCAGTTCTTTTGATTCCTCAGAGGCATCCGAGGGAAGACAAAACACTGCTCAGTAGACCATTTAACACTTTATTACTTCTAGAAGGGAGATGCTCCCTGCACGACACGCTCCCATGGATCTCAAAGTGTCTGACTATTTCTCACATTCTTATAGCTTCAGCCCCCCTCCAGACTAAGCATTCACATTCTTTCTGTCTTACGGCGTCTAAGTGATGGCCTTGGCTTCCTGTTTTATCTCCTCCTGATGAGATGGGGCAAAAAACCTCTACGGTATGTTCTGTTCTCTTTGTAATCAGAAAAGGAAGGCCATAATTCTACACAAACAGCATTTCTTATAACTCAGCAGTATAGTCTAGAGATGCTTTTTGAGTAAAGGTTTAACTACAGCCACCTTGAAGGCCTGTGGTACATAGCCGATTATTAGAGATAGGTTGATCATATTTAAGATCGAAGCATTAATTAATGGCAGGACTTCTTTGAGCAGTTTTGTAGGAATGGGGTCTAAAAGACACGTTGATGGTTTGGAGGAAGTAATTATTGAAGTTAACTCAGAAAGATCAATTGGAGAAAAAGAGTCTAACTTAACATCAATGGTACTAAGAGTAGCTGTAGATAATATTACATCTGTGGGATGATTATTGGTCATTTTTTCTCTAATGATAAAAATTTTATTTGTGAAGAAGTTCATGAAGTCATTACTAGTTAATGTTAAAGGGATTGTTAGCTCAACAGAGCTCTGACTGTTTGTCAGCCTGGCTACAGTGCTGAAGAGAAACCTGGGGTTGTTCTTATTTTCTTCAATCAGTGACGAATAGTAAGATGTTCTGGCTTTGCGGAGGGCTTTCTTATAAAGCAGCAAACTATTTCTCCAGGCTAAATGATGATCCTCTAAATTTGTGACACGCCATTTCCTCTCCAGCTTACGAGTCATCTGCTTTAGGGTACGTGTTTGAAAATTATACCGCGGAGTCAGGCACTTCTGATTTGAGGCCTTAGTTTACAACATACAGTATCCAGAGTCATACGTAGTGAGGAGGTAAAATTATTAACAAGATAATCGATCTCTGTTGGGGTAGCGTTCAGATAGCTGCTCTACTCTGTGTTGGTACAGGGCATTGAAGATGATAACAGTGGGTGGATTATATTCTTAAACTTAGTTACAGCGCTTTCAGAAAGACATCTACTTTGATAAAATCTACTCTCCACCGCTGTGTAATCAATTATTGTAAATGTAAATGTTATCAGGAAATGATCAGACAGGAGAGGGTTTTCAGAAAACACTGTTAAATGTTCAGTTTCTATGCCATATGTTAAAACAAGATCTAGAGTGTGATTAAAGTGGTGGGTGGGTTCTTTTAACAATAACAATAACAGATTAAGTGCCATGTTGAGGCTGTCATTTTTAGCATCTACATGGATGTTAAAATCACCTACAATAATTATTTTATTTGAGCTCAGAACTAAATTAGATAAAAAGTCTGAGAAATCAGACAGAAACTCTGTGCAAGGCCCAGGTGGACGATAGATGATAACAAGTAAGACTGGTTTCTGAGTTTTACAGCTGGGGTGGACGAGGCTAAGCATCAGGCTTTCAAATGAATTAAAAGTATGTCTGGGTCTTTGGTTGATTAATAGGCTGGTGTGAAAAATTGCTGCCACACCGCCCCCTCGGCCTGTGCTTCGAGGTTTCTGGTAGTTAGAATGACTCGGGGGTGTTGATTCATTTAAACTAACATAATCATCCTGCTGCAACCAGGTTTCTGTAAGGCAGAGTAAATCAATTTGCTGATCAATTATTAAGTCATGTACTAACAGAGACTTGGAGGAGAGAGACCTAATATTTAATAATCCACATTTCACTGTTTTACTCTTTGGTTCAGATGTGGATACTGTACTGTTCCTTCTTTGTAATTGTTTATGTTTAAGTTGTTTGTTGCTGGTTTTTAGTTTGTTTTTTGTCTTTTTGGAAGCTGACACAGTCTCTATGGAGATGGGTTTTTGGGTGGGTAGCAGGAGGAGAGAAGCTGCAGAGAGGCGTGTAAGACTGCAACTCTGCTTCCTGGTCCCAACTCTGGATAGTCATATTTTGGGGGGTTTAATAAATTTGTCCATATTTCTAGAAATGAGAGCTGCTCCATCCAAAGTGGGATGGATGCCGTCTCTCAAGGCCAGGTTTCCTCCAGAATGTTTGCCAATTATCTATGAAGCCCACATCGTTTCTGGGACACCACTCAGACAGCCAGCAATTTAAGGAGAACATGCGGCTAAACATGTCACTCCTGGTCTGATTGGGGAGGGGACCAGAGAAAACTACAGAGTCCGACATTGTTTTGGCAAAGTTACACACCGATTCGATATTGATTTTAGTGACCTCCGATTGGCGTAACCGGGTGTCATTACTGCCGACGTGAATTATGATTTTACTGAATTTACGTTTACCCTTAACCAGCAGTTTTAAATTCCCTTCAAAGTCGCCTGCTCTGGCCCCTGGAAGACAATTGACTATGGTTGCCGGTGTCTCTAGCTTCACATGTCTGAGAACAGAATCACCAATTACCAGAGTTTGACCCCCGGCGGGTGTGTCGCCGAGTGGGGAAAAACGGTTAGACACATGAAGAGGTTGGTGGTGTACCTGGGACTTCTGTTTAGGACTATGCTTCCTCCTCACTGTCACCCAGCTGCCCTCTTTCCCCAGCTGCTTGGGGTCTGCCGGGGAGCAGCTAGCGGGGCCTACGCTATCTTCGGCTGCACCAGCTACAGGGGCCTGGCTAGCTACGGGTGAATGAAGGGTGCGAAGCCGAGTCTCCAATTCAGTAATACTGGCCTCCAGAGCTGCAAATATGCTACATTTGTTACAGATATCATTACTGCTAAAGGAGGCCGAGGAGTAACTAAACATCTGACACAATGAGCAAGAAAGTGCAGGAGGGACAGGTGAAGTAGCCATGGTGCTAACGAGTCGGCTACAAGCTAAGCTAAGCTAGCGAAACAGTACAGAGACAGCGAGTGAATACTTTGGCTATAAATTAGGTAGTGAGTACACAGAAAGTGTGCTTCGGATGAAGCACGTGAAGATTATACTATGAAAAAAAGAATGTATTTAAAAGTTTTTAATTAAATTCTTATATCCAGGTTCTTCCTTTTTGCTGCCATCGTCCTCTCCTCCTTTCAGGTCCTCGCAGCGCAGCCTTACCGCTTCTAAAACTAAACAGAGCTCCCTGAAAGGCACAGCCAATCACATTGGCCATATTTTTCACAGGAGGTAGGACTCCAGTAGAGAACGTAATTTAACTCTTTCTGCACCGCTAGGTGAATGAGACGTTGACAGATCGTTTTTTTTGTCTTTGTATCAGGTTTGTTTTTCTTTACTTGAAGAGATCAAATTATAGGTGGGGACAATTCAATAGTCGCTGGATATTGGTGGGGACATGTCCCTTCCATCCATGCCAAATCTACACCCTTGCTCTGCAGATCTGAAGTATTAAGCTGGATGCGTATAATATAGTCTGTTATTTTGGCACTCACACGTCACACACAGTTTTGTTTAAAACAACTTCTGCGCTACATTCTGCCTAGTTCCACTTCCTGTCTGCATCCTGTTCTTTTGCAGCTCTGCACAAAGCGTCCTATTCTGCACAGTTTCCTGTCTTGCTCAGCAATCTTTGACCTTTCACACACTTTATGACTGAAAGCTGGCCTGTTTTACTATACTGGCGTACATAAAGAGCAAGTTAACAATCAGCATCCTCTATCTTATCTTTCTTATCTATCTTATCGTTATCTATCATTAACACATAGAAGCATCATTAGCAGCATGGGTATCTTGGGCAAGATACCTACCAACCTGGTCCACCACCTTAGTTACAGCCACACACTGAAACTTATTTTAAAGTATATCAGGAAATTCAGTGTATCGACTCTGGTCAAAAGAACGCCTCGTACTGATGTCCACAATTCTTTTTTATTCCTCTCACAATCATGGAGCGCTGTGAAAACTAGAAACAAGTAAAATAATATCAATAGCACATATGACATCCATCTCAACCAGTTATTACGCGCTTCTGGTGTCATGGCAACCCACACAAACATTTTAGCGTCAGCTACATTCAGTATGGTCACTTGTTATTGTTAGCCCCTTCCCAACCACTTCTGTCACAATTTCAGTGCAATTAGTTCAATATGTACACCAACATGCCAGAGGGCCAAGGAATGTTAAGACTTCAAACCTGCCTACAACTCATCCTTCTCGTTTTGCTTACTGCCCTCTGCTGGTGGACCACCTGCACTACCACAGATCTTACTGATAATGGATTGAACCACCTCCTCAAGATCCTTCTTCTTGGTCTGGAAGTCATCCTGGTCAGCATCTTGGTGGGACTCCAACCACTCAATGTTCTCCTCCACTGCCTTCTCAATGGATTCAATCTGGTTCTTCAGGGAGTATGCGTAGCCTTCCAGCTCATTGTGAGCATTGATCCTCTCCTTCAGCTTCCTGTCTTCTTCAGCAAAGTGCTCGGCGTCATTCACCATGCGTTTGATGTCCTCAGGTGTTAGCCAGTTCTGGTCAGTTATGATCTTGTTCTTGTTGCCTGTGGCCTTGTCCTCAGCAGTGACACATAAAATGCCATTGATATTAATCTCAAAGGTGACTTCAATCTGCGGTACTTCACGAGGAGCAGGAGGGATGCCAGTCAGATCAAAGGTAGCCAGGAAATGGTTGTCTTTGGTCAAAGGATGCTCACCTAAAAAAAAGAAAAAGAAAAACAGTCACAATTAGACTTGTGGAACGTTAAATTCCAGTGTCACACATGTCTTGTCATTGGATTATTTTTATAAAAACACTATTTGGCAACTTTAAAAAAACAAAATCCAAGCTCTTACCTTCATAGACTTTGATGGTGACAGCTGTCTGGTTATCAGAGGGTGTAGTAAATATCTTGGCTTCTTTGATGGGCACCACTGTGTTCCTGGGTATCAGCTTGATCATTACTCCCCCAACTGTTTCGATACCAAGGGTCATAGGGCACACATCCATAAGAAGCACATTACCTGCAAGTGAAGGAAAAGGTTTAGTTAACATTTGATCACATTTGAAAGCTCAACCCTATTTAATAAAATATTTGTAAGAGTCATGACTCACCAGTGTCCTCCTCTCCAGAAAGCACACCAGCCTGCACAGCAGTTCCGTATGCCACAGCCTCATCAGGGTTAATGCCTCTACATGGCTCTTTGCCATTGAAAAACTCCTTCACCAGCTGCTGGATTTTGGGGATACGGGTGGAGCCTCCAACCAGGACAATCTCATCAATGTCAGACTTGTTAAATTCAGCATCTTTCAGCACTATCTGTACAGGCTTCAGGGTGGACTGGAACAGGTCCTGGGTTTTAAAGAACACACAAGTTAAAAAGCTTGTTCAACCGCTTTTGCATTAGGATTTGATACATAATATTTTCAAAACCGAATTAATATCTTACCCTGTTCAGCTCCTCAAACTTGGAACGAGTCAGGGTCTCAGAGAAGTCTTGTCCCTTAAAGAAGTACTCAATCTCAATGCGGGCTTGGTGCTGGGCAGACAGTGCCCTCTTTGCCTTCTCAACCTCGCGACGCAGCTTCTGCACAGCACAGTTGTCTTTGTGCACATCTTTGCCAGTCTTCTTCTTGTACAGCTCAAAAAAGTGCTCCATGACACGCTGGTCAAAGTCCTCACCTCCCAGATGAGTGTCACCATTGGTGGCTATCACTTGGAATGCACCGTTGTCAATGGTTAGAATAGAAACATCAAAGCTGCCACCGCCCAGATCGAAGACAAGAATGTTCTTCGCTCCATCCTTCTTGTCCAGGCCATAAGCAATACCAGCAGCAGTTCTAAAGAATACAGTAAGAATTTATTTTTCAATGGGAGGGCAGGGACATTGTTTTGCAGTTTCAAATTGCAGATGACCAAATTCATTTTTGACTGGATGCTTACGCCTCATTGATGATTCTCACAACATTCAGACCAGCAATTGTACCAGCATCCTTAGTGGCCAGGCGCTGGGCATCATTGAAGTAGGTTGGGACAGTGACCACAGCATGTGTGACCTGAGGAAAAAGAATAAAGTTAGATATTATGATAGACCATTTAACTCTTTAACCCTGTAAGACCTACCATAGAGCCAAGTCCGCAACAGCTTAACTTTATATTTTTACATGCTGTAGTGCAATTTTTGGGAATATTTCAAGTTGCTATTGTGACTACAAGAAAAGAATTATTAGCTTAGATGAGAGGTTCCAGCAGTAGATCAGAGGAATAGGGAAGGATCTGTCTGTGTGTTTCAGTTTGGTTTAGTTATAGACCTGAGAATGTGTGCAGGGGCGGATCTAGAAGGGTGGCATGGGGTGGCAAGTGCCACCCTAAAATGATTCCGTGCCACCCCAGTTTTGCATATGACAGTGTTGTTTATTAAAATAAGATAGCATTAACAGTTTGAGCGTAGTTACAGTCAACAGTGAATATAAATGCTAAAACTGAATATATTGGATAGTGTCCTCCCCCCCCCACACCATTAACAAATGGTTCAGCCCATAGCAGGACTGACTTTTTTCTTGTTTTCAGTAGCAAGCGATGCTTCTGATTGTGCCAGAGCACATTTTGAACAACACCGTGGGAATTTCAGATTTTACACAGGTGGTTGGATGTTACACTCTGGAAATGGAAGGAAGGTGAGTGTTTTTAGCCCTCTGTGGTCCACGGACACGCTGCACCTCCAAATCACATGACTGATCTAAGCTGACATAGCAACATGCTGTCTCTCAACAAGAGTCTCTATTTAAGTCCACATTGAAAGTTCAGACTTTAAAGTTTTTAAATTTTAATTACAGGCCAGTAAATCCAGAGTTATGATAATATACATAAGCCATTGTGTGTGTTTTAAACGTTTTCTAAGGACAGCGCGAAAACAGTAAAGAAAGGAAAAAAGCCACCTCTTTCCTATCGGTGGAAAAATGCACCATGTCGACCAATTAAAAAAAAGTCAACATGTGGGATTTGGTTGCTTAGGAAGAGGGAAAAGTTTGGGGAGTGACGGTAACGCCAGCGAGACAGAGCTTGCGAGCGAGAGAGAGAGAGAGTTTTTAGATGTGGGAGATTTGTGACGTTTAGTGTGGAGTGTATACTTTTGTGTTGTCTTGTGTAGCTATTCTGTTGTGTAGTCGTCTTGTTTTGTGTGTCAGTGAGGGTACTAATGAATGTCACAGAGGCACATTTGCAACGTAAACACTGTCACGAAGTAGAAAACCAGCAGAGTGATACACCGCCTGTTGTCAGGCCTCCCTGTGCTGTTCTTCTCTGTCTTTTGGTGGACAAACTTTTTTTTACTGGCACACATCATTTGTGAGGCATCTTATTGTGAAACCTGATTGTTCTCTCATTTTAGTTTTAGTAATATTTTTAAATGGTTGTACAAAATGAAAGAAACAGCAGGTGTATTGGCTGCATTTTTAGATAAATAGTTGTATATGTTTACAAAATGTACAATTTATATTTGCATTTCAAGTTGTAAAAATTTACTCAACATGTCTGTGGGGTTTTATTTTTACAGTAAAAAATACTGCTAGGATTTTAAGTTCTTTGTGTGATTTCAGATCAGTAGTACTAATGCAGTGTGTCAGTGAAAAAACAACTAAATTCAGTTGAGCTGAAAAGAATGATACCAAACAAGGCAAGGGGAAAAAAATAAAATGAAACAATTTGAGGGTGAAATACAAACGTAAACTCCAAAGGAGTCAAAAATGGCCGGTTGTATTTCAGACCTCAGTGGGTTAATCCAACAAATCATGAAAAATTAGGTTTAAATTTTTGTTCATGACAGTGCAGATTTCTGACATTTTGTGTAATTTAACATGTAACAATGTGATTTGTTTTCTAACAAAAAACAGTCACATACACAGAGACACACACACAGTGCTTTAACTGTTATGACGCACACACAATCACACGCACAGTCACTCACATGGACTCACATAAACACACAGGTACACGCACATAAAGGTACTCACGTGCTCGCACATACATACACAAACACAGAGTTTACAACACACTATGTGGGGTCACAGGAAATTTATTTTGAGTGTCTTCACAGCTTTATTTTTGAGATACACCAACTTTTAAATACTGTGGAAAAATCGGAAATAAATATTGCATTGCAAATTTGCAAAAAAACAGGATGTTCACCAAAATAAATTATTTCCAACAGTGCAATTTGAGGTCTAAGCATCCCTAAAACTAAAAAAAAAAAGGAAAAAGTCAAACATGACTTTTAAAAACACCAGTAGAGGCTTATAAATGCCTTAAAGGGAAAAACTATGTTACCCACAAAATATGACGTCACTTCTGGTTTTGGGCAGGTAATGATGAACATGCTATAATTGGCGCTGACGTCTTTCCAAAATGGGAAGTGCTATGGTATATGGTATATAGCTGATGGGATTGGCAAATTGTGTTTCTGGAATATAATGTTTTATTGCTGCAAGTGCTTTTTACGCAATCTTTGCTTAGCCATATTTGGAAGGAAACTGAGGACAAGTTGCATACTTACAATGCATAAGATGTAAGTACAACTCCTCCGGTTTCATATGTATAAATAAAAAAAACACAAACATTGCGCTAGCTTATGTGGTTGCAGTGCTACTGGGATTTAAAAATGGTTAAGCTAAACAGAGCGTCCCCACTCTTATCGCTCTTAATTAGCCCATAAAGGGGTTAATTAAGATTTACCTTTTCCCTGATTTAGAATCTCTGACATTTTTGTACCTTCTCGCCAAGGTAAGCCTCAGCAGTCTCCTTCATCTTAGTCAGCACCATAGCACAGACCTCCTCAGGAGCAAAGGTCTTAACTTGGCCACCACCAATGTCAACCTGGATATGGGGCTTGCTCTTCTTCTCAGTAAACTTCACAGGAATATACAACAATATTAATTTAACATTTCCCTTAAACATGACCCAAAGAACCAACAAGTTTTACTTTCAGTTTACAAGCTCACCTTGAATGGCAGGTACTTGATGTCCGACATCATTAGCCTTGTCTGGGCTCAAACTCTGCTGCAGGTCCATAACCCAAACAATCACAGTGGCATGCCTGAGAGTAACAAACTGTCTAAATTCTTTCATCTGTAATAAAATGATCAGCGTTGCTGCTGGTGTAACAGTTAAGTTAAACATCGAGGCATCCATGAAAATGGAATTTGTTAAACTTAATGGAGTTAGAAGTTAGCAATGAGTTAGCTTGCTAGTTACCAACTAAATATAATATAGCCTGTCCTCACTGAAAGATTTCTGAAAGAAATTAAGACGTACAGCTCTGCTATTACTTCAGACATAAATGAAGACAGTAAAGTAAACAGCAGTGGCGTTTGTAGGGTTACTTAGTTTGGCTAGCTGACAGTGTTCCCTCTAATTTGTCATGTGTTTGAGCGAACACACAAACTCCCTGAGCGGTCCCGTGGACCACTGTGAGCAACATTAGATTTGTGCACTGTGGTCACGCCAGCATTGAATCCATCCAAGTTACATGGTTTATTAAAAGAATCAAATTACAGCATTTACATTTATGTTAGACCAGGATCTTTTTCTACGTAGCTGACGGCTGGTAACTGTGCAGGGGCGGATCTAGCAAAGTTTAGCCAGGGGGGCCGATAGGGCATGAACAGAGAAAAGGGGGCACAAAGACATACTTTTCTTTCTTATTCTCATTTAAAATGTCGAGCTTTTAATAAATAATTATCCGAATCTCACACCCAAAGTTTTAATCTGATGTAAAATGTATAGAAGTCCATTACTGTTGTCAGATTATAATATTATTTTATGCCATGTTAGACCCTTAATTAAAGATGGTGAATTATTATGTAGTTTTAGTTTGCATTATTCTCCTGAATTAGAAGAAGGTGATAACTATTGCATTTGTTAAGCTGAGTTGCATTACATTAGACTGCTGGTTGATTGTGAATGAATGATATTGTTTTATGATGCATTATACTGCTGAGTTATGAGAAATACTGTTTGCAGAAAGTCATCGCCTTATTTGTCTGATTAGAAGAGAACAGAACATACTGGAGTTTTCTGCCCCATCTCAGCAGGAGCAGATAAACAGGGAGCCAAGGTCGTAGCTTAGGCACTGTGTGAGAGAAAGAATGTGAATGTTTAGGCTTTTATGATTAGGTGGGGGCCACTAGAGGCTATAAGAGTTTGATCAATGCTCCACCATTTTGAGATCTGATGCTGTCTGCGTACGGTGTCCATCTCCCACGCGTGTGATCATTAAAATCATCGTTTGACTCAACCCGGCCGGACCAGTGTTGTTATTGTGGTTTTTCCTCTTGTATCCATCCCCAATATTTGAATCCGTAACACTGTATATAGTAACTATTAAGTCTAATATACCCTAGTAAGCTATAGTACTTTTTCCTTTGGGAAGATACCATCTGTGCAGTCTGCAATTTTGTTGAAGAAAGATGTTGAATCTATTTAATTATTCTTGAAAAATAACTGATTTCTGTGTATTTTTTTTTTTTTCACACTGCATCAAATTATAGTTGATTATGTCAATTAAGCATCATGAGGTGGAGGGTGGGGGGTGGGGTTCCCTATTTTTTTTCTTTTTTTTTTGCTGGGAGTTTTAGAACCCTATTAGTTAGGTTGCTTAATATTTCTGCTAAGTACTCTTTAAAATACCAGAATAGGGAGGATGGAGCAGGTTTAAGTTTATTAGATTGATCAGTTTTGCTGAACTATGAAATATTTTGGGTGCAGTGTATTTTTTGCATACAGGTATAACAGAATAGCTTTAGTGTTTTGCTTTTTTTAAACTGGAGTATGAACTTATACAAAAAGCAGCAAGATATTAAAAAAACTGTTTTATTGATTAAAGAATACACTATATTGGATTCATATCAGTATCGGCAGATATCCAAATTTATGATATCGGTATCGGTATCGGACATAAAAAAGTGGTATCGTGCCATCTCTAATAAAGACCAATGTTGGGCAATTAATTTTATAGTTACTTCTTCAAAAAATTAACTGAATTATGCAAACAACAAAGTTTTTTTGCAGCTGTTTACCTAAAAATGCAGCAAAGGCATTTTTAAACAAACATTTCAAAATATTTACAGAACAATCAGCTGTTCTGCATCAAATTTGATGCCACACAAATTATTTGTGCCACTTCAAAAAATAATTTCTGTCCACTATGAGATGAAGGAGAACAACAGCCTGATACCTGCAGGCCTGACAACAGGAGATGTATCACTCCTGTAACACCTGTAACATTCAGCAGTCGCCTCATTGTTCTGACACACACAACAAAACTGGTTTGGGCTTTTCTCAGAGGCGCTTTCGAGCGTTTTCCTTGTAAAATGCCGTTTTTATATAAAATACACACAACGATAGTATTCAGGAAGAAAACCAAACATTGCATATATTTTTATCATAAGTCTGGTTTTACGTGGCCTATCAACACAATTTAAAAAATGATATAAAGTCCACACTTTTTACGTTAGTCGTTCCGTCTGTCTTCACTCCACATCAGCCGTTTTGCTAGCTAAAACACCGCTGTGGGCACATAAGGGCACTGTCATAGCCTGTCAACGACGTTGATTCGCCCAGTATATACAAATGTGAATTGCGTGATTGGCTGGACTATGGGATAAAGGGGCATCGTTCTGATTCCATATGGGAGCAGCCACTCACTTACTGACTAACACTGCAAAACAGAATTGTTAAAGTATTCATTTTAATTTCAATTCAGGTTAGATTTTTGTGTGTGTGCGCAACGCAGATTTTTTGTGTGCAGAGACCATGCCAGCAGTGCGCAATTGCGCACGCGTGCAGCTTAGAGGGAACATTGCTAGCTAATATATAACAATGTGCTACGTGATCGCTAGCGACACAGCTATGTTAGCATAATATAAATAGTGAAGCTGGAGGATAACTTTTTTCCACTCAAGTTCTCAATGGTCAGGGACAAATGCAATCGCATGGCAGGATGCTGTAAATGGACCAAACGTCGGTCAGGAGAGCCACCAAGATAATCCACCCACAATACGAGGTTAGTCATTAATATACTGCTGCATGGCCTGGGCTGTAGTTACATCATAAGGTTTTAAAAACAAAGCTTTAAAATTAATAGCGGTAATAAAAACCGAGAGAGGGCGACAATGATCACTGACTGTTTTTAGGGGCTTTTTGAGAATAACTAGAACCAGATACAAAGCATTAAAACATGTTAAAAACACAAAAGCCCTATTAAATGTAGGGTAGTTTGGGCCCGGAAGCAGGATTCATCACGTCATCACTTAAAGACTGGATAAGTAGACTGAACCTCTTGAGTTTAAGAAGTTAGCCTTTGCCCAAGCAGTGCAGAAATGTCTCCGCTACGCTCCAGATCACATGGGTGGTGCAGGATGCCCAATATCCAGCTCAATCCCCGAGTAAACTAAAAAAAAATAAGTGACCTTTAACCAATACATGTAACAAAGAAACATAATATAACAAATTACTTTGTTATTGATACAGAAATGTCTGTCATTTCTTTTATTACATAATGCCAGATGCTTCATATTATAGGGATATTATTATGGACATGACTAATTGTAAGACTGTGTCCAGCATATAATGGGTTTCCTATCTGTGGATCATACACAATTGTCTTTTTTGCAGGTTTAAGTATTGCTGGTAATTTGCAGTGGTTTAGTATTAATACAAATACCTGTTAAGCACTGATCTTTAATCATGACTTTGTTTTTGTTTCAATAGTAACCAAGGGTGCAAAAGTGATGAAAAATAAACGTCAGAGTTCAGTGATTCAATATCAGAATCTGACATTGTTTCAACATTAACAGTGTTTGAAAATGTGATGTTGAATCAATGTCAGCGTTCAACATTGATTCAAACCTGATGTTGTTGCAATATTAAAAAAGAGTGCAAGAGTGACGTTAGGTCAACGTCAGATTTCAACATTGATTCAATAGAATCACCTGATATTGACTAAACATTGTTTCAATGTCTCCTTGCTATCTGGGTAGCAGCTAATGGTGCAGATGTGATTTGCTGAGTCCAAGAACCATAGTAGACTTGATGTTGGTCTTAGAGAAAAAATACCCTATATATATATTGTGACTAAATTATTGTACCTTGAGTATAATCAGTCCAAACTATATTGACAAAACTGATGTAAATCTTTGTTGCAATTCCTACCAGCTTCTTTGACAGCTCCTCTTAAAAAGAAAATTTTCTATACTCAATGGCAATTGAAACAATTATTAATAAATAAAACAAATTTAAAATTCACTCAACATTTTTAAATATTATTCTTTCACATTTCTTAAACGCTGACTACTTCCCGATAAAAAGTGTTGTATAAAATATAAATAATTATCATGCTGATGATAGATGTTTTAACCCGCATATATACCAGTGCTGTGCCAGCACTCGGCAAAGCACCTCCCCCTCCACCCCCCAGTTAAACATTTAATCACTTTTAGTATGCAAGTTAGTGGGTGTCAGGTTTCTTAGTAGGCAGGGCAGAGCAAAATGAAACTGCAAATCTATGTCGTCAACATCACAGCAACTCGTGAGATAATTAACAACTAAAAAATACATCTGTATTTGTATCAGTGAGAGACTCCTTTCTCCTAACAGTTTCAGTCTCATAGAGAAGTGCTTCTCTCTGTGAGCCCGTCTGTTGCACTAGTGGACGGACATGTGTCTGTCAGACCCAACACAAAGCACCATCCCAGCTTTCAAGTCTGCGCTTAGCAGGTTCCTCATTTCACATGCTGATGTAATCACAACAATTTTAGTAAAGTTCTTTCACTTCCGTTACATAAAATAAAGAGGAATTTGCTGATCCTGTCCCATGAGAAGTCCATTATAAAAAATGTGCATATATCAATTAAGATAAATTTTTTGTTGTTAGTCGTAAAGATCTGTATTTTATTTTATTCTTTATTTTCTTTTTTTATTCTCTTTTTAAGGTTATATTTTTCAAGACTTGGTGAGAGAGTTACTCCATAACAGCTTGTGTCACTTAGGAATGTGAGTTTAATTGAAGGCTTTGACCTCAGGAGTTTCCACCGTTCACATGACCGAGAATTTTCCACTGACGGGAATCCTGCAGGGATGTATGCCAGGCAGGTACGTCAGAGCAAGGCATACCTGAGGCGTTGTAGCAGGAAGTTCTGGGTAATACAGCAGATCAGTGATGCATCAGAATCTCCAGTCAAAGCACAAATGGCTCTATAGAGACAGACTGATCACAGTAGTTAGTTTACCTGCCTTCTGCTTTGAATTCTGTTTTAATGAAACACAGTTGAAAAATAAAGTAAAGGCTGTTCCTTCAAACCATCGCTTTAGCGTTTGTAAGACCAGCCTTTACTTTGAATCAGTGCAGTAATTTAAGCTTCTTACTGTGGAGATTAACGTGGTAAAAGGTACATGTCTGTGCCTCTTACAATTATTGGCTTGCAATTTTATCTGTGAACGGAGGGGTTAATGAAGACAGAGTTTTATCACATGGATTTATTATTTATAACCTGGTGTAGCTGCTAAAATGATGACTCAATATGTTCTTTTGCCTCATCTGTCTCTATTTTGAGTAGTTGCAGGGTTCTGAGACAGAACCTGCCACTGTGTGTGTGGATGAAGTTTTTATGTGTAATGGTTTAGTCTCTCACACACTATAACAGTAGTGCGATTCCCAAAATATGGCTCAATAAACAAACAAAGATAGCGTAGGATCATTAAAGATTAATGATTGTGTTTTATGCTGTGTAGTAAACCTCTTTTTCTCTGTCTTGGTGTGTGTGTGTGTGTGTGTGTGTGTGTGTGTGTGTGTGTGTGTGTGTGTGTGTGCGTTAGAAGTCAAATTAGGCATATTTAGAAAAACATTTTGAATTTCATTTAGAAGTGAAATTTGAAGTTGAAAGCAGAAATCTTATGCTCAGCCAGAAGCGTGTACACCCACTTTCACAATGCTAAGGTGTCAAATCCATGAACCCCAAAAGATGGTTCATTAAACAAGGGCACCCTGTGTAATAAACTCTGTGTAATAAGTCACCCTTTACTGACACAGCATCATGCACTCTAAGATTTTGGAAGTCTGTTTAGAATGGTTTAGCCACAAGCATAATTGTCACTTCTGGATAAAGGTCGCTCTATCTTCATACCTAAGAAATTAAGCGTGCCGTGTCTTTATTAAGCTCTTATTTATGAATAAACGATGATAATGATAAATGTCACACAATAATATGTGACATGTGCTCTTTTACATTATAAAATATCGAAATGAAGACATTTATTTCAATGTATGAAATGCCATGACCTTCCTTCTGCAACCATATATATTAATTGTCAAATAATTATCACCCACGTCGATATATAATAATGATAAAAAAGGAATAATAAAAACAAAAGCAACACATTACCTAAAAGCTGTTCTAAATAAACAGCAATAAAGAGGCAGCTTTCAAAAAGTTTCAACAGTGTCAATACACCTTAAAGACAAAGGGTTATATGGATACACCGTAATAAAATGGGAATGGTTGGTGATATTAAAGTCCTGTTTGTGGCACATTAGTATATGTGAGGGGGCAAACTCCTCAAGATGGGTGGTGACCATGGTGGCCATTTAGAAGTCACACGAGAAGCACACCATTGTTTTTCTTGTGACATTACCAATAGGTTTGATGTGTCACATGGCCCTCTTCCTATTGAAAAAACAGAAGTTGTATCCAAGATGGCCGACTTCTATAGGGTTTGGTATAAATGGTAAATGGCCTGTATGTGGGTCTGTTTAGTATCTTGTCAAGAAACAACAAGACAATCAGGTGTAATGAGACAAAGAAAGTAAAACCTTCCTCACTTTCCTCACACTCATACCCAAGTTGGTAACCAGCTATATTAATAACCATCTTTATGTGAGTGCTAATTACCATTGTTGGGGTGAAGTGAATCCAAGTAACCGAAAGACACTCTGGGTATGTTGGACGTGTTTCATAGTACAGAGCACTGATGCGTTCCATGTCGTTTCCATGGAGATGACCCACCAGGTTGGGCAGAATGACCATGTTGCTTTTGATGTCACCACTGAGCGTGACTTCTCCGAGTGATCCGAATCAATATTTCAGTGCAGCAGGGACCTGAAACATGTCACTCTTCTTGAACTCTGGTGAAAATTTATCACACACAAGCAGAGAGAGTGAGCATCACACAGGAAGCTTCAGCTTCTCATTTCTCAGAAGGAAAATGTAATTCTGGTTTCCCCTCTTTCACTTCCTGAAAGCCCACTGAAGCTGTTTCATCAGAGTCTCACTGATACTTGTAATAACTTGTTTTATATACTTTATGTTTATCATTAAAAACTATGACTAAAGATATATTTCCCACACTGACCCGACCCGATATATATATATTATAAATCAATTAAATATGTAAATGACCCGAACTTTACTGAGGTACACATTAATCAGTCATGTTTATATGAATACAAAACTGTTTATGAGGCATAAGTAATGCACGTATATAAAAAATAATAATGTTCTGAACATCACTGAAATAAAATGATGAAGCAATAAACTGTTAGAGTCAGCTTCCTGTCTGTAAGGCAGTTTGTTGGTGCAGGTGATCCTTTGTAACTGTGTTTTATGACAGGTTTGCAACCCACCACCTATTTCTTATAAAAACATTAACAGCAACAGCAACACTTTAGGTAAAAGTCTACTTCAAAGTTCAGAGTAGTTTGTAAAAAAAGAAAGAAATCAAACTAAGTACATATGATACAGACAAAAAGTCACCTGACAGTAGAAAGAACCACTTGGTAGAGGTTGGCTGGTTCATGGGTCATAATGGCACAGTACAGTTGTTGGGTTTCCAGTGTCCAGAAACCCAGCTGAGGGTGTTGCACAGATAAACCATGTGCATGTTTTGCTTGTTTCATATTTCATTCATTCACAATATTTTCAGTTTACAAACATACATTTAAATAAATAAACACAGAGTACTATTTATAAACTGCTTCGTTAAAAAAACAAAAAACGTCACCTGATCTGTGGTGGTCATTTTTAACACTTTGTTTTTATTTTTGTGTTTTTGTGTCTCTGGTCTGACCAGAATCCTGAACTTCTCTGGTCAGTGTCTCAGTTTCACTATCGGTCAGTGTCACATCTTCTTTGCTTCAGCATTAATGGTCATGTCTGAAAACCTGCAGTACAAACATGAGCTGTAACTGTGAATGTGCAGAAAGATGAAAGTAAAAGTCAAGTTCATGCACTGCCGGGTGGGCGGAGCCTGTGCCAGAGCATATGGACTGGATTGATAGCCAACTTTTGACAGGGGGGGATTTCTCTAAAGTCTCTCCTTTTTAATTAAATAAATTCATGAAAATAAATTAAAACAATAAATACTAAAAGAGGTAATCTAACGTAGCTGTATTGTATAAACTTGGCCATCTTCAGAGGCCAGACAACAAAGTCACTCTTACACAGTTTACTTTAAACTGCATCATGAACTGCTTTGTATATTTACTTCACAGACAACAACAGATATAAAAATGTAAAAATATGGCTCTTACAAGTCATAGTGTAATAAACAGGAGACACTTTTCCTCCAGGTGCAGACTTGATCAATGAACTCCCCTCACACTGGAACATGTCTGTGAGCACACTGAAGGTCTACACATGTTCATTTGTATTGACAAGCAAAAAAGCTAGCCTGACCTCTTTTTAGCTCCAAAAGGGACATGAAGGGTACCTGACAAGGTCGGTCATCGAGACCACATGAGACCAAAACAATATCTCAGGATCAGTATCTTACCCAGGGTTGCTTTCATGGTCAGTAAGACAACAGGCTATTAGGTCGGTAATAGCACAAGTTGGTCTGCTTAATGAGCTTGGGTTGCTACTGCAACAATCTATCAGAGCTTTAACTTTATCATTAATGAAGTCTCAGACCTAATTTTACTAGAGAAAGTAAATTATATCAGGAGAACTCAGCAGAGGGGGTACAGAAACATTTTTGCATCAGCCCGGACCCTCGGCATCCACATGCTCATGAACCTGAGAAGTTGTAGCAGCTGACCCAGACAATCAATAAAGAAAATCAAAAGAAAACGTGTCAGATTTATGCACTAGGAACTCTCAAAGCTCGAAAGACAGACCATCTTTAAACTTCTAATCAAATCAAATCACTTTTATTGTCACATCACATTACTGGTACACTGGAACAGCACATGAGAGTGAAATTCTTGTGTGCAAGCTTCACAAGCAACAGGTGTGCAAAATACAAAAACATAAGAACAAAGCAAAATATAAGAATGGATAAATACATGTACAAATATAAGAGTGTATGTGCATTACTGAATATGTATTCTAAATATGTATATCTACATGTGTGTGTGTGTGTGTGTGTGTGTATACATATATATAAAATTAAATAAAAATAAAATATACGGAGGTCAGCAGTTGGAAATGTGCAAAACAAATGACATTTATGTACAGTATGGAGTGCATAGTGTCAAAATCGATAATTACAGGAATGTCGACCTGTAGATGTCCTGGAGGGAGGGAAGCTCACCTCCAATTATCCATTCAGCACACCGCACTACTCTCTGGAGAGCTTTGCAGTTGTAAGCAGTGCTGTTGTCATTCAGGTGGCAATGCATCCAGTGAAGATGCTCTCAGTGGCACAGCGGTAGAAGGTCCTGAGGATGTGGGGGCTTATGCCAAATCTTTTCAGTCTCCTGAGAAAGAAGGAGACTGTTTTGTTTGTGTGTACTGACTATGTGAGATCCTCTTCCAGATGTACACCCAGGAAATGGAAGCTGCTCACTCTCTCCACAGCAGCTCCGTTGATGGTGATGGGGGAGTGTGCTTCTCTGCACCTCCAGAAGTCCACTATCAACTCCTTTGTCTTTGCGACGTTGAGGGTAAGATGGTTGTCTCGGCAACAGTGACCTCCTCCCTGTAAGCCGTTTCATCACCTTTGGTGATAAGACCCACCACTGTGGTGTTGTCCACATACTTCACAATGATGTTGGAGTTGCTAGTGGCCGTGCAGTCGTAGGTGCAGAGTGAGTACAGGAGAGGGCTCAGTACACACTGTGGAGCACCAGTGTCCATTATGATGGGGGATGAGGTGATGCTGCCCAGTCTGACCACTTGGCGTCTGTCAGACAGGAAGTGAAGGATCCAGCTGCAGAGAATGAGCAGGTGTTCATCCGAGATTATGTTTTCTAAAAGTGGAACCAAAGTGGAGCATACAGGGAAAACTAAGTGGCCCTAATATAAAGCCTGTGGTAATCCGAAAGATCGTCCTTTTCCAAAGGTGAGAGAGAACAGTCAGTCAGAGATACACACTGGATCAAACACAGATCTGCATGTAATTTGAATCAAACATTTGTGAGAAGGACGGCTGTGCACAATGACCTACCTGCCAGCTCTTCTCCTCCATTTAACTTGCTTCTTTAGTAGTGAGTGGAATAGATTCATAAATCCTGGTCCAGAGAAGACAGAACAGTCAGTCAGGAAGAAGCAAGCAAAATATCAACAGATGTAACATTGCTATTTCCAGTTTGACACCAAGATCCAAATAATGAGTCACATGATTACACTTAGATATTTAATATAAATAAAACAAACTTGATCAGTAAAGAAGATTGAAAGAAGGATGAATGATGCTTTCAGTATTCAGGTTCTGATGTGAGCTGAGGTTTTAGCAAATATTGGATTTAAACCTGCAGGATGTGCGCTGAGTTAAAGATTAACTATAAATGGTCCAGCTCCAGTCTTTACATTTCACACCAACTTTACAACAGACAACAACAAGAAGAGGAAGAGGACTTTACACAGTGGAAGAAGGTCCATCAGTCATGGGTTTTCTCTTATTTCTGAAGCCTTGAAACCGCTCTGTAAAGCTTGCACCATGTTTTCCTGCAGAGGAAACAGACAACATTGATTCAGAGTCTCATTTAACTTGTCTTCAATCTCTGGTGCGAGTTATCAAGAATATTTGAAACATCGGAATCAGGACTGCAACCATTACTCAGTGATATCAAAGAAAACTATGGGAACCTTTCCTCATTTCAAGACAAAGCAGAACCATAAAATTACACTAACAGTTAACATTTAAATATTGTTTTATTTTAGTGTCAGTTTCAGAATGAGTGTATTAAGTGAATCTATTTGGCATCTGAGACTCAACAAAAATGGACACTTGATGTTTTCACAGCAGTTCCTCAACTAAAAGAGCAGTAGGTGGAGGAAGCTACATTTACTGACCTCTGACAGTAAGCGTCACAACTTTCTGTCTAAGGATGTCTTCACCCTGGGAGACTGTGCACATGTAGAAACCACTGTGGGTGTTTTGGGGATCCTTCAGGGTCAGACTGAGGTCTCCAGTCCTCAGTGGCTCTTCATTCATCTCTGTGCGACCTCTGTAATCCTGTCCCTGTTTTTCTAGCTGGTTTTGGCCATCCTGATAGGTGTGGACGGCGTCTTTGGCATCAGCACGCCTCCACTCGATTGTGACATCATCGGGTAGATCAAGAGTGGTTTTAAAGGGCAGCAGCACAGACTTCTTCCCCTTTGTTACTTCGACTATTTCCACCTTGTAGCCTGATAAAATACAACATGAGCTGTAAAAACAGACACAAGTTATACATTTACTGACCTCAGATGAGTTTACTGACCTCTGATACTGAGTATCACTACTTTCTGTTTCAGGATGGCTCCATCTTTTTTGTAGACGGTGCAGGTGTAGACTCCACTGTCAGTAAGTCGAGGGTAATAAAGGGTCAGAGTGAGGTCTCCGGTTCTCAGTAGCTCTTCATTCATCTCAGGGCGGTCATGATAGTCCTGGTGTTGCTCTTCATGCTTGTTTTGGCTGTTCTCATAAACAAGGACCTTCACATCTTCAAGGTCTGAACGTCTCCACTCCACTCTGACGTCCTCAAGCAGCTCAGCTGTGGTTTTGAAGGGAAGCAGAACACGCTTCACCCCCGGTGTCACCTCCACTGTCTGAAGCTCGTAGACTGAAGAAAGTAGAAACAAGTTGTACAGACAGGCAGAAGTTATGTGCTGCAGTTAATTCATATCAGTTTGATTTATGTAGTGTCAGATCCCAACAAAAGTATATCCGAGTGCTTTAGAATGAAAATAACTCTAAAATACCAAAGAGAGAACCACACTGATCAGGTAATCTCATTTGAGCAACACATGTGAAGCAAAATGATCTTTTATAAGAAGATACTTCCAATAGAAACAGGATCAAGGAGGTGTAGCCATCTTTTGGGTGGTGAGGGGGTAGAGGAATAAGATCAGAGAGACCACACATAACAAACAGGACAAATAACAAACTGCAGCAGAGAGAAGACAAAGTTCAGGACATGAACTAGTGGCGTATGAACATACAGGGAGTGAAATATGGGCATGAAAAAAATTTGTTTAGTGCATCATCGGAAACCCCCAGAGCCTGTAGGAGCGTGTATGAGGGATATAAGCAGTTCCAGGTACAATATTTATTTAATGTGAATGTTCACACAGGCACATTTGTTGGCCTTTTATGTGTATACATATAAAAGTACTCCATCTTTTGCTTTACTTTCAATGTACTTGCCAGAATAGACAAACAGACAATACAGATGTTGGGTCTGCGCTTCCACAGGCCCCGCTGGTTTAGAAACTTATTCTCATTAACGACAAACAAGACGAACATCTTTTACTTGCTACCAAGGGAGGCCCGCTTGGTGTCTCAGGAAAGCACTGAATCCAACCACAGACGACCTCGACTCAACTTACCGCCTTTTATTGAAAACAGTTACAGTACACACAAGCACCTCCCATTGTAAAACCCCCCTATGGTTACAAAAGACAAGGCACTATGTGTGTATGTGTGTGCACTTGTAAGCACGTGTATGCATGTGATTGATGATCAATCTGAAGCCGAATGTCTTGGACGCTGTATGCATTGGAGACCTGGCGCACCTAAATATATAGCAAGGTTTCTCTGGGAATGCCTGGCAGAAGTCCTGGTCTGTAAGATCTTCAACTCCCATCACCTACAGCATTCTGACTGAGACATCAGGCAGAAGAAAGAGTCCTATCGGGCTCTGTTTCCCTGTGGGACTTAGGAGGCAGCTGATGAGTACCAACAGGCTAAGCAGAACGTGGCTTGGGTGGTAGATGAAGGAAAAACTAGGATGTGGGAGGAGTTCAGAGAAGCCATGGAAAAAAAACTGTCTTGTTGGGATTCTGTCATGGGCCTTGTGTGCAGTTGGAGTCAGCAGGACTCCACTCCAAGAAGCAGAGTCTGGTTGGCTTTAAGATGGTTAACCTCCTAGGACCTGGCATCCACATATGTGGACATCACATTCTGGGTTATTTAGACCAAAATACTAAATCTTGCTCTACATACCCCTGATATCCACTTACAAGGACATTATACTGTTACTGTTCTATTGAAATTTTAAACAAATATCCTCATATGTGGCTCTCATTTTCTTAGAAACAAAAATCAGGTAAAAAGAAATCTGGTAATTTGTTGTTCGGGTCTTAGGAAGTTAAGAAGGGGGACCTGAGGGTGTGTTCCAGCTATAGGAGGATCACACTCCTCACCCTGCCTGGGAAAGTCTGTGCCAGGGTGCTGGAAGGGAGAGTCCATCCGTTAGTCGTACTTTGGATAGAGGAAGAACAATGTGGTTTTCTTCTAGGTCACTGAAACTGGACCAGCTCTTCACTCTCTCAATGATACTCTAGCTGCAGGTGAGTTTGCCCTAGCAGATGTTTAGAAAAATTCAAATAAATAGTAAAATACCTTTAACAGCAGGATTTAAATGAGTGCTTACAGAGAAACTCAAAGAAATTTCAGCCCTTGCTTTTCAAACCCATTGATTAAAATAAACCACACATTTTTTTTACTCAGTACTGAAACTGAAAGATCAAAGTTTTTGGCTTCGATCCTGAACCCACTGGTAGGCAGCTCTAAACACCACAACCAGAACACCTTGGACTTGGTAGGAAGGTGTTGGGATGAGTTTCTTTCACACTCAGTCGGAGGCACACAAAGTAATACACACATAAACCTCACACGGGCTGAGCACACACAATGAAACGTTTCTCCCACTGAACATGTGACATCCAGATGAACAGAATCAACTTTTTGGGATTTACTATAAACAGTGTTGGGAAGGTTACTTTTAAAATGTATTCCATTACAGAATACATGCCCCAAAATGTATTCTGTAACGTATTCCGTTACGTTACTCAATGAGAGTATTCTGAATACTTTGGATTACTTAATATATTATCATGCTGTTTACAACTACGTGAATGTACTATTGCTGTGATTTATTACTGTTACTGAAGGTCCACGGCTCCGAACCATAGTAAAGGGACCTCTGGCTAATACGTCGGGTTCTGTGTTGGGCTCGTAGCCGAAAAATAGCTTTACTTTGTTGTCTGGGTCAACTTTGCTTGCGAGAGACAGAGAGAGGCGTTGAAAGGCTGCTCCAACGGAACTTATTGTTTTTGGAGGAAAACACGAACACGGTGTACAGTCGAGTCTTAATAGCTTACTTACAACTGGGCTCGTCAGGCTCTCTTCTTGGCTGCAGTGGTTATTATTATATTTACATGCTTCCAGCTCCCGTTTTTGCTCGATGACAGCTCGTACTTTTCCTTTTTCTCCCTCCTCGCGCTCACAGACACATAACGGGTATGGCAGTCCATTCTCCCTGCAGCACGGACTACACTGCCTATGATGCTACATTCTTTAGAGCTATACCGGTAGCATTCTTCCTATTAGCTTAGCACAACAACAACAAAAAGGCCTCTCTCACCCAGGAAACACGCAGAGACAGAGCGTCACCCTGTAACCATGGCAACCGTAACGCTGCCGCCTGGAACAACAGAACAGCTGTCAAACAAAACCCAAACAGTCCTGACCCGCGACAATATGAAACAGGGAAGTACCGCCGTGTAATCCATTTATTTCAACAAAGTAACTGTATTCTAAATACCACCTTTTTAAACGGTAACTGTAACGGAATACAGTTACTCATATTTTGTATTTTAAATACGTAACAGCGGTACATGTATTCCGTTTCTCCCCAACACTGACTATACACATGTTAACATTGCCACTGCTAACTGCTTATTTACCTATATGTTAAGTTTAAGATGGTTATGCTTGGTCAGATGTACTACCTGTCAAAAGTTTTAGAACACCAGTTTTTTTTATTGAAAATTAAGTCGTGAAATGTTTCATTGCACTTTGAAATGAAAGTATTGTACAAACTAGAAAGTGAAGATTTCTCTGGCAGTTCACATCTTACCTTGGTACCATTTCAAGCTATTCATTGGAATTGAACGACTTGTATTCCAATAAATAACTGGAAAAAGTGGGGTGTTCTAAAACTTTTGGCCAGTAGTGCAGATTCCCTTTTTTCATGTTTTTCATACAGTCAATGGAGTCCAGAGTGTTGACAACAGGAATTGACAACATACCACAGCCTCTGTGATGTGCTTACTGACCTCTGACACTGAGCACCACCACTTTCTGTTTCAGGACTTTTCCATGCGTGGAGACGATGCAGGTGTAGACTCTGCTGTCAGTGATGCCAAGTTCTTTCAGGGTCAGACTGAGGTCTCCGATTCTCACTGCCTCTTTATTCATCTCTGTGCGACCTCTGTAAATCTCGTCCTGTTCACCTGAAACGTGCTGGCTGCTCTGAAACGTGTGAACTTTCCTGTGTTTGGAGTCTGAGCGTTTCCACTCCACTGTGGCATCCTGAGAAAGGTCATCTTTTGTTTTAAAGGGCAGCAGGACAGACTTATTCCATTCTGTCACCTCCACCGTCTCCATCTGGCTCTCTGAGAGGAGAACACAGTAGAACATGAGACAGACAGACATCAGTGAGGTTGATCCTCCATCATGTCCTCTGCTGTGTAACCAGCAGCTCCTGTTTTCAGTGTTTCTCTGACTTTGAGCTCGACTGCTTGTGTGTTGATGTGTGAGGCTGCACAAAGCGCTGCTTTGCTCTGCTATCTGCTGCTTTCTTTAATCTTCTGGATTTCTTCTGTCACACCTGCAGAAACTTACAGCGTCTACCCTTCAGCATGATGCTGGGGAATTTGTGTTTTTAACAAAGCAGTGAGTCAGCAGGAATCACAGCCTCTGCTACACAGCATGGATCAAACTTTTGTTTGGACTCTGGTTCTGTGTGTGTCACATGTGGTGTGATGGACCCTTATTTTTGTGTTGTTATATTGACAGTGGTAAATTTATTGACAAAAATTCTTGTTATGGATATGTTGCCATGGAGATCTGACATAGTACAGCCAGATGTTAAGTTCTGTAGAAGAAAGAAGCAGTGTGGAAATGAATGAGTTAATGAGCTGATACAGGGAATTAAATGGCAGATGTTATCCCATGGTTTTTTTTTTTCATTCAGAGGTCTGTGCAGGCCTTAATCGGATTCACACAGCTCCCTCAGTTCGCAAGTTTAATCAAAATGTCTGCATTTATTCATTCAAATGAAAATGTGTCAGCAGCAGTTTGATTTTGTTCAAATTTATGGAGGATCCAGAAGACAATCAAAGCTGTTCCACTCACCTCTGACAGTGAGAGACACCACTTTCTGAAGTAGGAGGCTTCCATCCTTGCTGCTGACGGTGCAGGTGTAGACTCCGGTGTCAATAATGCGGGGCTCCTTTAGTTTCAGACTGAGGTCTTTATCTCTCAGTGGCTCTTCCTTCATCTCTGTGCGGCCTTGGTACACCTCGTCCTGTTTGTCCGGCTGATTTTTTCCACTGTCATACACGTGAACCTGCATGTGTTTGGGTTCAGTGAGTCTCCACTCCACTGTGGCATCCTGAGGAAGATCCTCTGTGGTCTTAAAGGGCAGCAGGACAGACTTTTTCTCTCCCTCTGAAATCTCCACCATCAATACCTGGCTGTCTGTGAGGAAACAGAGCAGATCATGAGGTGTGCACACAACACCAACAACCAACACATCATTCTACCAGGACCTCAAAGAGAAGGTGTTTGATTGTTTCAGTGCTGAAGTCATGGAGGACAGAAAAATAAGAAGAACTGTATCCACTGGAGGTCTTTAGGGCCACAAATCTCAAGTGTTGCAAATTAGCATCAAGCCACAACTGCACAAAGCTCAGATCAATGTAGAGCTACTAACAATCATTTAGCCATGTTCACATTAGCTAGCTTCTCCTGACAGATGACACACATCTGGATGTCGGGGTTCCCCTTCCTCTGCAGGGAAATGAGTGCCCACAAAGGAAGAATAAGAGGAAAATCATTCACTCATTACTTCCTGTCCAGTTCTGGCTTACAACAACAAACCAAACAGCAGCACACACAGACACAAGGTCATCATACCTGCTGGGCATTTCATCCTTTTATATCTATAACACATGACGATCCCACTGCTGACAGCCAGGAGAGCCAAGATAGGCAGGATGCCAGAGAGGACCCAGGGCCAGGTCGGAGGACGCTCTGTGGTGAACAGAAGAAACCTGAACATGAAACATGTTGAATTCACAGCAGATTTCCTCACTCGTTCACTACTCTGTGTCCTGATCAATGAGCTCATTCACAAAATAAAATCGTTTTAGATGCAATTTTTATTTAATGTAACAAAAGTGGACCGTACAATCTACAGCTCAACTAGCAAGATGTCAGCAACCTATAAGTGAAAAGATGATAGGTTCTTACTAAGCAGACATTTTATTAGTTACAGCATGCACTGAGCTGCTGCCATGTGATTGGTTGATTAGATATTTGCATTAAAGAAAAGCTGAACAGGTGTGCCTAATAAAGTGGCAGTGAGTGTATATGTGTTGAAGTTGAATTGTGTCCCCTGCAGGAGACACTTGGACATCTCTCAGTTTAGATTTCACACCATTACAGAGTCAATGTCACAGAGCCTCACTGGACACTTTATTAGGTACACTTTGCTGGTATCCTTTTGCCTAGCTTGTTAATGGCTCAGATGTGACATCATCACTCACATGCTGCACATTTATCATGTGACTCTTCTGTTCCAGCACATACCAAGGATGCTCTGTTGGACTGAGATGTGTTACTGTGGAGGCCGTCAGAGTGCAGTAAACTCATTGTCATGTCTGAGATGATCTCAGCTTTGTTACCCTGCAGGAAGCATACACTGAGGTCATTATGGGATGGACACGGTCAGCAATAGTACTCATGGCTGTGGGGTTTAAACAATGCTCAGTTGGTATTTAAGTGGCCAAAAGTGTCTCAGGAAAATCTCCCCTACACCATCACACCACCAGCTGTCTAAGCCTTTAAGTTAGCATGGATCCATGCTTTCATGATGTTTTTACCAAACTCTGACTCTACCTCTGAATGTTGCAGCAGAAGCCAGGAAACAGATGCTACCCCTCTGTTGTCCAGTGAGTCTGTGCTCTGGTCTTAGCAGATAGATATGGCTGTAACTCAGGCGGTAGAGCAGGTCATCTACTGATCAGAAGGTTGGTGGTTCAATTCCTGGCTTCCCCTAGTCTGCATGCCAAATATCCTTGGGCAAGATATTAACCCCAAATTGCTCTCCGATGCATCCATCGGAGTATGAATGTGTGTGAATGTTACTTAGAAAGCACTTAGAACAATGTGCTTGTGCGAATGGGTGTGAGTGGTTGAATGCACAAGTTGTGTAAAGCGCTTTGAGTGCTCAGAAGAGTAGAAAAGCGCTATATAAGAACCAGTCCATTTACCAAGGTGTGGCCTTAGCCTGCAGCTGTGTTTCAGACCTTCTCTGTAAACTCACAGATGATTGGAGGGAAAATCCCTGCAAATCACCAGTTTGTGAAGTATTCAAACCAGCACTCATTGCCACATTTAGAGTCACTAAAATCATTGTTCCTTCTCCATCATTGTCCTTCCGTACAATATAAAGCGCCTTGGGGCGACTGTTCTTGTGATTTGGTGCTATATAAATTTAACTGAATTGAATTGAATCCATTCTGTTGGTTAGTTTGAACTTCCGCAGGTTGTTTTCAGCATGTCTACATGCCTAGGTGCAGTAAGTTGGTGTCATGTGACTGGCTGATTAGATATTTAAATCAATGAACAGCTTACTGGTGTACCTAATGAAGTGTCCCATGAGTGTACTTAATGGCCATGGAACCTGTATAATTCCACGAATCTTTAGTCAGTGTTTTGGAATGTGTGTTATCAGTAGGGCTGCCACGATTAGTCGACTAGTCACGATTACGTCGACTATCAAAATCGTCGACGACAAATTTAATAGTCGACGCGTCGTTTGAAGCTTTGTAAGATCACAAAAGACGCAGGAATAAGTAGTAGGATTTAAGAGTGTAATAACGGACTGAAACAGAAGATGGCAGCACTGCATGTACAAGGATGCCAGCTGCCGTTAAACCCCGAAGAAGAAGAAGCTGTGTCCCAGAATTCATAGCGCGGCCCTGCTCAGTTTCCAACAATGGCGGCAGCTAGTTAGTTTTAATATTACTCTAATTATTCTTTCTGGGTCACAAAATAAATGTTTAACATATTTTCAGGCGAGAATGTAGCTGTGTAAACCTCAAATATCTGCTCAGTTTATCAAGACACCACATATTTTCAAAAGCGCTCCGACGTTTTCGGAGACGTCTGTTACCCACTAGCTCGATAGCTAGCCGGGGGCAAGGCTCACTAGAGCCCATGAGAACACCGGACTCCCGGCAAATCATTTTCAAACCCACCGCCGTTTTTCGCTACTCAGGTTAAACATACATAAGTCACTTAGATAACTTAAAATGTTATTGTTTGGCTTTTTTCAGTATTTTATTTGTTCCTGAGTAAATCGGTTTGGCTGAGATTAAAGTTATAGTTTTTACACAGCTGAATAAACGTCAAGCAGACAGCTGATTATCAGAAGTGTGAGATGCTCGAGAATATACTCCGGTGTCCTGTTATATTTTAGATAGCAAGGAGCAGGTGGCTGAGTTTATTAAACTCCACCGAAACAATCTGCAAATTTCATTTAAATTTAATAAACTATCATATTGTCTTTATTTTTAGTTAGCACATACCTTAAACACTTAAAGCTGTAAGCTAATGATAGTTATATAAGAGCAGATGCTGCTGGTACAATAAGCTGTATGTTTTACGTCCAATGGATGATGATCTGATTAGTCGACTAATCGCAAAAATAATCGGTGACTAGTCGACTATCAAAATAATCGTTTGTGGCAGCCCTAGTTATCAGCCAGTGGTGATGTGTGAGCTCAGAGTTACAACATCTCATACTCCAGTCACACATTACTGTACACACATCATAACGACAGTACAGACGATTTCACACACTGACCTTTGACCTTCAGTTGCACATGGGTCTTGCTCTGATCTTGTCCATATTTGCGGACGATGCAGGTGTAGGTCCCACCATCAGAGACTGTAGGGTTCCTCAGGGTGAGGCTGAGGTCTCCAGTCTGCAGGGCATCGGCTTTCATCGATGTTCGGTTGGTGTAACGATGGTTCTGATCATTCAGAATATCATCTCCGCTCTCCACACGCATGTGGACTGTTGGGATCTTGAACTCATCACGGTCCCAGACCACTGCTGTGGAGCTACTGGAAACATTAACAGGTACCTGACAGGGCAGCAGGACAGACTCCTCCCCTTCATACACCTCATACACTTCCACCCCTGAGGCATGCTGGGAAACTGATAAGAGAAACAGAGTGTCGTCATTCAGTCTGTCCACAGGGTGGGTCACATGTCGGGATGAGTTCTAACAACAGGTTTTAAATTAGTACCAGTAATGACCACAGTGTGTAACACTAGAAACCTTTGAAAACATATTGAAGCCCATCAGGAGCCTCCATCAGCGCTCAAAGGTATGATCAGGAGCCAAAGAAACATCTGCTCCATGCAGACAAGTTTTTCTTGGAAGGCCTTCATGTTTGAGCAAAGGATGCTAAACCGCAGACTTCATCTATTCCAGCAACACAGCTTCATAAGAGAAGAGTCCGGCTGCTGAACCGCCCTGCCTGCAGTCCGGACCTTTCACCAGCTGACAACATCTGGAGCATCATGAGCTCAACAACAGGACGAAGCAGAGCCAGGACAGCTGAGCAGCTAGAACCCTCCATCAGACCAGAACCGCTGCTATCCTCAGCTCACAGACTGATGTTAAAGAGGACACATGGACCTGTGCTACTTTAGAGAAATTTTCCATTTTCAAACTCCAGCGCTTCTCTGAATTCCAGATGTTTCGTTTTCAGGTTTCTGTACTTGAGCATTTCTCGGGGAGCTCATATTTTTACCCTCTATGTTTTCAAAACTCCACTTTTTACATTTGAAACAAGCTCATTATCTCACGTCACTGCACACCTTCCCTGATTAACCTGACCTCAGACTCGATGTAAAGTCCTCACACATGACACGAGTCATGTTTATTTCCTTAAAAGCAGCTCATTCAGCATATGCGCTTCTCTGTCTGCTGTTAGACAAATCCTCACACACACATTTTCTGCTAATTGGCAAAAAAATTATTGCCTGTATTCAAATTGCTGTAAATGACTTGTTGGTCTAATCTAATCTAATCTGTCATAAATGATATAGAGTCATTTTAAGCCTGAACATTCCTGCCACAGGGTAAAAATCATTTTCAGTCCAGCTAAAAACACACACGGAAACTTCTTCCTGGCACACCAGCATCATCCCCTACTTTGACAGTAAAATCAGTGAAATGCAAACGTTTGATCACTGCAGATTGTGTGGGAGCATTCCTGGTCAGAGTTCAGGGATTATGGTGTATTAATGACGTAAAGCTGAGAAGAAGCAGAAGCAACACAAATGTCAACCATTTGTGTTGCTTCTGTTTGAAAGACATTAATAAAAGTTCCTACAGGTCACCCGAGATCAGCCAACCGCTTCCTTTACTGTGAAAAGGTTGTGAAACATCCTAATCATGCTCTTAAAAGTAAAAAAAAAAAACTGGGTTAACATATAAGAGTTAAAATAAACTCTGCATTCAGTTGGAGACAAAACTTCATTTGTAAAATACAAAACTACTTGTAAAACCTGGAGAGTAACAGACTAAGCTGTGACTGAGTGTGACTCATCCAGCATTCTGTTATTCACTGAGTTGAAGCAGAGACCGGTAAATACTGAAAACATCCCCCTGTGGCTGACGGCAGCCCAACTATAGACGGGTTCAAAGTTCTTACCGTGCACGAGCAGCAGGAAGGACACGAGGCTCTTCATCCTCCTGTGACAGAGACGATAACCAACTCTGCTCCACCCGACACCCAAAAACTCACACGGCTCTAACTTTCCAGCTGTAACAAGAAAGTTTTACTTTCGATTTCAACCTTCAAAGTAAAAGCTCATAGAGACGTATTCAGAGACTTCTTTATTCCATCCGAGGGGAAAGTGCTGCAGTCAGTGACAGCAGGAGCTCAGTAAAAGCTCTATTTTTATTCTCTCTATCATTCTTTTTTTTTTTAAATCGCTCTGTGTCGTAGTTTACAATTGTTACATTGTATTTTACAATTACATTGTAAATTACATTACAGTTACATTGTGTATTACAATTGTAATGTAAAGTGTTTGTAGTTTGTAAAGCTCTGTCAGTAGCGGTTTTTGATACGGGCGACACGGGCGGTTGCCCGGGGCGGCATCGTGGTGGGGGGCGGCATCACGGGCATCGGCAAAAAAAAAAAAAAAAAAAATAAAAAATTGCTCGTACTCATGCTGCCCCGACATCAGCCAGCCATATTGGGAATGGCATAGGCACCGATCGGCTTTCTATTGCCCATTTGCTGGGAGTAAGGGCGCCCTCCGTTTGCGAGGTGCGCCTGCTGCTTGCGGCGCAGAGAGGAGAGGGCGGGGCGGCGGGGGATTCTCTGGCTGGCTGGAGCGGCATCTAATAACCAACTCGCAAAATAAAACAAAATAAAAACACCAGACATCATGATACAGACTTATAATTTGCACCGATGTTTTTTCGAAATTCTGTACACGAAAAGTGAGCGTGAGAGCCCTCAGTGCGCCTGCTCGCTGCTGAAGTCAAAGTAAACTTTATTGTCATCTCCGCTACATACAGTCCAGTATATAGAGAGACGAGACGACGAGGCTCCAGTTACAGCAGTGCAAGTAAACAAACAATAAATAAAAGAAGAGTAAGAAAATAAATATACACTTTAGGACTCGGGGTAAAGGGATCAATGATAATTTAAAATTTATAATTTACAGTTTGATGATTTAAAGTCTCACACACAACCCGTCGAAAGGGGAGGGGGGCCTGCTTCTTCCAATTAGAGCACATTTCATTCATAATGTTGTAAATCCAAGCCCATTATGTATTCATGATTTGAATCCTGGGTTGTGTGAAATCCCAGAAATAAACCTTAGACAAAGTGAATCTGTGAACTAAGGTGTAGAACAGGGGTCAGCAACCTTTAACACCGAAAGAGCCATTTGGACCCGGTTTCCACGCAAAAGAAAACACTGGGAGCCGCAAATACTTTTTGACATCTAAAATGAAGATAACACTGTATATATTATTTTTTTTACTTTTATGCTTTGTGTGAACAACTAAGGTGTGTTGCTTATGAAATCCATGAAGTGCTACAGAGAAAATTACATTTTATTTATGTAATTAACACATTTTGAACTAAAATATAACAAAAGGAAAGACGCCCAGCTGAACTAAAATGATCCAGCAAACAAAAACTGTTGTCAGCCGCCACCCTTATACGATGATACGACCTGGCCAGCTCACCAGTCTAAATCAGTGGAAATCACTGCAAACATTTTAATGTTTAAAATTATTAATTCATGCATTCATTCATTTACAGAGTGGCTTTGGTCATTCTGTGTGAAACACCTCAAAACTGTTGTTCTGTGCTGCCCAACCTTTTTCGTATATGTCCAACAATATTTTTATTAAGGTGTTGTGGATAAATACAACAAAATAAAACCAGTACCAGTAACAAAAAAAAGAGGACTTATTCATAACACGCGGACCCAGGGAAACTGAGTTAATGATAAAAACATTTAAAAATGTAACGATAAAGGCCCTGAAAACCATAAATTTCCCACCCGAGCCTCAACTCTCGTGGCCTGGTACCAAACGTCTCACGGACCACTGGTCCATGGCCTGGGGGTTTGGGGCCGGTGCTGTAAAACACACGTGACACACAGATCAGCTGAGTGTTCCTGTGCACTCAGGAACCCTGATCCTCTCCTGTTCAGTTCGATTTTATTTATACAGCACCAAATCACAACAACAGTCACCTCGAGGTAAGGTAGAACCTACAATAATACATACAGAGAATCTTATGACCCGCTATCAGCAAGTGCTTTGGTGACAGTGGGAAGGAAAAACTCCCATTTAACAGGAAGAGCTCTTAAGCAGAACCAGAATCAGGTCCACCCGGTTGGGGGTGATGGAGTTGTCATATGTTGTTGTCCAGGCGAGATCCTGATTAGCGGTGGGAGCTGTGCATCTCTGATCTTCCTCTCCTCATCCTTTGAGATGTCCAACTTTTGGGTCGCCCTCGCTTCCTGCTTCCTTTTTTGGATTTGCACTGACTTTGTGCAATTTAAGATTTGAGACCACATTTCCACTTGCCCCTACACCTGTAAGCTCAGGTGGTTAAAGTTCACAGCTAAAATAAAATAAATTGAACTGATCCAGCAGAACTAACATTTTGTGTTTAATGTTAGTGAGCACAGAAGCTGTCTCTAGCTCCCCCTACAAGCTCAAACAGAACATGTAATGTCAGGTTGAGGTGATTATTTTGCTGATGGCGTTTGATTTCAGGAGTTGTTGTCAAGGTTACCTGTCAACCCATCAGATTTCTTCTTTTTTTTAAAGACCACCTGACTATAACTGACCTGAGCACACCCTGGGGACAGAAATATGAGGGAATAATATCAGGTAGTTGTGAAGGTGAACACTGAATCACCACCATCATCATCAGTTTTTGCTCATGTTTACCTGAAGGGTAAGACCTTACGTCCAAGTGGGCATTCAATGGATCAGCAGGATGTTTGTCTGGACACACACACACACACACACACACACACACACACACACACACACACACACAGTGAGAAATTGTGTGTTGACTAAAACTATAAAGGATGGTGTGTGTGTGGGTTGTTTTGGTGTTTTGGTGACACACACCTGTCCTGTGTGAAGGAGACATCAGCATAGGTGACATCTGAAAGAGGAGATGAGTCACTCCTTCCTGATAAATGAAGCAGGAAACAAAAACATATTCTAGTGAATAAACTGTTCGTTTAAAGTCCTTCTTATCTTAGTGACCTCATAGTACCATATCACCCTATTAGAGCACTTCAAATCCTTCCTTAGTTATACTGCAGTTATACAGTAGATCTGGGTTCCAGGTTCTGCTCAAGGTTTCATCCTGTTAATTATGATGATGATGATAATGATGAAAATGATTATAATGATTATTTTTTTATTGGGAGGTCAGTCAGTAACACATTGCTGTAAAATATGTTGGTTGGATGAGGTTATGTTTAATTTAATGCTTTCATGCCGAGCTGACCAAGCATCAAACACAAAGAGTACCAGCATAAACACCATATCCTGTCACAGCCACAGGTACATATAAGGTATGTAGACCACAGGATATGAAGTTTACACTTGGGCTGCTTCCTGTTGACAGAGATGAGAGCTCATAAACTTTCACATTATAAAGTATGTCAGAAGCAGATGAAACCACACAGGTCTTACTTGTTTAAACTCTAATGCAAAATATATTGTAGAGCCCAGAGTGGACATTAACACTCAGCTAAAGATTAATTAAATAATCACTTAATTCTTAAAGTACAAGAGCAAGTAAACTAAACAGTACTCTGGTCCTGCACTGGTTTAAACTCTAACAACTTAACAGAGTGAACCCTTTTATAGGCCCGTGCACTGATCATGACGGTAGAGGAGAAACAGCTGTCACATCATTTTTATTTTTATTATTATTATTGTTATTGTTATTTTTATTGTTATTGTTATTTTTATTGTTGTTGTTATTGTTATTGTTATTGTTATTATCACAAAGCATCTGAAGCACTGTTAAAATGGTTTCCCACTGCCTTTCAGAGGACGGTTTAGGAATGTGACACTGCTGCACTCTTGTAGACTCTTATATGATCCACACTGATCTGACTGCAAACTGTTAAATCTAAAAGACTTTATACCTTTTAATTTCCTATAGAGGAGCAGAGCTCCAAGCAGAACTAGAACCAGAAGAATCACAGAAACCAGACCGGCTATCATGGCAACGATGGAGGAGGAGGAGGAAAGAGGAGGAGATGCTGTCCCAGTACACGGACATGCAGAAGTATCGGGAGAGTTAACAGGAGAGGTGCAGGCTGTGGTGAGGATGAAGATGGTTCAGTCAGTTCATTATCAGGTCAGCAGGTGAGTGCTTGTCATTAAAACAAAAGTGATGTCAGTGTTCTGACCTCTGACCCGCAGAAAGCTCTGATGAGATTCTCCAAATGTGTCAGTAGAACATGAGTAGAGACCTTCATCAGACTGCTGGACATTTGTGATGATGAGCTCCGATTTAGATTCAGACCCAACATGACTTCCATTAATGAAGAAATAAGCTCTGACTGTGCCACCATTTCTCTGTCTGCAACGCAAGGTCATGTTAATTCCTGTCCTCACAGGAAGTGCAGGAATCTCCAGGATCACACGTTTATCTAACCAACAGAAACACAAACAGAGCATGACACAATGTCTTTGGAAAAACAGCAATTTTACATCCAACCTCTGGAAACATCTGCACAGAGACACAGCTGGAACATCTGACTGTCTGTACCTGAAACACTGATGGACACTTCATCGCTCTGCTGTCCAGATGAGTTCTCACAGAAGTAACTTCCATCAGACGAGACGGAGCAATCCAGAACACAGGAGGAACCATGAACCCTCCCAAAGCCTGGAGCTGCTCCACAGTCCTCAGTGGGTCCTCCTCTGGTCCTCTTCACTGTCCATCCATCAACTGTCTGTCCATCATCAACACAACTCAGAGACACTGAAGAAGATCCTCTGAAGACCTGCTGAAGGTTTGGACTGACAGACAGAGACACTGGAGGACACACACACACACACACACACACACACACACGCACACACAGAGTAAATGTATTTGTGTTCCTGTTGGAGTCTCACTGATTGTTTTCATTTCATCAACTCACCTGCAGAAACAGTCAGTGCAGACAGCAGCAGCGCACACACACCTGTAACAGGAGGACAAAGGTCAGTAAAGGTCAGAGGTCACTGTGTGGGAATTACTATAATTCCTGAGAATATAGCCTCATCAAATACAGTGAACTAACATCAGAAAACGTATAATAGTGAAACTGCTCCATTCACTAACCATCTGAAAGTTGTTACAAGCTGCTACAAATGTATCAGTAGGGCTGGGCGATATGGCCTAAAATTCATATCGCGATATAATTTGAAGCATGTGCGGTAACGATATATATCACGATATATTCTTTTCTTCTGTATAACGTATTTTCCACACTATAAGGCACACTTAAAATTCTTTAATTTTCTCCAAAATCGAGAGTGTGCCTTATGTATGAATTCTGGTTGTGCTTACTGACCTCGAACCGATTTTGGCGTGTAGAAATCTGTTAAAACATGTTTTAGTACAACTTTGGTAAGCCGCACTGCTTGATGGATTGTCAGAGCATTACGGCTGCCGTAGTGAGGAGCTTCGCGGAGTATTCTGGGTCCAAAACTCCGTCCCGTTCAGGTCCCAAAGTCAAACGAACACTAAGAGTTAAAAACGGTCTAAATTATTTCATCTTTAATAAAATCATCAGCGTTGCTGCTTTATCCGGTGTAACAATTAAGTTTAACATCCAGGCATCCATGAAAACAGAAGTTATTAAATTTAACGGAGTTAGAAGTTAACAGGAAGTTAGCTCGCTAGTTTACACCTAAACATTTCATACCATGTTCTGACTGAGAGATTTTTGAAACTAAGTAAAACGTACAGCTCTGCTACCACTTCCAACATAATGAATACAGGAAACTAAACAGCAGTGGCGTTTGCAGGGTTAGTGAAGTTGGACTACCTGGTATATAATATTGTGCTACGTGATTGCTAGCGACACAGCTATGTTAGCATAACATTAGCACAGTGAAACTGGAGGATGAACGCCAACTTTTTTTCCACTCGATAAAAGTGAATGTAAGGGATTCTGGTGGTTGGGGACAAATGCAATTGCATAGCAGGATGCTATACACGGGCCAAACTTCAGTCAGGAGAACAACTGAGATTATTCATCCACAATACGAGGTTGGTTATTAATATACTGCAACAACATGGGAATAGAACAGCTGCGAGAGAATTCAACATTAATGAATCAATGTTACGGAAGTGGAGGAAGCACAGTTTTTGGCTTTCCCCCATATTTCAAAAGTGCTTCATCTCTTTGCTATGACTGTCGCCCGGCATAATTTGCAGATGATAATGGTTGTAGCCGCTGCATGCTTTTGACCAAAACAGGCGCAGCTTGATGACATCATCAACATGCGCTATCGCGATAGAGCGATATAGTCAAAATCTCTATCGTTGGCCAAATTTATATCGTTTCTATCGTATATCGTTTATATCGCACACCCCTATGTATCAGTTTTACAAACTGGATGCAAAACTGATACATTACTGCTGGAAAGAGAGACTGAAAGCCTAACGTTGCAAAATCACCTCCACCTCAAAGCAGGCTGCACCAGTCTTTTGGTGCCTTATGGACACAGAGAACTATAAAGGTAGTGATTTTTGGGGGTCTGCTATTTTTGGGTCAACTTATTTCTGTGAATCAGCCTTTATCCCAAACCTAGTGAAGGTTTACTCATGTTTACCACTGGGTGGCTGTAGCTCAGGAGTTAGAGCAGGTCACCTACTGATCAGAAGGTTAGTGGTTTCATCCCTGGTTCCTCCAGGCTGTCGTGAGTGTGTCTGAATGTAGTTAGGGAAGCACTCAGTTTAGAGAAAGTGTGTCCATGTGGCATGTTGTATAGAGCACTTTGAGTAATCTGGGAGAGTAGAAAAGTGCTATATAAGAATCAGTCCATTCACTGTCTGAACAGAGTTTTGTCGTGTTTCTTTTGCATTATAATGTTCTGGCACATTAAGGTGATTAAGATACACATTAGGCTGACATCTGGGGCCAGAATCAACTGGCTTTGTGCTGGCCCATGTGTGGGCCACCTCTGGCAAACCAGATCTGGGCCATTGAAGGGCCGTCATTCTTTGCAGTATGTGGGCCATGTGTAAGCACTTTGTGTGGGCCAGTTCGGGGCCATACCAATTTTGCTATTTGGGCAGATTCAGATTTATGGCACAACATAGATGGGACAAGACTCGGCTGTCTAGCTGCATCTAAGGGGCAAAGGTCACTGTGTGAGGATGCCAAAGTTCACATTTTGGACAGAGAAGACAGATGGTTTGAAAGAGGAGTGAAAAAAGCCACAGCAACTGTCTGCTATCTATAATCCAGTGTTGAGATCCTTTCCCAGAAGCCTTAACGCCCACTCACATCCTGGGCCATCTGACCTCAGGAAATCACATGATAGGGTGGAGCCAGGTTTCACAATGAATTCACGTGAAATCTTGGCTGATTGTGACCTACACCCATTTTCAAACCTTGGCTTATGTGATTAGGTAGAGGATCAACAGGGGTCAATTGTCCCCGTTGAGGGGGGACACTCCCCCAGGGCTTAAATCTGGGACTCTCCACCATTTGACCCTAAAACTGAAGAAGCTTCTCGGATGAAACCTCTTCAAGAAACTTAAAGACGTCTAGATGCTTTTCTTTCCAAGCTCCTTAGAATGAATGAATGATGCAAACCTCAATGAGATGAAGCAATACTATAAAGTATAGTGGGCCTAAATTCAATTTTCAATTCAATTTTATTTATTTATATAGCGCCAAATCACAACAAAAGTCGCCTCAAGGCGCTTCATAGGTACAGAGAAAACCCCATGGCAGATGATGATGGCAGATACTCCCTTCACCCTGGCCAAAAAGGCTAAAATGACCAAAGAAAAAGTGAAAAACAGTTAAACATGAGAGGTTTTTGGACAAAGTTTGTGTTTTTTCCATTGTTTAAGCACTGCTTCCAGCCAAGAGTGATACCATATATACCCTATAGCTGCAGAAAAGGCTAACATTGTTATCTTTTTACGAAAAAAACAGCTGAACATGAGAGGTTTTTTGGACAAAGTTTATGTTCTCCATTCTTTAAGCACCGGTTTGAGTATCGTTTAAGCACCGGCACCATTTCAAAAGTAACAGTTTGGTACTGGTATAGGATAAAACCTAAATGATACCCATCCCTACGTGGAAGTACTGACGTTACTTTGAGTTTGATTCCATAAAAAGTGACAAAAACATTAGTGTCCGTTGTGCGTGGGAAGAAAACTTCTTTTTACAGCAAACCCCCCCCCTAAACATCCAAGCAAGCACCGGGAGTGCGCTACCACATAATGGGAAATTCACAGAGAAACTCGCGGATTCTTCCACTGACCGCCGCGGCATACCTGCACCAGGGTAAACCTCCGCCTACCCCACTCCTGCTTTACAGGTGAAAAGAGAGCAACAGGACCGCTGAGTCTTTAATTTTATTTATTTTCTGCTGTGTTTCACTTCCATCTATTTGAAAGAGTGAGTGTAAACACAAAAAATATTTTATTTTATGTGCTGGAATGTGCAGAAAATAGGTTTAAATGTTAAACAAATTTCGGCCATCCAGGAGAGGCTCAGAGTAGAGCCGCTGCTGCTCCACATCGAAAGGAGCCAGCTCAGGTGGTTCGGGCATGTGACAAGGATGCCTCCTGGGCGCCTCCTGGGTGAGGTGTTCCGGGCATGTCCCACCGGGAGGAGGCCCCGGGGCAGACCCAGGACATGCTGGAGAGATTATATCTCTCGGCTGGCCTGGGAACGCCTTGGTGTTCCCCCAGATAAGCTGGAGGAGGTGGCTGGGGAGAGGGAGGTCTGGGCCTCTCTGCTTAGGCTGCTGCCCCTGCGACCCGGCTTCGGATAAAGCGGATGAAGATGGATGGATGGGATGGTTAAACAAATTTCTTCCAGTCAGAGAATGTTGCATATAACTGATAAAACAAGTTTTAAAAAGAGACTTTTCCATTTGATTACATTTTGTATGATGGATTATGCAGAAAAAGTAGAATTGGGCTGAAAGATCTATTGCTTTATCACCTATTCAGGTTGTAAATCGTGTTTTTAAAAAGTAACTAAGTAATTAATTACTTTTGAAAATAAGTAATCAGTAAAGTAACGGGATTACTTTTGGGGGGAAGTAATCAGTAATTAGTTACTGATTACTTTTTTCAAGTAACTTGACCAACACTGGTTAGAGCTAGCCTGGGGAGTAACGGAATACATGTACCGGCGTTACATATTTAAAATACAAAATGTGAGTAACTGTATTCTGTTACAGTTACCGTTTAAAAAGGTGGTTTTCAGAATACAGTTACCTTGTTGAAATAAATGGACTACACATCGTTCTTTTCCTGTTTCATATGTTAGGCTGTCCCCTCTCTATTTTTGGTAATTTCATGCCGGTGGAAATTTATATTAAGATTTAAAAATCTAGTTTGTATTGGTATGGCGAGTAGCCTTCAGTAATAGTAATATATCACACAGCAATAGTACATTCATGTAGTTGTAAAACGCATGATAATATATTAAGTAATCCAGAGTATTCAGAATACTGTCATTGAGTAATGTATTCTGAATACGTTACAAAATACATTTTTGGGCATGTATTCTGTAATCTGTAGTGGAATACATTTTAAAAGTAACCTTCCCAACACTGGTTAGAGCTGAGAGTAGGAAGTGTGTGATGGACTCACCGAGGAGCAGACAGACACATGCAGTCTCCATGCTGTCTGGATGACGACCGACTGAAGTGCGACAGAACAAGGACTTCAGCGACAGCACCGTCACTTCCCTGTTCACACCTCCAGCGTCACTGACCAAACCTGCTGCTGTGACAGATATTTAAAGTCATGTATGCTTTAAAGCAGCTGAGATGTCGTTTGAGTTTCTGTAAGAGATTTAACACAAAGTGCAGCTACACTGTTTCCCTTTATTATCTATTTTTAATATGTTTGTGTGGGTTGGGGTAAAATTTTGCTGCCCCACATAACCTTATGATCCCATTTATTTAATGTCATTGTGTCATTAGGCTTAATTAGGTCATTTACATTGTTATGCAAGATGGTGCTAATGCTTTGAGTTCCTTGACAATTAAACGGATTCACTGTCTCGATCGTGACATCAGCTTTGTCTTTGACGTGTAAGAGTTTAACTTCAGGGATGAATTATTGAATCCTGTTAAGCCCCACGCCCCTGGTACCGGGGGCAAAAGGGGGAGATCACGTTCAATCAGTTATAACACGGGTCAGAAATATAAGTTCCACAGAAACCTCTGAATCTCAGCTAAAAGCTCATAGAAACTATTATCTACAACCACCAAACACTACAAAAACAAGCCATGATTAAGAGCTTTTGCTGGTGTGAGCCGTGATGTTGAAAGGGTAGAGTGAAATAGAAAGGTTCATACAGTGAGTGTTAATAGATATCTTATCCACTGTAATATTGATTGATGCTAGGTGCTAAGTGTAATTTTTTAAATGTGATTTCAGACATAATTTTCCCCAAAATAACAAATAAACCTCAATGAAACTCATTTAACAGGGAACAGCTTACAACTTACAAAGACAATTATGGAATTATGGATGGAAATTCTTAGCAGGCAGAGTTCATTTGGACAAAGACTCAGACAGGAATGTTTGTGGTGAGAAACTTTAATAGTTTATCACTAAAGCAGAGAAACTGTGTAATACATACACAGTCACATCTGTCATGTCTGAAAAAAAAAGACAGAATGAAGAAGAATTAAGGACGAGGTCGTCCATCGGCATGACTTCCATTAATGAAGAAATGAGCTGTGATGATGTCCTCATGCACCCGTCTGTAATGCAGAACCACATCATCGCCTGTCCTCACAGGAAGTGCAGGGATCTCCTGGACCAGCCCTTTATCTGAGGAACAGACACAGAAACAGTGATGCAGAGACAGAATTAATGATAACGGAGACACCGCTGGAACATCTGGCTGTCTGTACCTGAAACACTGATGGACACTTCATCGCTCTGCTGTCCAGATGAGTTCTCACAGAAGTAACTTCCCCCAGAGGAGACGGAGTGATCCAGAACACAGGAGGAACCATGAACCCTCCCAAACCGCTCCACAGTCCTCAGTGAGTCCTCCTCTGGTCCTCTTCACTGTCCATCCATCAACTGTCTGTCCATCATCAACACAACTCAGATACACTGAAGAACTGCTGAAGGTTTGGACTGACAGAGACACTGGAGGACACACACAGACACACACACAGAGTAAGTGTATTTGTGTTCTTGTTGGAGTCTCACTGATTGTTTTCACATCATCAACTCACCTGCAGAAACAGTCAGTGCAGACAGCAGCAGCACACACACACACCTGCAACAGGAGGACAGAGTTCACTAAAGGTCAGAGGTCACTAAGTAAAGCAGGACTCATATGGATTGCATAATTGGTGGTAAATGGCAGCATGGTGGTGCAGTGGTTAGCACTGTTGCCTCATAGAAGGTCTTGAGGTAAATAGCATGCAGAATGAACGCCAGAACAAAGGAGGATGTTGAGGTAACGATACACCTGCTGTGTTAGGTTTATATTGTTGATTGTCATTTATGGCTGTGAAGGTTCTCAGTCATCCAGGTCATCATAGTCATAGTCAAAGAGCTTGCAAAGAAAAGCGTCTGGACTTCCAGACGCTTTTCTTTGCAAGCTCCTTTGATTGTCATTTATGCTTAGAAATATTTACTCATATATGCTTAGAGTTTTATAATCAATTGCATAATGATAGAGGTCTGATCCTCAGTAGTCTGTAAAGACTCTGTGTGCGTCCAGAGCACTCTGGAATACACACACATCTTAAGGTCATGGCAGAGGTCCTACTTTCTCTTTCTAATTTATACTATAGGAGGACACCTACTCTGTATCTGTTTAAGTATAAGAGCCCTTTGTTTAGGTGGATTGCTGGACTCCTGGTACCAGCAGGTCTGGGGAGTCTTCACACGCTCACATTTTGACCCCCCCCCCCCACACACACACACCTATATGTAAACACAAACAAGGTAGTCTTTGTTCACATGTATGCCTGTGTAAGACGTCATATGTTAATGAACCTATGCATATTCATGTAACCACAATAAAGAGCAGTGTTACGAGGGAGCAGATGAGAGCAACTGGGGTCAAGTGAAGGAACGGCGCTTGTCACTCTCTTCCTTGTGCACAAGTAACACAAAGAGCTCTGGTGACTTGCGTCTTGCTTTTGCTGTTGTTGTAGAATTGTCTCATTCCAGTGAGGGGTTGTGCTAGACCAGACCTTCCCAAAGGGGGGAAAAGGGGGGAAAAAACAAAACAAAACCAATAAACAAATGCTTGGACACTGCTAGCACGGGTGCCTACACAAATGCAAAGCAGGAGATGAAGCATAGCTGAATATGTTTCCAAACCAACTTCATTGTAAGGCAAAGACTAGAAAATATGGTGAAGCATATCTTCCCTTTGGTTTTACCTGCACAAGTGCCAAGGTAGGTCTCCACAGCATAATTGGTTTTCCCGTCGTCAGGAGCAGCACTGGGCTGTTCAAATCACAGACAAACAGTATCCCACAGCTGTTTATGTTTTTAAACCCATTTTGCACAGAGAAGCATTTTTTGAAAAATGTATTGACAGCAATGTTGAATATTATTACACAGGGAAAAAACAACTACATGTAAAATAATTACACTGTGACGCCTCTGCCTTTCTAAATAGAGGGACAGTAACTGCGTGTGTATATGTAAGGGTATAAAACCTGAAGATCAGTGTTGGGTAAGTTACTTTAAATTAGTAACTTAGTTACATTACTAGCTACTTTCATCAAAAGTAACTCAGTTACTTCAAGTTACTCGTTACTTTCAAAGTAACTAGTTACTAGGGAAAGTAACTTTGGTTTTACTCAGACTTCTCTTGTTAATGTGTTGCTTCCATAACTGGATACCCAGCAAGAGTACCAGTCTTCTAGCTTTCTTACTTGCCACAGTGCACTGTGCCACCTACCAAAAGAAAGGAAAAGATAATGTGCATATTTCCACGAGAGAAATCCCACGCCTGGACCGCCGTTGACCGCCGCCATGATACTAGCCTACGTCACTGCTTCATGTTACACCCAACACAAAAACTGCAGTCGCGGTGCTTTTGATTGCACTCAGAACTCGGAAATTCTGCCTTCTGAATAGGAAGATGTAGGTAACACCAGACTGCAAATAAGCTGCATACAGGGCTGGACTGGGACAAAAAATCGTCCCGGGCATTTTGACTAGAGACAGGCTGCCATTATAGGAAAAATCATAAAGCCTTTGAATGAAAACAAACACTGTTGTGACAGTGATGTACACTGTTTTGATGGTATATATGTATCAATCTATCAATCGTTTGTTGTAAGACTCAGATAATTATTTTTTTAAAAGCGAGACATTTTAAATGAGAATAAGAAAGTATTTTTTTGTGCCCCCCTTTCCCTTTTAATGCCCTACCTGACCCTCTGGCAACACTTTGCTAAACCCGCCCCTGCACAGTTACCAGCTGTCAGCTACTTAGAAAAGGATCCTGGTGTTATTTGTCTCTCAGAAACAGTTCATAACTTCAACTCATCCATGTCACCTAAAAGGTAAACCTGTTTCTCCATCACCTGTTCAGCTCTGATGATTCAGTAAGGAAATCTCCTGGTTTCATCTTCATGTTTCCCTCTCACCAGATAACCAAACCGATATCATGACCAGCAGCTTTTACAGCTGTGGCTCCAGCAAACATCAGCTGATACTAGAAAGTAATATTAAATAAATTCTAACAACAGCTGATCAAACGCGCTGCTGTTGTTTAACGTGACATCCGCTGGTTTCCTCTTTCTGGCGCGAAGTGGGTGATAAACAAACAAGAGAGAAAAGCCGATCAGCTGATCATTGATCAGTTTCATGATTGAAGTAGAAACAGGAGAGGGAGGGGAGAGAATGAGAGAAGAAGAGGCAGCTGTGCAGCGAAGACACAGAATAAATCCAGCTTTGTGTCTTTTTCATTTCATTTCTCAATACGAAACGCATAATATTTTCTCTGAATACGAGACGATTCCGTTTTTTAGGGGACGGTTGGAAACTCTAATAATTAACCTTATGAACAAAATAAAGTTCAACATCAGTAACATAGCACCCACCCAGCTGTATAGAAACCCCGTCATGCTAGCTAGCACGCAGTACGAAAAAGTCAGCATAACGAAAATAAACTCCACCTAAACTTGGTTTATATCTGACCCAGATGGACTGCAGGTCATAACTTCTTACCTGAAGTTCAGTTCACCTGACGCTCGAACGGGAGGCCGCTTCGGGTCTCTCCTCTTGCCTCCACTTTCTGTCATCCACCTGCTGCCTCCACCACTTGCTAATGTTACTGAATCTGTGGAAGCTCCGCGATAGCCACCACACGAAGTAACGAATAACGAGTTATCTAAATCCCAGTAATGAGTAACGCATTCCTGATTTTGGCATAATAACTAGTTATCGTGCTCATTACCACGATAATAACGTAGTTACTGTAACGCTTTACTTAATAACGCATTAGTCCCAACACTGCTGAAGATAGAGACAAAATACTGTTTATCTGCCATTCAGCAATTCATCTCACGTAAACAATAACGTGGCGCACAGCGTGACGTGAAAAAAAGGACACATATCTTTGAGGTTGCGTGATGAACTCTGTATTCCTCGTCCACACGTAAACGCAAAAAAGGAGTTTTAAAAAATCTCCGTTTTAAAAAATCTCCGTTTTCGGTGATTTGAAACGCCGTTTACGTGTGGACGAAACAGCAGCGTTTTCAAAAATACCTGTGTAGGTGTGGACGTAGCATAAAAGAGTTAGTAGTTTATTTTCTTACTACCTGTAATTTATTGCAGGTTACTTGTATTTGCTTAATTGTTTACTAAATGTTTGAGGTGTGAAATAAACCGCAATGGAGCAAAATATGGGTGTGTGGTTGGAGGATGTGTTCGTGCGTGGGGGGGGCGCAAACATTTTTCTTGTAAAACAAAGGGGGGTCCAGCAAAGAAAGTTTGGGAACCACTGGTCAAACAGACCGAGCTGCATCGTCTGTTTGCTTTTCGTCAGACTTGGTGACCACAGCATTGTTTTTTAAGTTTTATGATCCAAAGTTTTGAAACATAGAACGCGTGCTGGAATATTTTTCCTTCATATATTGAAAGCTTTTCAAAATGTACTTTTTTGAGTAATGGTCCATCTACTACCTTGAGTAGAAGTTCACATCAAGACAATAGCTCCTCGGTTCACAGTAGCATCGCTCAGCTAACATGCTAACAGCACATTTGAGCTACGAATCACTCAGGACTCACCAATCCCCTCCCTCCTGGCTCACAGCTTCTTCTTCTTTTTCTTGGTTGGCAACCAATGTTAAGGCGCTTTACCGCCCCCTGGCTCACAGCTCAGTGGACATTTAGATGAGAAAATATATATTTGACACATTTGAGGAAAATACTAATAAAATAAAATAAAACGAAATAAAATAAATGTTCCCTTTAGAAATTTTTTGCTCAATAAAAATAGTTGTTTTTCTTTTTCAATCACTCATCTTAGTAGTAGGATATACATAAAAAAAGAGAAACAAATTAAGTTTGAGTGAAAAAAGGACATTTTTTGCACTCTCTGGTCAACTGACTTAGGCTACGTCCACACGTAAACGGCGTTTTCGGTCACTGAAAACGGAGATTTCTAAAAACGCCTGCCAGGGTGGATATTTTCAAAAACTCGCAACTCGTTTTTGCATGAGGAAAACGGAGAAAACGCAGCGTCAAAGGTGTGCGCCTTTTTTGACGTCACACTCTCCGCCACGTTATTGTTTCGGTTAAATGAATTTCTACAATACTGTTACTGTTAATTGTACTCTCTGCAGTGTTTAAATGCTTACATATACACACACAGTTACTGTCCCTCCACACATACGACTCGGTTCTGCTTCTATGAGCCACCTTTGTTTACTATTTCCCACCGAGGTAGTGATGTTCGGATCGATCCTGAAATATCGATTCCTCCGATACCAATCATTTATGTTCTAGAATCGATTCTCACATTAAAATATCGATATTTTAGTAATTTAGAGTAAATTTGTAGTTTATCATTAACAGGAACACAGTGGAAAGAAACTATAACATTCAGATTGTCTACATTCAAAGGAACTACTTCCTCTTCCGCCTTTCATAGTCATGTGCGAAATATGGCTGTATAAATGTCTGGCACCCCTTTGGCGTGCGCACTCACAACAATGGCTGAGCGTAATCGGAGTCATGTGCGGACTTATTTTACCTCCACAGACGTGGTTTGGGATACATGTGGGAAAAAAGTGCTCCAAGAGTGAGGTGTTGTGGCCATACTAGGGAGACATTCAAAAGGGCTGTTGGGGGGTAAATACATTTTACAGGGTTTATTTATCGGATAAAATACGTTAAATGTCACCGTTTTCAATGGCCGACCCGGAAACAGCGGGGGTGTCCAAATTCAGAGGCTGCTTCCACCTGAGGACCCGGCCTTCGTGGTCTAAAGAAAGCCGGGTAGTACGTCACGAGCTCCCTCGGTGGAGTGAAACTCTGCCGTCTGCTCCTTGCTATCTAAAATATAACAGGACACTGACGTAAACTCTCGACCGTCTCACTCTTCTGTTTAATCATTTTCTGTTTGACGTTTATTGAGCTGTGTGAAAACCCCGGAGGAACCCTCCCGAGGGATTAATAAAGTTAAATTTAATTTAATCTAATAACTTTAATATCAGCCAAACCTATTTACTCACGAACAAATAAAACACTGAAAAAGCCAAACAATAACATTTTTAAGTTATCAAAGTGACCTATATATCATGTTTAACCCGAGTAGTGAAAGACCGCGGGGGTTTGAAAACGATGTGTCAATCGGCTCAGATATTTGAAGTTTACACAGCTACATTCTCACCTGAAAATATGTTAAAAGTTTTTTTGCGACCCAGAAAGAGAAATAAGAGTAATATTAAAACTAAGTATCTGGAAACTGGAATTGGCTGGTCCGCGCTATGAATTCTGCGATATGGTTTTTCAATGTTGTTGTCCGGGTGGAAAATCGGGAGAAATTCGGGAGAATGGTGGCGCCGGGAGTTTTCGGGAGGGGCACTGAAATTCGGGATTCTCCTGGAAAAATCAGCAGGGTTGGCATGTATGGTTGTGGCAACATCACTGACCTTGTCAAACACCTCAGAGTAAATCATATCACAGAATATGACGAGCGTATGTTGAGGCGAACCAAAGAGGAGGAGAGGGACAGGTGCTGCTAGGGCGAGACAGACGTCTCTCACGGAGTCCTTTAGTGCTGCAGGCAGGCAAGGTGTTCAAATAGCGCACAACTTCAGTTTTTTTATTTCTATATGATGAACTCTGCATTATTAAGTGATAAGAACAAGTAATCTGATGTCCTGTAATCATTTTGATGCTATAATTTGAGATACAATAAATAAAATAAGTTTTTGTACAACGTATCGGTATCGGATCAGTATCGTCGATACCACCCTGAATATTACTTGGTATCGGATCGGAAAGGAAATCAGTGGTATCGCACATCACTACACCGAGGCTTCTAGACTTCTGATTGGCCAACATTTCTACACGGTTAGGAGTATATCGCCACCTGTTGCTTTGGCCCGTGTACGTGTGGACGTAGCCTCAGTGACTCAAAAAACCCGATTTACTTTGGTGATTGACTCATTCAAACTCGATTCAGGAAAAAGAATCAAATTTACCATCACTACCTTCCACAATAAAAGCTGCCCTTACAACTGAGTGATTGGAAGATATCTCATTGATGGTGAACGCTGCCCCCTCCTGGCACCCAAGATTTTACCCGTGTGTCTTCAGCAATAACACTTAACTCTGTACAATAACACCCACCTCAAACATGGAGTAGATATTTGAGCAGGTACAGAGTCAGCAGCTGATCTCAGGCTGGTCACAGATTGACTGTCAGGTAGTCACACACACTCCCGCAGGAAGTGACCTCTGTCCTGTAATGATAACATGCTGTTTCAGAAGCAGCAAAGCAGGCGATGAAGAAGAACAGAGGGAAGAGCAAAAGAAGACTGTCTCCTGTAGCACTAACAAGTTCAAAAGAGTGATTAAAAGATTAAATAAAACTTGAAAATGAAAAGCAGAAGCGAATGGATGGATGGATAAAACTTTAAATATTGACAACAAATCACAGTTCTCTGACTCTCATTGACTATGAAAAGAATGAATGAGGGCAAAAAAAAATGCTTCATTACTGTGTGTGCAAAGGTCTCATGATATTCATCAGTACTGTCCTCTCTGAAGTGAACTGAAGAGTCTGATTCATAGAGCGATCATTGGAACTTTTCCACTCAGAGCCACAATTATCCACGCAGCTCATTTAGACTCAGCAGTTAACCTCAGATGCATATCTGTGGACTGTGGGAGGACATGCAAGATCCTCACAGAATGCCCAAACAGCAACCTCTTTAAAAAAAAGAAAGTTTAAAACAAGCTTGATCATCTGCAGATGGAAGTGTGATGCTGTAGTAGATTTCATATTATTTCAATAAAAGAAGGATGGGGCTTTAGGTCATGTATATTACAGGCAACACTGATCATACTACAGTTATGTCCTGATCTACACAGAATCCAACCAATCACTGTTCATGAGTTTCAGCAATGGATCCATGATGATGGTGAACAGTGTGCACAGCAGAGATGCTCTCAGTACTGTTTGATGTTCAGTGGACAGAAGACACGGGACCATTAGGATGGTGGATTTCCAGGTTCATGCAGACAGATGTGATCTGGTTATTAACTTCAGTGGAACAGAGATGAACGGCGTAAGGAGACAGATTCTTATGTTGCATACACACAACAGCTGGATCCAGTAAAGACACAAAAGAAATACTCATCCACACCATGGAACTGGACTGTGAGTCCTTACATAACCCAAATATCTTAATAATAAAGCATCTAACAACATTGTAACTTTGTGTGATACAAATCCAAAGATCAAACATTTAGTAGAAAACATAAAAATAAGTGGTGGATGTTCAAAGAATACAAAATGCCTGTAAAAAAGAAAAAAAATATCACTTAGAGATCTGATTAAATATCAAAATAAAGAAGCTGGAGATATAAAAGCAGCATTGCAGTAAATTAAAGTCATGATTTAAGATTTCTCAGATCGTCATGACACCAATATAAAATTATTGTTATTGTGGTACAGAGTTATTCATGGCGGCGTGATGATTTTACTTTTTTGATTTATGTTACTGGTACGGGGTCACAGCACCTGTGGACAGTTATACATGTGTCCTATAAACAGGAGAGGAACGGTTAGACGGGGAGGCATGGCTTGTCACCATTATCTACTCCTCCTCATACTTATGCAGTCTTTCGTTACTTGACAGTATTACAGCTGTGCACCAACTTTTCCCAAACACATCTCACATATTTTCTGTTATCAAACAGAGTTATCACGTATCCCACTGTCACACCTGGACACTGCCAACAAAAGAGCAAACTGTGGTTTAACACTGACACCTACTGGTACAAAGATGGAATGGCAGCTGCAATGTCCCTGACTTCTAGTTTAAACTACTTAACTTAGGACATTTTAAAATGAAAAGATCAGTCAAAGTTAAAGACAATGATTTTAGTGAGTATCATATTTACAATGTGTGTTTTGTTTTTTTATTTTATTCAGTCCTCCTCAGTGCCCAACTTCAACACATCAAGAAGGTAATGTAGCGTAACTTAAAGGGAGACACACATGGCTAAACTCTTAGCTGCTGCCTCATGTGGAAGCAGAAAGAGTGATCTGTAAGTGTGTGAAGTCCTTATATAATGTGTGCCAGATGAGGGCAATTGAGGGCAAACTAGAGCCTTTCAAAGGAGAGAAATGGAAACAATGTAAGTCTGGTGAGGTGAGGGAGAGTGAGGGAAAAGGGGCAGGAAGAAACAGGAACCTTTGTAACATTAACTTTAAAACATTTTACAGCAAACATGACGGTGAGCTGAGGCACTGTGGGCGTCGGCGGCGGCTGGATTAACATTCATTTAACAGTCTTAATCACATATCATCCCACTGATGTTTAGAAACATCTTCTGTTTTTTCTACTGACTGCCACCCTGTCATGGTGCTGTGCTTGGAGACCAGCTGTTCTCAAGCAGTCTTGAACAAAGTCTCAAACATGAATATGTTTGTGGTGAGAAACTTTAATGGTTTATGATTACAAAACAGAAACAGTGTAATACACACACAGTCACAGCTGTCATGTCTGAAAATACAAGTTATTGCAGAGCTGCAATATAACCTTTAAACATCCCAAAATATTTTACTTAAAAGCACTTTTAAAAACAACCACAAAGTGCTGCATAATAAGACCAAACATGTAAAATCCCAGGCCGACAGTAAAGATACAACAGCAAAGCTGATACTCTGAAGATACACCCCCTGCTTTTATACTGGTTACTGGAGCTTCAGGAGGGGCCAATGATGTCACAGAACAGCAGCCAATCAGAGACAGTAGGATGAAGGTCCTCCATAAGGCAGAGTGTGTCCTCACTTTCCTGTTCAGAGACAAACATCAGTGATTTCAGCTCGAAGCTGGTGAACTTTGAACTTTCCTAACACACACATGTATGTGCTCTGTGACTCAGCCGACACACGTCTTACCTTTTAGCTTCCTCCAAAGGAGCAGAACTCAAACCAGAACCAGGAAAACCACAGAAACCAGACCTGACATGATGGAGGCTGTGAGAGGAGGGCCAGAGGATGGGGACCAGTACCACCCGTCCTCCTCATCTTCCTTTTTTGATTTATTGTTACCAGTAGGGTTTTTTTTATTTGTATTTTCAGGGTCTTTTTTACTGGTACTTTGGGGGCTTGATGTTCTGGAAGAGTGAGTGATTGCTTTAGGGGTAGAAGAAGGAGCTTTTACAGTAGGAGGAGGTGGATCTGCAGGAACAATGTGATAGGGATAGTTCAGTCAGTTTATTATCTGGTCAGTTCATCAGTTCCAGTAGTCTGTGGAAGCTTCCTCACTGATAGACAGAGCTGTCTGAATTCTTGAAAGACTAAAGAAAGGAGCTTCAGGTTTTCCTGTGTCGCCTCCTGTAGAAGAGGATAAACTGAGACTATCTGTCATGAAAGTCTTTATTTATGGACTTTATCTGGCACAGGATGGAGAGGAGTGCAGTGACGGTCTGGGCGTACCCATCTTCTTCTCTCATATTCATCCCAAGACCGCAGACAGAAATCAGCATTATAGAATAACTGAGTTAGATCAGGATCAACTGCAGACGACTAGATCGAGTGATTCTACCTGATTAAACTTTTGCATATTCTCTGCCAAATTGCTTGAATACAATATCCACTATTCTCTGAGTCTCTCAGGACAGCAGCTCCACATGGCTGCGTTCTGATTCCTCTCCTGTACTCCCCTCACACACATGACTGCAAGCCTGCCTACAATACCAAAGGACAGGTGTGTCAACTGTGGTGGGCTCGATCAGCAGAGGAGATGGTCTCATTCCAAACAGACTCCCTGTATCTTTCACAGCAGCTATAAGATGTGCTTTTCTCTGCGGTTAAACCTTAGTGACTCACATTTGTGTGATTCATTCAAATATTCTCCTCTTGAAAGAGAAACATGGGCCTGAAAAGAAACTAATGTTCACATCTGTCAGTCACAACCTGACACTGAGTCTCTTTAGTAAATCCAGCAGTGTTTTAAAGTCAAATAGAGGTTTTGTGCCACCACAGTGAAGATGGACTTCTTTGTTCCTTCTTTAATATTCCAACATTTGTAATGATGGGATAATTTTCTCTGGCTCTGCTAGTTTATGTGACCTGAATACATTAAGAGAACATGTATCGATAAAGTAAGATATAACCTACCACCTTTCATTGATCTGTTTGACATTTCTACTAAAGTCCAGGAAAACAGGTTGAATAAGAAAGATCATTGCACTGACCTCTGACTGTCAGTCTGCTTTTAGGAGACTTCTTATCAACACCAGCTGAGCATGAGTAGAGACCTTCATCAGACTTCTGAACATTAATGAGAGTCAACGTTCCTTCAGGATCAAATCCAATCCTTTCAACATTTTTATAGAAATCAGAGTTCGCCTGTTTACCCTCTCTGGATTGACAGAGCAGAGTCACATTACTTCCTGTCCACACAGGAAATGAAGGGGCCTTCAGGATCAGGGAACCAGCTGACCAACAGAGACACAAACAGAGTGATACAGAGACAGACTTCCACCAACACACAGAGTCATACAGACACAGCTGGAACATCTGTACCTGAAACAATGATGTTGACTTCATCACTACGCTGTCCAGATGGGCTTTCACAGAAGTAAGCTCCATCAGAGGGGTTACGCAACTTGAGTTGACACAGAGAATTTTTAAGAACAAGGCCTTCAGCTGCTCCACACTTCTGAGTGAGTGTTCCTGTGGTCCTCTTCACTGTCCATCCATCAACTGTTGTTCCATTATCATCATCACAAGACAGAATCGCTAGACCACCACCACTGAAGAACTGCTTGTGATCTGGATTTACACTCAGAGAGACTGAAGGGCAGACAGATACACACACAGACTAAATGTATTTGTGTTCTTGTTGGAGTATCACTGATGGTTTTCACTTCCATCGACTCACCTGCAGAAACAGTCAGTGCAGACAGCAGCAGCACACACACACCTGCAACAGGAGGACAGAGGTCACTGAAGGTCAGAGAAAGTGTGAGGGTGTACTACAGGGTTGGCCAACTCAGGCCTCGAGGGCCGGTGTCCTGCAGGTTTTAGACATGTCCTTGATCTAACACAGCTGATTTAAATGGCTAAGTAACCTCCTCAAGATGTCTTGAAGTTCTCCAGAGGCTTGGTAATGAACTAATCATCTGATTCAGGTGTGTTGACCCAGGGTGAGATATAAAACCTGCAGGCTCTCGAGACCTGGAGTTTGACACTCCTGGTGTACGAGCTTCATTCTCTTATAGGGTGTGCAAAAAACTGTGTATAAATAATGCATGATTCATCAACAGAGGTGGGCATTACCAAAGTACAGATACTTTGTTACTGTGCTTAAGTGGTAAAAGCGGGCGGGGCAATAAGTCACAGTACTTCAGCATCTAGCTAGCCCTGCTGAAGAGGAGCGAGCATAAAGGGAGTAACGGTTTATTATATGTCAGGTCATTTCAAATGCAGCGTTTCTATGAGCACAACAAACATCAGCAAACACACAAACTGTTTGTGTGCAGTTTTTCTCACAGTGTGTTACAGTTAACGATCCAGCTGCTGTATTTCAAAGAGAGGAAAGAAAGAGAGCTAACTTCACTCAGAGATGGAGAAAGATAAGAGAGAAGGACAGGAGAGGAAGAAGAGAGCTTAGATTTAAAGGGAAGGATCGCTTAGTGTGATGTCATAAACTGGAAGTATAAAGAAGTCAGGATTTGAATCATCTGTATGTAGGGCTTCTACGATTAGCTGACTAGTCACGATTACGTCGACTATCAAAATCGTCGACTAATTTAATAGTTGACACGTTGTTTGAAGCTTTGTAAGATCCCAAAAGCCGCAGGAATAAGTAGCAGGATTTAAGAGTGTAATAACAGATAGAAACAGAAGATGGCAGCACTGCATGTACAAGAATGTCAGCTGCCATTAAACCCCGGAGAAGAAGAAGCTGTGTCCCAGTTGCCAACAATGGCGGCAGCTAGTTAGTTCTACTACTTTTATTATTCTTTCTGGGTCACAAAATAAATGTTTAACAGGCGAGAATGTAGCTGTGTAAACCTCAAATATCTGCTCAGTTTATCAAGACACCACATATTTTCAAAAGCGCTCCGACGTTTTCGGAGACGTCTGTTACCCACTAGCTCGAAAGCGAGCCGGGGGCAAGGCTCACTAGAGCCGTGAGAACACCGGACTCCCGGCAAATCGTTTTCAAACCCACCGCCGTCTTTCGCTACTCAGGTTAAACATGATATATAAGTCACTTAGATAACTTAAAACATTTTTTTCAGTATTTTATTTGTTCCTGAGTAAATCGGTTTGGCTGAGATTAAAGTTATAGTTTTTACACAGCTGAATAAACGTCAAACAGACAGCTGATTATCAGAAGTGTGAGATGCTCGAGAATGTCCTGTTATATTTTAGATAGCAAGGAGCAGACGGCCGAGTTTATTTAACTTCACCGAAACAATCTGCAAATTTCATTTAAATTCAATAAACTGTCATCTTGTCTTTATTTTTAGATAGCACATATCTTAATCACTTAAAGCTCTAAGCTACTGATAGTTATATTAGAGCAGATGCGTGCTGGTGCACGTTGTACGTCCAATGGATGCATGATATGATTAGTCTAACTAATCTTCTGATTAGTGACTAGTCGACTATCAAAATAATCGTTTGTGGCAGCCCTATCTCTATGTGATGTACTTTCATATTGTGAAATGTCTTGCAAAACAAAGTAAGGTATACTTATTTCATGTTCTTCCATTAATACATGAAAATCCTGGGTAGTTTAGTGCAGGATAAACAGGTTAGCTTGCAGCACTGTGGTGAATTATTTAGAATGTCTTGAGCCAGTGAGGGTCGGAGGTCACTGAACAAACTGCTCTCTATCATGCACGACCATCACAGTCCTCACTGCTGAGGCAACAGAGCTTCCTCATCCCTCAGACTGATTCAACCCGGCTGCCATGAAGAACATGAAATTCTTCCTATGTCAGTCTGACCTTTACTGCTTTTAATTAATTTCATTTTTACATTAGTTTTTTATTATTATTTTAGCTCTGTTATTTGTAGACTGATGCTGCTGTAACACAAATATTTCATTTGTGGGATCAATAAAGTATCTTTCTATCCATCTGCAGTGACTGTGGTGTTCATGAGCTTCACTAAGATAAATGTATTAGATAAGGGTCTTAGCATAAATACTTTTTCAGTTGGATAAATAAGAATGAGCCAGTTGCACTGTGAAAATTAAGTCTGAAGATAACAATATTATTACTATTCCCACAGCCATCTACCAGGATATTCTCTGTCATTGATGCAGTGCTGAGCGGGCCTGGCTAGCTGAACCTGCTTGCTTGTTTGCCTAGCGCTGTTGGGTCATGTGACAGGAAAACATCAAAGTACAAGAGGGGAGAAAAGGGAACCGGCCCGAGCTGTGACACTTGAAAGAAGCAGCAGCCAGGCTGCCTCTGATGAAAGCTTATCAGTGCATACAGGAGAGAAACAGAAACTGAAGCACCGATCTCATTACACTTGTATTGATCCATATAAATCAATGTTAACGATACTTGGATTGATCTGCCCACCACTACATCTGCTGATCTTCTAGTGATCTTAGGGTTGCCCCAGATGCCAAACCTCACTTTAGCACTTTGGCTGTTCTCATTTTTCTGATTGGTTGTGCACGCAAAGTCGAAATCAAAGATTATATATAACAGATTCAAGCTGATTATAATGAGAATTTGGATGGAATAACATCCAATTCAATTAAATTTTATTTATATAGCGCCAAATCACAACAAAAGTCGCCTCAAGGCGCTTCATAGATACAGAGAAAAGCCCAACAATCATATGACCCCCTATGAGCAAGCACTTTGGCGATGGTGGAAAGGAAAAACTCCCTTTTAACAGGAAGAAACCTCCGGCAGAACCAGGCTCAGGGAGGGGCGGGGCCATCTGCTGCGACCGGTTGGGGTGAGAGAAGGAAGACAGGATAAAGACATGCTGTGGAAGAGAGACAGAGGTTAATAACAGATATGATTCAATGCAGAGAGGTCTGTTAATACATAAAGAGTGAGAAAGGTGACTGGAGAGGAAAAACTCAATGCATCATGGGAATCCCCGGCAGCCTACGTCTATTGCAGCATAACTAAGGGAGGATTCAGGGTCACCTGGTCCAGCCCTAACTATATGCTTTACCAAAAAGGAAAGTTTGAAGCCTAATCTTGAAAGTAGAGATAGTGTCTGTCTCCTGAATCCAAACTGGAAGCTGGTTCCACAGAAGAGGGGCCTGAAAACTGAAGGCTCTGCCTCCCATTCTACTTTTAAATATTCTAGGAACAACAAGTAGGCCTGCAGAGTGAGAGCGAAGTGCTCTAATAGGGTGATATGGTACTGCAAGGTCATTAAGATAAGATGGGGCCTGATTATTTAAGACCTTGTATGTGAGGAGCAGGATTTTGTAGTAGTGATGTGCGATACCACTGATTTCCTTTCCAAGTAATATTCAGGGTGGTATCGACGATACTGATCCGATACCGATACTTTGTACAAAAACGTATTTTATTTATTGTATCTCAAATTATAGCATCATAACGATTACAGGACATCAGATTACTTGTTCTCATCACTTAATAATGCAGAGTTTATCATATAGAAATAAGAAAACTGAAGTTGTGCGCTATTTGAACACCTTGCCTGCCTGCAGCACTAAAGGACTCCATGAGAGACGTCTGTCTCGCCCTAGCAGCACCTGTCCCTCTCCTCCTCGTACTTTCTTTAGACCGCAAAGGCCGGGTTGTCAGGTGGAAGCAGCCTCTGAATTTGGACACCCCCGCTGTTTCCGGGCCGGCCAATAATAATGGTGACATTTAACGTATTTTATCCGATAAATAAACCCTGTAAAATGTATTTATCACCCCCCCCCCAACAGCCCTTTTGAATGTCTTCCTAGTATGGCCACAACACCTCACTCTTGGAGCACTTTTTTGCCACATGTATTGCAAACCACATCTCAGCTGTTTGTGGAGGTAAAATACGTCCGCACAATTACGCTCAGCCATTGTTGTGAGTGCGCACGCCAAGGGGCTGCGAGACATTTATAATCAGAATCAGAATACTTTATTGATCCCTGGGGGAAATTATTTTTTGTTACAGTGCTCCATTATAAACCAACATAAAACAACATTAAGACAAGACAAACAATACGCTAACTAAGAATAGTACAATATATACATATATATATACATAAGTCACTCATAAACAAATAGCTGGAAAAGAAACATGTGTAGTTGTATATACAGCCGTATTTCGCACATGATTATGAAAGGTGGAAGAGGAAGTAGTTCCTTTGAATGTAGACAATCCAAATGTTATAGTTTCTTTCCATTTCTTTCCTGTTAACGATAAACTACAAATTTACTCTAAATTACTAAAATATCGATATTTTAATGTGAGAATCGATTCTAGAACATAAATCATTGGTATCGGAGGAATCGATATTTCAGGATCGATCCGCACATAACTAGTTTGTAGGGCTACTGAAGTTTGACTAGCTGATATATAATGATGCCCTACGTGATCGCTAGCAAAACAGCTACGTTAGCATAACATTAGCACAGTGAAGCTGAAGAAGGAACGCTAACGTTAACGTGACGGTTTCTGGTGGTTGGGGACATATGCAATGGCATGGCAGGATGCTATAAACGGACCAAACTTCCCTAGTAATAAAGTAACTAATTACTTTTGAAAAAAATAATCTGTAAAGACTGCCAAGAGAAGTCCTGCCATTAATTAATGCTCCAATCTTAAATATGATCAACCTATCTCTAATAATCAGCTATGTACCACAGGCCTTCAAGCTGGCTGTAGTTAAACCTTTACTCAAAAAGCATCTCTAGACCCAGCAGTCTTAGCTAATTATACACCAATCTCCAACCTTCCTTTATATCAAACATCCTTGAAAGAGTAGTTGTCAAACAGCTAACAGATCATCTGCAGAGGAATGGCTTATTTGAAGAGTTTCAGTCAGGTTTCATCACAGCACAGAAACAGCTTTAGTGAAGGTTACAAATGATCTTTTGAACAGGTTATAAAACAACAGTGTAAGAACAGTTTCATGATGTAAGATGCCAGTTTTGACAAGTACAGACTAGTGGAGAGTCGTCTGGATTATCAGTGTAACGGTCTCATCCTTCTCTTTCTCTTTCTGTGTCTTTTACATTAGAACCTGTCAATCCCGCCCCCGCATCACCCTGACTTGTATTATGAACAGGCTTGTGTCCACATGAACGTGCAGACTTTCCCTTTTGAAAAACAAAACAAAACAAATTTTTTGTTAATATAAAATACACCAAATCGATCTCCAGCACCGTCAGATGGAGGTGCTGGTCAATAAAGCCTCTAAACAGTAACATATCATGAAGTCAAAAATAGAAATAAATAGAAATAAAGGCACACAGCTCTGATGCATAAAGACTTGTGAGCACAGAAGCAGGGTTTATGAAAACCTTCTCTCAGGAAGAAGTTTTTCCAAACAATACTGAAGTTAATGCACACACACTCTGATCCAGCTCAGTTCATTTTCTTTCAAACATGTGCCTTCACAATCGTTACAAAATAACCATTATTTGTTTGAAAAGGAGCAGGCAGAAGTATATAGTTATTTGTCCCTACCCCCTCAAGTTTCACCTCTCATTCATTTAATTTTATTTTAGTCTTAAATTAAACAAACAACATATGAAGCAAAGGTAAGTTTTTCATATGAAAAAGACAGAATGTGTAAATTTGCAGATTCACAAGTTATGAAAACAAACAAACAAAACAGAAAAGAACAACCGCACCATTTACAGCAACATTACCGTCCTGGGTTAACCCTGTTTTCTTCATTCTTATAATTATTTAAAATAAGTTTTTTATATTTTGTTTTCAACTGGTTTATGTTTTAATTTCTTTTATTTCTTCTGTTAGACTGTTCCATAATTTAACTCCTGCAATTGAGATAGATTTTTAAAGTTGTTCTAGCACCTTATATTTTTAAATTCCATTTCCCTCTTAAGTTATACCCACCTTCTCTTTCTATGAACAATTTACAGATTTCTTTTAGAAGCAATTTATTTCTTACTTTATACATTATTTGCGCTGTTTTAAGCTTCACCAAGTCTTGGAATTTAATAGCTTGCATTTTGACAAAGAGTGCATTTGTATGGTCCCTGTACCCCACATTATTTATTAATATAATGACCCTTTTCTGTATTATAGTTCTTGTTTGTGTGTTACTTTTGCATGTGTTTCCCCGGACCTCTACACAGTAGCTCATATATGGCAGTAGTAAAGCACAGTATAATATGTGCAGTGCTTTCTGATCCAACATATGCTTTGCTTTACTCTGATCCAGGTTAGAAACCCAAAGGAACAACCCTGCTGTCAACCACACCTGTGGTATTTTAGAAACTTTCAGAAAATCCAAGCACACAGAAGCTGAACACACATACTGACACACTGCCAACATCTGTGTGTGTAAAGGAGACACACACACTGAAAAAACTGCTCCTTCAGTGTGTGTGCTGGATGAGAGGTGAGAAATTCTTCTTACCGTGCAGCAGGATCACAGACAGCAGCCTCATTTTCATCCTCACAGTCCCGTTACAGAGCTCCTCACTGCCTCGGACCTCACCCTCCTCTCAGGAGACTCTCAACAGGAAGCTACACCACTCTGACAGGAGGCACCGCCACAATAAAAGCTGTCCTAGATAAACACCTGTGCCAGTCGTGTCCTGGTCATGTGTTTCAGACACGTACAAGTTAACCAGTATCCAGCATCAGGCTCAGACAGCACAGGCCTCCCAACCACAGCTAACACTGGATTAGTCTTCAAGTTTTCTTTCTGTTGTTGTAATACTGTATTCACCTTACAATATGGTGCAATATAAATAAAACTGGAGTGAAAATGACTGGACAAATTTACAGTGATGTGATCAAAATCATCCAACATGAGCCGTGATTAAACTTTGCTGGAAGAAAGTGAAGAGAAAAACAAAGAGCTTTGATTGGACAGTGAGTCAGAACTCAAACTGGGAGCGGTCAACATCAGCAGTGTTGGTTAATTTCAAAAAGTAATTAGTTATACTTACTAGTTACTTCTTTAATAAAGTAACTGAGTTACAATATTTTAAAAGTAACTAATTATTAGGAAAAGTAACTATTGCGTTACTTAGAAAACGGTGTGCCACCTTCTGAGGTCCAGGGTATAATCAGCTGTTTTTGACTGCTTTTGATGTTTCCTCTACATTTCAACTTTAAAAACGATTTACTTTGCCTTGTTTGGTATCATTCTTTTCAGCACAAGCTCACATGTCTGAATTTACTGTTATTTTTTTTCATTTTGACATACTGTATTAACACAACTGATCTAAAATCAGATAAAGAAAACAAACTCTCAGTAGAAAAAGTTTTATTTTTTACTGTAACAACCACAAACATGTTTAACGAATCATTTTCAGAACTTGAAATAAAAAATATAAATTGTACATTTTAAAAACCTGTGCACAAGTTTTGCAAATAACAAATCCATTTGCAGCTATTTACATAAAAATGCAGCTTTTCTGATAATGATTTACTATTTACAGAACAATCAGGTGTTCTGCATCAAATAAGCTCCACACAAATTATTTGTGCGACTTCAAAAAATAATTTCTAGCCACTATAAGACAAAGAAGAACATGACAAGCTTCATCCTGTAATGAAAGCTGCTGTGTGCAGCCATGCAAACTCACAGAAACTGGGCTTAAACTCAAAATGCAGCTTGATTTGCTGACCGCGATAAGAGCCGCTACAAAACATTACAAAACTTAACTGATGACAGAAAACTGGGTCCAGATTAAGGAAAATACAGCTAAGAACATGTCTTTATCAACACTACCTTTCATTAATGCAAAGTCGGTCAAAAACCCAACAATAGAAAGTACTCTCAAGGTGTGGACAACAATTATCTGTTTCAAAGACCGTACCAGTGAGAGGCAATCGAAAGAATTCCAGCCTTCTGTGTGAGTCAGTGGCTTTAGTAGGTGGGACAATGCAGGCCTTTGGAATTTAAAATCAGATGAGAAAATAGGAAATTATTCACATACTTTTTGGGATTGTCCATTAATCCAATGATTCAGGATAAGAATCAAAGAAGAAACAGACAAGTTATGTCTCCACTAAATCCAATCAGATCTCTTTTAGGAGTTATACCTAGAGAGACGTATAGTCCAGTCAAAAACTATATTCTAATGATACTCCTATTGATAGCTAAGAGAACAATAGGAAGAGAGTGATAGCAAGCTTGCAACTGAAACTGGACATCTGCCAACAGAGGTGGAGCTGTGTGACCAGATACCCCAGTTACTGGACCAGAATTCTGGAACGCTGCATTAACCCTGTAAAGACTGTTATCAGCTATAAAGTAACTACTGTACTGAAATACATCACTACAGAAATGGCTACTGCAGGGACAGTTCTCTGTTCAGTTGACCTTGAATTCGTCTTAATCATCTGTGTGACCAGCCAACGGTTCTGGACAGAGGCTTCAAGCTGATACAGTCTGGTATCTGTAAGAAACCACAGCAGACAGGTAAACAGAACACTTGGATCATCCTTCTGACTAAGGTCACCTGCATACTATGATCAGCATGTAGAAAGTGACCCGAAACAGAAACTGATCACCTGAGCCAAGACACCAACCGCTCACAGAGGACGAGCTGCAACATGTTAGTGTCACACAGGGACATGGAGTTGCTTGTGGTTCTGGAAAAGAGATGAATAAAGTAGATCATAACAAACAGAAAGAAACAACAACTTAGCGCCAACTTACAAAGCAAAGCGTGACTGCCAGCACACCAGACATGCTAACACCTGCAGAAACCTACGGACCTGAGCTGACAAGTACAACTATCACTCACTAACACAGCAAATCCATGACAAATAAGGAAAAGCAGGAACTACATGTTAGATTAGATAAAACTTTATTAATCCCTTGGGTGGGTTCCTCCGGGAAATTCGGTTTCCAATTAGCACAGCACCGACAGAAGTTACAGAATGTGAGCAGAAATATACCATATATACACATATATAAATACAGAGACATAAATAAAGAGTATACAAAGGGATAAATAGAAAAAATAGGAATAAGAATACAAGGGAATTGCACATTTCAAGTATTAAAGTCTATTGCACTGTTGGATATTAACAAAAAGTATTGCACAGTGAAAAGGCACTACAGCTTAGTTGTTCCCCCCTCCTTTGTCCTCCTGTTTCCCCTCCCTCTCCCCTCCAGAGAGGAGTTAAACAGTCTGATGGCGTGTGGGTGTCATGGTCCTGGGCCATGTTGGCCCAGTATTCTTAGTTTTTGTGTGTTTTGTATTTTGTTCCCTATTTATGCCGTGGTTCCTAGGTTATTTAGTTAAGATGTTCCTTATTTGGTTACCTCCTGTGTGCCCCTGTGTATCTGTGAGCCCTCGTCTCTCCTTGTGTTTTATTCCATGTTTTCCCCAGCCCGTTATGTCTGTGTTCTCCCCGTGCTCTCTCTCCTCCTGTCTGAACCTCTGTGTACTTCCTGTTTTACTTTGACAGTCTCTCGTCAGTATGCGTCATGTTGTGTTCACTCCTGCCCTGTCTCGTTACGATTATCTGTGTCAGCTGTGTTCCCCGTGTGCTCCCACTTCCCTCGTTAACCCTCTGTGTATTTATGTGCATGTCTCCCTCAGTTCAGTGTCGAGTCGTCAATGTCTCCTCCCCGAACCTGTGTGTCTTTCTGTGTTCCCTCGGTCTTCTGTTAGTATTCCCAGTTTAGTTCTGTTTCGTTTTAAAGGCCTGCAATAAAGCAGTGATTTTGAGTTCAGTTCCTGTCTCCGTGAGTTTTGCGTTTGGGTCCTCATCTGCCTCCACACAGCCAGTTCATGAGTGGGACAAAGGAGTTTTTAAGTCTGTTGGTTCTTGTCTTTGGGAGAAGCAACCTGTCACTGAACAGACTCCTCTGGTTGTTTATGGCCGTGTGCAGAGGATGCCCAGCATTGTCCATAATGTCCAGCAGTTTCTTTAGTGTCCTTTTCTCTGCCACTGTCACCAGAGTGTCCAGCTTCATGCCGACCACAGAGCCAGCCTTCCTGATTAGTTTCTCCAGTCTGGATGAGTCCTTCTTTGCTGTGCTGCTCCCCCAGCACACCACAGCATAGAAAAGTACTCCAGCAACCATCGACTGGTAAAACATCCTCAGGAGCTTCCTGCAGATGTTAAAAGACCTCAGCCTCCTGAGGAAGTACAGTCGGCTTTGGGCTTTTTTATACAGGTGCTCTGTGTTGCATGACCAGTCCAGTTTATTGTCCACCCACAGCCCGAGGTACTTGTACTTGTTGACCACCTCAACCTCCTCTCTCTCTATCTGAATCGGCAGTGGACCTTCTCTGGACCTCCCAAAGTCCACAACCAGTTCCTTGGTCTTTGAGGTGTTGAGTTGCAGGTGGTTTGTGTGACTCCATGTGACGAAGTTCCTCACCAGACTTCTGTACTCCTCTTCCTGATCATCCCAGATACACCCCATGATGGCCGTGCCGTCTGCAAACTTCTGAATATGGCATAATTCAGAGTTATAGCAGAAGTCAGAGGTGTACAGGGTGAAGAGAAGAGGGGACAGCACAGTTCCCTGTGGTGCTCCTGTGCTGCTGACCACAGTGTCAGACGTGATGTCCTTCAGCCTGACGTACTGTGGCCTGTCGGTGAGGTAGTCGGAGATCCAAGCGACCAGGCAGGGGTCCACCTCCATCCTGTTTAGTTTTTCCTGGAGCAGACAGGGCCGGATGGTATTAAAGGCACTGGAAAAGTCAAGAAACAGGATCCTGACCGTGCCTTTTCCCTTGTCCAGGTGTGAGTGGGCTCTATGTAGGAGGTACAGGATGGCATCCTCCACTCCGACATCTGCCTTGTGTGCGAACTGTAGTGGGTCCTGGGCATGTTGTACCTGTGGTCGGAGGAGGTTGAGGAAGAGCCGCTCTAGAGTCTTCATAAGATGTGACGTCAGTGCCACCGGTCGGAAGTCATTCAGCTCATTGGGCCGGTTCTTTTTGGGGACCGGGACGATGCAGGATGTCTTCCAGAGGGCGGGCACTGTCCCCAGTCGCAGATTGAGATTGAAGACTTGTTGTAGCGGCTCCCCAAGTTCAGCAACACACGCCTTTAGCATCCTAGGACACACCTTGTCTGGGCCTGCTGCCTTTCTGGGGCGAAGCTTCCTCAGTTGTCTCCTGACCTGATCCATTGTGACACTGGGAGATGATTGGAAGGAGGAGGGGGGGGGGGATATCCTGCTGTCGAGAGAGGGGGCGACTGTGTCCACACAAAAGTTGAGGTAGTCTGTCAGACAGTCTGTCGCCCCCTCTATGTCCTTGATAAGAGATTTTTTAGTTTTGTGATTATTGTTTAGTTGTAGCTTCATTTAAGATAGGTAAGCTTGTGAGTTGGAACCACCACAGGAAAGGAAAGTGGAACCAGATGTGTAGAGGAATGCGGTGACATACATACTACATCCTGAGTTAACGGTCACCCCCCTCTCTCACTCTCCTTTTAAGGAAATGTTTAAGTTTCTATACATACCAAGCTATCTCCTATTTCAACAGACAAGCTAAAGGTTTCTCCTATTATGGAAACGTTTTTGTATACTGAACATACCACTCCTACTTCCTTTAAAGCTCACTTGGAGTATAAATAAAGAATGCGCTGAGAGCCCTGGGCGGTTTTTCTGTCACATCTGTTGTGCGCACTTTGACAGCAGAGCAGATCGGACTGACCGCCCATGCGCATGTAAAAATTAGATATCTGAGTGTGACTTCATTTGCCTTTCTAATAACTTTTCTCTTCACATTTTCTTGGTCCTTCGAGCCGGATAGGAAGCATCGGCCGCTGTGTCCTGCCGTCGTGGAAAGCTGCACTGAAATCTGTCCTCTAGGTAGGAGTGAAAAAGTCCAGGGACGCTAAAATTCGATTCCTGGCCAGTGTTTTATCAAGTGGTCCACGACGCTGGGATCCAGTGGCTGACTTTCAACATAGCCAGAGAATCTTGGGAAGGTAAAGGAAGTCACTCATTTACACTCGCGTAAAACGAACTTTGGTCTCACCCGCCGAAAGGGTGTAATTAGTCTAATCCACTGCACGGATTTGTAAAAGCGCTGGGGTGATCCACCGAACGGATTTTCAAAATAAAAGCGTTGGGGTGATCCACCGAACGGATTTTCAAAATAAAAGCGTTGGGGTAATCCACCGAACGGATTTTCAAAAATAAAAGCGTTGGACTGATCCGCCGAAAGGATTTTCAAAATAAAAGCTTTAGGAGTGACCTGCCGAAAAGGTCTGCGCGATTGTGTGAAATGTCTGTTTAAATGTTTGTTTTCTGTGTGTTGAGAGTGAATTGATTTAAACAGCACAAATACGCTGCTGAATCACTCTCATTGTTATTGTCATTTTATTTCCTGTCAGTAGCTGACGTACTGGTGACAAAAGAGAACGGTTGAGTTCCGCCTCATAAAACTGACACCGCTCCACTAATTAGAGTGGAGTAGAAGGGCGTAGTCAGTAACCACTCTTTAAGTCTAATACCAGAGAAGGCTCTGCAGTTCTGTTTTAATGGGTAATCAGCCCACTAAGTTTACTGTTGACGAACAGTGGTTGGGAAAAAAGTGTCCAGGCGCCGGACAAATTAGTGTGCAAAGATGGAGAAATTCTAAAAAGACTAAATGAGAATGTAGCCCATCTGCATTAATACAACTTAAAGAAGCATTACTGAAAGAAATAGGAGAGACAAAATAAATAAAGAAAGAAGGAAAACGCACGTAAGAATTAGAATATTTCCAAGCATGGAAGAGAGAGGCAGATAGACGATGTGAGAATAAACAAAAGAAACAAGAAAAGAAGAAAGAAAAGGCAGAGGTATTAGACCCCCCACCATATGCTCCACTCGCTGCTGCGAGGCCGACCCCCACTTTTGCTGCTGTGAAACCAGCCCCCACCTCCGCTGCTGCGACCCCCCTTAAACAATCCTGTGATCCGTTCAGACCTCAACCTGGTCCTTATGCAGAGGCACAAAACATGTTAGATAAAATAGCACTAGGTGAAAATCCACAGGAAAAAAAAAAGAAAAAAGAAAAAAAAGGAAAAGATCGCTACGGAGGAGATATGGGAGGTGATGTTGATCCACCTGGTCCTCCCGGCATTTTTCCTATGATAGCAGTACTAAACCCCAGATACGGCCAACCCGCAGGGGAAGGTGGAGAAGGTGGAGAGGTAACAGACAGGGACAGAGGAGGATTTAGAGAAAAGGGCCAGAGATATGTAGGACAGACAGACTTACGCAAAAGAAGTGAAGAAAGAGATAATACGTGCTGGAATTGTGGCAAGGAAGGGCATTTTGCCAGAGATTGCAGACATAAAACAGACAAACGGCAATATTCAAATGAATGACTAAATGAGAAAAAGCCAAATGAAAATGATAAAAGTGACGCAGAAGTATTTACTGTCTATCAATTAGTGTCTGAAGTAAAAGGCAAACCTACACTGACAGTATATGTTAATAGCAAACCAGTGCAGATGTTATGTGATACAGGAGTATGTAAAACCGTTTTGAACAGAAGACCACAGGAAGTACAATTCTCAGAAGATACTCTAATAGTAAAATCAGCATCAGGTCACACTACAGTGCAGTGACTAATAAAACCCTTATTAAGTGAAAACTAGAGATCGAAATAGTTTAAAGTAGTTTAAAAAGGTTGGAAACAGACCCCACCGAATAGATATAAATATAAGAAGTACAAAAATAAAATAAATAAAGACAAAATTATATTAGAACTTATTTTTACCGTATTGAAACTAATAATAGGAAAGATAACAACCTGTAAGCTGATATTAACAATGAAACATAGTTGGCATGACAATCATGCCCAGAATGTATAAAATCAATAAAAGGAAATAATTCACACGAAAACCTTTTAAATAAAATAGAGAGATGCATAAGGTACATTAGGGCTGTGTCATTGTTCAGCCAAGGAAAGTGTGAAAAGGTGAATGTCTCCAGCTTGGGAAAGGGTGAAACTGCAGATCACCCGAAGCCCTTGATGGATACAAAATAAAATATAAAATATATAATAATAAATTGCTTGGTTCGCCACGCAACAGAGAGAATGAATGTGACTGAAGGTTGGATCTGAGATGAGACAAACAGAAGACCAGTCTAAGAAGTAGGCACAAACCTGTTCAGAGAAAAGCAAATTTGTACAGATTGGATGAATTCTAAATTATCTGTTTGCTGAGTAAGATGATCCTAACTATTAAATTGGCTCAGTAGTAGTATAGTGGTATACACTAATAAAATATTGTAATATACTATTGTCATTATATAGAAAGAAAAAGATGATAATATTAATAATGACATAATATTAATAATAAGAAGCAACCTAGTCAGTTATGATGTGAGGTGGACGATTGTTATGAAGTAATCTGCATCAAGCTTAAGGTTTGCTCAAACTCAGTATAATAACACATGAGATGAAGAAAATAAAGAAACTATCTAAACTAATTAAGTGCATAGAGGCACTTGACCTGCTTAAACATCTGTCATTTATCCTGGATAAAACATTACTGAGATATAGAGCACACCTATAATAACAACTAATAAGCCAAACCCTGTAGACAACAGCTAAAGCTACAGGATTGAGAAGTTGAATTAAATATGTGGACACCGCTAAGTTGATGAGCATGTTACACATTTTCTTTTATTTTTATTTATTTGTTTTTAGAGCAGAAGCTGCATTAAAAGCTAACACACGCAGCTGTCTGTGAGCTCAGTTTTTCCCTCACACTTCTGCTCTGTTTCAGTAGCAGCATTTTTCTTTTTGTGTCCTGACTCATGTATGTTTCCTGTTTTGTTTGATTATTTTATTTTGTTGATTTGGAAGCGAATTTGTGACCATACTTGTGGATCACAGTGACACATAGTGATTAGGCATATGATTTACAAATGCCTAGTTTTAGAACTGTGAGCAATTCAAAGTTTAATATATATATATATATATATATAAAACCCTAACTTCAAAGTTTGAAATGTGTAAGATGTGTGAGATGGGTGGATTCTTTGAAAAACTAGAAATTATCTAAAAATGCATTAAGTGAAAATGTAATGTTGCATCTATAGAGAAGAAAGAAGAAGCATTCAGTTATTTAAAAATAGGCATTACAGACAGATACAGTTTTAGCACTGCCTGACTATGATAAGCCTTTCTACTTACGTGTAGATAGAGGAGCAGGTTAAATGAAAGCTGTGATAACACAGGCATTTGGAGAAAAACAACGCTCGTTAACATTCCTGGTGAAATTTAGACTCGTGTAAATTAGACTCTGTAGCGTCAGGCCTGCCTGCATATGTAAGCCTATGCAGCCGCAGCAGAGGCAGTAAAAGAGTCGGCTGCACGTATGCAGTCATACGTGCATATGAATTGCACGCAGGCCAAAATATAAATATGTACACTGACAGCCAGTTTGTTTTTTCAGAAGTGCACCACTTTGCCAAAATTTGGCATAACAGAGGTATGGTCACCTCTACGGATAACCCCGTGCAACACGGCAGCTTATTAAAAATCTTATCGGAAGTGATCAGCTTGCCAAAACAATTGGCACTTTGTAAATGTGCAGCACATCAAAAAGACAATTTTATTGTCACAAAAGGAAATAATTTTGCAGATCAAACAGCAAAGCAGGCTGCACAACAAACGATAACGCTTCTAACATCCGAACATTGTACACAAATACCACTTGATGTACTAAAAACCGAACAAAAAGCTGCAACAATCACTGAACAGAACAAGTGGCTGAAATGTGGAGCACAACTGAAAGATGACTTAATGGTCTGTGATGGAAAACCAATATTACCAGAGTCGTTACACAGGACAGTGGCTGTAGTGACACACGAAGTAATACATGTGTCAACAGGAGGGAAATATAGTATAGATAAATAATACTTTTACACTATAAATTTTGAAACTTCAGCGAAAAATTTGTAAGAACATGCCTATTCTGTCAAAAACACAACTCACAAGGAAACTTAAGACCTAAGAGAGGCCAGTTCTCCACACCATCCACATGGATTTTATTGAATTGAATGAATGTCAAGGATTAAAATATGCCTTAGTGATCATAGATGTGTTTTCAAACTGACCAGAGATATATCCAGTGAAAGCAGAGGCAATCTTCATTGCAAAATGTTTATGTAATCATTTTATTCCAACATATGGTATCCCTTCTCTGATAAGATCAGACAATGGGACACATTTTGTCAATGATGTGATCAGTAAGGTCTCTGAAGCACTAGGATTCAGCATAAGGAATCACTGTGCTTATCATCTATGGAGTGCAGGGTTAGTAGAGAGAACTAACGGCACCATAAAACAGAGACTCAGAAAATGTCTGAAATAGATAAAAATGCAAAGAGTTCAGTTTATTTAAAAGGCAGTGTGTGTGTGAGAGGATTATGAAATTATTGTGTGAATGACGTTACATTTTAGATTAGAAGTTAGTAGAATTACAGAGGGTTTGTAGACTGTAAATACAAAATGAGTTTGATTAGCCTGTAGAAACACAAAAGAGAGTAACAGGAAGTGTGTGTGTGACAGGAACTTTGCATGCCCATATAAGGAGTGAGCACCCAGAGAGAAAAACAGAAGAGACAGACTCTAGCCAGATGAAGCAAATGGAGGCTTTAAGAAAAGAAATGAAAATGATATTAATGGTATGGTTTAGTGTGTCAATATAGGTCACAAATAAATAAAGGTGGACTTTTCTCAACCTAGAATTTTGAGCATAGCAGCAAAACCATAGATTAACATAATTGGGAGAAAACAAGCCAAAGTTTGGCTTAAAATTTTATAGCTTGACCTCCCACTTGTCCCGATCCTGAGAAGAAGCTCAAAGGACAGTCAATCTCCTGATGAAGACCAACAGAATATCGTGGACTTGAAGAATTAACAGCAGGCTGGTAAGAACAGTGCGACATGACTGTTTAAAGGCACTGAATGTGATATTTTGCCTGGCTGGGACTTAATCTAAAAGGAAGAAACAGAGAAGAAACAGAGAAGAAACAGATTGTGTTTGCTGGAGATTTAAGACAACAAAGGACACTTTGAGAAGGGTACAGGGGCCAGTGGGAAGGTGAAGCCCAGAGGAGTATAATTGGGTTGAAATTGAAGCCTGAACTCATGATGGTGTTTAGAGATGTCCACCAGATCACAACAAAGAGGTAAACAAAAATAGAAAACACACATATATAAATTGTTACATGTGAAATTATTTTTGGAAAGAATCAGAAGTAAGATAGTTTGAATCAGACCTCAGTGAAAAGATGCATGAATTGATGAAAGTGAACCAATAGATAAATCTGTTAGAAAGACAACTTTAGTAGAAAGAATGGCAAAACTAGTAGAAAATAGGGATATTGTTTTGAACTGCCGTGCGACGCTTCTCAAGTCTCTTGCAGATTAAAACCAGGCGATTGGGTCCTTATACGAGTACTCCAGAGAAAGAATTGGAACCCATCCCGGTGGGAAGGTCCATACCAAGTACTCCTAACGACGCCAACAGCTTGCAAAAACGCTGAGAGGCCCTCTTGGATCCACCAGAGCCATTGCAAAAATGGAAGTGAGTGACAGCACAACCTAAAGACACCACCATCCCGACTCTTTGGTGATCTACAAGTGAAGGGAGGGCTGATTGGGTATATCCCGCCTTCTACTTCTCGCCTGTAGTCTACTCACCAGAGCAAATCGGTGTGTCTGGTCATCATGAAGATTATTCTGCTTACCACCTTGGCCCTGCTGCTTACAGCATGGACCCTGATGCACTTAAAGGATCAAGAAGCCAACATGCATAGAAGAGCATGGACATATGACAACTCACACCTGGCTGAAGTGACACAGGACCACATCCATCCCTGGATGAACAACGCCTGGTATAGATACATATATAATCGCAAAGAAGACAAAGATTGTTATATATGCTCACACATGCCTGCTACAACACAGCATGCTACATTATATGGCAGACTTATGAACATGATTCAAGTGACATGCGCAGCAAGCTTTGCCAGTCTAGGTTATCAATATTCAGGAATTGTCCTAAACCACAGCGACCTCCTGACTATTGGACTATCGTTTTGGGCTGTTTTTAAATGCATCAACCAGCATCAACAAAGAGCAAAATCAGGAAATTGACGCCATAAGAATAACTGTTATGCAACACAGAGTTGCTCTGGACATGATCTTGGCAGAAAAGGGCGGACTGTGTTTTGTTTAATATAACTTGTTGTACATATATTCCAGACAATGTGCATTCTGACAATATGACAAATGCTCTACAATTACTTAGAAACATTCAACAGGCACAGGTAACCGATTGGGCAAATGCACAAAGTAATTGGTGGAATTGGTTTATGAGCGGCTCATGGAGAACACTGATGTTTAAGGTTTTAATGTTTATTGGCCTAATACTTATTATGTTTTGTATCTTTACTACATGCATTATCCCCTGTGTAAGAGGAATGGTATCAAGAATGATATCTCAATCTCTTGTTGCATATGTCACTGTGCCAGACGAGGAAGAAGGAGAAGACGATGAGTATGAAACTAATGTGATGAATGATTATGTTTGAATGATACACATTTTATGACGACCAGACCGAAAGCACTCACAATGTAGGGTCTGTGTCTGAAACACATTGATGTATCTTTTTAATGAAGCTACAAAAAGGAGGGAATGATAAGAGATTTTTTAGTTTTGTGATTATTGTTTAGTTGTAGCTTCATTTAAGATAGGAGAGCTTGTGAGTTGGAACCACCACAGGAAAGGAAAGTGGAACCAGATGTGTAGAGGAATGCGGTGACATACATACTACATCCTGAGTTAACGGTCACCCCCCTCTCTCACTCTCCTTTTAAGGAAATGTTTAAGTTTCTATACATACCAAGCTAAAGGTTTCTCCTATTATGGAAACGTTTTTGTATACTGAACATACCACTCCTACTTCCTTTAAAGCTCACTTGGAGTATAAATAAAGAATGCGCTGAGAGCCCTGGGCGGTTTTTCTGTCACATCTGTTGTGCGCACTTTGACAGCAGAGCAGATCGGACTGACCGCCCATGCGCATGTAAAAATTAGATATCTAAGTGTGACTTCATTTGCCTTTCTAATAACTTTTCTCTTCACAGTCCTCAACATGTGGGCTCAGAAGCACATCCCAGTATGTGGTGTCATAGCAGTCTCTCAGAGCATCCTCCTTTTCTGGGGTCCATCTCCTGATGGAGCGTGTTGCGACAGGCTGCCTTTGGACAAGGGGTGTGTATTGTGGCTGTAGGTAAACCAGGTTGTGGTCTGACTTCCCTAATGGGGGGAGGGGGTGGCTCTGTATGCATCTCTCACATTGGCATACAGTAGGTCATTTGTTCTGTTGCTCCATGTGGGACAATTCACAAACTGGTGAAAAGCAGCCAGAGTAGAATCCAGTGTGGCATGATTAAAGTCTCCAGATATAATAATGAAAGCCTCGGGGTGTTGTTTCTGCAGTCTTGCTATAACTGTCTGTATTTTCTTGCAGGCAGCTGCTGCGTCGGCCCTTGGAGGGATGTAAACACACACACAGATCAAATGCAGTAGCGGTTTTTGATACGGGCGACACGGGTGGTTGCCCGGGGCGGCATCAAAAAAAAAGAAAAAAAAGAAATTGCTCGTACTCATGCTGCCCCGACATCAGCCAGTCATATTTGGAATGGCATAGGCACCGATCGGCTTTCTATCGCCCATTTGCTGGGCGTAAGGGCGTATTTATTATTTAAAGAGTTTAATTTCTATTAGAATAGAATAGAATTCAACTTTATTGTCATTGCACATGTCACAGGTACAGGGCAACGAAATGCAGTTTGCATCCATCCAGAAGTGCTTTAGTGATATAGATATATTACAATATATATTAGCAATAATATAGATATGTAAGTATATTACAGAAATGGGTCTATTATGGTATGTTATAATGTACACGGTATGAAGTATGTTATGAATATTCTATAACTATAAGTATGTACAGGCTGTAGTGAGTACAAGCTATGTACAGGATATGAACAGGATATAAATATGAAATAAAAAACTATACAGAAATCTGAGATTTACAGTTATACAGAAATATGAACTATGCAAGTTATAAACAGTTGTAGGATTAAAAATGATCGTATGTACAGAATGATTATTTACACAGAACTATACAGTAGTGCAGTTAAGATAAGTGAGTTATGTGGATAATTTCTACAGAGGCTATATAAAGTGCTAGTGGTTGTGAGTGGTGGTTCAGTCCATGTTATTATTGTGTGTTTGAGGGTACAGTTGTCCATTGTGTGTGTGTGTATGTTCAGTCCATGTGTTAACGTGGGTCAGATGTCAGGAGGCAGAGTTCAGGAGTCTGACAGCTGTGGGGAAGAAGCTGTTCCGGTACCTGGTGGTCCGGAGGCTCCTGTAGCGCCTCCCAGAGGGCAGGAGGGTGAAGAGTCTATGTGATGGGTGACTGGAGTCTTTGATGATTTTCCCAGCCCTTTTCAGACACCGCTTCCTGTAGATGTCCTTTATGGCAGGAAGTGGTGCTCCGGCGATGCGCTGGGCAGTTTTCACGACCCTCTGCAACGCCTTCCGGTCCGAGGCAGAGCAGTTCCCGTACCAGACTGTTATACAGTTGGTCAGGATGCTCTCGATGGTGCAGCGATAGAAGTTCACCAGGATGTCTGAGGACAGGTGGTTCTTCCTCAGAGTCCTCAAGAAGAAGAGGCGCTGGTGAGCCTTCTTGACCAGCTTGGAGCAGTTGGTCGTCCAGGTGAGATCCTCGGAGATGTGGACTCCCAGGAACTTGAAGCTGCTCACACGCTCCACAGCCGTCCCCTTAATGTGGATGGGTGGATGTGGGTCAGCATTCCTCCTGTAGTCCACGATGAGCTCCTTGGTCTTCTCGGTGTTAAGCAGCAGGTTGTTTCTGTCGCACCACTCAGCCAGACGATCCACCTCCTCCCTGTAGGCGGCCTCATCGTTGTCACTGATGAGGCCAATCACCGCGGTGTCATCTGCAAACTTAATGATGGTGTTGGAACCATCAGCAGGTCTGCAGTCGTGGGTGAAGAGGGAGTAGAGGAAAGGGCTCATCACACAGCCTTGTGGTACACCGGTGTTCATTGTGATTGTAGATGAGCAGTGGTTATCCAGCCGGACATGTTGGGGGCGGTTGGTCAGGAAGTCCAGTAACCATTTGCAGATGAGGGAACTGATGCCCAGGTCTGTCAGTTTCCTGATGAGTTGTGAGGGGTGGATTGTATTGAACGCTGAACTGAAGTCTATAAACAGCATTCTGGCGTAGGTGTTGTTGTTGTCCAGGTGTGAGAGGACAGAGTGCAGTGCGATGGAGACTGCATCCTCTGTGCTCCTGTTCTGGCGGTATGGGTCCAGGGTGGGGGGGAGACAGGATTTGAAGTGTGCTAGGACCAGCTGCTCTAAGCACTTAGTGATGATGGGGGTGAGTGCTACTGGGCGGTAGTCATTGAGGCTAGATGGGTTGGAGTTTTTGGGTATCGGGACGATGGAGGTGGATTTGAAGCAGGCCGGTACCACAGCGTGGGCCAAGGACAGATTGAATATGTCTGTGAGCACTCCTGCAAGCTCCCCAGAACACGCTCTGAGAACACGCCCGGGGATGCCATCAGGACCTGCAGCCTTGTGGACATTGATCCTGCTCAGCACCGCTCCTACATTGGTGGGGGAGAGAGTCAGAGGTTGGTGGTCTGGCGTCATGTCTGTTTTGGTTGTGGTTGTGGGGTTCCCTCGCTCAAAACAAGCATAAAAGTTGTTGAGCTCGTTGTTTGTCCACTCAAGGTTTTAAGAAGTATTTAGTTAAATTACTTATTGAGTAATTAAGTTACTTTTCAGACACAGTAATTAGATAAGTATTTAAATACAATATTGATTAAGTAATTAGTAATTAGTAATTAATTACTTTTTTAAAGTAACTTACCCAACACTGCCTGGGGTTGAAAGTCTCTATAAATGCACGGTGTTTCGGCGGGTATACCGGCTTCCGCGAGTGTGACGCTTATTTTGAGCGATTAAAAAATAATAGAATATAATTTTATTTTTACATTTTCTTCCAATTTAGAACTTCAAGTTAAAAAAGAACTAACATAAATAAAATACACTTCAGCTAAATACTTCTAATTTATTTTCCCAAACCACGCGGAGCCGCACTATAAGCACTAAAGAGCCGCATGTGGCTCCGGAGCTGCAGATTGCCAACCCCTGGTGTAGGTCTATTAGGTTATGTTGTGGTGATCCTCGAGTTGGGGGATTTGTGTTCATACTGGAGTGCAAAATTAAAACCAATGGAAGATGGACAAGAAAAGTTCAAAGCCATCAGGTGCTCAGTTTAGAAAAAATAGAAAAGAAGAGGAGGAGAAACGAGCAAAAGATGCAGGTAAGCAGATGTGTCATTGGATAATGGCAGGTCATCCTGAAACAATCAGAATCAGAATACTTTATTAATCCCTAAGGAAATTATTATTAAGGCTAGCAGCTCCAGGTCCGGAAGGCATACCGATACTTTAACGGAGACGTGTCCGGGGTTACAATATCTGTTGTAAATGTAGACAATGAGTCCCCCACCTCTGCTTTTTCCGCTGGCCTGTGTGTCCCTATCACCTCTCACGGATGTGAATCCACATAGGTCTACGTTAGCCTGTGGCGTTAGCTCGGTTGGCCACGTCTCCTTGAAGATAAACAAACTGCACTCATGGTATAGTCTGTGGTTGTTCAGAGCACACAGTTCATCCATTTTATTCTGTTGCAAGTTCACGTTGCCCATTATCACTGTCGGGATTGATGGTTTGAATCGCCTCCGGTGATCTGCTTTCCTCGTTCCAGCTTTGCAGCCTCTGTAGCTCCTCTTTATCTCAGTCGGGATGTTGTGTCGCATGCCGGTCTGTGCCTTTGTTCTTAGTGCCACCAGCTCCGCTCTCGAATAGATGAAGGAGCTGGTTCCAGATGTTTTAAAAAGTGCATTAATATACGATAAGATAACTCTTTATTGTCATTGCACAGTCATACATAGTACAATGAAATTGGAAAACTGTCCTACGTCGGCACTACATATAACACAACACGACCCGATACGACACATCACAACGTAACACAAACAACACAACACAGTATAATAACTTAGTAATAAAAAAGAAGAATAAGTGTATTTGTATTGCACACTGTTATTATTGTACATTAATTGTTAATGCACCTTGTTGTAAATATAAATATTATTATTGTTACTGTTTTTACCGTTGTTACCTCCCCCCCCAAAAAAGTCCAGGTAGGTAGCCATTCAGGTCAGCTACAGTCACACACTGGACATTCTGGACATTGTTTACACTAATTCGATTAGATGCGTGGTCATCTAATCGAATCACTTCATCACTTAACTCACTTTAAGCATATTTGCACTGCACAAGACACTTACAAATGTGGATTGCACAACCCTGGACATTATATTTCTTCATTTCCATTTAATACTTGTACAGCTGCTGTTATATTTGTATATTGTGTATTTTGTTGTACAGTTATTCTATTTCAACTTTAATTTATATATTTTATCTTATTCTTTCCCAGTTAAATTTACCCTTTTTAATTTTCTTATTTATTATGTCCTATCCTTTTCATAGTCTTTTTTTCTTTAGGTCACGAGCAGTTGTCTAAGCATTTCACTGCATATCGTACTGTGTATGACTGTGTATGTGACAAATAAAATTTGAATTTGAATTTGATTTGATTTGAATTTGATGTGGCGTCGGACCAGTTTCTCGAAGCACTTCATTATAACAGGTGTTAGAGCAACTGGTCGGTAGTCGTTAAGGCTGCTAATGTTAGTACGCTTTGGCAGTGGGACAATTGTGGCTGACCTTAGGCACGGCAGGATGCAGGACTGGGACAGTGAAGTGTTGAAGATCTTAGTAAAGAGCCCAGCCAGCTGGTCTGCACACTCTTTAAGGACCCTTGCGGTTACCCCATCTGGTCCGGCAGCCTTCCTGGGGTTCACTGCCCTCAGTGTGTGCCTCACCTCATATTCCTGCACTATGAGGCTTGGGCTGCTGCTGCTGTCCGATGTTTTTGCTGCTGCTGCTTCTGGTCCTATTGAGAGTGGAGAGATATTTTGCTGCTATTGTTAATAATAATCATCATTACCATTGCATTAATAATATAATCTACAGCATTGATAGTGCATTCAGATGTTTAAACATCTTGGTACCCAATTGGCCTTTGTTATAGGGGCAGTTATAACCACTTTAAACTGTTGAGTTGAATCTATAATCTTAAATGCTTTTGAATGCTTGTTATAATCTTAAGTGTGTATGTGATGATTATGTTGATTCTGAGTACACTCTGTCCAAAGTCAGAGTGACAGGAAACTGCAGGGTTGCAGAGCGTCTCTTATACTTTTATATTCTTTTATTAAGCTTTTAGTAGAGGTTCTTGGTTAAAACATTTATTCAATTTATATTACATCTATAGTTTTAGTAAAAGGTTGACAGTGGCCTCTGTATGACTGTGAGCGTTAGTAGGTGAGAGGTGACACAGAGTGCCACGTAAGGTCGTGAGATATCATGTTTGCTTGTAATTGTGGGCTTGCAGAAGCGCTCGCTCACTGCAAAATCATTGTCTGCGGTTTTGAAGAAGCGCTAATCAGAAAGGTTGACAGGAAACATCTGTTATGAAGATGAAGACAATGTTCTTTTAAACTGTGTTAAAAGTCATTGTGGTTTTGATGTGACCTATGTATGAAATGTATCTGTGACGTATGAAGGGGCGTCATTAATTCAAGCCCTGATGGTATAAATATCTGTTTATGCTTTGATTAAGTCGGAGATCAGTTCCTGTCTGCGAACAGGCACTGGTCTTCCCACGCGTGTATTCATTAAAATCAATTGTTTGACCAAGATCTTCTGGACCTGGTGGTTTGTACTCTCCTTCCTCAATATTTGAACCTTAACAGTCCCTTCACCTCAAAGCGTGCGAAGAAGTGGTTCAGCTCCTCCGCAAGCGCCATGTTACCCTCAGTCAACGTGGTATTGCAAGATTTGTAGTTGGTTAAGTGCTGAACTCCCTGCCATACCTGTCGTGAGTTCTTGTTGCTGAAGTGGTCTTCGATCCTTCTCTTGTATGCTGCCTTGGCCTCTCTGATGCCTCTTTTCAACTCAGATCTGGCTGCACTGTACTGCATACCATCACTGGATCTAAAAGCGGCGTCACGTTGCTTCAGCAGGACCTGGACCTCTTTAGTCATCCAGGGTTTCTGGTTGGAACACACCCGGAGACGTTTGTCCACAGTGACACTGTTGACACAGAAGTTAATATATGAGAGCACTGATGTTGTGTGCTCTTCATGGTCCTGATGTTCGAACACGCTCCAGTCCGTGTTTTCAAAACAGTCCTGCAGCTGATGTGATGCACCTTCTGGCCAGGTTTTCACAGTTTTTGTGACTGGGGGGGCTCTTCTCCTAATGGGAGTGTATGCAGGGATCAGCAGCATGGACATGTGGTCTGACAAACCTAGATGTGGTAGAGGAGTTGCTCTGTAGCCTTTTTGGATGTTGCTGTAGGCTTTATCCAATGTGTTTTTCCCCCTCGTTGCACATTTAATATGCTGTTCAAATCTGGGGAATACTGACCTTATATCAGCATGGTTGAAGTCCCCAGCTATAATGTGCACTGCGATTGGATGGGAGTTCTGCTGGTTGCTTATTGTCTTGTGCAGCTCCTCCATGGCCGAGTTAGCATTAGCATCGGGTGGTACATACACGGCCGTTACCATGACAACAGTAAACTCGCGAGGTATGTAGACGGGTCTGCACTTCACAGTCAAATATTCCAAATCCGGGGAACAATAGATGTCTACAGTCTTTGTGTTTTTGCACCAGCTGTCATTGGTGTAGATGCATAAACCCCCTCCTTTGATCTTACCGGAGTGGCCGTTCCTGTCGTGACGGTGGACCGTGTGGCCTGCTAGCTCAATAGCCGAGTCTGGAATTGATGGCTGCAGCCAAGTCTCTGTTAGTAATATTATGCTGCTGTCCCGTACACACTTGTTGACTGCAATCTGTAATCTCAGTTCGTCGATTTTGTTGGTTATGGACCTGACGTTGGAGAGGAAAATGCTCGGAAGTGGTAGCTTAAATGGCTGTTTCTTTAGCCGTGCTAGTGGGCCCACCCTGCAGCCACTCTTTTGCCTCCTTTGTTTACTTTTCCTCTTTGTCTTGCCGCTGGGAAGAACCAACCACGGAGACCCTGGAGCTCTCATTATGTCGTCTGGAATGCTGTGAAAGGGGTGGTAATCCGACGTAATGCTCCTTGCACAGCGTAATCCCAAACTCAGAAGGTCCTGACGACTGTAGGTGGACTCTACTCGATGTATAATAATAAAAAACACACACATCCACACAGATACATGTAGAAAAAGTAAAAAACAAAACACCAAACATGAGGAGCAGTGAGCTGCTGCGTCTGTGCGCGCCGCCATCTTTTTATCCATTATCCATCTTGTATCGCTAAGAGGTAGACGTAGAGTAACTAGAGGAGGGTGAAATAAAGTTTGAAAGCCTAGTCTAAAAAAGTTAAAAGTTAAAAATTAAGAAAAGGTGCGGTGTTGCAGAGCTACTTGGAAAGGCTGCCGTCACTCCAGCGCCATCTCCATGTTTCATCTACACACACAGACCTACACTCTAGTCCTATTGAAAAGGAATAAAGGATCCAGGAACAGTGATTTCCCTCATCGTGGCCCTTCCTCTGCTTCAGGCATGTGAAGACTACAGGTGTGATGCACTCTGACCACTAATTGGTCTTCAAAGTGAGGAAGAGTGAGAGAGCTCTTGACCTTTTCTACAAAGGTCAAACATAACATCTAAGTGTAGGTTTGAGTTAGAGTTGTATTATGATCACAGAATTTGTATCATGATTTAAATTTTATTTTTCATCCAAGTGATGGTGTTGATGCATGCTCAATCGTCCATGTAAGTAAATCCCAGAAACTTGATTCTGGTCATCTGGACGTAGCGTTTACTGTTGGAGAAACGTTTCATCGTCATCCAAGTGACTTCTTCAGTCTCAGCTGACTGCAGGTTTCCCCAATCTTATAAACAGTACATTTGCATAATGACTGAAACCAGCATCACTGAATGAACAACAGTCTGGGAGGCCAGCTTATGATTATTAATATGCAAATTGTCATGACCATTGATCAACAACCACTGAGCCCATTCACTGATAGGTGGCCATGAGTACCATTCAGATGGTACTGAATGGTAGCAGTTGTCACAGTAACATCAGTAACAGTATTAACAAAAAACAGTAAGTCACATGCTCTCTGCTCTATGATTGACTGCTTCTTATCTCAGCTTCCTGCAGAGGGTGAAGGATAACACACACAAGAGCTGTGTCCCAATTCAGGTGCTGCATCCTTCGGAGGACCTGGCCTTCACGGTCTACGTGGGCCGGATCCTTCAAAGACCGAGAAGGCCGGAAGTGGAGGCTTGTGGACTAGCCTTTGTCCCGCTGCTCATGTTGCCTAGCAACCATGATACTAACCGCTGGAAATGTTTCATACAGCATTGTTTGACAGAAATGAAATCCTTTTGGTTCATCTGTTTAAATGAGCTTTCTGTGATTAGTTGAGTATCTGAGGCTGAGACCATGGGACTGTGAAATCATGATTGTTGAGCTTCATTTCTGTGCTGAACAGTCATTTTAAGCTAATTGTTATTTACTAGCTAAAGTCATCTCACTTTGGTAATGTAAATATAATATGGCCAATATTAAAGTTACTAATATATGAATCATTATTAGTTATTACAGCAGTGAACTTGAACTCTGTGTCAAATACTGAGCTTCAGTAAAGATTCAAGTTGCAATTATTTATATTTCCTCTCACCTTAAATCTTCACTCAAAGACAAGCATCTTTGGCAGTGTATATATAGATGTATTATATATAAGAGACAAATATTGAGTGCTGTGGTGAATAGAAGGGGTCCTGGTGATAATACGGGCAGTAGAGAACGCATTGGATTTTTGAGTAAGACCAACAAGAAGTGAATTACAGTAATCGATCCGGGAAGCAACAAGGTTGCGAACAAGAATGGCAGTGGCATGTGGATTGAGAAAAGGACGGAGACGATTAATGTTGTGCTTTTAATGTGTAAAATTAATTGAAAATATGCAGACTGAGTGACATTGTGTTAATTGAAAGATAGAGTACTGTCAAGGATGACACCCAAACATTTCACAGAGAAAGAAATGGAGACAAGCAAGGTATTGATAGTAATAGAGAAACTGTTGGTTCTGGATAATGTTGATTTAGAGCCTACCAAGAGAAACTCGGATTTGTTACTATTGCGTTTAAGAAAATCAGAAGAGAACCATGAATTTAGTTCAGCTAAGCAGGGGGTGAGGGAGGACGGGGGAAGAGCAGAATCAGGTTTAGTGGACAGAAAAAGGGTGTCATCAGCACTACAGTGAAACTGAATATTATATTTACAGAAATGTGTCTAAGCGGCAGATGGTAGATAATGAAAAGAAGGGCCCCAGGACAGATCTCTGGGGCACGCCAGTGACCAGAGGAAAGGGCTGAAAAGTAAAGGATTTGAATTGAATAAACTGAGTGCGATCAGACAAGTATGATTTAAACCAGGCTAGTGGAGTATGGGAGAAACCGATGGAGACTAACCTACTAAGGAGAATGGAGTGAGAAATACTGTCGAAAGCAGCAGTCAGATCGAGAAGAATAAGAATGGAAAGTAAACCAGAGTCAGGTACCATAAGAAGATCATTGGTTATTTTTATTAGTGCTGTTTCAGTGCTATGGGAGGGGCGAAAACCAGACTGGAACTGTTCATACAGATTATTATTAGTTAAGTGTGAGTGGAGTTGTGTTGCAACTATCTTCTCAAGAATTTTTGAAAGGAATGGTAGATTGGAAATAGGATGAAAATTCTCAAAATTATTGAGATCTAGACCAGTTTTTTTTTTTTTCAATATTGAGGTGATGGCAGCAATTTTGAGGGAAGCAGGAACAGTTCCAGTGGTAAGTGAAGAATAGACAATAGCAGATATGAGGGGAAGCAAAGAGGGTAGACAACCAAAACTGTAGGAATGGGGTCTAGCTGACAAGTAGAAAATTTTGACTTACAGACGAGATCTGAAATATCAGTAACAGAGGGAAGTTGGAAAGCAGAAAAACAGTGTGATGAGAGAGAAATTACAAAGGAAGAGCTACATGGAACATCTGAAACTGACATGGTTTTGTAGACGGACTCAGGCGCAGACCAGGAGACCTTTGCAAAAGCTGACAGTGCATTTATTTATAGTGATTTCACCAAGTGATAATATAAGTGTTTGAGAGAGGGGTCCGGGGCTCCAGGGTCCAAGGGGAACGGGAAGGGTCCGAAAACACACTCCACTCCTTTTCCTCCAACACTCCTCTCGCTCACTCAAAGATACAGGGACGGGTCCAGGGAAGATCTACAAACACAGAAAAATCCAATTAGTACAAGGTCGCACGAAGACTAACAGACTCAGACTTGCTGATCACAGAGTAACTGACGCTGGTCGCTCAACGTTCCAGTGACGAGTAGTGTAGGTCTGCCATCTTAAAAAGCCCTTCTGATTGTAGCAATCAGTGACAGGTGTGATGATGAGCACAGGTGCGTGGGCCAGGGGCGGGAGCCCACAATGAGCACTGCCACGGCAGGGGGAAGAGACAGCGGGAGAGAGGGAGAACAAAAACAAAAACATGTTGCCTAACACGGAGTCAGCCAGTGAGGCACGGGGACCGTGACAGAAACCAGGTCTTGGTGTATTTTGTGAATTTTCTCAAAGAAAAGTAACATTAGAGAATCACAGAAGGAAGATAAGTAAAGGTGAGCAAGTAAAAGATCTAGTGACCTGAAAGAAGAATTGAACAGTGAAAACAGTATCTTGGTTGAGTCATCATTTGAACAGATAATGGTGGAGTAGTAAGCAGATTTTGTTCGATTAGTACACTCCTTATAATACAGAATATGATTATTAAACATTTCTTTGTGGATAGTAAGATCAGTTTTCTTATAAATGCATTCAAGTTATCGGCCTATTGCTTTAAGGAGCCTGAATTCAGCTGTAAACCAGGGTGCTAAGACACTGACACAGATTTGGATTTGAGTGGGGCAACAGAGTTTAGAATAATACTGAGACTAGAGTTATAATAGGAAACCAAGTCCTCTTGGGTAAGCAGGTTATGAAAATGCAAATGACTGGAGAAAGCAAAGGAAGGGGTATCAGGATTGATATTCATAATATTCTGAAAAGAAATGGTACAAAGGTTCTTGGTTATAGAAAAGGTCATTTTGAAAGAAGCAAAGTCATCAGAAATTAGCAGTTCATCAGCTTTGCAGTTGAAAGGAGTAAGTCCAGAGCAGCAAACTAGGTCCAAAGTATGGTGCTTAGTATGAGTAGGAAAGTTTATATGTTGTTTAAAGCCACAACTATCGAAGCAGGATGAGAAGTCTTTGATGAGAGGATGATCACTGCTATCCATATGATTATTAAAGTCTCCCAGAAGTATGATATTTGGGGAAACAGTAGCTATGTGAGTCAGCAGATCAACAAAGTCACTTATGAAGACAGAATTAGACTTTGCAGGGCGGTAAATGACACCTATAACAGTTGGAACAGGTGCTGAGAGTTGACAAACAATGGATTCAAAGGAATTGTAGACAGGTACAGACAACAGCGTGACTTTCCAGTTCTCACAATAGGTTACTGCGAGAGCTTCACCACGGCCGCACCCACGAGGTTGGCAGGTGTACAAAAAGTGGAGTCGTTGAGCTGCGAAAAGTCATTGGGCTGTTGCCACATGTCAGTCAAACAGAAAAAGTCAAACTTACGATCTGTGAGGAGATCCCAGATGAAATGTCCCTTGCTCGTAAGGGAGCGGATGTTAAGGAAGCCAAAGTTGACATCGGTGCTGTCAGACTGGAGAGAGGTATTAGGCGACCTGGGCAGGCTGGCTAAAACACTGTGGTCAACATCCCTTACGAAGTTCCGTGAAGGGCGACGAGACCAGAGGGACTGTATTGGCTTAGAGTCGTCATGGTGAAAATTCCGACGAGAGTCCCGGCGAATGTACTTTCGGTGAGGGAGGAATGCGATATCCGTGTGGAGATGAAGCGCAGCCGGCGGTGGAGCAGCCAGGTGAAAGCGGAGTCGGAGAAGTTCGTCAGCTGAGTATTGGTAAGTCCAGCACTAGGTCGGTAGACCAATGACCTGAAAATCATTGGAAGCCCTTGTTTATGGATTGATTGTTGGGTTTTGGTTTTCTCTGTATGTATTATTGTAGGGTCTACCTTACAATATAAAGCACCTTGAGGCAACTGTTGTTTTGATTTGGCACTACATAAATAAAATTGAATTGATTTGAATGGAATTGAATTGGATTGCATTAAACATGAGAACCTTCATCAGACTGGTGGACATTAATTATGATGAGCTCTGATTTAGATTCAGATCCAATACAACTTCCATCAATGAAGAAATGTGCTGTGATGATGTATACATTCACCTGTCTGCAATGCAGAACGATATCACAACAGCAGAGGAGTGATACTGAGGGGTGATGAAGAGCTGCTGACTGGAAGACATTCAGATTTGTTAGTGAGCAGGAAATGTAAAGACTGATGTGAATGTTGATGACTGAACTTGTTGCTTTTTCAGAAGCAGCAAAGTGGGCAATGAAGAAGAACAGAGACCATAAGAAGACTGTATCCTGGAGCACTAACAAGTTCAACAAAGTCATTAAAAGCTGAAATAAAAACGTATATGTTGAAAATAAATCACAATTCTCAGAATCTTATTGACTATAAGGAAAATGCTTCCTTACTGCATGTGCAAAGGTCTCGTGACATTCATCAGCACTGTCCTCTCTGATGTGACCCAAAGAGTCTGGCTCACAGAACAATAGGTGTAACTTTCCCACTCAGAGCCACAATTATCCACGCAGCTCAGCAGTTGACCTCAGATGCATATCTGTGGACTGTGGGAGGACATGCAAGATCCTCACAGAATGCCCAAACAGGAACCTCTTTAAAAAAAAAGTTCAAATCAAGCTTGATCATCTGCAGATGGAAGCATGATGCTGCAGTAGATTTCACAATATTCCAGTAGAAGAAGAAAGATGGGGCTTTAAGCTCACGTACAGTACAGGCAGACACTGATCACACTCAGTAGCGGTTTTTGATACGGGCGACACGGGCGGTTGCCCGGGGCGGCATCGTGGTGGGGGGCGGCATCACGGGCATCGGCAAAAAAAAAAAAAAAAAAAAAATTGCTCGTACTCATGCTGCCCCGACATCAGCCAGCCATATTGGGAATGGCATAGGCACCGATCGGTTTTCTATCGCCCATTTGCTGGGAGTAAGGGCGCCCTCCATTTGCGAGTGTAGAACAGGGGTCAGCAACCTTTAACACAGAAAGAGCCATTTGGACCCGGTTTCCACGCAAAAGAAAACACTGGGAGCCGCAAATACTTTTTGACATCTAAAATGAAGATAACACTGTGTATATTATTTTTTTTACTTTTATGCTTTGTGTGAACAACTAAGGTGTGTTGCTTATGAAATCCATGAAGTGCTACAGAGAAAATTACATTTTATTTATGTAATTAACACATTTTAAACTCTTAAAGAAATATAACAAAAGGAAAGACGCCCAGCTGAACTAAAATGATCCATGTAGCAGACAAAAACTGTTGTGAGCCGCCCCCCTTATATCGCCTTTGGGCTTTTGGAACCTTGACCTGACTTTTAAAAAAGAATTGGAAAAAATGCACTATTCTGCTAAAAAATGAAAAAAGATATTTGCAAAATTCTGCCTAAATATGTATTTTACCTGGTTAATGTGTGTGTAGAGGGAGTGTTCGCCCGGGGCACCAAACAGACTAGGAACGCCACTGATCACACTACAGTTATGATACCAGGCCTCTAGTTTAAACTAGTGAATTTAGGGCTTTTTAAATTGAAAAGATCAGTCAAGGTTAAAGGAAATGATCTTAGCGGGTATCACATTTACAATGTGTTATGTTTTTTATTTGGTCCATCTCACTGCCCATCATCAACATGACTCAGAGACACTGAAGAAAGTTAGCACCCTCCAGGAAGTAAACCAGATCGAAAGACGTCATATTTTACCTTTAAAACATTTAACAGTCAACATGATGGTGAGCTGAGGCAGTGTGGGCGTGGCCAGTGGCTGGCTTAACATTCATTTAACAGTCTTAATCACATATCATCCCACTGATGAGCAGGAACATCTACTAGTGTGCGTTTTTTCTACTGACTGCAACCCTGTCATTGTGCTGTGCTCTTCTCCATAAGTCAGGGTTCCTTTGAACAAAGACTTGGACATGAATATGTTTGTGGTGAGAAACTTTAATGCTTTATGATTACAAAACAGAAACAGTGTAATACACACACAGTCACAGTTGACATGTCTGAAAATACAAGTTATTGCAGAGCTGCAGGAAAACCTTTAAACATCCCAAAATATTTTACTTAAAAGCACTTTTAAAAACAATCACAAAGTGCTGCATAATAAGACCAAACATGAAAAATCCCAGGCCAACAGTAAAGATACAACAGCAAAGACACACCCACTGCTTTTATACTGGTTACTGGAGCTTCAGGGGGGACCAATGATGTCACAGAACAGCAGCCAATCAGAGACAGTAGGATGAAGGTCCTCCATAAGGCAGAGTGCATTCTCACTTTCCTCTTCAGAGACAAACATCAGTGATTTCAGCTCGGATCTGGTGACCTTTGAACTTTCCTAACACACACATGTATGTGCTCTGTGACACAGCTGACACACGTCTTACCTTTTAGCTTCCTCCAAAGGAGCAGAACTCAAACCAGAACCAGGAGAACCACAGAAACCAGACCTGACATGATGGAGTCAGTGAGAGGAGGGCCAGAGGATGGGGACCAGTACCACCCGTCCTCCTCAACATCCTTTATTGATTTACTGGTAGCACAAGGAGTTTTTTTTACTAGTAGTATGAGGGGTTGTTGTACTGATAGTATGAGTGGTTGTTTTAGGGGTAGAAGGAGGAGGAGCTTTTACAGTACAAGGAGGATCTGTGGGAGGATCTGCAGGAACAATGACAAAGATGGTTCAGTCAGTTTATTATCTGGTCAGTTCATCAGTTCCAGTAGTCTGTGGAAGCTTCCTCACTGATAGACAGAGCTGTCTGAATTTTTGAAAGACTAAAGAAAGGAGCTTCAGGTTTTCCTGTGTCGCCTCCTGTAGAAGAGGATACACTGAGACTATCTGTCATGAAAGTCTTTATTTATGGACTTTATCAGGCATAGGATGGAGAGGAGAGGAGTGCAGTGACGGTCTGGGCGTACCCATCTTCTTCCCTCATATTCATCTCAAGACCGCTGACAGAAATCAGCATTATAGAATAACTGAGTTAGATCAGGATCAACTGCAGACGATTAGATTGAGTGATTCTACCTGATTAAACTTTTGCATATTCACTGATAAATTGCTTGAATAAAATATCCACTATTCTCTCTGTACAGCAGCTCTACATGGCTGCGTCCTGAGTCCTCTCCTGTACTCCCCTCACACACATGACTGCAAGCCTGCCTACAATACCAATGGACAGGTGTGTCAACTGTGGTGGGCCCGATCAGCAGAGGAGATGGTCTCATTCCAAACAGACTCCCTGTATCTTTCACAGCAGCTATAAGATGTGCTTTTCTCTGTGGTTGCTTCAGTGCAATTTACAGTAAGGTGTACACTTAAAACCTTAGTGACCCACATTTGTGTGATTCATTCAAATATTCTCCTCTTGAAAGAGAAACATGGGCCTGAAAAGAAACTAATGTTCACATCTGTCAGTCACAACCTGACACTGAGTCTCTTTAGTAAATCCAGCAGTGTTTTAATGTCAAATAGAGGGTTTGTGCCACCACAGTGAAGATGGACTTCTTTGTTCCTTCTTTAATATTCCAACCTTTGTAATGATGGGATAATTTTCTCTGGCTCTGCTAGTTTATGTGACCTGAATACATTAAGAGAACATGTATCGATAAAGTAAGATATAACCTACCACCTTTCATTGATCTGTTTGACATTTCTACTAAAGTCCAGGAAAACAGGTTGAATAAGAAAGATCATTGAACTGACCTCTGACTGTCAGTCTGCTTTTAGGAGACTGATCAACACCAGCTGAGCATGAGTAGGGACCTTCATCAGACTTCTGAACATTAGTGAGAGTCAACGTTCCTTCAAGATCAGATCTCATTTTCTCACCATCTTTATATAAAGAAAAGTTCCCCAGATCTTTGAATTGACAGAGCAGGATCTCATTACTTCCTGTCCACACAGGAAATGAAGGGGCCTTCAGGATCAGGGAACCAGCTGACCAACAGAGACACAAACAGAGTGATACAGAGACAGACTTCCACCAACACACAGAGTTATACAGACACAGCTGGAACATCTGTACCTGAAACAATGATGTTGACTTCATCACTACGCTGTCCAGATGGGCTTTCACAGAAGTAAGCTCCATCAGAGGGGTTACGCAACTTGAGTTGACACAGAGACTTTATAATAACAAGGCCTGCAGCTGCTCCACACCTCTCAGTGAGTGTTCCTGTGGTCCTCTTCACTGTCCATCCATCAACTGTTTTTCCATCACCATCAACACAAGTCAGAATCGCTAGACCACCACCACTGAAGAACTGCTTGTGATCTGGATTTACACTCAGAGAGACTGAAGGGCAGACAGATACACACACAGACTAAATGTATTTGTGTTCTTGTTGGAGTCTCACTGATGGTTTTCACTTCCATCGACTCACCTGCAGAAACAGTCAGTGCAGAGAGATGTAGCACACACACACCTGCAACAGGAGGACAGAGGTCACTGAAGGTCAGAGAAAGTGTGAGGGTGTACTACAGGGGTGGGGAACTTAGGCCTTGAGACCTAGTGTCCTTCATGAGTTAGATGTGTCCTTGATCTAACACAGCTGATTTAAATAGCTAAGTAACTTCCTCAAGATGTCTTGAAGTTCTCCAGAGGCCTGGTAATGAACTAATCATCTGATTCAGGTGTGTTGACCCAGGGCGGAATCTAAAACCTGCAGGACACCGGCTCTCGAGGCCTGGGGTTTGACACCCCTGGTGTACGAGCTTCATTCTCTTATAGTGCGTACAAAAAAACTGCATAAATCCTCCATGATTCATCAACAGAGGTGGGCATTACCAAAGTACAGATACTTTGTTACTGTGCTTAAGTGGTAAAAGTGGGCGGGGCAGTAAGTCACACTACTTCAGCATCTAGCTAGCCCTGCTGAAGAGGAGCGAGCATAAAGGGAGTAACGGTTTATTATATGTCAGGTCATTTCAAATGCAGCGTTTCTATGAGCACAACAAACATCAGCAAACACACAAACTGTTTGTGTGCAGTTTGTCTCACAGTGTGTTACAGTTAACGGTCCAGCTGCTGTATTTCAAAGAGAGGAAAGAAAGAGAGCTAACTTCACTCAGAGATGGAGAAAGATAAGAAGATAAGAAAGAAGGACATGAGAGGAAGTAGAGAGCTTAGATTTAAAGAGAAGGACTGCTTAGTGTGATGTCATGAACTGGAAATGTAAAGAAGCCATGATTTTAATCACATATTGGACCTGTATGTGAAGCGCTTTCATGTTGTCAAACAAAGTAAAGTATACTTAAATCCAGTGTTGGGAAGGTTACTCTTAAAATGTATTCCACTACAGATTAGAAAAATACATGCCGCAAAAATGTATTTTGTAACGTATTCCATTACGTTCCTCAGTGTGAGTAATGTATTCTGAGTACTTTGGATTACTTTATATATTATCATGCGTTTTATAACTACATGAATGTACTATTGCTGTGAGATATATTACTCTTACTGAAGGCTACTCGCCATACCAATACAAACTAGATGTTTAAATCTTAATATAAAATGAGTAACAGTAGGTGGACATTAGGTTAGGCTGCACTTTTTGCAGCGATCTTGTATAGAAAACTATTCAGCGCATATATAAAACAGGTCCGCGGCTTGAACCGTAGTAAAGGGACCTCTGGCTAATACGTCGGGTTCCGTGTCGGGCTTGTAGCCGAAAAATAGCTTTACTTTGTTGTCTGGGTCAACTTTGTTTTAGACAGAGAGAGGCGTTGAAAGGCTACCCCAATGGAACTTGGTGTACAGTCGAGTCTTAATAGCTTACTTACAACTGGGCTCGTCAGGCTCTCTTCTTGGATGCAGTGGTTATTATTATATTTACATGCTTCCAGCTCCCGTTTCTTTTTTTTCTTTTTTTTTTCTTTTTTTGACCCGTTTGGATCTTTAGCCATCAGAATTGTTGTCTTAAGGCCAAGAAAGATGCCAAGCGGATTTATTTTACCAAGTGGATCATCATGGCCTTGCCATATTGGTCCATTTGATTGACCTTTATTATATTTATGTATTTATTTTATTTTCGGTTGCTACAAACGGGACAGACATGACTGGGGGATAGGACAGGGGGAAAGAATGAAAGAAAGAGAGGGAGAGAAAGAAAACCAGAGGGGAGAAGAGACGGTGAGAAAGGGGGGAAGAAAGGAAAAAACAAACAAAACACCTGGATCACCTGTATGGAGAAAAAAAACAGAAGAGAAAGCAAACAAAAAAAGAGCAACATAATAAAAACAGCACCATCACAATAAACTAGCTAGCAGTAGATAACAGTAGATACTAAATATTAAACGCTATTGTGCAGCACGCAAGATAGACAGCACACAATGTGCTTTGAGGCAGCAGCCAAGAAAGGTGTAGTCCGCGTCTGTGAACACCCGTGTGTACACCTGCGTGCATACCTGTGTGGATCAGCATGCTTGTATTCCAAAGGTTTCTCCATGTAACGATCTGCTAGGGAGTGTGGGGAGCCATAGCCCCGTCCCCCAGGGCATGAAGCAGGTATGGAGGAGATCCAGGCCCAAGACATCCAGAGGCCCCAGAGTACGAGGACCCGACGAGGACCACCAAAAGGGGGGGAACCGTGCCACCCTCCTGGGAAGAGCTGAGTAGACCCCCAAACGAGAGGTCACCCAGCAGCTACGGAGCAGAGGCCAGAAGGGGTTGCAGTGGCGTGCCCGCGGGCTCTGCCGGCAGCCAGCTGTGCCAGAGAGGACCGAGCTTCAGGCCCAGAGGCCTGAGGGCACCCCACCCCCCGGAAGGGGCCCAGCCGGGTGGCAGGCGCCCGGCCCCGCCAATCGGCCACCAGGAGTGAGCCGGTACATACATGAGCGCCCAGCCGCAGTCGACAATGACCACCAACACACCAACGTCTGAGGGCATCAGCCACCGGCAGGGAGTGTGGTGAGGGGAGATAGGCCTCCGTACTTTAGAGGGCCTGAGATGTACCCAGAGAGGTTGAGTCTAAGACCCAACCTGACATATAGACACAGACGAACAGGCGCACGCGGACACAGACGTGCATTCCCACCCCCATATGCACAACCAAATACTCGGCACTCACCCAACGTGTAGACAGACACAAATAGACACTGCACAGACAGTCGCACTCCCCAAACATACTCTATATCCCAGGTCCAGGTACCCCCGCCCTCAGAGGGGCAAGCTGCACCTAGACCCAGAAGATGTAACCCTTCTCTCTGGGGTGGAGGCAAGCGGACCACCTCCTTATCTGCAGTAGCAGGGAGGCCCCGCATCCCAGACCCCAGTCTGACGGCCAGCACCTCCTCCCAGCCCCCCAGCCCTGACGGCTAACAGAACCGGGGTGAGTGAAGACCCCAAACCTCCCTACGCCCGCTCATATGTAGTGTTGTTGTGTGCTGTTCTAAAGTGCATTTAAAACTCAGGAGAGCATGGTACTTGCTTCCTCTCAGAGAGCAGCACGACTCCTCCCGAAAACCCTTAGTGTCTATATGCATTTAAAATTGAGGGTAGGGCACCAGCGCCAGAGGTGGGTTGGAGTACAACGACCATCCTCTGGATGCTGTAAAACGTGCCCACCCCCAAGGCCCTATATGTATGTGTTATGTGAGAGTGTGAGTAATGTGGATGTCTAGGTTGCAGAATAAAATTGAGGCACAGGCGGCCAGAAGGGGACAGAGGGGGAGTGCCTCCCCTGCACCCTGGTGACATACCTGCACCCCAAGCCCTGCGTGTGTGGGTGGGTGTGGTAGAGCGGGAATAGGGAGGCAGCTGAGGATGGGGAGGGAAGAAAGGGAGGGGCAAGCGGCCCCTCCCTGGGGCCAGCTCCCCCGCTGACCCCAGTAGGCACCCCCCCACTCTGGAACCCACCAGGGCAAGGGGGCCCAGGCCCATCCGGACCGGGGCCCGCAGCAGCAGCACCGCCCAGCCCTACAGAGTCCGGGGCAGCCCACCCGACTCCACCCCAGAGAAAACTGCACCCACCCCATCATCCAATCATCTCCCAAACTACACAAGACAATAGACACCCAGGTTGAGTTCATTCTCCACCTCTCCTATATCTCTCCCCCACCTGCAGAGTGAGCTCCTGTAGGAGGAGACCACCTGCAAAGATATAACAACCTCCCCACCAGTTAGAGAGCCCCCTAGTTGGGCCGATGCACCAGAGGTCCCCTGCACTGGGGCTGAGCCCCCCTGCACCCACCTGCCCACAGCTCCGGCGACACAACAGCCAGGACCCAAGCCCCCAAGGCCCAGCCAGCACCCCAGACCGGGGGCGGAGCACCCCCAGACCCCCAAGCCTCCACGCCCGTCCCGGACCCACCCAGGGGCAGCCAGGCTACCAGGCCAGTAACCAACGTCCGCCAGCACCAGAGGTGGAAAGTAACGAATTACATTTACTTGCGTTACTGTAATTGAGTAGTTTTTTTGTGTATTTGTACTTTTTAAAGTCATTTTTCAAGTCTGTAATTTTACTTTTACTTAAGTATATTTTTTAAAAAGTATTGTAGTTCGCTACGTTTTCAACCACACCCGTTACTGAGTAAATTAAAAATTAAAAAAAACATTGCGCTTCGGAAATACTGCAGGGAATGATGGGTAGTAGAACAAATTGGCGCTAAGGTCACGATAAAGATGGAGTCTGACATCGTTGTTACGGATCCAGTGAAAAAAGAAGCCCCGTCGAATTCTGCTGACCCTGAACTCGAAGAAACGGATGTGAACCCCTGGCCGTATTTAAGGGACCATTTCGGCTTCAAGTGCAAGAAAGGCAACAGCTTTATTATGCAGTGTAAGCTGTGTTTGCCCAGAGAGACCGAGTTAGCAGCTTTTAAAAATTCCACATCAAACCTGCGCAAGCATGTAGAGGTAAGTTAAATACAACTCGTACCGTTATGGTAGCAAAAAGGCTGTGTTCAAATTAATCACATTAAGTTAAGACATCTGTGAAGAACACAGATAACGTTGGTTGGTACTAGCAACTTGCTGTAATCGGGCACGTTGTTGTCCACGCAACTTACATTCTTTTTACTGGGTTGGTAAATTGCCAAAAGAAAATGTGTTTACCTACGTTTTTCCTGTTTGTTAATAATAATAATTTATTTTAAAAAATAGTTAAATTAAACACAGAAGCGGCTACTTTCTTACTTAACCCACATATGTTCACACTGCAGGCAAAAGAATAACAGAGCGCTCACTTACCTTAGATTAGTCAAAGACAGCTGACTTCTGTTACTTGTTAATTAGCACTTGCAACCTCCCGTTAACTAGCCTGTTACTGTCCAATAAAAAAAAAAAAACACGAGGTATATTGGTATAATTTACCAGCGGTAGCTATGTAATGCATTGATGTCTTATTAGGGATGTCAAAAAACTTTCTCTCAAACTTAACACTGGCCTGCCTGCCTCAGCTGCCTTCGAGCGTCTCTTTAGCTGTGCTGGACTACTGTTCACTGCAAAGTGAGCAAGGATGAACTCTACTAACTTTGAAAATCAACTGCTCCTCAAAATTAACAGGAAGTTCAGAGAGTAACACTCTAGGATGGATACAAAGGAACTTTAATCTAGAGGTACAGTAGGGCAGGGCCAAGTTTAAAAAATGAAAAAACATTTTTAAAGCAGCTGCCGTTCAGTTCAGTACTTGTTCTCTTATTTGACAGTTTAGAACACATTCTCATGTGAAAGAATGATATGGTTTTGTATTGAAAACACTGATACCTGACAGTTTGGTTGATTGGTTTGGTGACCATTATCCATTTTCATGTATAGACTTGCAGTTTAACTGCCACTGCACTTTAATTTGTAAAGTTTTTCTTTTCACTAAAAAAGAACTACTTTGAGATTTATATCCCACTGTCTTTTTTTGCACTACTCAGAAGCGGCTGTCCTCCTGCTGACAGAAAAGTAACTATGTAACTTTTACTCTGAGTACATTTTAAATGAGCTACTTTTTACTTTTACTTAAGTACATTTTTAGACAGGTAATTTTACTTGTACTTGAGTAAAATTTCAGCAATGTAATAGTACTTTTACTTGAGTAAAATATTTTAGTACTCTTTCCACCTGTGGCCAGCACAGACCCTCCCCCATCTCCGCTGTACGCAGCCACAAGGAAAACACCATCTAAGAGCCCCCAGAGCTCCTAACCAGGTCATGGCCACATCCCCCAGGTTAGGCCCTCCAGGGAAAACGTCCCTAGGGACTCCCCAGACGCCCTAAGGCCGTCCTTACCCCCATATCAACCACAATAGCAAAGGCAGGACCAAACCATGACCCCCCCACCCCCACTAGGTGATAAAGCCGATCAAAGGAGCCCAAAGGGATTGATCAAATGTGATGGCAGAGGCTGTATCAAGACTGATGTGATCTATTAGATGGTTTTTATATTGGTTAGAATTAAGATTATTTTTATTTTTCCAGTTAATGAGGACCATTTTCTTGGCAATGCATAGGGCTGTAAAAACAACGTGGGCTGTGTTTATTTCTGCAGTGACCTCATCCAAGTTGCCCAGCAAGCATACTAAAGGGGAGGCTGGAATGTTACATTTCAGACACTTTGATAAGTCTTCACATATCTCACGCCAAAACTTCTGAACTGGTGGACAGAACCAAAGAGCGTGGATGTAATTGTCCGGTGTATTTGCTATGCAGTGTGAGCAGTTGTTGGAAGGCGTATAGCACATCTTGAACATCCTATGACCAGTATAGTGCACTTTGTGTAATATTTTGTATTGTATTAATTGCAAACTGGGATTTCTGATCCATTGAAAGGTTTTTAAGCATATCTGAGACCAAAGGTTTGGGTCTAAGCTGATCGATAAATCTGCTTCCCATTTTGCAATAGGAAGGGATATTGATTCATCTATTTTAGAAAGTGTTCTGTATATTTTAGACAATAATTTGGGGGGTTTTAGACTAAAAAATTGTACCACACTTGGTGGTGTTTGTAATTCAGCTTCACTGGGATTAAATTTCTTTTTTTACTATGGATTTAATTTGTTGATATTCCAAAAATCGTTTCTTGTTGATCCCATATTGTGTAACTAGTCTGTCAAACGAAATAAAGTCTGTTCCTTCCAATATATGTTCTAAGTATTTAATTCCTTTACAACTCCATTCTGGGAAATTAATCATATTATTGTTTTGTAATATGTCAGGGTTATTCCAGATAGGTGTACGTTTGCATGGATTAATGAAGACTCCGTTATTTTTAGAAACTCCCACGATGCTGTCAGAGAAAATCTGATGTTGATGCATTCATGTCGTTTGATGTTTGAGCTGATAAATGGTAGGTCTGAAATTTCTAGGTTATTACATAGTGCCTGAAGCCTGTTGGCTAAAAAATAGTGATTAAAGCTAGGCAGATCTAATCCTCCTTTATCCTTGGTCCTTTGTAATGCTTTTAAGCTGATACGTGGGGGTTTATCTTTCCAAAGGAATTTAGAAATATACGAGTCTAGAGATCTGAACCAATCTTGTGATGGCTTATTTGGGATCATTGAAAATAAATAGTTTATTTTTGGCAAGATCATCATTTTTATAGCGGCGACCCTTCCCATGAGTGATATGGGTAAAGATTTCCATCTAGCCAGATCGCCTTCTACTGTCTTTAAAAGTGGGATGTGGTTTAATTTAGTTAATTCTGAAAGTTTAGGAGAGACATTAATACCTAAATATTTTATATTTCCAGATTGCAGTGGGGAAAGAGAAGAATTATGGAAGGAGCAATTAATCGGAAGAACTGTTGATTTTGACCAGTTAATTAAATAATCTGAGACACTTGAGAAGGAATTTATCAATGCAATCACCCCAGAGATATTGGTTTGTGAATTTTGGAGAAAAAGTAACACATCATCTGCATAAAGGCTGATTTTATGTTCTACATTCTTACATTTTATGCCCTTAATTGTTGTAGCCTGTCTAATTGCTGCTGCTAGTGGTTCAATAAAAATTGCAAACAGTGAAGGGGAGAGTGGGCATCCCTGCCTGGTGCCCCTCAGGAGACAGAAGCTGGAGGATGTTTGGTCATTTGTTCTGACACAAGCTGTTGGGGAGTTATATAATATTTTTAACCAGTTTATGAAAGAGGGTCCAAAACCAAATTTGTGTAAAGTTGCAAATAGTAATTTCCAGTTAACTCTGTCAAATGCTTTTTCTGCATCTAAAGAAAATATTATGGTTTCAGTGTTTTTACTGCATGAGTAGTCTATTAAATTAAGTAATCTACATGTATTTGTTGATGAGTGCCTACCTTTTATGAAACCAGTTTGGTCAGGATGAATTAAAAGGGGGGTTATTTTCTCTAATCTTTTTGAGAGAGCTTTGCAGATTATTTTAAGGTCTACATTAATAAGGGATATTGGACGATAGCTTGAAGGAAGGAGCAGAGCTCCCGTTTCTGCTCGATGAGAACTCCTACTTTTCCACTCTCCTTTTTCTCCCTCCCTCGCTCACAGACACAATGGGTATGGCAGTCCATTCTCCCTGCAGCACGGACTACACTGCCCATGAGGCTACATCCTTTAGGGCAATGCCTGTAACACTCTGCCTGTTAGCTTAGCACAACAACAACAACAAAAAGGCGCTCTCTCTCCCAGGAAAAACACAGTCGCAGAGAGAGCGCGTCACCCTGTAACCACGGCAACCATAATGCTGCCGTCTAGAACAACAGAACGTAGCTGTCAAACAAAACCCAAACAGTCCTGACCCGCCACAATATGAAACTGGAAAATACTGCCATGTAATCCATTTATTTCAACAAAGTAACTGTATTCTAAATACCACCTTTTTAAACGGTAACTGTAACGGAATACAGTTACTCATATTTTGTATTTTAAATATGTAACAGCGGTACATGTATTCCGTACACTGCTTATTTTATGTTCTTTCAGTAATACGTGAAAATCATGGCTTAAGGAAGTCCTTCCTGCTGTAGTCTATAAATCTAGATGGTGGGATCAATTATAGGCCAATCTGCAACCTTCCTTTCATATCTAACATCCTTGAAAGAGTAGTTGTCAAACAGCTAACAGATCATCTGCAGAGGAATGGCTTATTTGAAGAGTTTCAGTCAGGTTTCATCACAGCACAGAAACAGCTTTAGTGAAGATTACTAATGATCTTATCTGATAGTGGACTCATGTCAGTGTTTTGAACGGGTTATAAAACAACAGTGTAAGAACAGTTTCATGATGTAAGATGCCAGTTTTGACAAGTACAGACTAGTGGAGAGTCGTCTGGATTATCGGTGTAATGATCTCATCCTTCTCTTTCTCTTTCTGTGTCCTTTACATTAGAACCTGTCAATCCCTCCCCCGCATCACCCTGACTTGTATCATGAACAGGCTTGTGTCCACATGAACGTGCAGACTTTCCATTGGAAAAAAAAAATAAAAACAAAAAAAGTATTTTTACATAAAATGCACAAAATCGATCTCCTGCACTGTCACAGGAGGTGCTGATCAATAAAGCCTGTAAACAGTAAGCACATGTAGCCAAATAAAGGCACACAGCTCTGATGCATAAAGGCTTGAGAGCAATGTTCCCCGCTGTTCACCACACCTGTGGAATTTTAAAAACTTTCAGAAAATCCAAGCACACAGAGGCTGAACACACATCCTGACACCCTGCCAACATCTCTGTGTGTGTAAAGTACACACATACACTGAAAAATCTGCTCCTTCAGTGTGTGTGATGGATCAGAGGTTGGAAATTCTTCTTACCGTGCAGCAGGATCACAGACAGCAGCCTCATTTTCATCCTCACAGTCCCGTTACAGAGCTCCTCACTGCCTCGGACCTCACCCTCCTCTCAGGAGACTCTCAACAGGAAGCTGTACCACTCTGACAGGAGGCGCCTCCACAATAAAAGCTGTCCTAGATATACACCTGTGCCAGTCTCGCTGGGTGCTAGATTGGTGGCTGCCCATTGCTTCATAGATTGAATAGGTTATTTGTAGAGAGGAATTTCCCTACAGGGATCAATGATATTATTAATCCATCTAGTTTCATCTGACGTCTTGTGGAGAAGGTGTCCAAGTGCGGAACACGACAGAGATTTTCCCTGGGTAGGATACAACTTTCTTATGCATCTTGATATGCAGTGAAAAAATAAACAATTATTTAAAAAAATGTATTTCATATGTATTTCATTCATGTGCCATAGTCATGGCACATAACCCATATGGAAAAATATATATAAATCTTATAAAGTTTGTATCTGTCTTGTGTGAAACTTTATGTAAATGGACACGAAAAATTATGTAAATGAAACTTGTATGTTTTGGACACTTACTAAAACAACATATGAAAGTGGCCACTTTCATGACTAAATCATATAAGCCTTTTATGATTCACTATATGAAGTAAGCCAAATCTGATGCAAGTCTTTTATAAGTTTTTTCTATTTCTTTCCAATATGGGAAGAACTGCAGGCAGTTATCAACATCTCTATTTAAGCTATCGTGATTATTCATACACTAGTTAGCATTGCTCATGTTAGTGAGATATCAAGACAGACTGTTGCATCGATAAGATTACTTACCATTGCAACATGAAAGCAATCCAGAATTTTAAAAAAGCAGGTTCAGTCATTTAGCATGTCAGCTCATAACAAGCTATTTATAGGTTATTTAATTACACCACATTATAGTAATGCAAGTGTCAGAGCAGTCAGAAACCTACCAAGTTTATTTAACAGTGAAACATGTCAATGTAACACACACTTTTTTAAGGAGCAGGTTCATTCATGATTTATCATATTAAATTATACCCTTTAATTTACCCTTACGTATATTATATACGTAAATTATACCCTTTACAACAGTGAATAAACTCTAACGATCTTTAACCAAGTGATGAAGGCTTCATAAATGAACTCGCAACATGCCTGTTACCTTAAAGATACACCTGACAATTTATTCTGTTGGTTTACTCTTATTTCAAACTAGGTTTCTTACCTTTGATCAATGAACAAGGATCTCTGAGATTTGTTGCGAGCGGCGCGTTACTTATTTTGTGTCCCAAAATTTAAAAGTGGAAATTTTTAAAAAGTGTTGCATCTCAGATTTGCAAAAGCACTGGAAGACTATAGTGGCCAAAAAGATATTAGATCCGTACTTTTTTAGCACTACCATAGAGAATGAATGGCAAACAGTGTAGGGCATTTTGGCTAAACAATCCCAACCTCCCTCGTGTTTGTGTGGGTTCTCCCCGGGTACTGTGGCTTCCTCCCAGAGTCCAAAGACATGCAGTTAGTGGGGATAGGTTAATTGGAAAGATTAAATTGCCCATAGGTGTGAATGGGGGAGTGAATGTGAGTGTGACGGGTTGGCTCTGTCTGTGTGTTAGCCCAGCGAAGGACTGCTGACCTGTCCAGGGTGTACCCCAGCCCTCTCCATAAGATTTGTTTAATATGTCCTTCAACGCACATATTAAACAAATATGTAAGACTGCTTTCTTCCATTTGCGCAGCATCTCTAAAGTTAGAAATATCCTGTCTCAGAGTGACGCTGAAAAACTAGTTCATGCATTTATTACTTCCAGGCTGGACGACTGCAATTCATTATTATCAGGATGTCCTAAAGATTCTCTGAAAAGCCTTCAGTTAATCCAAAATGCTGCAGCAAGAGTCCTGACAGGGACTAGAAAGAGGGAGCAGATTTCTCATGTTTTGGCTTCCCTTCATTGGCTTCCTGTTAAATCCAGAATTCAGTCCAGTCACCTTTCTCACTCACTATGTGTTAACAGACCTCTCTGCATTGAATCGTATCTGTTATTAATCTCTGTCTCTCTTCCACAGCATGTCTTCATCCTGTTTTTTTTCTCTCATCCCGTCCGATTTGGCGGTATATAAATAAAATTGAATTGAATTGAAGACAGCTGGGATAGGCTCCAGCCCCCCCAGCGACCCTGAAAAGGATAAGCAGAAGAGGGAACTTTTAAAAGGTTACTCTGCAGCGGCCCTGCTTCAACCATCAACGTTGTTTTTTTATTTTTATTTTTTATCCACGACCACTGCTGTGCTATGAATTCTGGGGTAGGTTGCACCACAAAGGATACACCCAACCCATTCTTCGAGTCCAGCAAAGAGGAGAATGCATTTCAAGATCCAAAGTGTTTATTGTCATGTGTACAGTAGAAATAGCATTTCTCTGTGCAATGAAATTCTTCCTTTGTTAGCCATACACAAATGCAAAATTAGGTAGGGTTGAAAGAACAAGATAAATAAGGATAAAAACAAGACAAGATATTAACCCTTTAAGACCGGTCAGAGCAGACACGCTCCGTTTTGAGTAACTATTTTTAAATCCCTGTAGAACAGCAGCCACATAAGCTAGCACAATATTTTATTTTTTTTGCATATGAAAATGAGTTGTACTTACATCTTATCCCACCAGCTTGTCCCAGGTCACGGTTTCCTTCAACATATAGAACTTGCACCAACAACAACATAATATTCCAGAAACACCCTTTGCCGATCCAATCAGCTGTTTATATAACACTTCCTAAGTTGGAATAGATGTCAGGCAAACTCGCATGCCATTACCTGCCCAAAACCGGAAGTGATGTCATTTTCACACAAAATGTAGTTTCTTTTACCTTCAGGGCCTTATAAGCCTATACTGGTGTATCTAAAGGTTATATTTGACTCTATGCTTTTTTGTATAGGTTCTTGGATGCTTAGGACTCAAATTGCACTGCTGGAAATAGTTTATTTTGGTGCACGTGATGTTTTTCTTGCATTTTGCATTATAATATTTATTTTAGTTTTTCCTGCAGTACATAAAACTGATCTATCTCAAAAATAAAACTATGAAGACATTCAAAATAAAATTCCTGTGGTTGGAAACTATTTTGTGCAACTTTTTTGTATTTAAAGTTTTGAGAGATAACCCTCTAAAATTTCTCTAAATAGAAATATATTTAAAAAAAAACCCAACCCAAAACAAATTTATATTTTTTTGTAGTTTATTGCATTTTTTTCAATGCATATATAATATTAAAATTTGGGCTATAATGTTTGTATTGATGTATAGCAACTTGAAATGCTCCCAAAAATGGCACTACTGTCACAGCTAAGGCAGCAGTCGTGTGGTGGAGAGAATGAGGACCCAAGTTGCAGACAGCGGTGGAGATGCGAGTGTGGTTTATTTACAGTGTTGCAAAGTGACAAATGGGAAATGAAGAACAAGCCAAGTGAAACCTAAACTGGAAAAACTAAAAACCAAACCAGAAATCATAACACAAAGTGAGGACACGAGGTAAGGAGCAGAGAGAAATGGAGAAACACCAAAATAACACAGAGTAATGCAGACGAACCAACGAGGAGGACAGACTGACACCCACTATATATACACATGAGGGTAATGAGGGAATGACACACAGGAGGGGAGCACGCTGAACCTAATTCAAAAGAAAAGACACAGACCTACAAAGTAAAATAGGAAACTCAAAGACTGTTTTACAAAACAAAACTCGGGGACATGAACAGAACACAGAGGGAAGACACAGTTAGGGATAATAAGACATGAGAATCAAACCTAAAGAATTAATACAAAATCAGAATAAACTAGAAAATAATAACTCAAAACGCTGGGTCACTGACCCAGGATCATGGATGTGAGCGCTGTGCGATCTCGTTCTCGAGTGAGTGTCTGTTTATCCAGAAGTTTCAGAAATATATCTCTGCCTCCCTCTTCCCGCTCCACCACAATCACCCACACATGCAGGGCCTTGGGGTAAAGGTGTGTCACCAGGGTGCAGGGAAGGCATCCCCCCCTCTGTCCCCTTCTGGCTGTTTTTAACTGTTATTATTATTTGCAACAAAGGTTGCAAATAATAATAACCAGAAGGTCAGAAGGTCTTGACTTCCAATCATTGTCACACCCTACAACAAAGTACCTGCAGCCTACAATACACCGTCGTAGTTTCTATGTGCAATATTAGTTCTTGTCAATCCCTGTCACTACATTACAGTTTTTATTTTTGCTGCTTTTATTTGCACTGTCCACTTTTCTGCAGTGATACTAATAAACACTAACTGGACTAATAAAGACTAACTGGACTAATTTCACCCATCAGGGTATGTTTATAGCTCTTATTAACAAAGGTAGGATGATTTGCCACTGAATTTTAGCTGTGAAAGTATGCTTGTAGGTCAAATTCACAAAGGTAGGATGGTTTGGCACTTAATTTTAGCCATCAGAGGATTTTTCTAGCTAATATTCACAAAGGTAGGAGGGTTTAACACTTAATTTCGTGTTGTGCGCATGTACAGAAACAACGGGTAGGATGGTTTGTCAGATAAGATGGATTCCCAGAACAGCAGACTTTATTCACCGTGCCCAGTAATGTTTGCTCTGCAGCAGTCTGAGCGACAGTGAGGTGAATAAATTGTCCATTGTGACATTTCTCCCATCATCCAAAAATGGCTCCATCAGTTTCATGACCACATTCTCTGCCTGCCTCTCTCCCTTCTGACGACTGGGGTCATTTCCCAAGTAAGGAAATGCACTGCAGACATATTTGGTCTCCAAATTCGTGGCCATCCAGAACCTGATCCCAAATTTGTCTGGCTTGGTTGCGATATACTGTGTGAATGGACCTTGGTAGGAACAGCTGTTCATCTATGGTCACGTGTTCTCTTGTAGTGAAACTCTTAGCACAGTTCTCGTTGAAGCGTGTCCAGATATCGGAGATCGCCGCAAATTTGTCTGGTTTCACCCCTTCTGCAGGCGTGTCCTTGTCATCAAATCGAAGGTGTTGCACAATTAAAATGATATTTTTTTTTTGTCTGAGTGTGTTGCTGGGTCTGAAGTACACTGGGATGTCGTGCCTGGAGAAAACTCTGATACACTGGCTACATAGGGGATGACAATGACAATGTTGTGTTTGTCTTTCTTGTCCTCCCTAGTTGGTGTCTGATCTTCTTTTCTGTGCATCTTTGCTGACTTCATGAAAGCCCAATTAGGATAACCACATGTTTTAAGTGCTTCCTTTACATGTGTGTGTTCCTTATTTTTTCCTTCAGGCTTAGAGGGAACATTTTCTGCCCGGTGTTGTAGGGTCCTAATTAAATTATTGTTCCAGAGGATGGTGGGAGTCAAAGAGGAGGTACTGGTCCGTGTGTGTGGGCTTCTGGTAAACTTCAATGTGGTTTCCATTCTCTTCAGTGTGCATGGCAATGTCCAGGAAAGGCAAATAGTTGTTTATTTAAAAAGTTTATTTTAAAAGGAGAGTGCAGTTTTACATAAGTTAAGCTAAGTTTATAGCTATTGCTAATTTTCAACCATTGTCCCTTTTATTATCCTTTGTGTCTTCCCTGGTGGACTTGATGTTTTTATCCACAGCGTTAATTTTAGCACTGAAGGATTCCACTTCTTGGGTTTTGATTTTTGCATTGGATTAATGCCTTTTCTGTTTGTGTGTGTGATTTTGTGTACCTGTCCTAATTTGTGGCGCTCGAAGACACTCAATTTTCCCATTTCAAAGCAGTCATTTTTTCTTTTTCACAGGTTCGCTAACCCAATTTTGTATTTCCTACACTAAACAACAGCTTTCCTCTGTGTCTGTGTCCTCACCTGCTCCTTCCACTGTGGTCTCCTCCCCCTTTTGCAGCAGTCCAGTGGCAGTTCTCCTTTTCAGCTTTGTTCTGTTCCATCCCAGTGTCTCTTCCTATTGCCATTTCACTCTGAATATGGCAAATGTCAAACTTAGACAGTCTTTGTCAAGGCCTTTTCATGCACAGTGAAGTTGCAGCTTGTTGGAAACGTATCTCCATCCATCCAGTCATGATGATGGTGTTTTTCTCTTCCTTGCAGATGCCATTTGCCCATACTCCTGCTGCTGAGTCTCTCACTGTTCAGGACAATGCTGTTGTCTCTTGGCCTGACATGTTGTTGCTTTTGAACTGCATTTCTTGTCTTCAGGGAGAAATTAGCATCCTTGGAGCTTGCTTTTAAGGATGAGGAACACATGGAAGTGAAGCTGTAAAACAATTGTCACGGCCCCGGCCATAATGTGTCTTGGTGGTTGTTTTTTGTTCTTCCTGTCTGTGTCTTTACCAGTCTCTGCATTTTTGCACATTGTGTTTTGTAGGTTGCCTACAACTTTTGGTTGGCAGTTTGGCTTGTAGGGTAGGGTGTGAGCTAGCCACAATGACTTTTGATGTGAATGATTTTGCACAAAAACCCACCATGGATAAGTTGGATCGATGCACAAAGGCAGATTTGTTGTTGGTGGAAAATTTGTTTAATGTTAGTGAGTCCTTGAATGCGAAAAAGGCAGAAATTAAGCAGTGTCTGACAGTGCAGCTTTTGGAAAAAGGGGTAATTGTGAAGTTGAAACCTCGGCCGGTTGATGCGACTGGAGGTTTGGTGGTGGATGTGGGAGCAGAAGCTGCTGCAGCCATTCCACGAACGGCCAGTGGACGGATGACACCAGGGTCAGAGGCTCTTGCTGCCAATCAGATCCCAAACGTTAGCCCAACCGGACAATTACCAGGATTGGTTACAGAGGATCTCAAACTTGCCCTTCGCCTGAAAGAGGTAGAGCTTGAGGCTAAAGCCATAGAAGTTGAGCTTATGCATCTCTTCATAAAGGCTATGGAACTGGATCCCTCCCAACAACACAATGTTACCTCTACCCCAGTGAGTAAAATTGTGAGTAAAGCTTCTAACTCATTCTCCTCTGACCAGTTTGATGCAAGCAAGCAAATTGCTTTAGTGCCACCTTTCAGAGAAAGTGAGGTTGACTCTTACATTAATGCGTTTAATGAGCTAGTCCCTGAGGCATATCGCCAAAAGTTTCGGTCATGTGAAAAATCTGCCAACCAAACACATGTAGAGTTTGCCAGGGAGAAGACTCCCCTGTTTGATAAATGGTTAGCTGCAAGTAAAGTGAAGGATTTTGCTCAGCTAAGAGGATCGGTCCTGTTGGAAGAATTTAAAACAGTCTTCTAGAAAATGTTGTTGTGTACCTCAATGAGCAAAATGTGGATTCGTTGTCTAAAGCTGTTCTCGCAGATGAGTTTGTGTTGACTGACGTGTGCTGATTGTAATTTTGCGTGACACTGGGGCTGCCCGGTCTCTCATTTTGGAAAGCACGTTTCCTTCTTCTAGTAACTCGTTTTGTGGTGCTGATGGTCTCATGTGGGGAGTGAAAATGAGTGTGTTACGAGCTTTGCTGCACAGTTTTTCTACTGTCACCTCTTGTTTCGGACCCGGTAACCTTTGGGGTGCACGCTCGCTTACCCGTGCAGGGGGTTACTATGATTCTGGGGAATGGAAACATTTTCCCAATCCCTGAGGTAATTGAAAACCCTGTCAATGATTCTGTTTTGGTTTCTGAACCTGCTGCTGATAGTCTGCCCTCGGTTTTTCCTGCCTGTCTTGTCAGGCGTGCCCACAAGCGCTAATATGGTGATGTTGACTTCTCTGACTCTTTTCTATGTTCTGAAGCTGTTCCTGAGAAAGCTGAACTGCCTGTGGAAAAAAACAGAAAAATGTGAGTCTGATAGCCCGCTGCCTGCTACGCCTGACCTGCCTTTTGAGGTAAACAAAACAGATTTTGTCCATACGCAACAGAATGATCCACCTCTGGCCAAATGTTTACTTGCCGCAAATTCTAGCGATCAGAATCCATGTATTTACAGCTTTGAAAATGATGTGTTAATGTGTAAATGGCATCCTCCTTCATCTAGTGATCTAGGCTAAGAATGTATTTTAACAGTTAGTTGTACCACAAAACTTCCAACCCCAAGTACTCAGCCTTGCACAGGACAGTTTCTCCGGACATTTAGGAATTAAAAGAACTTACCATTGTATTCTGCATCACTTTTTTCTGGCCAGGGTTAAAGACTGATGCAACCAAGTACTGCTGTTCTTGCCACATTTGACAGGTCAGTGGAAAACCCAACCAGGGTATTCCTCCTGCTCCATTGCATCCAATCCCGGTTTTAGGGGAACCATTTGAGTACATAATCATTGATTGTGTAGGTCCACTTCCCAAAACGAAGTCAGGACATCGATACGTCTTGACTTTGATGTGTGCCGCCACACGTTTCCCTGAGGCTATTCCATTGCGCACTCTCAAATTCAAAGCTGTTGTCAGAGCCTAAGTGAACTTTTTCTCCACTTTCGGTTTGCCTAAATCTGTTCAAACACACCAAGGGTCTAACTTCATGTCTAAGATACTCGCTCAGGTGTTTCTCACCCCAGGAGACGAGTCTCCTCACGTGGGAAGAAAATATCTGAACATGCAGTTTGGGAGAAGATTTACAGTCTTAATGACAACAATGACAACTTTTATCAAAAAACACTCCAACAATTTTGACCCAGGTGTCGTCTACATATCTGTACCAGTGGCTAGGTACTCTCCCTTTAAAAAAGCCATCCTCAAACTGATGATCAGAAACGTCTTCTAATGTGTTTGTTTTCTACTGACTGCCACCCTGTCATGGTGCTGTGCTTGGAGACTCAGACATTAATGTGTTTGTGGTGAGAAACTTTAATAGTTTATCATTACAGCGCAACACCTGTGTAATACACACACAGTCACAGCTGTCATGTCTGAAAATACAAGTCATTGCAGAGCTGCAGGAAAACCTTTAAACATCCCAAAATATTTTACTTAACCCTTTAAAGCCGGTCGGAGCGGGCACGCTCCGTTTTGCCTATCTATTTTTAAATCCCGGTAGCACTGCAACCACGTAAGATAGTGCAATATTTTTTTTTGCATATGAAACCGGAGGAGTTGTACTTACATCTTATGCCATCAGCTTGTCCTATAGCTTTGCAAAAATTGCATGAAAAGCACTTGCAGCAACAAAAACATAATATCCCAGAAACACGCTTTGCCGATCCAATCAACTGTTCGTAACACTTCCTACGTTCATCAGCGCGAACTATCGCATATCCGCCATGACCTGCCCGAAACCGGAAGTGACGTCATTTTCGCAGAAATGTAGTTTGTTACCATCAGGGCCTTCTAAGCCTATACTGGTGTTTTTAAAAGTTATGTTTGACTTTATGACTTTCTGTGTCATTTCTGGGATGCTTAGAATTCAAACTGTACTGCTGGAAATAGCATATGCATCAAAATAAACTATTTTTTTGCAAATCTGCATTATAATACTTATTTTCGTTTTTCCTGCAGTATATAAAAATTGGTGTATTTCAAAAATAAAACTATGAAGACACTCAAAATAAATTTCCTGTCGTGGAAAACTATTTTGTGCAACTATTTTGTATTTACAGTTTTGAGGAATAAGCATCTTAAATTTCTCTAACTAGAAATATATGTTAACAAAAAAAAAAAGCGATTTTCAATTTTTTTGTAGTTTGTTGCACTTTTTTTGCAATTTATGTAATTACTATGCACTTAATGCATACATATTATTAAAATCTGGGCTATAATGGTTGTATTGGTGTACAGTAACTTGAAATGCTCCCCAAAATGGCAGCATGTAAAAATATAAAGAAAAGCTCTGGCAGAATTGGTTCAATGGTAGGTCTTAAAGGGTTAAAAGCAGTTTTAAAAACAACCACAAAGTGCTGCATAATAAGACCAAACATGCAAAATCCCAGGCCCAGCAGTAAAGATACAACAGCAAAGCTGACACTCTGAAGACACCCCCTTTTATACTGGTTACTGGAGCTTCGGGGGGGGGCAATAATGAGACAGCAGGATGAAGGTCCTCCATAAGGCAGAGTGCGTCCTCACTTTCCTGTTCAGAGACAAACATCAGCAATTTCAGCTCAGATCTGGTGACCTTTGACCTTTCCTAACACACACATGTATGTGCTCTGTGACTCAGCTGACACACTTCTTACCTTTTAGCTTCCTCCAAAGGAGCAGAACTCAAACCAGAACCAGGAGAACCACAGAAACCAGACCTGACATGATGGAGGCTGTGAGAGGAGGGCCAGAAGAGCGACGACGAGGAGAACGAAGAGTGGTTGTGGTTGTTGTAGTAGTAGTAGTAGTAGTAGTAGTGGTGGTGGTAGTGGTAGTAGTGGTAGGTTTTACAGTAGGAGGAGGATCTACGGGAACAATGACAAAGATGGTTCAGTCAGTTTATTATCTGGTCAGTTCATCAGTTCCAGTAGTCTGTGGAAGCTTCCTCACTGATAGACAGAGCTGTCTGAATTCTTGAAAGACTAAAGAAAGGAGCTTCAGGTTTTCCTGTGTCGCCTCCTGTAGAAGAGGATAAACTGAGACTATCTGTCATGAAAGTCTTTATTTATGGACTTTATCTGGCACAGGATGGAGAGGAGTGCAGTGACGGTCTGGGCGTACCCATCTTCTTCCCTCATATTCATCTCAAGACCGCTGACAGAAATCAGCATTAAAGAATAAATGAGTTAGATCAGGATCAACTGCAGACGATTGGATCGAGTGATTCTGCCTGTCCTGAGTCCTCTCCTATACTGTCCTCACACACATGACTGCTAACCGACCTACAATACCAAAGGACAGGTGTGTCAACTGTGGTGGGCCCGATCAGCAGAGGAGATGGTCTCATTCCAAACAGACTCCCTGTATCTTTCACAGCAGCTATAAGATGTGCTTTTCTCTGTGGTTAAACCTTAGTGACTCACATTTGTGTGATTCATTCAAATATTCTCCTCTTGAAAGAGAAACATGGGCCTGAAAAGAAACTAATGTTCACATCTGTCAGTCACAACCTGACACTGAGTCTCTTTAGTAAATCCAGCAGTGTTTTAAAGTCAAATAGAGGTTTTGTGCCACCACAGTGAAGATGGACTTCTTTGTTCCTTCTTTAATATTCCAACCTTTGTAATGATGGGATAATTTTCTCTGGCTGCTCTAGTTTATGTGACCTGAATACATTAAGAGAACATGTATCGATAAAGTAAGATATAACCTACCACCTTTCATTGATCTGTTTGACATTTCTACTAAAGTCCAGGAAAACAGGTTGAATAAGAAAGATCATTGAACTGACCTCTGACTGTCAGCCTGCTTTTAGGAGACTGATCAACACCAGTTGAGCATGAGTAGAGACCTTCATCAGACTTCTGAACATTAGTGAGAATCCACTTTCCTTCAGGATCAAATCCAATCCTTTCAACATTTTTATAGAAATCAGAGTTCCCCTGTTTACCCTCTCTGGTTTCACAGAGCAGAGTCACATTACTTCCTGTCCACACAGGAGATGAAGGGATGTCCAGCATCAGGGAACCAGCTGACCAACAGAGACACAAACAGAGTGATACAGAGACAGACTTCCACCAACACACAGAGTCATACAGACACAGCTGGAACATCTGTACCTGAAACAATGATGTTGACTTCATCACTACGCTGTCCAGATGGGCTTTCACAGAAGTAAGCTCCATCAGAGGGGTTACGCAACTTGAGTTGACACTGAGACTTTATAATAACAAGGCCTTCAGCTGCTCCACACCTCTCAGTGACTCCTCCTCTGGTCCTCTTCACTGTCCATCCATCAACTCTTTGTTCATCATCATCATCACAAGTCAGAATCGCTAGAGCACCATGACTGAAGAACTGCTTGTGATCTGGATTTACACTCAGAGAGACTGAAGGGCAGACAGATACACACACAGACTAAATGTATTTGTGTTCTTGTTGGAGTCTCACTGATGGTTTTCACTTCCATCGACTCACCTGCAGAAACAGTCAGTGCAGAGAGATGCAGCACACACACACCTGCAACAGGAGGACAGAGGTCACTGAAGGTCAGAGGTCACTGAGGTTCAGAGAAAGTGTAAGGGTGTACTACAGGGCTGGGGAACTCCAAGCTTCGAGACCTAGTGTCCTTCATGATTTAGACGTGTCCTTGATCCAACACAGCTGATTTAAATAGCTAAAACATCCTCAACATGTCTTGAAGTTCTCCAGAGGCCTGGTAATAAAATAATCATTGGATTCAGGTGTGTTGAACCATGGTGAGATATAAAACCTGCAGGACACCGGCTCTCGAGGCCTGGAGTTTGACACCCCTGGTGTACGAGCTTCATTCTCTTATAGGGTGTGCAAAAAAAAAAAAACAACTGCATAAACCCTGCATAATTCATCAACAGAGGTGGGCATTACCAAAGTACAGATACTTTGTTACTGTGCTTAAGTGGTAAAAGTGGGCGGGGCAGTAAGTCACAGTACTTCAGCATCTAGCTAGCCCTGCTGAAGAGGAGCGAGCATAATGGGAGTAACGTTTAATTAATTTAAAGGTTCAGTTCCTGGAAAAATCAATGTTACAAGTTTTTCTTAAAGGAGCTAATTTTTATTTTCTTAAAATTCATTTCACAGCCTGTACTTTTTTACTTTTATTGAGTAAAGAAGTTTCTTCAGTGCTTCATCTTTTACTGGAGTATTTTCTAACACAGGTAAGAAAATACCTGGTGTTTGGATGGAGTGGTAGCGATGTACCATGGCGTACAAAGGTTGGGGCTCTGTCTGGACAAGTAAGGCAAGCAGTGCTTTAAACTAAGTCAGATAAGACATGAGACGTAAAACAGACCATCATAAATCATTCCTCTCCTGTCATCACAGACAGCGCCATCATGAAACTCCTCATCTCTTAGTGAAAAGGCATAGTGCCAGATTAGATTCCAGTTGGCTAACATGATAATGATGTCGAGGAATTTGAAGAGTTTCAGTCAGGTTTCATCACAGCACAGAAACAGCTTTAGTGAAGATTACTAATGATCTTATCTGATAGTGGACTCATCTCAGTGTTTTGAACGGGTTATAAAACAACAGTGTAAGAACAGTTTCATGATGTAAGATGCCAGTTTTGACAAGTACAGACTAGTGGAGACTCGTCTGGATTATCAGTGTAACGGTCTCATCCTTCTCCTTCTGTTTCTGTGTCCTTTTCATTAGAAACCCCCACATCACCCTGACTCGTATCATGAACAGGCTTGTGTCCACATGAACGTGCAGACTTTCCCCTTTGAAAAACAAAACAAAAAAAGTTTTTATGTAAAAAAAGTCTTTTTACATAAAATGCACAAAATCGATCTCCTGCACTGTCAGATGAAGGTGCTGATCAATAAAGCCTGTAAACAATAACAAAGCACATGTAGCATGAAGCCAAATAAAGGCACACAGCTCTGATGCATAAAGACTTGTGAGCACAGAAGCAGAGTTTATGACAACCTTCTCTCTGGAAGAAGTTTTTCCAAACTCTGTGCTCACTGCTCTAAACGAGCATTTACATGTGGATGAGCTCAAAGTTTGCAGACTCTCTAACAGAGTTTAGAGTTATTAACACACACTCTGATCCAGGTAAGAAACCCAGAGGAACAACCCCGCTGTCCACCACACCTGTGGTATTTTAGAAACTTTCAAAAAGTTCAAGCATACAGAGGCTGAACACACATCCTGACACCCTGCCAACATCTGTGTGTGTAAAGGAGACACACACACTGAAAAAGCAGCTCCTTCAGAGTGTGTGATGGATCAGAGGTGGGAAGCTCTTCTTACCGTGCAGCAGGATCACAGACAGCAGCCTCATTTTCATCCTCACAGTCCCGTTACAGAGCTCCTCACTGCCTCGGACCTCACCCTCCTCTCAGGAGACTCTCAACAGGAAGCTGTACCACTCTGACAGGAGGCACCGCCACAATAAAAGCTGTCCTAGATACACACAGGTACAAGTTAACCAGTATCCAGCATCATGCTCAGACTGCACAGGCCTCCCAACCACAGCCCACAGTGGATTAGTCTTCAGGTTTTCTTTCTGTACCTTGAGGTTTTGATTTGGCACAATATAAATAAAACTGGAGACAAAATTACTGACAAATTTACAGTGATGTGATCAAGATGGTTCAAAATGAGCTGTTCTTAAACTTTGCTGGAAGAAAGTGAGGAGAGAAACAAAGAGCTTTGATTGGACAGTGAGTCAGAACTCAAACTGGGAAAACAGTGGGTAACCCTCTGGGGTCCAGGGTATAATCAGCCGTTTTTGACTGCTTTTGATGTTTCCTCTACATTTCACCTTTAAAAACTATTTACTTTGCCTTGTTTGGTATCATTCTTTTCAGCACAACCTCACATGTCAGAATTTACTGTCATTTTTTTCATTTTGACATACTGTATTAACACAACTGATCTAAAATCAGACAAAAAAAAACCCCATAAACTCTGAATAGAAAAAAAGTTGTTTTTTTACTGTAACAACCACAAACATGTTTAATTAATTATATTTTATTTTCAACTTCAAATATAAATCGTACATTTTAAAAACCTATGCACAAGTTTTGTGAATAACAAAGTTATTTTCAGCTATTTACCTAAAAATGCAGCTAAAGTATTTTTTGATAACCATTTAAAACTGTTTACAGAACAATCAGGTGTTCTGCATCAAATAGGATTTCACACAAATTATTTGTGCCAATACAAAAAAATAGTTTCTTTCTATCAGATAAAGGGGAACATCACAGCCTGTTACCTGCAGGCCTGAAAGCAGGAGGTGTATCACTCCTCCTGTTTTCCACCTGGAGACAGCGTTTACACTGCGCTCACTCCTAAAACTTGCTCCTGTTCCTAAACAAGTCAAGTCAAAGTAAACTTTATTGTGAGCTCAGTTATATACAGTGCAGTATATAGAGACATGAGATGACAAACCTCCAGTTACATCAGTACAAAAAAACCAAACAAACAGATATAAAAGGAATAAGAAAATAAATATACACTTGAGACTAAGGATTAAAGGACCAAAAGAAATTAGAATTTGAAATCTACAATTTACAGTTTAATGATTTAAAGTCACCAATAAACCAAGCAGCTAGTAAACGAGCAGAATTCCTTAGAATGAGAATTGTCTTGAAGGAAATACAGGGTCTTTGCCTGGTTTTAGTAAGAGACTGATATTTGCAGAGTTCATATTTGGTGGTAGTCTACCATTTTCTTTGATTTCCTGCAACATCCTGTGAAAAACTGGTGCCAGAATTGTCCAGAATTCTTTGTAAAAATCTGTTGGAAAACCATCTGGACCTGGAGCCTTATTATTGGGCATACTTATCAGAGCTTCCTGGAGTTCACCTGGCGTCAGTGGCGAATCCAGTGCCATTGCTTGGGTGTCTAATAATTTTGGAAGAGTTATGTTGTCGAGAAATTGATCAATTTCGTTTTTAGATGGGTTTATTTGTGATGTATATGAAGTTTCATAGAAACCCCTAAAAATTTTGTTTATTTTTTTAAGATCATATATTGTATTCCCAGATAAATCTTTAACAGCACATATAGTTGTTTTTTCTTTATTGATTTTTAACTGGTTAGCAAGAAATTGTCCGGATTTGTTACCGTGTTCATAATTTTGCAGGCGAAGTCTTTGTACTAAGAATTTAGTCTTTTTATTAATAATTTCATTTAATTCTAGTTTTGCCTTGCGTATTTTGTTTAATATTTCTTGATCTTGGTGTGACACATAGGCTTTTTCTAAGGATTTGATGTTTTTCTCTAGTTCCTGAATTTTTTTGTTTTCTTCTTTCTTCTTATGTGATGAGAAAGAGATTATTTTACCTCTCATCACGGCTTTCCCTGCTTCCCAGAGGACAGATGCTGATGTTCCAGGAATGTCATTAAAGCCTAAATATAGAGTCCATTCTTTTTTAAAGTATTTGATAAACTCTTCGTCTTTGAGCAGTGATGCATTAAATCTCCAGTTTTTTCTTGGTGTAGTATTATTCATCTGCATTAGTGTTAAAGCTACAGGACCATGATCGCTGACAGCTATAGGATGAATCTCAGTGTCTGTAATGTTACTCAGCAGTGAGCTGCTGACCAGAAAATAATCCAGACGAGAGTAGGAGTGATGGACATGTGAGAAGAAAGAATATTCCTTACTGTTGGGGTGAAGGGAGCGCCATGCATCGCAAAGACCAAAGTCGCTCATATACTGTTTGATTATATTTGTGGACTGCAAATTACGCTGAGTTCCTGCTGTATTGAGCCTATCCATTTCTTCATTTAGTCCCAGGTTGAGGTCGCCTCCAAGAACAAGTGTGCCATCTAAGTGTTCGGAGAGTGTACTAAAAAAACCGTGGAAGAATGAGGGGTCATCAACATTTGGACCATATATACTTACAATACCTAGCTTTTGGTTAAATATAGATAGTTTGACGATTAGGAATCTGCCCTCTGGATCTATAACTGTATCGAGTACTGTGAAATTAATATTTTTATGTATTAGAATTGCTACTCCTCTTTGTCTAGAATTATAACAGGCTGAGAACACATTAGGAAACTCAGGTGTTTTAAGTTTATTCAAACCTGTGACAGGCATGTGGGTTTCTTGTAATAAAACAACATCTGCCTGTAATTTATTAAGTTGGTTAAGTATTTTTAACCTTTTTTCCCTAGAGCCAGCTCCATGCACATTCCATGTGACAAATCTTAGCGTGCCCATAGTTGTGTGTTTGTGGCTAATGATGTACGCTGTGTGTCTCGCTTAGACGGGTGAGGAAAATGGAAACACATCTTCTTTTTTTTTCTGGTCTGGCTATGTGTGTGCATAATAACTAAAATGAGCAAATGTGTGCTTGTGTGTGTGTCCTATATCTGTGTGCGCTGTGTGGCTGTTGTAAATGTGTTGCCTTTAAACGCATGTGTGTGCGTGATCGTGCAGAGTAAGCATGTAGAAATAGACAGTGTCGTTTGTGGGTGGATAGGGAAACAGGTGATCGACATAGTGATAGAAAAGAGAAGCAAATAAACCAAAGAGCAAGGTGCGCGACGAGAGAGAGAGAGGGGAAAAAGAAATAAAAACAGAAACATTCCAATTAAAGCATTGGCGGAGAGTGACAGTGACGTTATACTAAATTAGCAAACTGAAATTACATAGTTAAGCAAAAGTTAATACAAGAGAGTGTGAGTGAAGAGAATAGTGTAGCGGATTCTTATCTGGTGTGCGGTCAATACAGCCATGGAGTGGTGCGGTAGAGCTGTCCGTCCACGTAGAGCCGGTCCACGGCGATGACAGCCCGGGAGCCTTTCTGGATAAAACTACGTCGGACTGGGAAGAGGACCCTGCGTCGTTCCAGGATCTCTCTGGGGAACTGGTCGTTCACGCTGAAATCCGTTCCTTTCAGCTCTCTGCCGCGACTCTTCACCTGTTTCTTCTGCTTGTAGTGGCCAAATTTGGCTACAATAGGACGTGGTCTCCCGCTTCCTGTCTTCGGAGCCCCGATGCGATGCACTCTATCGAACCCTATGTTTTTCACCGTGTCCTCCGGCAGCTTCAGGTGGGTTTTAATGAAGCTTCTCACGGTCGTTTCCGGGTCCTCTCCAGCAGACTCTGGAATACCAGAAAACACCAGATTATCTCTCATGCTATGGGCTTGTAAATCCATAACGGTCTCTTTTATTTTTTTATTTTCTATGTTTAATTGGGTCACATTTTCGGTTAGAGATTTGACCGAGTCCCATAGCGTGGCGTTTTCCGCAGCAAGTGTTTCCACCTGCTGCTGGCTGAACTCCAGGGATTCTTTTAGAGATTTAAATTCCCGGTGTAAGATCTCCACCAGGGACAGCCTCGCATCAAAACTGGACAATCACCTATCGATTGACTCCAGGATGTCGACGATATCTTTGCCGGCAGGCGATGTTGTGCCGGGGGAGTCTGCCGGGCGATATCTTTTAGATGACGGTATTTATTTCAAGCTATCGTCCAATATCCCTTATTAATGTAGACCTTAAAATAATCTGCAAAGGTCTCTCAAAAATATTAGAGAAAATAATCCCCCTTTTAATTCATCTTGACCAAACTGGTTTCATAAAAGGTAGGCACTCATCAACAAATACACATAGATTACTTAATTTAATAGACTACTCATGCAGTAAAAACATTGAAACCATAATATTTTCTTTAGATGCAGGAAAAGCATTTCACAGAGTTAACTGGAAATTTCTACATCCCACTTTTAAAGACAGTAGAAGGCGATCTGGCTAGATGGAAATCTTTACCCATATCACTCATGGGAAGGGTCGCCGCTATAAAAATGATGGTCTTGCCAAAAATAAACTATTTATTTTCAATGATCCCAAATAATCCATCACAAGATTGGTTCAGATCTCTAGACTCGTATATTTCTAAATTCCTTTGGAAAGATAAACCCCCACGTATCAGCTTAAAAACACTACAAAGGACCAAGGATAAAGGAGGATTAGATCTGCTTAACTTTAATCACTATTTTTTAGCCAACAGGCTTCAGTTCATCTCTAGATGGTTTAAACACACCCTCTTAGATGAACCTTGGATAGATGTAGAACAGGCACTATGTAATAACCTAGAAATTTCAGACCTACCATTTATCAGCTCAAACATCAAACGACATGAATGCTTTAAAAGCATCAATATTAGCTCTTCTCTGACAGCATGGTGGGAGTTTCTAAAAATGACAGAGTCTTCATTAATCCCATGCACCTATCTGGAACAATCCGGACATATTACAAAACAATAATATGATAAACTTTCCAGATTGGAGTTGCAAAGGAATTAAATACTTGGAACATATATTGGAAGGAACAGACTTTATTTCGTTTGACAGACTAGTTACACAATATGGGATCAACAAGAAACGATTTTTGGAATATCAACAAATTAAATCCATAGTAAAAAAGAAATTTAATCCCAGTGAAGCTGAATTACAAACACCACCAAGTGTGGTACAATTTTTTAGTCTAAAACCCCCCAAATTATTGTCTAAAATATACAGAACACTTTCTAAAATAGATGAATCAATATCCCTTCCTATTGCAAAATGGGAAGCAGATTTATCGATCAGCTTAGACCCAAACCTTTGGTCTCAAATATGCTTAAAAAAATCTTTCAATGGATCAGAAATCCCAGTTTGCAATTAATACAATACAAAATATTACACAGAGTGCACTATACTGGTCATAGGATGTTCAAGATGGGCTATACGCCTTCCAACAACTGCTCACACTGCATAGCAAATACACCGGACAATTACATCCACTCTCTTTGGTTCTGTCCACCAGTTCAGAAGTTTTGGCGTGAGATATGTGAAGACTTATCAAAGTGTCTGAAATGTAACATTCCAGCCTCCCCTTTAGTGTGCTTGCTGGGCAACTTGGATGAGGTCACTGCAGAAATAAACACAGCCCACGTTGTTTTTACGGCCCTATGCATTGCCAAGAAAATGGTCCTCATTAACTGGAAAAATAAAAATAATCTTAATTCTAACCAATATAAAAACCATCTAATAGATCACATCAGTCTTGATACAACCTCTGCCATCACATTTGATCAATCCCTTTGGGCTCCTTTGATCGGCTTCATCACCTAGTGGGGGTGGGGGGTCATGGTTTGGTCCTGCCTTTGCTATTGTGGTTGATATGGGGGTAAGGACAGCCTTAGGGCGTCTGGGGAGTCCCTAGGGACGTTTTCCCTGGAGGGCCTAACCTGGGGGATGTGGCCATGACCTGGTTAGGGGCTCTGGGGGCTCTTAGATGGTGTTTTCCTTGTGGCTGCGTACAGCGGAGATGGGGGAGGGTCTGTGCTGGCGGACATTGGTTACTGGCCTGGTAGCCTGGCTGCCCCAGGGTGGGTCCGGGATGGGTGTGAGGCTTGGGGGTCTCGGGGTGCTCCGACCCCGGTCTGGGGTGCTGGCTGGGCCTTGGGGGCTTGGGTCCTGGCCTTTGTGTTGCCGGAGCTGTGGGCGGGTGGGTGCAGGGGGGCTCAGCCTCTGGTGCATCGGCCCAATTAGGGGGCTCTCTAACTGGTGGGGGAGGTTCTTATGTCTTTGCAGGTGGTCTCCTCCTACAGGAGCTCACTCTGCAGGTGGGGGGAGAGATATAGGAGAGGTGGAGATAGATAGATAAGTATTTATTGTCATTGTCAGAGAACAATGAAATTGCGTTTGGAGCTTCCATACAACCCATAAATACAATAATAAAGAAAATAATAAATACCCCTTAAAACCCAAGTGTAAATATTTAACCCAGTGTGACTCCAGTGCAATAAGACAATCCTTAGCAACAACATGAGAACATGACAAGTAATGTTCATAAGAAATTCAGACAAAGACCTGAGAAACATGACAAAGTACAACAATGCAACCCATTCAATATTATTATTGTACTGTGAGATATGATGTCAGATATGATAGTTATCTATTTAAGAAAGAGGGGGGGGGGGGGGGGGCAGGAGGGGGAAAGAGAATAAAGATATGATGCACCAATGCAGACCAGTTCAGTGCTATTAAAGAGTTGGATATGGTTATTGTCCGTGAGAGGGGGGCAGAGAGTTCAGAAGCCTCACAGCCTGTGGATACAGGCTGTTGGCCAATCTGGATGTTCTGGCCTGTATAGACCTGTACCTTCTCCCTGAGGGCAGCAGGTGGAAAAGGTGGCGTGCAGGGTGATGTTGGTCCCGCAGGATACTATGCACCCTCCTCAGACAGCGAGTGGGGAAGATATTACTAATCTCTGGCAGACTTGTTCCAATAATTCTGCCAGCTTCTTTCACCACCCGCTGGAGTGCTTGCTGATCGGCCTTGGTGCAGCTGGGGAACCACACTAGAAATCCATACGTCAGAACACTGCTGATGGCACAGTTGTAGAAGTTCAACATCAGAGATCTGGGAATGTGTGCGCTCCGCAGTCTCCTCAGGTAGTAGAGGCGCTGTTGGGCCTTCCGTGCAACTGAGGTGATATGGTTGCCCCAGGACAGGTCCTCGGTCACAGTTACCCCCAAGAATTTAAAACTACTCACCCTCTCCACCGCCTCACTGCCAATGAAGAGAGGCAGATGGTTGTTATGACCCTTCCTCCGGAAATCTACAATGATCTCCTTGGTCTTTTTGGTGTTTAAGACCAAGTTATTGTCGTGGCACCATGACTCTAGTTGTTGCACCTCTGTCCTGTAGTTTGTCTCATCGTTGTTGGATATAAGTCCGAGCACTGTAGTGTCATCGGCAAACTTAACAATGAGATTGGACGCGCAGGAGGAAATACAGTCATGGGTAAAGAGAGTGTATAGCAGAGGGCTCAGGACACACCCCTGAGGGGCACCGGTGTTGACCACAAGGGTGGAAGAGGTGTTCTTACCCACTCTGACACTCTGTCTACGGTTAGTGAGGAAGTCCACAATCCAGTTGCACAGAGAGGAGTTAAGTCCCAGTTGGTGGAGTTTGGGACGGAGTTTGTATGGCCGGATGGTATTAAAAGCCGAGCTGTAGTCTACAAAGAGGAGCCGTGCATAGGTGTTCCTGTGTTCCAAGTGCTTCAGTAATGTGTGCAGCACTGTGGCGATCGCATCCTCGGTTGACCGGTTCTCCCTGTATGCAAACTGGTGCGAGTCCAGGGATGGTGGAAAAGCAGCTCAGCTCGGAAGAACGAACTCAACCTGGGTGTCTATTGTCTTGTGTAGTTTGGGAGATGATTGGATGATGGGGTGGGTGCAGTTTTCTCTGGGGTGGAGTCGGGTGGGCTGCCCCGGACTCTGTGGGGCTGGGCGGTGCTGCTGCTGAAGGCCCCGGTCCGGATGGGCCTGGGCCCCCTTGCCCTGGTGGGTTCCAGAGTGTGGGGGTGCCTACTGGGGTCAGCGGGGGAGCTGGCCCCAGGGAGGGGTCACTTGCCCCTCCCTTTCTTCCCTCCCCATCCTCAGCTGCGTCCGTATTCCCGCTCTACAACACCCAGCCACACACGCAGGGTGCAGGTGTGTCACCAGGGTGCAGGGGAGGCACTCCCCCTCTGTCCCCTTCTGGCCGCCTGTGCCTCAATTTTATTCTGCAACCTAGACACCCACATTACTCACACTCTCACATAACACATACATATAGGGCCTTGGGGGTGGGCACGTTTTACAGCATCCAGAGGATGGTCGGTGTACTCCAACCCACCTCTGGCGCTGGTGCCCTACCCTCAATTTTAAATGCATATAGACACTAAGGGTTTTCGGGAGGAGCCATGCTGCTCTCTGAGAGGAAGCAGGAACCATTCTCTGCTACTGCAGATAAGGAGGTGGTCCGCTTGCCTCCACCCCAGAGAGAAGGGTTACATCTCCTGGGTCTAGGTGCAGCTTGCCCCTCTGGGGGCGGGGGTATCTGGACCAGGGATATAGAGTATGTTTGGGGAGTGCGACTGTCTGTGCAGTGTCTATTTGTGTCTGTCTACACGTTGGGTGAGTGCCGAGTATTTGGTTGTGTATATGGGGTGGGAATACACGTTTGTGTCCATGTGCGCCTGTTCGTCTGTGTCTATATGTCAGGTTGGGTCTTAGACTCAACCTCTCTGGGAACATCTCAGGCCCTCCAAAGTACGGAGGCCTATCTCCCCTCACCACACTCCCTGCCGGTGGCTGATGCCCTCAGACGTTGGTGTGTTGGTGGTCCTTGTCAACTGGGGCTGGGCGCTCATGTATGTACCGGATCACTCCTGGTGGCCGATTGGTGGGGCCTGGCGCCTGTGGCCCGGCTGGGCCCCTTCCTGGGGATGGGGTGCCCTCAGGCCTCTGGCCTCTGGGCCTGAAGCTTGGTCCTCTCTGGCACAGCTGGCTGCTGGCAGAGCCCGCGGGCACGCCACTGCAACCCCCTCTGGCCTCTGCTCCGTAGCTGCTGGGTGACCTCTCGTTTGGGGGTCTACTCAGCTCTTCCCAGGAGGGTGGCACGGTTCCCCCCCTTTTGGTGGTCCTCCTCGGGTCCTCGTACTCTGGGGCCTCTGGATGTCTTGGGCCTGGATCTCCTCCATACCTGCTTCATACCCTGGTGGACGGGGCTATGGCTCCCTACACTCCCTAGCAGATCGTTACATGGAGAAACCTTTGGAATACAAGCATGCTGAGCCACACAGGTGTGCACACAGGTGTACACACGGGTGTTCACAGACGCGGACTACACCTTTCTTGGCTGCTGCCTCAAAGCACATTGTGCGCTGTCTATCTTGTGTGCTGCACAATATCGTTTAATATTTAGTATCTACTGTTATCTACTGCTAGCTAGTTTATTGTGATGGTGCTGTTTTTATTATGTTGCTCTTTTTTTGTTTGCTTTCTCTTCTGTTTTTTTTCTCCATACAGGTGATCCAGGTGTTTTGTTTGTTTTTCTTTCTTTCTTCCCCCCCTTCTCACCGTCTCTTCTCCCCTCTGGTTTTCTTTCTCTCCCTCTCTTTCTTTCATTCTTTCTCCCTGTCCTATCCCCCAGTCATGTCTGTCCCATTTGTAGCAACCAAAAATAAAATAAATACATAATTATAATAAAGGTCAATCAAATGGACCAATATGGCAAGGCCATGATGATCCACTTGGTAAAATAAATCCGCTTGGCATCTTTCTTGGCCTTAAGACAACAATTATGATGGCTAAAGATCCAAACGGGACACAAAAAAAAAAAAGAAAAAAAAAAAAAAAGAATGAGAATTGTCAATAGAGCAGTATTTACATTATAAATGCAGTGGTATTGAGTGTAATACAGTCAATTAACAGTCTGTGTGGGTATGTGTGGTGAGGGGGAGTGGGAGAGCAGGTAAGGAGTTCAAGAGTCTGATGGCTTGTTGGAAAAGCTATCTGCAGTCTGAAGGATTGGGCCCCGATGCTGTGATAGCGTCTGCCACATGGAACGAGAGAAAAAAGTCCATGCGAGCGGTCAAGCACGATGCAGGAGGCCTTGCTGATGCAGTGCTTGTTGAAGATGTCCTAGAGCAGAGGGAGAGATGTTCCGATGATTTAGGCAGCCACTTTAATCCGTTATAACTGGCTGAGATGGCCAACATTGCAGTTTCTGAACCACACTCAGATGCAGCTGGTCAGAACGCCTCTTTAGCCCTGCAGGGCTGCCTTGACTGTATAGAGTGGTCGGTGTTAATAGAATCATGTAGAGACATTAATGAACTCACTGACGTTGTCTGCAGCTACATCTCCTTTTGCAAAGACATGATTATCCCTTCAAAGGTTGTGCATTTTTTCCCTAATAACAAACCATGGTCTTCCAAAGCTCTTATGAGGCTGATTCATGAAAGGAAAAAAGCTTTTATTGAAGGGAATATCTTGAAAGTTAGAGAAATTAGGAAGGAGATCAGATCAGAAATGAAAAAAAGCCCAAATAAGACTAAGACTAATAAAAGTTCAGGTCCGGATAATATATGTGGCCAGGTGCTTAGAACATGTGCTGAGCAATTATGCAGTGTTTTTTTATTACATCTTTCTTTTATCACTTCAGCAAAAGAAGGTTCCAGAGGCATGGAAAAAATCAATTATTTCTCCAGTTGCTAAGACCACAAAACCTACATCATTAAATGATTTTAGGCCTGTCGCTCTAACATCCTTAGTGATGAAGTCCTTTGAAAAACTTGTGAGGAAGGAGATCCTGCAGCAAGTAGAGAAGTTTATAGACCCACTACAATTTGCATACAGGCCTCGTAGAGGTGTTGATGATGCAGTGGTCACTCTGTTGAACTTCCTCTATCGCCATCTTGATGGCGCCAAAGCTCATGCTCGGCTCTTATTTATTGATTTTTCTTTAGCTTTTAATACTATCCAGCCACATCTTTTAGTTGATAAACTTCTTAACCAGTTTAAACTTGATTTTAATCTCGTTGGTTGGATTTTAGACTTTTTAACTGACAGATCTCAGTGTGTGAGAGTAAACGGCTGTTTCTCCAAACAGCTGCACTCTTCTACTGGTTGTTGTCTCTCTCCTCTACTGTATATTTTGTACACTAATGACTGTCGCAGTACACAGGCCAACAGGCCTACAGGCATTCCATTAAATACGCAGATGACACAGTCATGGTAAGCTCTGTCCTTTGAGTCACATCTTGCTGCTACAGTGAAAAAGGTTCAACAAAGACTGTATTTTTTAAGGAGGTTGAGAGGTTTTAATGTTTCATCTGAAATGATGACTCTTTTTTATAAAAGTTTTATTGAATCTGTTTTAACCTTCTGTATCATTGCCTGGTACAGTAATATGTCCTTGAATAATAAGACCAGACTTAGCAACCTGGTTAATGTGGCTGGTCAGATTTCAGGGAGGTCTCAGGTCCAGCTTGTGGACTTTTATAACAGGCAGGTGCTGAGGAAGGCAACCTCTGTCTTGTTGTGTTCAGATCATCGTCTCTTTAATGATTTTCAACTGCTTCCATCAGGTCGTCGTTATAAAGTGCCTGCAGTGAAGACAAAGAGACATAGACTGTCTTTTGTACCTACTGCTATTATCATAGCTAATAACACTAAGCCATGAGTGTTGTTGCCGTTGCACATTGCACTTTTTTGATGATAAAATCTAGGTTGTTTTCTCAGGCTTATATTATTCGTGTGTGTGTATGTGATGTGTTTGGTTGTCTGTTTGTTTTTTATGGACATACTGCAAACCAATTCCCCATTAGGGACAATAAAGTTACCATTGACCATTGAAGCTCTCTGTGGTGCTCCTGTAGAACGTGATGAGGGTGGCAGGACGGAGGCAACCCCTATCTCCTTGAGTTTGTCAAACAGCTTTGGGGGGGATAATGGTGTTTAATGCTGAGCTGCTGTCTATGAACGGCATGGACAGCATTGACATAAGCATCTTTATTCTCCAGGTGGGAGAGGAAGAGTGAAGAGCAGTGGAAATTGCATCCTTGGTCGACTTGTTCAGCAGGTATGCAAACTGCAGCAGATCCAATGAGCAGGGGGGGTTGGTCTTCATATGTGCTTTGACAAGTCTCTTGATGAACAACAATGGCAATGTTTTGATTGGTGGGCATGGTATATTTTTCCACCAATAGGAACAATTCAGGAAAAAAATTGCACATAGTTTTTAATCTTAACTCTGGTTTTACATGGCCTATTAACACAATTTAAAAACTGGCATATAGTTTGATGTTCACACTTTAACACAAACATGCAGACTCAGAGTTGTCTTGGGTTGAACATCAGTAAAACTGCCATTACCAACAACATCACTATGGATGACAGCTAATGATACAGGGAGAAGGTTCATATTTACCTTTTTTTATAAAAGTATTGTAAAATTTTGGGGCAATTTGATTGTTGACATCTGACGCAAGTGTGAGCTCTGATGCTGTCAAAAAAGATTCTGTATGTTTAAAATGATGCTGGTCAGATAAGTTCCCAGTAAAACTTAACAACTGTGGGAATAAACCTGAACTATCTGAGGAAAATCTGTGGTGTGAAACGTCATTGATCACAACTGCGATAATGCACAACTGAACAGCACATATACCCAGAAAACATGCCTTTTGTCCAGCAGAGCAATTTGAGTTCTAGGGATTCCAGAAGCGATACAGAAAAGCATAAAGTCAAACATAACTTTTAAACAAATGTTCCCTCAGACAAAACCTGTTGACATTAGATTCATATCAAAGGAAAGTCAATACTTGAAGGATGGAGGCAGAGGGCCAACAGAGTAACCAATAATGGAATGTGCTGCTGCCCCTCCCCCGCCATTCTCTACTGACAGATGGGTACACCTGTCAGGCACCTGAGCCTGTGCCAGAGACCAAATGCTGGGAACTGCCTCTGGCACGGGAGTGGTGCTAGCTCGAGCATACAGATTGTCATTTTAATATTAGACAAAGATAATGCGAGTAAATACAGAAGTTTTGAAATCATGATTAATTAAGGGTCCTCTGGCTCAAATAAGCAAAATGAAGGTTTGGTCAGTCAAAGTCTGGACCGAGCTGCTTTGACGTGACCTTAAACAGGCCATTCATGCTGAAAAACCCTCTGATGTGTTTGAATTAAAGCTATTTTTCAAAGAAGAGTGGGCCCACAGCAACATCCCAGTGATTTTTTAAAGCCAGTTATAATAAGCTCATTTGACAAATAAAGAAAGACATAACACAATGGGATATTCTGGTCCTTTCATTACTTGGAGCAGCCAAAGTGGTGAGGATGAACCTTCTTTGTCTTTTGTTTCTATTCCAAACGTTACCTGTAAGAGTCCCTCTGTCCACCTTTGATATACTAAATACACAAATCTCCACATTCATTTGGCAGAAAAAGAGACGCAGAATAAGACTTGGCACTCTGCCTGGGGCTGCCGAACTTAGAAATGACCAGAAATCTTGATCCAGATAGAACAAAGTACAGCTAAGAACATGTCTTATTAACACTACCTCTCATGAATGCAAAGTTGGTCAAAAACCCAACTTTGCATTCATGATTGGATAAAACATACTCTGAAGATGTGGAAAACAAGCATCTGTAGTCATTTATCTGTTTCAAAGGCCGTACCAGTGAGAGGCAATCTAGAATTCCAGCCTTCTGTGTGGGACAGTGGCTTTAAGACGTGGGCCAATCCAGGCCTTCATACAATATATCAAGTATTTAATGGAACAGAGCTCGAGTCATTTAACCAGCTTCAGAAACAGTTCCAACTCCCCTCTAAAGACTTAGATGGATATGTATGCAAAAGGCTCATAAATAAATGCTGCTAAAATAGGGATGTATTAAGGAGAAATGGGAACTAAACTTAAATGTTAAAATTACTGATGATGTGTGTGTGCGAAGAGCTCTGCAAAAGCTGTCGCAAAGGAATAAACAGTCAACTGTTGAGAGAATTTGACTGGAAATTTTCATTCAGATTTTTAATACAGCTCTTGTTATCTACTCATATTATAAAGAACCTGATATAGAACTATGTTGGTGAAAATGTGGGAAAACAGGAGATTATTCACATACATTTTGGGATTGTCCATTAATCCAAGGATTCTGGATAAGAATCAAAAAAGTAACACACAAAATCCTCCAACTTATTTCTCCACTAAATCCAATCACTTCTCTTTTAGGATCTATACCTAGATAGACCTATAGTCCCGACAGAAACTATTCCAACAATACTCCTATTGATAGCTAAAAAAAACAATAGGAGGAGAGTGACAGCAAGTTTGCAACTGAAACTGGACATCTTCCCACAGAGGTGGAGCTGTGTGACCAGATACCCCAGTGACTGAAACAGAATCCTGGAACGCTGTACTATAAGGTTATAAACTCCCCTTATGAAATCTCTCTCTCTCGTTGGTCTTGGTCTGTTTGGTTTCCATGGTCCTATGTCAGAGAATGTTAACATCCTGGTTGCCTGCTCGTACTTGTTTTTGTTTTGCTAGTGCTTGTCATGAAAATGACAAAATACAAGGTTGTAAAAAAGCAGAAGAAGAAGAAGAGTGGGCCAAAGTTCCTCATTGCTAGTTAACAAAAGTGCTTGATTGCAGTTCTTGTTACCAATCACTTTTTCACATTTGGCTGGTAGGTTTGAAAAACTTTCCCCCAAGAATTCAATGATCATTTAAAAAGTGAATTCCATATTTATTTTGGGTGATCGTTGTCTAATATTAACATTTGTTTTTGATGATCTGAAACATGAAAAAATAAGAAAAGAGGAAAGATGTGAATCCTTTGTCACAGCACTATGAACTGCAGTTCTTTCCATTTATTGTGACATATATAGTGTGTGATGTACGTTTGCTGTAGAGGGGCCACGTGTTTAGTTTACTGGTTCTTGTAAGTCATGTGTATTCTTGCTTACACTTTAAACAGTTATTTGGTTTAAAAAAAAAACCACACAAACAGATTATCGTTTTTGATGCCGTGAGTACCGGCGGGTGTTACACTGTACAGGACATGTTGATGTTCCTTTTCTTGGACCTTCATCATCAAAGCACAACATCAACTATTTTTACTCAGATGTTGAATAGTGAAAACTGTGCATTAACCCAGGGAAGACTGTTATCACCTATAAAGTAACTACTGTACTGAAACACATCGCCACAGAGCTGTCTACTGCAGGGATAGTTCTCTCCTCATTTGACCTTGAACTTTTCTTATTTATCTGTGTGACCAGCCAACAGTTCTGGACAGAGGCTCCAAGCTGATACAGTCTGGTATCTGTAAGAAACCACAGCAGACAGGTAAACAGAACACTTGGATCATCCTTCTGACTGAGGTCACCTGCATGTTATGATCAGCATGTAGAAAGTGACCTGAAACAGAAACTGATCACCTGAGCCAAGACACCAACCGCTCACAGAGGACGAGCTTCAGCACGTTAGTATCTGAGGAAATAAGTCAGCATATGTCAGAAACATACACTGCTCAAAAAAAATAAAGGGAACACAAAAATAAGACATCCCAGATCTGAATGAATGAAATAATCTTAATACTTTGTTCGTACATAGTTGAATGTGCTGACAAAAACCAAAAAACAACACACAAGAATTATCGACAGAAATCAAATGTAGCAACACATGAAGATATGGATTTGGAGACACACTCAAAATTAAAGTAAAAAAAAACACAGGCTGATCCAACTTTGATGTAATGTCCGATGTCCAGTCAAAATTAGGCTCAGTGTGTGTGGCCTCCATGTGCCTGTATGACCTCCCTACAACGCCTGGGCATGCTCCTGATGAGGTGGCAGATAGTCTCCTGAGTGATGTCCTCCCAGACCTAGACTAAAGCATTCACCAACTCCTCAGCAGTCTGTGGTGCAACGTGTTGTAGGTGGATGGAACAAGACAAGATGTCCCAGATGTGCTCAATTGGATTCAGGTCTGGGGAATGGGCGGGCCAGTCCACAGCGGTAATGCCTTGGTCTTGCAGGAGCTGCTGACACACTCCAGCCACATGAGGTGCAGTCTTGCATTAGGAGGAACCCAGGGCCAACTGTACCAACACACGGTCTCACTGGGGGTCTGAGGATCTCATCTTCAAGGTTTAAGGTTCTTTATTTGTCACATGCATAGTTATACTGGTATAACACACAGTGAAATGTAGCCTGACACGCTCCTCGACATGTGCAAAAATGGGGGGGGGTAGAGGAAGAACATTATATATATATATATATATATATATATATATATATATATATAAATAGTATATACATTGGGTGAATGTGCAGTAGTAGCAGCAAGCAGGTGAATTCTGTACATTAATATGAATAGACTATTTTACAGAATAGACAATATAAACATATTTAAAATTAAAGGAATTTGGAATGTACATTGTGCCTTGGTTTAGAGTGTCTGGAAGAGAGTCCTGTCTCAGTCAATTATAGATGATGTGAGAGGGCGGGTGTGTGTGTGTTTAGGGCCCGGATGGCTTGGGGATAGAAGCTCCTCTTGAGTCTCTCTGTCCTTGCCCGGATGATGCGGAACCTTCTACCAGATTGCAGACGTTGGAACAGTTTGTTGCCAGGATGGGACGGGTCCTTCAGTATCTGCGCTGCTCTAGTCCGGCATCTCCTGGTGTAGGTGTCCTGAAGCGGGGGGAGAGCAATCCTGCAGCAGCGTTCTGCTGTACGGATCACTCTCTGGAGAGCTTTTTGGTCCTTCACACAGCTGTTCCCAAACCACGATGTGATGTTCTGTGTGAGGATGCTCTCCACAGCGCCTGTATAGAAAATCCTGAGGATCTTTGGAGAGACCCTGAACTTCCTCAGTTGTCGTAGGTGATACAGGCGCTGCCTAGCCTTTTTGGTCTGGACCTGAATGTGGGCAGCCCATGTCAGGTCTGAGGAGATGTGGACACCAAGATATTTGAAGGACTGCACCCTCTCCACTGGAGCTCCATTGATGATAATGGGCTTGTAGTCTCTGTGCTGACCCCTTCTGAAGTCCACCACCAGCTCCTTGGTCTTGCCGACGTTCAGCTGGAGGTGGTTGTCCTGGCACCATGATGCCAGATTCTTCACTTCATCCATGTAGGCCGCCTCATCGTTGTTGGAGATGGCACCCAACACCACTGTGTCGTCAGCAAACTTCACAATGGTGTTGGAGCCATGGGTGGCCACACAGTCTGAAGTGTAGAGGGAGTAGAGCAGTGGCGAGAGGACACATCCCTGAGGTGCTCCTGTGTTGATGGTGATGCTGTTAGAGACGCATCTACCCACCCTCACCACCTGAGTTCTGCCAGTGAGGAAGTCCAACACCCATGCACATAGACGGCTGTTAAGTCCCAGATCCCTGAGCTTTGTGAACAGTCTGCAGGGCACTATTGTGTTAAACACTGAACTGTAATCAACAAACAGCATTCGCACATAGTTACCCTGTTTCTTGTCCACGTGGCTGAGGGTGGTGTGCAGGACGTGGGCGATGGCATCCTCTGTGGATCTGTTGCATCGGTAGGCGAACTGCAGCGGATCTGTGGTGTCTGGGATGGAGGAGGAGATGATGTTCTTCAGCAGCCTCTCAAACACCTTCATTACTACCGAGGTCAGTGCAACTGGCCGGTAATCGTTCAGGGATGAGGGTTTGCTGTTCTTGGGCACAGGGATAATGGTGGATCTTTTGAAGCATGTGGGGACCACAGACTTCGCCAGGGACTCGTTGAAGATGTAAGTGAACACACCTGCTAGCTGGTCAGCACAGCAGCGCAGCAGACGGCCGGTGATGCCGTCTGGCCCCGCCGCTTTCCTTGTGTTCACTCTCCTCAATGCTGCTCAGACGTCATGCTCCGCGATGCTGGTCACCGGTCTCTCGCTGATGACGTCACTGTTCTCGGTATTCAGGCGGTAGATAGCATTAGCCGCCTGGCTAACCTCGAAACGGGCGTAGAACTGATTCAGCTCGTTGGTGAATGCAGAGTCGGCGTTGATCGGCGCAGTGTCCCTGGCTTTGTAGTCCGTAATGGTGCGTAGTCCGTGCCACATACTCCGTGTGTCGCCCTGGTGGAAGCGGGACTCCACATGCTCTTGGTACCTAATGGGAATCAGGCTACCTCTGGCAAGCACATGGAGGGCTGTGCGCCCCCCCAAAGAAATGCCAACCCACACCATTACTGACCCACTGCCTAACTGGCCATGCTGGAGGATGCAGACAGGCAGCAGAACGTTCTCCATGGCACCTCCAGACTGTCACGTCTTTCACATCTACTCAACGTGAACCTACTTTCATCTATGAAGAGCACAAGGCACCAGTGGCGAAGTTGCCAATCTTGTGTCCTGCACATTGTTGGGCTGTAAGCACAGCCCCACCTGTGGATGTCAGGCTCTCATGCCAACCTCATGGAGTCTGTTTCTGACTGTTTGAGAAGACACCTGCTCATTTGTGGCCTGCTGGAGGTCATTTTGCAGGGCTCTGGCAGTGCTCCTCCTGCACAAAGGTGGAGGTGGCGGTCTAGCTGCTGGGTTGTTCCTCGCCTACGGCCCCCTCCATGTCTCCTGATGTACTGGTCTGTCTCCTGGTAGTGCATCCATGCTCTGGACACTATACTGACAGACACAGCAAACCTTCTTGACACAGCTCACATTGATGTGCCATCCTGGATGAGCTGCACTACCTGAGCCACTTGTGTAGACTCCGTCTCATGCCACCACTAGAGTGAAATCACTGATCAAATAATAATAATAATGGATTGCATTTATATAGCGCTTTTCGGGACCCCTCAAAGCGCTTTACAATACCACTATTCATTCATTCTCACATTCATACACTGGTGAAGGCAGCTACAGTTGTGACCAACACATCAGCCTGAAAGCAAAGGTACTGAGAAGTGGTCTGTGGTCACCACCTGCAGAACTTCTCCTTTATTGGGGATGTCTTGCTAATTGCCTATAATTTCCACCTGTTGTCTATTCCATTACACAACATCAGTGTTGCTTCCTAAGTGGACAGTTTGATTTCACAGAGGTGTGTTCGTCTTGGAGTTACATTGTGTTGTTCAAGTGTTCCCCTCTTTTTTTGTAGTGTATGTTTATTTTAATATCAAGAAGAAACCAGCAGGAGCAGGATGACTGACCAGAACATAAGAAGATGTCTGATTCTAATGGCAGGAGTGTTGACTGAGGTCACACAAGGACATGGAGTTGCTTGTGGTTCTGGAAAAGTGATAAATAAAGTAGATCATAACAAACAGCAAGAAACAACAACTTAGCCTCAGCTTATGAAGCAAAGCGTGACTGCCAGCACCAGACATGCTAACACCTGCAGAAACCTACAGACCTGAGCTTACAAGTACAACCATCACTCACTAACACAGCAAATCCATGACAAATAAGGAAAAGCAGGAACTACATGTTTCATCTGCACACACAGATCCAGTCCTAATGAAAAGGAATAAAGGATCCAGAAACAGTGATTTCCCCTCATCATGGCCCTTCCTCTGCTTCAGGCATGTGAAGACTACAGGTGTGATGCACTCTGATCACTAATTGGTCTTCTGCAAAGTGAGGAAGAGCAAGAGAGCTCTGGGGCTTTTCTACAAAGGTCAAACATAACATCTGAGTGTAGTTTTGAGTTAGTGTTTATCTGAGTGTCCAGCCAACAGCTCTGGACAGAGGCTCCAAGCTGATACAGTCTGGTATCTGTAGAACACAGCAGACAGGTAAACAGAACACCTGGATCATCCTCCTGAATGAGGTCACCTGCACATTATGATCAGCATGTAGAAAGTGACCTGAAACAGAAACTGATCACCTGAGCCAAGACACCAACTGCTCACAGAGGACGAGCTGCAGCATGTTAGGATATGAGGAAATATTTCAGAAATATATGTTTATCATAAAATCAAGAGGAAACCAGCAGGAGCAGATACATGTGCAGGCAGAATGAAGAGCTGCTGCTGCGTTCACAGCCCCTCTGTAACACTTTGTCCAGCTTCTCCTGCTTACAGTGCAAGCTGCTGCGGGTGGAGGTTGGATGGTGTTGCTTAGGAGAGCTCCACAGTGACAGATGTGACAGGAAGTGTCTGAGTGTCTGCAGCCAAAATCAGGGCCAGTGCAATCTCCCAACATGTAGGAAAGTAGCTTCAGTGCTCCCTTTAATGTCTCCTTTAGCTGAGGAGAAACTGGAACGTCCTTTATGAAAGGACACGTTCAGCAGAGAAAAAACACGAACAGATATTTGAACAAGCTGGGGGAGCTAATCATTATTTGTTGTTATCTTCCGTCCATGCCAAATCTACGCCCTTGGAGCTTCTGTATGTTAGGAAACTCAGCATTCATTCACCTGGACTTGGACTCAGTCTGGTCCCTGTGGGAGCTGGAATCACTCAGTGAATGAATGAGTGTAGGATGTGTGTGTGACTCGCTGAACATCAGTCCAAGCAGCAGAGACGCCTTCATCACCTCCTGTTTCCACGATCAGCTGATCACAGCTGGGCACAGATGCTCTTCACAGAGCTGTGCTGACTAATATAATGAAGGCAAATAATGTTAATAAGATCAGTAAATCTTAGTGTGACGCAAAGAGCTGAATCTTGTTAACTCTGTGAATCTACGTAGATTTAAAAAAAGACTGCTGCATGATCATCATTGTTTCAGATAATATAAGCTGGTAAAAAGCTGTTGATTTGCTGTTCTGTGAGGTTAAAGATATCCTTATGTTGGCCTATGAACCAAAAAGTGTAGATTAGCAACAAGTGTAGTGACACGAGCTGTGTCTCCACAGATGAAACACAACCTGACCCTGACCCTGACCAGATGGTGGAATCAGATGTAATAGCAATAGAATTGCTGTCCCAGCCTGAAAAAAATATTTGTTTTCAATAAAGTTGAATCATCATCAACAACAAATTTCAATGCATCTGGATTGACAAAATGTATGAGTAGACCCAAAATACAAAAAAGACAGCTGTTCTGTGACAAACATTATATATACCAATGTCAGCATTTACTTCAGTGGCATCCTCAGGAGAGTCAGCCGCCAGCAAGAGTTCTTTCAGGTCAGTGGTAGAAGGAAGCTTTCTGCCTTGTTGGATAATCTTTCTTTTGAATGTTGTTGGCCACCTCTCCAGCAACCTGCCTGATACATCCTCACCAAACATCAGTATACAATCCTGTTCGATCTGTAACAGGGATAGAGAATTATATCTGCTTTCTACAAAATATTAAAGTGTGTTTACATTGTCAAAATAATGAAAAATATTCACCAAGCCTTTGATATCTTTGAAACGTGGAAAAACAGATATTATGTTGCTTGACAGCAGGGGGTCGAGGACCATGTTGTGCCGCTAAACAAATGTCAACTTCATCTTCTTCTTGAGTGTGTCTTCATCAGCTGAATGTTTCATCAGAGAGATTGCATCCTTGCACTCATCCTCACTCAGTAACCTCTCTGTAACAAACTGCAACTCTCGTCTGACAGTTGGTCCACCACACTGGTCTTCACCCAATGATCCATCTCCTGGTGCTAGACAATATGAAATACAGCTTTATCAAAACTAATAACAACATTTGATAACCATTATTAATACAGAACCACAATTTGGAACTATATTATGTATTTCCACTGAATTATAAATGTTACCTCCAGAAGTTAATCGCCTCTCTTTAGCAGTGCATCTCTGTATGGTTTTAATCCTCCAGGCCAAGTACCCAGTGCCACCCTCGACATGATAATAATGTTCCTTGGAGAGGAATCCATTCTCCACCAGGTTTGCTGGTGAGAATGGATTCCACCAACTGGAAGACACAATATAAAAGCATTCTACATGTTGATATAACAACTGCAGTTCAGAACACTTAAACTACAAACAAAAATGACACTATTAGAAGAATGTGGAAATCTGTTAACTCTTACTTGCTTAGCTTCTGCATCCAGCTGCTGACGTTTGCTCAAAGGGCTGTCTGAAAGGATGACCGTATCCTGTGAATCTGATGAATGTGACGATGATAACTGGGACTGCTCAAGAGACACTTCTGCAGAAGCTGTTTCCAGACCTCAAAAACAGGAGCAAAACAAATGAGTTTACACGGTCCGTCCATAGACACATTTTATACACTCTTTTTAATAAACAATGTAGTAATGATACAAAAAAAAAGACATCCAATGAAACACACATCACTCAAACAAACCTGTTTCATATTTGATGGTTAGTACCCTAGTTGAGGGATCTGTTACTATATCCTCAAATACATCATCATCCAACTCAGTCCCTGAACTATCAAAAACTTTCACACCTTCTGTTACGGCTGGCACACCAAAGATTGCAAATGCTGGAAACAAGCACACAACTTTGTGTAAAAGATTACATGACATTTAATGTTTTGTAGCCTAAAATGAAGATCATGTCAAGATACTTTTTCAAAAGTGACTCAGATAAATAAAAACTAAATTATTAAGTGCCGCTAACATGCTTGATAAGTGGTAGATTAAAAGGAGTGACACTCACATTATACAGTTTTTCCACTAAATATACATTCAAGATGATTCCAAACGCAGATCATTTTCAATTAATCCTAAAATGCAATCAAAAACTCCTTAAGGCTTGGCTCAGATACTCTAACAAATTTCTGCACACCTCCCAATTTTGCTTTAAGCAACATGCTTCCTGTGGACAGTAATTTCTTATAGTCAGTGCTCTTCACTGAACTACAGTAAACAGAAAATGTGAATATTAAAACAGTCCCATAAATACCAGCAAAACAGCCTTGTAGTGATATTTCTTACACTGTATGTTACTTTTATTTCAGTGTAACAAGGTGTTTCAGCTCTTTGTAGTTTTTAGCCTATGCTGAATGAGTATTTCATTTACATGAGAGATAATCCACAATACAAAACGAAAATAATTACTAGTACTTTTTATCGTTTGTCTGATCTAACTTATCACTAGGGAGTCAGTATTTTTTTCATCTTTAGTTTAAAATACTGAACAGTCAGGTAACCAAAATGGAAAAAGTAGCGGGGTAACTTGTGTCAATACCATCATTAGTTAACATCAAGTTAACTCACTACAAATACAAACCAATGAGCGAACTGCCCGCCAAGGTTAGCCAAAATGCTAGTTAGCTAGCTAACGTTAATATGTAGCTCCCAACACATGGAGGGTTTAATTTAATGGAATTTCGAACATGCTAGAACACAACACAATCACCACTACACACTGAAATAAATTTTGATAACAAGCCTTACAGTCCAACACTGATATCAGTCAACTTTTTTAGCTAATTAACAACCTTACGTAGGCATACAGACAGTGTCACAATTGCTTCTGGTACAAAATTAAATATATAATAAACATGGACAAAAGGAAGGTAACCTTATTTTAACGTGCTACCTGTGTTTAAAATGTCAAATTGTTAGTTTAATAAGTGAATATGAGCAATTTACCATGTAACTGAGGTGAAGAAAATGGCGTTGTGAAAAATCCTCTCGGTTTGAAAATGAGTCTGTGGTGGGAGGAGCTTTCTAGAGTAACATTGACACTTCGTCTTTTAACTCTGCGAATTATCACCAACACTGGGGGGCGTTTTGCTCCAGCTGTTGTTATAATGACTCTATTAGAGTAAATACACTTTAACACTGCTGATTTAACATTGGGAAATTTACTGTGTATTAGTTCTCTCAGTCACAGAGTAGCATTTTTCTAATTTTGATTGAAACTGTCAGAGAAAATGGCAGCCTCGAGTAAGCCAAGATATTAGTTTACAGAGGCTGTTAAAGTGATATGTCTAATGTTAAAATGTTGGTGACACAATAATTTCATCCTAATAGTACTGACATATTCATAGGGTAAATTTTAGAGACAAAATGTCATGAGGTAGTCATGATTTTGCAAATATTCCACCTTGTAGTGCAGTTTGCACAAATTGTTTTAAAATGCACTCACCCTACAAACATTACTGATGAGTCAAGATCTGCACAAATTGACAGAAGCACTGAAGCAGCTACACATTTTATTCTTATTGTCATGTATGTCCTATTTATCAGGTGACAGAAGAACCAACACAAAGCTCAGAGAGCAATGGTGATACAAGATCACAGGTGGAATTGGATGATGACTTGGTGGTTCATTACTGTATTTGACTGCATGTATTTGGAATGTCTCACTGTTATTTATCAGGTTACAGAGGCAGCTCTGCCATCTTGTAGCTCGGACAGAGGTGAAGAGGCAAAGTCACAGGTGACTGACTGATGATTTGGTGCTATAGATTAACGAGAGCAGAAGGCATGTGTTTGGCTCCTTCACACAGTGTACATTGAGTTGTTGTGTGGGACACCAGTAGTCCATGTCTGTTGCTGTAACAGTACTCTCAGAAAAATTATGGTTCTTAAATGGTTCTTCAGATGTCTTCATGGTTCTTTAAAGAACCATCATACGTCAAAGAACCTTTTTATTTTGTAGATGGTTCTTTAGCTATTACAAATAGAACAAAAGGTTCTTCATCCTTAGCTATCTAAGTTTGATGGTGTAAAATGGCATAAATATTTATTCACTATAATGAGGGTGTGAATTATACTGTGTGTGTGTGTGTGCGAAGGGGGAGGACAGGTTGCCTAGCAATTACCCTTTAAGAGCAGATGGTAGGAAACTGAATGTTCAAATAAAAGTTAGAAATACTTGCTTAAAAATATACTGGTGGCAGGGGTGGGGGCCAAAGCCTAAAGACCCCCCACACACACACACACGCACACACACACACACTGTATTTGAATGTGTGTATTGTGTCTACTGTTTGTTAACTCACCATATGCATAAAAGTCTTAATAATAAATTCCATATTCTATTACCACATTATTTGTGATCAATGGGTTTGCAGGGTTGGGGGTGTTGGGGGTAGGGTCTTTAAACTTTGGCCCCCACCCCTGCCACCAGTATATTTTTAAGCAAATATTTCTAACTTTCCCTGTTAATGCCCTACCTGCCCCCCTGGCAAAACTTTGCTAGACCCGCCCCTGCACAGTTACCAGCTGTCAGCATAAAAAAGGATCCTGGTGTTATTTGTCTCTCAAAAACAGTTCATAACTTCCCTTCAACCCATTCATGTTAACTAAAAGGTAAACCTGTTTCTCCATCACCTGTTCAGCTCTGATGATTCAGTAAGGACATCTCCTGGTTTCATCTTCATGTTTCCCTCTCACCACATATCCAAACCGATATCATGACCAGCAGCTTTACAGCTGTGGCTCCAGCAAACATCAGCTGATACTAGAAATTAATATTAAATAAGTTCTAACAACAGCTGATCAAGCTTAAACGTGCTGCTGTTGTTTAACGTGACATCTGCTGGTTTCTTCTTTCTGGCGCGAAGTGGGCGATAAACAAACAAGAGAGAAAAGCCGATCAGCTGATCATTGATCAGTTTCATGATTGAAGTAGCAACAGGAGAGGGAGGGTGAGAGGATGAGAGAAGAAGAGGCAGCTGTGCAGCAAAGACACAGAATAACTCCAGCTTTGTGTCTTTTTCATTGTAGCTGAAGTCCGAGACAAACTGTTCCTTTTCACCTCAATACGAAACGCGTAATATTTTCTCTGAATACGAGACGATTCAGTTTTTTACAGGACGGTTGGAAACTCTAATAATTAACCTTATGAACAAAATAAAGTTCAGCATCAGTAACATCATAGCACCCACCCAGCTGTATAGAAACTCAGTCATGCTAGCTAGCACGCAGTGCGGAAAAAGTCAGCACAACGAAAATAAACTCCACCTAAACTTAGTTTATATATATATATATATATATCTGACCCAGATAGACTGCAGGTCATAACTTCTTACCTGAAGTTCAGTTCATCTGACGCTCGGACCGGCGGCCGCCTCGGGGCTCTGCTCCTCCTGCCTCCCCTTTCCTTCATCCACCTGCTGGCCTCCACCACTTGCTAATGTTACTGAATCTGTGGAAGCTCCACCATAGCCACCACACGAAGTAACGAATAACGAGCCTATCTAAATCCCAGCAACAACTAACGCATTCCTGATTTTGGCATAATAACTAGTTACCGTGCTCGTTACCACAATAATAACGTAGTTACTGTAACGCGTTACTTAATAACGCATTAGTCCCTACACTGGTAATAAATCACCTGAATTACACTAATCTTCTTAATCTACTTTGAGCTGATGTTGATTTTGTTCTCATTTTTGGAGGAGCAAGGCTGAAGAAGATAAAGCACAACAGGAACCAAGGATGTACTTATCATTGCATCTCCAACCCACATCCACTGCCACTGTACTTAAGGGAAGTTAAAGACTTTCTTCTGCACCTACATTTGGATCACCTCGATCCATGACAGTCATTCAGGCACTAATGCCTGGACTGGAAACAAGCATCCTTAAAATAATACAACATTCCAGCTCCTGTGTTGGAATGAAAAACAAATGTGTTGTTTAAATCAGAGACTGCACTTGTGACAGAACAATAAATATATTTTATTTTGATTACATAAGTAATGTAAGTACAAAACAAACTTGTGGTAGGCCTAAACTTATTTTCAGAATAATTACATCTGAGACTTTGTTTCATTGTAAGATTATAACAGTGATGGCAATATAATTGTTTGTTGTTCAGCAGAACAGTGTCCAGTATGTTGGCTGTTATACTTTTTTGCATTTGAAAATAAAAGTTGGGCATATTTGAACATCATTACAAAAAGTGTCGTTAATTATTTTTAATCACATTCAGGTTACCACAATTTTTTTTTTTCATTTAGTTGAACTTGAAATGTTTGTCAGTAGGTAAACAATTAGTATTGTACAGTCAGAAATATCAAGTTATTCTTAATACTGAACACTAGCATAGAATAAGTTGTCCTAACAGTCATCTTAAGTAAGCTTTTTAGGCAAAGAGTTTGCATAGGTTTTTTTTTTTTTTTAGTTCTGGGAACTAACAAGGTTGTACAGTGTACTCAAAATGAGTAAGTTGCCCTAACTTAATTACCTTAAGCAAACTGTACTCAATTTTTTGAGGCAATGAGTTTGCATAGTTTTTCTGAGTTCCGTGAACTAACTAGATTTTACAGTGTACAAAGACCATATCCTGGAGCACTAACAAGTTCAACAAAGTCATTAAAAACTGAAATAAAAACGTATATACTGAAAATAAATCACAATTCTCAGAATCTCATTGACTATATGAAAAGGATGAATGAAGGATATCTGCATACACAGGAAAATGCTTCCTTACTGCATGTGCAAAGGTCTCGTGACATTCATCAGCACTGTCCTCTCTGATGTGACCCAAAGAGTCTGGCTCACAGAACAATAGGTGAAACTTTCCCACTCAGAGCCACAGTTATCCACGCAGCTCAGCAGTTGACCTCAGATGCATATCTGTGGACTGTGGGAGGACATGCAAGCTCCTCACAGAATGCCCAAACAGGAACCTCTTTAAAAAAAAAGTTCAAATCAAGCTTGATCATCTGCAGATGGAAGCATGATGCTGCAGTAGATTTCACAATATTCCAGTAGAAGTCAAAGGAGCTTGCAAAGAAAAGCGTCTGGACTTCTTTAAGTTTACTTGAAGACGTTTCACCTCTCATCCGAGAAGCTTCTTCAGTTCTAAGGTCAAATGGTGGAGAGTCCCAGATATAAACCTAGTGGGAGTATCCCCCCACAGAGGGACAAAAGGACCCCCTGATGATCTTCTAATCGCCTGAGCCAAGGTGTGAAACTGGGTGTGGGTCCCAATCAGCCAGAGTTTCGGGTGTGTTCATTGTGAAACCTGGCCCCACCTTATCATGCGAATTCCTGAGGTCAGATGGCCCAGGATGTGAGTGGGCGTTAAGGCATCTGGGAAGGGATCTCAAAACTGGATTATAGATGGCAGAGAGTTGGTGTCGTAAACCCCCGCCTCTGTTCAAAGATGGTCGCTCACAGTGGACATAGATGGCTTCTTTCACTCCTCTTTCAAACCATCTGTCCTCTCTGTCCAAAATGTGAACATTGGCATCCTCGAAAGAGTGTCCTTTATCCTTAAGATGCAGATGGACTGCTGAGTCTTGTCCTGTGGAGGTGGCTCTTCTGTGTTGTGCCATGCGCTTGTGAAGTGGCTGTTTGGTCTCTCCAATGTAGAGGTCTGGGCATTCCTCGCTGCACTGTACAGCATACACCACATTGTTAAGTCTGTGTTTTGGCGTTTTGTCTTTCGGGTGAACCAGTTTTTGTCTGAGCGTGTTGCTGGGTCTGAAATGCACCGGGATGTCATGCTTGGAGAAAACTCTCCTAAGTTTTTCTGATACACCGGCTACATAGGGGATGACAATGTTGTTGCGTCTGTCCTTCTTATCCTCCCTCGTTGGTGTCTGGTCTTCTTTTCTGTGCCTCTTTGCTGACTTTAAGAACGCCCATTTAGGATTGACCTTAGAACTGAAGAAGCTTCTCGGATGAGAGGTGAAACGTCTTCAAGTAAACTTAAAGAAGTCCAGACGCTTTTCTTTGCAAGCTCCTTTGACTACGATGACCTGGATGACTGAGAACCTTCACAGACATATTGCCGTACATTTTGGGAGGAACACCCTTCAACTGGTGCGGGAGTATGAAAGGGAATCAAGGAAACTAGCGGATTATAGGAACCATCTCCGTTTCAACCTAAGATGTAGACAAAGCAGAGTTGTTCCTAAGAGCCTGCGCCTTGGATCCACTGTCAGGGGATACAGAGCAGACTTGATTCTACAGAGAGCACAAAATCACCTTTTAAGTGAAAGGATAAGACAGGTCCATTTCACCATAGATGCCCTCCAGATCAAGATCAGCCAGACCCTGCAGGAACTGGAAATCCTTCTACCCTCTCCAATCTTAGAAGAGGTTTACAAGTTTGTGGACAAGGCTCAGCGGGCCCAACACTCTAAAGGAAAAGAAAGACAACGCAGGAAATTTCACACCTTGCTTTCAAAAACACACACTCCTCATCCTGAACCTACACAACCCAGAGAAGAAAACACACCTGAAGTCAGTCAGGAGAAATGGGTTAAGAACTTTTCAGACAGGATTCTCACTGAACCTGAAAAGAGAGTATTAGCCAAAGGACTCAATTTTGCCATTTCTCCACAACAGTTGCCCATAGTGGACCTCATCACAGCCACAGAATCTGCCATACGGATTAATAAATTATCACAGACAGAAGCAGAGCAAATCAGGATGAAAGTCTCAGCCACGCTCTCCAGTGCCAAAGTCCCTCCATCCAACCTCACAATACAGGAAAAGAAGGCCGTCGCTTCCCTGAGCAAAGACCACAACATCACTGTTTTACCAGCTGATAAGGGAAGATGCACCGTGGTCCTAAACACTACAGATTACCATACAAAGATCACTACTCTCCTCAGTGACAACAATACCTACGAAGCCTTAAAGCGAGACCCCACAAGCAGCTACAAAAAGAAAGTTATAGCTTGCCTTCAAGACTTTGAAAAGGACAAAATCATTGACCGCCTTACATATCACCGCCTTTACCCAGGGGATGCCATACCCTGCATCTACGGACTTCCTAAAATCCACAAGGAAGCTGTCCCACTCAGACCCATAGTCAGTAGCATAAACTCAGCCACTTATAACATTGCTAAACACCTTGCTACCATCCTTGCTCCTCTTGTGGGGAACACCCCACACCACATCAAGAACTCCACCGACTTCACCGACAAGGTCCAGAAACTTACCCTGGATCCAGATGAAACCATGGTGTCCTTTGATGTAGTCTCTCTCTTCACTTGCATACCCACCACGGAGGCCGTGGAGACTGTCCGAAAACGACTACAAGAAGACAGCTCCTTGGAGGACAGGACCAACTTCACACCCGATCAGATTTGCACACTGTTAGACCTCTGCCTCACCACTACATATTTCAAATACAACGAAGGCTTTTACAGACAAAAACATGGCTGTGCCATGGGCTCCCCCGTGTCACCTATTGTAGCCAACCTTTACATGGAGGAAGTGGAAAGGAAGGCTCTTGGCTCTTTCAAAGGAAGAGTACCCAGCCACTGGTACAGATATGTGGACGACACCTGGGTCAAAATCAAGACACAAGAAGTGGACTCCTTCACTGCGCACATTAACGCTGTGGATAAAAACATCAAGTTCACCAGGGAAGACACAAAGGACAACTGTTTGCCTTTCCTGGACTGCGCTGTGCACATTGAAGAGAATGGCAAACTCAACATCGAAGTTTACCGGAAGCCCACACACACGGACCAGTACCTCCTCTTTGACTCCCATCACCCTTTGGAACACAAACTTGGAGTAATTAGGACCCTACACCACCGGGCAGAACATGTTCCCTCTAAGCCTGAAGGAAAAAAGAAGGAACACACACATGTAAAGGAAGCACTCAAAACGTGCGGCCATCCTAAATGGGCGTTCTTAAAGTCAGCAAAGAGGCACAGAAAAGAAGACCAGACACCAACGAGGGAGGATAAGAAGGACAGACGCAACAACATTGTCATCCCCTATGTAGCCGGTGTATCAGAAAAACTTAGGAGAGTTTTCTCCAAGCATGACATCCCGGTGCATTTCAGACCCAGCAACACGCTCAGACAAAAACTGGTTCACCCGAAAGACAAAACGCCAAAACACAGACTTAACAATGTGGTGTATGCTGTACAGTGCAGCGAGGAATGCCCAGACCTCTACATTGGAGAGACCAAACAGCCACTTCACAAGCGCATGGCACAACACAGAAGAGCCACCTCCACAGGACAAGACTCAGCAGTCCATCTGCATCTTAAGGATAAAGGACACTCTTTCGAGGATGCCAATGTTCACATTTTGGACAGAGAGGACAGATGGTTTGAAAGAGGAGTGAAAGAAGCCATCTATGTCCACTGTGAGCGACCATCTTTGAACAGAGGCGGGGGTTTACGACACCAACTCTCTGCCATCTATAATCCAGTTTTGAGATCCCTTCCCAGACGCCTTAACGCCCACTCACATCCTGGGCCATCTGACCTCAGGAATTCGCATGATAAGGTGGGGCCAGGTTTCACAATGAACACACCCGAAACTCTGGCTGATTGGGACCCACACCCAGTTTCACACCTTGGCTCAGGCGATTAGAAGATCATCAGGGGGTCCTTTTGTCCCTCTGTGGGGGGATACTCCCACTAGGTTTATATCTGGGACTCTCCACCATTTGACCTTAGAACTGAAGAAGCTTCTCGGATGAGAGGTGAAACGTCTTCAGGTAAACTTAAAGAAGTCCAGACGCTTTTCTTTGCAAGCTCCTTTGACTACGATGACCTGGATGACTGAGAACCTTCACAGACATTCCAGTAGAAGAAGAAAGATGGGGCTTTAAGCTCACGTACAGTACAGGCAGACACCGCTCACACTACAGTTATGATACCAGGCCTCTAGTTTAAACTAGTGAATTTAGGGATTTTAAAATGAAAACATCATCAAAGTTAAAGGAAATGATCTTAGCGGGTATCACATTTACAATGTGTTATGTGTTTTATTCGGTCCTCCTCACTGCCCATCATCAACATGACTCAGAGACACTGAAGAAAGTTAGCACCCTCCAGGAAGTAAACCAGATCGAAAGACGTCATATTTTACCTTTTTTTTTTTTTTTTTTTAAACATTTATTTATTGGTTTTAACCGGTTTTACATGGTGCACCGTGAACATTAAAAAAATAATAAAAAAATAAAAAAAAATACCACAACAACAACAGAAACAACATAGTAATAGAAACAAAAACAAAGCAAACCATAACAGAAGGGAAGGACAGATATACAAATCAAGTTAGAGTTTCAGGCTGTTAAGTCCACAGTGTGTACGCTGCAGTTCTCCAGAAAGTTGTAGAATTTTGACCATATAGCCCAAAACTTGTCCAGTTTATTTCTTAATGTATAAGTTATTTTCTCCATAGATAGTATAGATGTCAGTCCATTAAGCCATTGAGATACTCCACATATTTTTGGATTTTTCCAACACATACCAATACAGTGCTTGGCTTCCAAAAGTCCAATCGTTAACAGAGCTCTATTATTTGCAGCAGGTACAAAATTATTCGGGTACATAGGATGAAGGATGAAGTGGAATCACATCACCAATAATTTGACTCAACAGATTTATTACCTTTTCCCAAAAGATTTTCACATGTGGACACTCCCATATGCAGTGAAATAAAGTGCCCCTGTCCACTCCACACTTAATACAGGTGTCTGGGATGTTTGAATTAAAATGATGCATTTTTGACGGTGTAAGATATTGTCTTGTTAACCATTTATATTGAAGTAGTCGAGATTGCACATTAATTGTCTGACTCTGGGCCAAGGAGCATGATTTATACCACTCATCATCAGATATATCCATTTGCAAATCATTCCTCCAAGCCTCTAAAATAGACTGTGTTGATTCTTTGGAATTTTTCATAAATAATTTATACAATGCAGAAACTTGGCCTCTCCCATTTAGATGCTTTATAACTGTGTTCTCTAGAGAGGAGTAGGTGGGGATTTCTAAGCTGTTACCTTGTGTGGTTTAGATAAAAATTTCTTAATTGAAGAAATCATATTTTACCTTTAAAACATTTTACAGCAAACATGATGGTGCAGCCAAGTGGCGGAGGGCTTTCGCTTTGGTGGCCTCAGAATCTCATCTCTGATTTTTGCGGATGATGTGGTTCTGTTGGCTTCATCGGGTGAGGGCCTCCAGCTCGCACTGGAACGGTTCGCAGCCGAGTGTGAAGCAGCGGGAATGAAGATCAGCACCTCCAAATCTGAGGCCATGGTTCTCAGCCGGAAAAGGGTGGAGTGCCCACTCCGGGTCGGGGATGAGTTCCTGCCCCAAGTGGAGGAGTTCAAGTATCTCAGGGTCTTGTTCGCAAGTGATGGGAGAAGGGAGCCGGAGATCGACAGACGGATTGGGGCTGCAGCTGCAGTAATGCGGACGCTGCACAGGTCCGTCGTGGTGAAGAGGGAGCTGAGTGTAAAAGCGAAGCTCTCAATTTACCGGTCGATCTACGTCCCTACCCTCACCTATGGCCACGAGCTGTGGGTAGTGACCGAAAGAACGAGATCGCGGATACAAGCGGCAGAAATGAGCTTCCTCCGAAGGGTGGCTGGCCTCTCCCTTAGAGATAGGGTGAGAAGTTCGGCCATCCGGGAGGGGCTCAGAGTAGAGCCGCTGCTGCTCCACATCGAAAGGAGCCAGCTGAGGTGGTTCGGGCATCTGACAAGGATGCCCCCTGGGCGCCTCCTGGGTGAGGTGTTCCGGGCATGTCCCACCGGGAGGAGGCCCCGGGGCAGACCCAGGACACGGTGGAGGGATTATATCTCTCGGCTGGCCTGGGAACGCCTTGGTGTTCCCCCGGATAAGCTGGAGGAGGTGGCTGGGCAGAGGGAGGTCTGGGCCTCTTTGCTTAGGCTGCTGCCCCCGCGACCCGGCCTCGGATAAAGCGGATGAAGATGGATGGATGATGGTGAGCTGAGGCAGTGTGGGCGTGGCCAGTGGCTGGATTAACATTCATTTAACAGTCTTAATCACATATCATCCCACTGATGAGCAGGAACATCTTCTGTTTTTTCTACTGACTGCCACCCTGTCATGGTGCTGTGCTTGGAGACCAGCTGTTCTCCAGCAGTCTTGAACAAAGACTTGGACATTAATGTGTTTGTGGTGAGAAACTTTAATAGTTTATTATTACAGCGCAAAACCTGTGTAATACACACACAGTCACAGTTGTCATGTCTGAAAATACAAGTCATTGCAGAGCTGCAGGAAAACCTTTAAACATCCCAAAATATTTTACTTAAAATCAGTTTTAAAAACAACCACAAAGTGCTGCATAATAAGACCAAACATGAAAAATCCCAGGCCGACAGTAAAGATACAACAGCAAAGCTGACACTCTGAAGACACACCCCCTGCTATTATACTGGTTACTGGAGCTTCAGGAGGGGCCAATGATGTCACAGAACAGCAGCCAATCAGAGACAGTAGGATGAAGGTCCTCCATAAGGCAGAGTGCGTCCTCACTTTCCTGTTCAGAGACAAACATCAGTGATTTCCGCTCAGATCTGGTGACCTTTGACCTTTCCTGACACACACATGTTTGTGCTCTGTCGAACAACTGACACACGTCTTACCTTTTAGCTTCCTCCAAAGGAGCAGAACTAATACCAGAACCAGGCACGGACAAAATCGCCATAGGTTAGGGACCAGGTGTAGTCGAACTCGACCTCCTCATCTTCCTCTTTTGATTTACTGTTAGCAGGAGGGATTTTTTTCTTGGTAGTTTGGGGGCTTGATGTACTGGGAGCATGAGTGGGTGTTTTAGGGGTAGTAGGAGGAGGAGCTTTTACATTAGGAGGAGGATCTGTGGGAGGATCTGCAGGAACAATGACAAAGATGGTTCAGTCAGTTTATTATCTGGTCAGTTCATCAGTTCCAGTAGTCTGTGGAAGCTTCCTCACTGATAGACAGAGCTGTCTGAATTCTTGAAAGACTAAAGAAATGAGCTTCAGGTTTTCCTGTGTCGCCTCCTGTAGAAGAGGATAAACTGAGACTATCTGTCATGAAAGTCTTTATTTATGGACTTTATCAGGCACAGGATGGAGAGGAGAGGAGTGCAGTGACGGTCTGGGCGTACCCATCTTCTTCCCTCATATTCATCTCAAGACCGCTGACAGAAATCAGCATTATAGAATAAATGATTTAGATCAGGATCAACTGCAGACGCTTGGAACGAGTGATTCTACCTGATTAAACTTTTGCATATTCACTGCAAAATTGCTCGAATACAATATCCACTATTCTCTGAGTCTCTCAGGACAGCAGCTCCACATGGCTGCGTTCTGATTCCTCTCCTGTACTCCCCTCACACACATGACTGCAAGCCTGCCTAAAATACCAAAGGACAGGTATGTCAACTGTGGTGGGCTCGATCAGCAGAGGAGATGGTCTCATTCCAAACAGACTCCCTGTATCTTTCACAGCAGCTATAAGATGTGCTTTTCTCTGTGGTTGCTTCAGTGCAATTTACAGTAAGGTGTACACTTAAAACCTTAGTGACTCACATTTGTGTGATTCATTCAAATATTCTCCTCTTGAAAGAGAAACATGGGCCTGAAAAGAAACTAATGTTCACATCTGTCAGTCACAACCTGACACTGAGTCTCTTTAGTAAATCCAGCAGTGTTTTAAAGTCAAATAGAGGTTTTGTGCCACCACAGTGAAGATGGACTTCTTTGTTCAAAACCTTTGTAATGATGGGATAATTTTCTCTGGCTCTGCTAGTTTATGTGACCTGAATACATTAAGAGAACATGTATCGATAAAGTAAGATATAACCTACCACCTTTCATTGATCTGTTTGACATTTCTACTAAAGTCCAGGAAAAGAGGTTGAATAAGAAAGATCATTGCACTGACCTCTGACTGTCAGTCTGCTTTTAGGAGACTGATCAACACCAGCTGAGCATGAGTAGGGACCTTCATCAGACTTCTGAACATTAGTGAGAGTCAACGTTCCTTCAAGATCAGATCCAATCATATCCCCATCTTTATAGAAATAAGAGTTCCCTGGTTCACCATCTCTGGTTTGACAGAGCAGAGTCACATTACTTCCTGTCCACACAGGAGATGAAGGGATGTCCAACATCAGGGAACCAGCTGACCAACAGAGACACAAACAGAGTGATACAGAGACAGACTTCCACCAACACACAGAGTCATACAGACACAGCTGGAACATCTGTACCTGAAACAATGATGCTGACTTCATCACTACGCTGTCCAGATGGGCTTTCACAGAAGTAAGCTCCATCAGAGGGGTTACGCAACTTGAGTTGACACAGAGAATTTTTAAGAACAAGGCCTTCAGCTGCTCCACACCTCTCAGTGACTCCTCCTCTGGTCCTCTTCACTGTCCATCCATCAACTCTTTGTTCATCATCATCATCATCACAAGACAGAATCGCTAGAGCACCATGACTGAAGAACTGCTTGTGATCTGGAGTTACACTCAGAGAGACTGAAGGGCAGACAGATACACAGACAGACTAAATGTATTTGTGTTCTTGTTGGAGTCTCACTGATGGTTTTCACTTCCATCGACTCACCTGCAGAAACAGTCAGTGCAGAGAGATGCAGCACACACACACCTGCAACAGGAGGACAGAGGTCACTGAAGGTCAGAGGTCACTGAGGTTCAGAGAAAGTGTGACTGTGTACTACAGGGGTGGGGAACTCCAAGCCTTGTGTTCTGCAGGTTTCAGATGTGTCCTTGATCTAACACAGCTGATTTAAATAGCTAAAACACCTCCTCAACATGTCTTGAAGTTCTCCAGAGGCCTGGTAATGAAATAATCATTGGATTCAGGTGTGTTGACCCAGGGTGAGATCTAAAACCTGCAGGACACCAGCTCTCGTGGGCTGGAGTTTGACACCCCTGGTGTACGAGCTTCATTCTCTTAAATCCTGCATGATTCATCAACAGAGGTGGGCATTAGCAAAGTAAAAATACTTCGTTACTGTAATTAAGTGCACACTCGGGTAAAAGTGGGCGGGGCAGTAAGTCACAGTACTTCAGCATCTAGCTAGCCCTGCTGAAGAGGAGCGAGCATAAAGGGAGTAACGGTTTATTATATGTCAGGTCATTTCAAATGCAGCGTTTCTATGAGCACAACAAACATCAGCAAACACACAAACTGTTTGTGTGCAGTTTGTCGCACAGTGTGTTACAGTTAACGATCCAGCTGCTGTATTTCAAAGAGAGGAAAGAAAGAGAGCTAACTTCACTCAGAGATGGAGAAAGATAAGAGAGAAGCACATGAGAGGACGTAGAGAGCTTAGATTTAAAGGGAAGGACTTCTGCTCCACACTCCATCCATGGAGTGTGGTGCTCTGTCTGGACGAGTAAGGCAAGCAGTGCTTTAATCTAAATATGGGACGACCGTGACTCAGGGGGTTGGGAAGCTCATCTGTAACTGGAAGGTTGCCGGTTTGATCCCCCTCTCTCTGTCCTGGTCGTTGTGTCCTTGGGGAAGACACTTCGCCTACTGCCTACCGCCTGTTGGCCAGAGGGGCCGATGGCGTGATACGGCAGCCTCGCCTCTGTCAGTCTGCCCCAGGGCAGCTGTGGCTACAACTGTAGCTTGCCTCCACCAGTGAATGAATAGTGGAATTGTAAAGTGCCTTGGGTGCCTAGAAAAGCGCCATATAAATGCAATCCATTATTATTATTATTATTATTAAATCTGAAAAGACATTAGACATAAAATGGACCATCATAATCTCATGTCATCACAGACAGCGCCATCATAAAGCTGCTCATCTCTTAGTGAACAGGCATGGTGACGGATTAGATTCCTCTTGGGCAACATGATGATGATGTAGAGCAGATAGCATTTGAAAAGGGTGTTAGTTTATAATTTCAATCATTATTGGTGATACACCAGATATTTACCCAACTACAGAAGTGATAATATTTTAGTTCAGTTCAGTTCATTTTTATTTCAAACACATACATTCACCAACATTTCATAATATCATCCCATGCAGTTGTTTGAAAGGGAGTAGGCAGAAGTATATACTTATTTAGCTCTGACCCTTAGGTTGACATCTTAATCATTTCTTCATCATTCTATCTAAATTTGAACAACAAAAACTCATACAATGGTTTCAACTTAGAACACACACACACATTTTTTTTCTCATATTCAAGTAAAACTATATTTAGATTTACTGATTTGCAAATGAAAATAAACATCACTTTGACTGCTGTGTTGGGTTAATTGCATTTTCTTCATTCTTATACTTATTTAAAATTTCTTTTTTTGAGTTTTATTTTAAACTTGTTTATATCCCTACTGACCTTTATTTCTTCTTTTAACTCATTCCAGAATTTAACTCCCGCTATTGAAAATTGAATCTTTTCAATGTTGTTCTTACTCTTTGTATTTCTAAATTCCACTTCCCTCTAAAATTATACCTCCCTTCTCTCTCTAAGAACCATTTACTTATTTCCATTGGGAGCATCCCTTTCCTTGCCTTATATATTATTTGCACTGTTTTAAACTTCACCAGATCCTGGAATTTTATAGCTTGCGTCTTAATAAAGAGTGTGTTTGTGTGAGCCCTATACCCCTCCTGATTTATTAATCTAATAGCCCTTTTCTGCATTATTATTATAGTCTGAATATTACTTTTATATGTATTTCCCCAAATCTCTACACAATAACTCATATATGGTATTAGTAAAGCATAATATAGCATGTACAATGTTTTCCTATCCAGAAACTGTTTTGCTTTCCCCGAGACAGCAATGCCCCGAGCTAACTTTACCCTCACATAAGTGATGTGTGATTTCCAACAGGCCTTATGATCAATGATCACACCAAGAAATGTTATGGCATTAACCCTTTCTAGATATACATTATCAATGTTTTCTTATAATTTCCAAATAACATACATTTAGTTTTATTTAAATTTAATGACATTTTCTTTTTATCTAACCCCTTCTTTAATATCTTTAACTCCTGTGCGATCACGTCCAAAACCTCTTGCAATTCCACACCTCAACAAAGTATATTGGTATCATCTGCAAATATTTTAGTAACTTCGATACTTTACAAATATCATTTATATACACAGTAAATATTTTTGGACCCAATACTGATCCTTGAGGTACTCCACATTCAATATTCACCAGTTTAGATTTAAACTCATTTATTTGTACATATTGCTGTCAATCCATCACATAGCTTTTTATCCAATCCAGTACTACACCCCTAAACCCACATTTTTCCAGTTCGATTATAAGAATTTCGTTACCCAGGGTAGCCATTAACCTATCTCTAATGATCGGCTAAGCACCACAGGCCTTCAACATGGCTGTAGTTAAACCTTTACTCTCTAGACCAGCGGTCCCCAACCTTTTTTGAGCCACGGAGCAGTTTCTGTCCGACAATGTTTTTACGGGCCGCCCTTTAAGGTGTTGCGGATAAATGCAACAAAATAAAACCAGTACCAGTACCTAAAATAGAAGATTTGGTCATAACACACAGGAAAAGACCCATGGAAACCGAGTTACTGATAAAAATGATACAAATATAAAGATAAAAACCCTGAAAACCATAAATTTCACACCTGAGCCTCAACTCTCGAAGCTGGTATCAGTCTGTGGCCCAGGGGTTGGGGACCGCTGCTCTAGAGCCTTAGCCAATTATACGCCAGTATCCAACCTTCCCTTTATATCAAAGAGTAGTTGTCAAACAGCTAACAGATCATCTGCAGAGGAATGGCTTATTTGAAGAGTTTCAGTCAGGTTTCTTCACAGCACAGAAACAGCTTTAGTGAAGATTACTAATGATCTTATCTGATAGTGGACTCATGTCAGTGTTTTGAACGGGTTATAAAACAACAGTGTAAGAACAGTTTCATGATGTAAGATGCCAGTTTTGACAAGTACAGACTAGTGGAGACTCGTCTGGATTATCAGTGTAACGGTCTCATCCTTCTCTTTCTCTTTCTGTCCTTTTCATTAGAAACCGTCAATCCCGCCCCCGCATCACCCTGACATGAACAGGCTTGTGTCCACATGAACGTGCAGACTTTCCCCTTTGAAAAAAAAAAAAAAACAGAGTCTTTTTACATAAAATGCACAAAATCGATCTCCAGCACTGTCAGATGAAGGTGCTGATCAATAAAGCCTGTAAACAATAACAAAGCACATGTAGCATGAAGCCAAATAAAGGCACACAGCTCTGATGCATAAAGACTTGTGTGCACAGAAGCAGAGTTTATGACAACCTTCTCTCTGGAAGAAGTTTTTCCAAACTCTGTGCTCACTGCTCTAAACGAGCATTTACATGTGGATGAGCTCAAAGTTTGCAGACTCTCTAACAGAGTTCAGAGTCAACTGAAGTTCATGCACACACACTCTGATCCAGGTTAGAAACCCAAAGGAACAAACCCGCTGTCCACCACACCTGTGGTATTTTAGAAACTTTCAGAAAGTCCAAGCACACGGAGGCTGAACATAAACCCTGCAAACATCTCTGTGTGTTTGTGTAAAGGAGACACACACACTGAAAAAGCAGCTCCTTCAGAGTGTGTGATGGATCAGAGGTGGGAAGCTCTTCTTACCGTGCAGCAGGATCACAGACAGCAGCCTCATTTTCATCCTCACAGTCCCGTTACAGAGCTCCTCACTGCCTCGGACCTCACCCTCCTCTCAGGAGACTCTCAACAGGAAGCTGTACCACTCTGACAGGAGGCACCTCCACAATAAAAGCTGTCCTAGATACACACAGGTACAAGTTAACCAGTATCCAGCATCATGCTCAGACTGCACAGGCCTCCCAACCACAGCTCACAGTGGATTAGTCTTCAGGTTTTCTTTCTGTACCTTGAGGTTTTGATTTGGCACAATATAAATAAAATGGAGTGAAAATGACTGGACAAGTTTACAGTGATGTGATCAAGATGGTTCAACATGAGCCGTGATTAAACTTTGCTGGAAGAAAGTGAGGAGAGAAACAAAGAGCTTTGATTGGACAGTGAGTCAGAACTCAAACTGGGAGAGGTCAACATCAGCAGTGTTGGCCAAGTTACTTTCAAAAAGTAATTAGTTATACTTAGTAGGTACTTCTTCAACAAAGTAGCTGAGTTTTTAACTGAGTTACAATATTTTAAAAGTAACTAATTACTAGAAAAAGTAACTATTGCGTTACTTAGAAAACAGTGGGTAACCCTCTGGGGTCCAGGGTATAATCAGCCGTTTTTGACTGCTTTTGATGTTTCCTCTACATTTCACCTTTAAAAACTATTTACTTTGCCTTGTTTGGTATCATTCTTTTCAGCACAACCTCACATGTCAGAATTTACTGTCATTTTTTTCATTTTGACATACTGTATTAACACAACTGATCTAAAATCAGACAAAAAAAAACCCCATAAACTCTGAATAGAAAAAAAGTTGTTTTTTTACTGTAACAACCACAAACATGTTTAATTAATTATATTTTATTTTCAACTTCAAATATAAATCGTACAGTTTAAAAACCTATGCACAAGTTTTGTGAATAACAAAGTTATTTTCAGCTATTTACCTAAAAATGCAGCTAAAGTATTTTTTGATAACCATTTAAAACTGTTTACAGAACAATCAGGTGTTCTGCATCAAATAGGATTTCACACAAATTATTTGTGCCAATACAAAAAAATAGTTTCTTTCTATCAGATAAAGGGGAACATCACAGCCTGTTACCTGCAGGCCTGAAAGCAGGAGGTGTATCACTCCTCCTGTTTTCCACCTGGAGACAGCGTTTACACTGCGCTCACTCCTAAAACTTGCTCCTGTTCCTAAACAAGTCAAGTCAAAGTAAACTTTATTGTGAGCTCAGTTATATACAGTGCAGTATATAGAGACATGAGATGACAAACCTCCAGTTACATCAGTACAAAAAACCAAACAAACAGATATAAAAGGAATAAGAAAATAAATATACACTTGAGACTAAGGATTAAAGGACCAAAAGAAATTAGAATTTGAAATCTACAATTTACAGTTTAATGATTTAAAGTGACCAATAAACCAAGCAGCTAGTAAACATGAGCAGAATTCTTTAGAATGTCAATAGAGCAGTATTTACATTATAAATGCAGTAGTATTGAGTGTAATACAGTCAGTTAACAGTCTGTGTGGGTATGTGTGGTGAGGGGGAGTGGGAGAGCAGGTAAGGAGTTCAAGAGTCTGATGGCTTGTTGGAAAAGCTATCTGCAGTCTGAAGGATTGGGCCCCGATGCTGTGATAGCGTCTGCCACATGGAACGAGAGAAAAAAGTCCATGCAAGGGGTCAAGCACGATGCAGGAGGCCTTGCTGATGCAGTGCTTGTGGAAGATGTCCTCGAGCAGAGGGAGAGATGTTCCGATGATAGAATCATGTAGAGACATTAATGAACTCACTGACGTTGTCTGCAGCTACATCTCCTTTTGCAAAGACATGATTATCCCTTCAAAGGTTGTGCATTTTTTCCCTAATAACAAACCATGGTCTTCCAAAGCTCTTATGAGGCTGATTCATGAAAGGAAAAAAGCTTTTATTGAAGGGAATATCTTGAAAGTTAGAGAAATTAGGAAGGAGATCAGATCAGAAATGAAAAAAAGCCCAAATAAGACTAAGACTAATAAAAGTTCAGGTCCGGATAATATATGTGGCCAGGTGCTTAGAACATGTGCTGAGCAATTATGCAGTGTTTTTTTATTACATCTTTCTTTTATCTCTTCAGCAAAAGAAGGTTCCAGAGGCATGGAAAAAATCAATTATTTCTCCAGTTGCTAAGACCACAAAACCTACATCATTAAATGATTTTAGGCCTGTCGCTCTAACATCCTTAGTGATGAAGTCCTTTGAAAAACTTGTGAGGAAGGAGATCCTGCAGCAAGTAGAGAAGTTTATAGACCCACTACAATTTGCATACAGGCCTCGTAGAGGTGTTGATGATGCAGTGGTCACTCTGTTGAACTTCCTCTATCGCCATCTTGATGGCGCCAAAGCTCATGCTCGGCTCTTATTTATTGATTTTTCTTTAGCTTTTAATTCTATCCAGCCACATCTTTTAGTTGATAAACTTCTTAACCAGTTTAAACTTGATTTTAATCTCGTTGGTTGGATTTTAGACTTTTTAACTGACAGATCTCAGTGTGTGAGAGTAAACGGCTGTTTCTCCAAACAGCTGCACTCTTCTACTGGTTGTTGTCTCTCTCCTCTACTGTATATTTTGTACACTAATGACTGTCGCAGTACACAGGCCAACAGGCCTACAGGCATTCCATTAAATACGCAGATGACACAGTCATTGTAAGCCTCCTTCATGGTGAAGAGGATTCCCATGGGCCTGTTGTGGATGAGTTTGTTTCGTGGTGTGATCAGTCCTTCTTAAAGATCAACACCTTGAAAACCAAGGACATGGTTATTGACTTCAGGACGACATCCCCCCAACCTGTGCTAACAGTGGTAAATGGTGCAGGCATTGAACTGGTGGACAGTTATAAGTATTTGAGGGTTGTTCTTGATAAGACTCTGTCCTTTGAGTCACATCTTGCTGCTACAGTGAAAAAGGTTCAACAAAGACTGTACTTTTTAAGGAGGTTGAGAGGTTTTAATGTTTCATCTAAAATGATGTCTCTTTTTTATAAAAGTTTTATTGAATCTGTTTTAACCTTCTGTATCATTGCCTGGTACGGTAATATGTCCCTGAATAATAAGACCAGACTTAGCAACCTGGTTAATGTGGCTGGTCAGGTTCCAGGGAGGTCTCAGGTCCAGCTTGTGGACTTTTATAATAGGCAGGTGCTGAGGAAGGCAACCTCTGTCTTGTTGTGTTCAGATCATCGTCTCTTTAATGATTTTCAACTGCTTGATCATCATTATAAAGTGCCTGCAGTGAAGACAAAGAGACATAGACTGTCTTTTGTACCTACTGCTATTATCATAGCTAATAACACTAAACCATGAGTGTTGTTGCCGTTGCACATTGCACTTTTTTGATGATAAAATCTAGGTTGTTTTCTCAGGCTTATATTATTCGTGTGTGTGTATGTGATGTGTTTGGTTGTCTGTTTGTTTTTTATGGACATACTGCAAACCAATTCCCCATTAGGGACAATAAAGTTACCATTGACCATTGAAGCTTTCTGTGGTGCTCCTGTAGAACGTGATGAGGGTGGCAGGACGGAGGCAACCCCTATCTCCTTGAGTTTGTCAAACAGCTTTGGGGGGGATAATGGTGTTTAATGCTGAGCTGCTGTCTATGAACGGCATGGACAGCATTGACATAAGCATCTTTATTCTCCAGGTGGGAGAGGAAGAGTGAAGAGCAGTGGAAATCGCATCCTTGGTCGACTTGTTCAGCAGGTATGCAAACTGCAGCAGATCCAATGAGCAGGGGGGGTTGGTCTTCATATGTGCTTTGACAAGTCTCTTGATGAACAACAATGGCAATGTTTTGATTGGTGGGCATGGTATATTTTTCCACCAATAGGAACAATTCAGGAAAAAAATTGCACATAGTTTTTAATCTTAACTCTGGTTTTACATGGCCTATTAACACAATTTAAAAACTGGCATATAGTTTGATGTTCACACTTTAACACAAACATGCAGACTCAGAGTTGTCTTGGGTTGAACATCAGTAAAACTGCCATTACCAACAACATCACTATGGATGACAGCTAATGATACAGGGAGAAGGTTCAACAGCTGCAGGAGAGAGAAACAAAAAATGGCATTTTTTGAGTGGGTAAAAATGACCAGTTGACTAAAATATTTTTTTACCATATGAATTCCCTTGGAAATCACCACTTGTTGATATTTATTCATAACTACTGCACTAAATAAGGATAACATGCAAATTCCAGGACCACTCTTACTTACCTATTCCTTATATGCAGTCAGTACACACAGGGTAGTAATGGCGTGGACACACCAGTCGACGGCAGACATGGCACCTGTATCGCGTCTTCCTGTCCAAGCCTGTGGGGCAGTCAGCACACCTCACTAAGGGACCACTGCTTTCTGCTGCCACTGGTCCTGCTTCACCTTCAAGAGTGCCAGGGGTAGGGACGTCGAGCACGCTACAGATCAGGACTCTGAGTTGACGTGACAGATTTGAAGAGGGGAGCCTCTGCTCTGCCCATGGTTTGATGAGTGCCAATGCCAAAGCCTGCATATAAAGCCTCCTCTGCATTTGGTTTTCACCTCTCTTCATTGCATTCTCATTGTGAATGATCCATGAGTTTATCACATCAGCATTGATCATGCCATAGAACACGCAAAGGGGCCATCTCTTGGTTTTTCTTCCACAACCATAGTGAGCGCACATTTGGTCAAAAGTATCAAAACCTCCCTTTGTTTTGTTGTAAAATTCAATCACTTCAGGCTTACGAGTGGGTCCTATGCTTGGTTGTGTATGCATGGATGACAGGAGCAGTACAACCTTCTTTTTTGAAGCTTTGTCAGGGAGGAAGGACACCAAGGTTAGTTCTTTGGTAAAGAGAAATGCACTGGAGCCTGGCACGTGATTTTCTTTAACTTTCATCACTTGTGGGATCTCCCTTTTGTTTGCTTTTATTGTTCCCACTAAGGTCATGCCACAGCTAGCTACATAACATAGCTTTTAGATTTAAAAAAAAGAAAAGAAAAAGAAATCTAATCAGCTAACAATTGCCAAGTTAAACAAACCTTGCCTATGTGTTACTCACTAGCTGGGATGCCAAAGACACTAAACCTGCAACAGGGTGACAGCTGTAGTTGAAGAGGGACAGTAAATATGGTGAGCCTGAATGTTGTCACCCTTGAAATGCGGCAAGATCGCCTGATTTTATACACTAACACTATAACCGGGGGAAATCCACCCAAAACCTACTTTACCCTCTATCACTTTTGCCGGGTGAAATTTACCCGAACACATGCCTGTAGGAAAAAGCGGGATTGGGGTAGGGAAACACCCACGCCTTCAAAGACGTCAAAGACAATGCTGAAGCTAACCAGGGACTCACCACACTCAGACAAACGCAACATATTGAAAATTATGCAAATACATTTGCTCGGGTGAAAATCACCCGGCAATAGTGTTCTAGGGTTAAATGGAGCCTCTGCTCTTTGCACAGTCTTTAGTCAGAAATGAGCCAGTTTACAAAACTCCTCTCATGACCTGTTAATAAAACTATTTCTGTTTTTTTCTTTGAATTCTATCCATCCATCCATGTTCTTATACTTATCCAATTCAGGGGGGTTGGAACCCATGCCAGTTACCACAGTGTGAAAGGGGGGTACACCCTGGACAAGTCTGAAATCTGTTGCAGGGTTTTATTTCCCTTGTCAATGAAAAATGTTTTCAGCCCAGAGAGCACAGCTCTGCCTACAGTCTCCTCAGACAGACAGCTCGAGCTTCAAAGCAGAACATGATTATAGCTCATCACTCCCTGGATGATGGTGGTGTTAGCATTTTTATTCTCAGTGTCTGCAAATGCTTTCTTCTTTGTTGATGAATTCAGAAGTGATGTGAAGCGGCATGACAGTGCTTTTCATCTATGGAGTGAGACAGATGCCAGCTTGTGTTGTTGCTCTGGGTCCTCACTGTGTTTTGACTTTACTGTAAATCCATGTCGTTTTTCTCATGCATCATGTTTCCCTCTATCTTATACGTGTGTTTTTTTTTAACCTTCATCTTTCTGATTTATTATGGAAAATAAGTTTCAACTTCCTGTCTAGCTTCCCTCCTGCTTATTGTGTCCATGTGTGTCCTGAAGTTCAACAGCCCCAGTCCGAGGGAAGACTCAGCATCAATCAAACTGGTTAATTGTTTTTTATTGGTTCATATTATTTGAAACAAGGACAATGAATATGTCTATATAATACTACATACATCAGAGAGGTTTGGCTTCCCAAGATCTGCTAGTATTCAGGGACTCTGAGAGGAGAGCTGGTTTCATGTCTTAATTCAGTGAGTGTTCATTCCAAATGTTCCCTCAGACAAAACCTGTTGACATTAGATTCATATCAAAGGAAAGTCAATACTTGAAGGATGGAGGCAGAGGGCCAACAGAGTAACCAATAATGGAATGTGCTGCTGCCCCTCCCCCGCCATTCTCTACTGACAGATGGGTACACCTGTCAGGCACCTGAGCCTGTGCCAGAGACCAAATGCTGGGAACTGCCTCTGGCACGGGAGTGGTGCTAGCTCGAGCATACAGATTGTCATTTTAATATTAGACAAAGATAATGTGAGTAAATACAGAAGTTTTGATATCATGATTAATTAAGGGGGGAAAAGTTATCCAAACCTAGCTGCCCTGTGTGAAAGACCAATGTGAAACACAGCAGCAAGTCCACCTCTGGCTCAAATAAGCAAAATGAAGGTTTGGTCAGTCAAAGTCTGGACCGAGCTGCTTTGACATGACCTTAAACAGGCCATTCATGCTGAAAAACCCTCTGATGTGTTTGAATTAAAGCTATTTTTCAAAGAAGAGTGGGCCCACAGCAACATCCCAGTGATTTTTTAAAGCCAGTTATAATAAGCTCATTTGACAAATAAAGAAAGACATAACACAATGGGATATTCTGGTCCTTTCATTACTTGGAGCAGCCAAAGTGGTGAGGATGAACCTTCTTTGTCTTTTGTTTCTATTCCAAACGTTACCTGTAAGAGTCCCTCTGTCCACCTTTGATATACTAAATACACAAATCTCCACATTCATTTGGCAGAAAAAGAGACGCAGAATAAGACTTGGCACTCTGCCTGGGGCTGCCGAACTTAGAAATGACCAGAAATCTTGATCCAGATAGAACAAAGTACAGCTAAGAACATGTCTTATTAACACTACCTCTCATGAATGCAAAGTTGGTCAAAAACCCAACTTTGCATTCATGATTGGATAAAACATACTCTGAAGATGTGGAAAACAAGCATCTGTAGTCATTTATCTGTTTCAAAGGCCGTACCAGTGAGAGGCAATCTAGAATTCCAGCCTTCTGTGTGGGACAGTGGCTTTAAGACGTGGGCCAATCCAGGCCTTCATACAATATATCAAGTATTTAATGGAACAGAGCTCGAGTCATTTAACCAGCTTCAGAAACAGTTCCAACTCCCCTCTAAAGATTTAGATGGATATGTATGCAAAAGGCTCATAAATAAATGCTGCTAAAATAGGGATGTATTAAGGAGAAATGGGAACTAAACTTAAATGTTAAAATTACTGATGATGTATGTGTGGGAAGAGCTCTGCAAAAGCTGTCGCAAAGGAATAAACAGTCAACTGTGGAGAGAATTTGACTGGAAATTTTCATTCAGATTTTTAATACAGCTCTTGTTATCTACTCATATTATAAAGAACCTGATATAGAACTATGTTGGTGAAAATGTGGGAAAACAGGAGATTATTCACATACATTTTGGGATTGTCCATTAATCCAAGGATTCTGGATAAGAATCAAAAAAGAAACAGACAAAATCCTCCAACTTATTTCTCCACTAAATCCAATCACATCTCTTTTAGGATCTATACCTAGATAGACCTATAGTCCCGACAGAAACTATTCTAACAATACTCCTATTGATAGCTAAAAAAACAATAGGAGGAGAGTGACAGCAAGTTTGCAACTGAAACTGGACATCTTCCCACAGAGGTGGAGCTGTGTGACCAGATACCCCAGTGACTGAAACAGAATCCTGGAATGCTGTACTATAAGGTTATAAACTCCCCTTTTGAAATCTCTCTCTCGTTGGTCTTGGTCTGTTTGGTTTCCATGGTCCTATGTCAGAGAATGTTAACATCCTGGTTGCCTGCTCGTACTTGTTTTTGTTTTGCTAGTGCTTTTTTGTCATTGTCAGAGGAAAGATGTGAATCCTTAGTTTACTGGTTCTTGTAAGTCATGTGTATTCTTGCTTGCACTTTAAACAGTTATTTGGCTTAAAAAAAAAACACAAACACATTATTGTTTTTGATGCCGTGAGTACAGGCGGGTGTTACGCTGTACAGGACATATTGATGTTCCTTTTCTTGGACCTTCATCATCAAAGCACAACATCAACTATTTTTACTCAGATGTTGAATAGTGAAAACTGTGCATTAACCCAGGGAAGACTGTTATCACCTACAAAGTAACTACTGTACTGAAACACATCGCCACAGAGCTGTCTACTGCAGGGATAGTTCTCTCCTCATTTGACCTTGAACTTTTCTTATTCATCTGTGTGACCAGCCAACAGTTCTGGACAGAGGCTCCAAGCTGATACAGTCTGGTATCTGTAAGAAACCACAGCAGACAGGTAAACAGAACACTTGGATCATCCTTCTGACTGAGGTCACCTGCATGTTATGATCAGCATGTAGAAAGTGACCTGAAACAGAAACTGATCACCTGAGCCAAGACACCAACCGCTCACAGAGGACGAGCTGCAGCATGTTAGGATATGAGGAAATATTTCAGAAATATATGTTAATCATCAAATCAAGAGGAAACCAGCAGGAGCAGATACATGTGCAGGCAGAATGAAGAGCTGCTGCTGCGTTTACAGCCCCTCTGTAACACTTTGTCCAGCTTCTCCTGCTTACAGTGCAAGCTGCTGCAGGTGGAGGTTGGATGGTGTTGCTTAGAAGAGCTCCACAGTGACAGATGTGACAGGAAGTGTCTGAGTGTCTGCAGCCAAAATCAGGGCCAGTGCAATCTCCCAACATGTAGGAAAGTAGCTTCAGTGCGCCCTTTAATGTCTCCTTTAGCTGAGGAGAAACTGGAGCGTCCTTTATGAAAGGACAGATATTTGAACCAGCAGGGGGAGCTAATCAGTGGAATGTCTGGCCGTGACGCAGGTTAATGAATGAATCCAAGAGAAGAAGAACAACAGCAGCCTTTAGTCGTGGAGAGCTGATCTGTCAACTTATCAGAAGTTCAGTCCTGTAGGTTATTTAAGTCATTAGCTCCATTTAAGTCTTTAGCCTTTATTTTTCTTCTGTTGGCTTGCGCCTGTCAAATTGTCATTTGTTACACCGATGACAGTGGCCTCTTTGACTCCGCGCTCAAACCAGCATTCCTCCCTGTCCGCTGGTTTACATGAAAAGGGAAAGACCATCTCTGAATCGAGGAGGGGGCCTAAGGGTACATCTTTCGCCATCTTACAATGCTGTGATTGCCCAACTCTCTGTGAATGGTACTCATGGCCATTGATCAGTGGGCTTTGATCAGTGGTTATTGACCAGTGGGTTTTGGTCGGTGGTTGTTGATCAATGGTCATGAGAATTTGCATAATTAAGATTAAGGAACTGACCTCCCAGCCCATTGTTCCATCAGTGGGCTGGGAGGTCATAATGCAAATGTACTGTTTATAAGATTGGGGAAACCTGCAGTCAGCTGAGACTAGAGATGGCACGATACAACTTCTTTTATGTCCGATACCGATATCATAAATTTGGATATCTGCCGATACCGATATGAATCCGATATAGTGTTTTTTTAATCAATAAAACAGTTTTTTTAATATCTTGCTGCTTTTTGTATAAGTTCATACTCAAGTTAAAAAAAAACAAACACTAAAGCTATTCTGTTATACCTGTATGTAAAAAATACACTGCACCCAAAATATTTCATAGTTCAGCAACACTGATCAATCTAATAAACTTAAACCTACTCCATCCTCCCTATTCTGGTATTTTAAAGAGTACTTAGCAGAAATATTAAGCAACCTAACTAATAGGGTTCTAAAACTCCCAGCAAAAAAAAAAATAAATAAAAAAAAATAGGGAACCACCTCCCACCCTCCACCTCATGATGCTTAATTGACGTAATCAACTATACCCAACCCAAATCAAAGGTGAAACAGAGGTTGTTGATTGTCTTGCTTTTACTTTTGTCAGGAAATGTGCAACCAAATCCTGGCCCTGAACTGCAATATTCCCAGACTCCTTCTGATTTTAAAATAATGTCTGGTGTCAAATATATTCATCTTAATGTGCGCAGCCTACTACTGAAGATGGACATGGTCAAAATTTGGGTTAAATCTACAGATGCAGATGTTGTTATAATTTCTGAAACTTGGTTAACTAAATCTATTACTAATGAAGACATTAACATATATGGGTACAATGTATATCGCACTGATAGGCCAAAAAAAGGAGGCGGTGTAGCTATTTATGTTAAATCAAGATTTAATGCTTCGATTGTTCTGTCCCAATCGATATGCAAACAAATGGAGTTTTTGGCCTTGAATGTAGATATTGCTAATACTCTTTCGATAACCATTGCTGGGTGTTACAGGCCCCCATCTGCTTCAAAAGAGGCATTATCTTCATTAAAGCATCTTTTGGCTAAATTAAATTACACTGAATTACTAATGGCTGGAGATTTGAACTGGGACTGGCTAAATGCAACTTCTGGTGAATTTAAAGAATTTTGCGATTCAATTAATCTTATCCAGCTAGTCTATCTTCCTACCAGGCCAAATCTTAAATGCCCTGAAAAGTCCACATTAATTGATTTGGTTTTAACAAATGTACCTCATAAATTCTCTTCGCTTGGTGTCTTCTGTAATGACCTAAGTGATCACTGTGTTGTTGCTGTTTGTAGAAATGCTAAAATTCCAAAATGTAAGCCACGCATAGTGTGTAAAAGGAATCTTAAACAATTTAATGAACAGGCTTTTCATCATGATTTGTCAGTAGTTGATTGGGAAAAAATTGGACTATTACCAGATGTAGAGCTAGCTTGGACATATTTTAAGGAAAGCTTTATGGAAATTGTTAATAAACATGCCCCCTTACGGAAAGTTAGAATTAAAGGTCGAGAAAATCCCTGGTTTTCGCAGACACTCGCAGATAGCATAAACAATAGAGCATGGGACAAGGCGAGACAAACAGATATTTCCACTGATTGGTCTGTTTTCAAACAGCTTAGAAATAAATGCACTTCTCTTATTAAAAAGGCCAAATCTGAATACTTTTTGTCTGTCACCACTGAGAACCTCAACGATCCACAGAAATTTTGGAAAGTAATCAAGTCTTTTTCTGCCAATAAAATGACTCAAACCTTTCCTAAATTTGTTGTAAAAGACTCAGTCTCAATTAATGATAAAACTGAAATTTTGAATTGCTTTAATGAGCACTTTTTATCAGTGGGTTCCCTGTTTGATTCTGCAGAAACTTTTTTAACAAATTCTTGCCCAGAATTCTCTATGTTTTCTGGAGACCGTTTTAACTTTGTACCCTTTAGTGTTTATGAAGTGCATAAAGCTTTAAAGGCTTTGGATCACAGAAAACCTCCTGGTCCAGACTTGATGGAACCTTATTTTTTGAAGCTGGCAGCGGATTTTATTGCAGAACCACTCTCAATTCTATTTAATTTTTCAATTAAAACCAAAGAAATTCCATCGGTTTGGAAATCAGCTTTTGTTTTGCCTTTATTGAAAGGAGGTGATCCATCGGTGTTGACTAATTATAGGCCAATATCAAATTTGTGTGTTTTATCCAAAATCCTGGAATCTCTAGTTTGTGACCAGCTGAAAGAGTTTTTGTACTCTAATGATATTGTCTCCAAATTTCAGTCAGGCTTCAGGAAAAAACACAGTACTAACACTGCCACTATGAAAGTGATAAATGATATTATTGTGGCACTTGATAAGAAATTGTACTGTGCGTCACTCTTTATTGACCTCTCAAAAGCTTTTGACACTGTTGATCATGCTGTCCTAAAAAACAGACTGCTCAGCCTTGGATTGTCAGAACATGCAATAGCGTGGTTCTCAAATTATCTGAATAATAGAACCCAGTGCATTAAACTTGAAGGTCTTTGTTCTAAATTTGTTGCTGTCCACAAGGGGGTGCCACAGGGCTCAGTTTTGGGTCCCCTTCTGTTCCTTTTATATATCAATGACTTGGGTCAAAATGTCACAGACACAAATTTGCATTTTTATGCTGACGACACAGTTATTTACTGTTATGGATCATCTCTTGCTCAGGCCATTGAAACCTTACAGAAAGCCTTTGTTGCTTTCCAGCATTCACTTATCCAGCTAAAATTAGTTCTCAATGCTGACAAGACTAAGCTAATGTTGTTTTCTAAGTCAAAGAAGGTCCCGGAGCCTATTCCAGTGGTGTCCACCCTTGAAGGAAATGTCATAGAGATAGTTCATGAATATAAATACCTTGGTGTCTGGATTGATGACTCCTTCACCTTTAAACCACATATAGAGAGACTTGTAAAGAAACTGAGACTTAAACTTTGTTTTTTCTTCCGTAATAAACAGTGCTTTTCTTTTGCAGTAAAAAAACGTCTTGTCACTGCAACCTTTTTATCTGTGTTAGATTATGGTGACATTCTGTATATGAACGCTTCTTCTTCATGTCTTCTAATGTTGGACACGATGTATCATGCTTCCTTGAGGTTTATTACCAATGTAGATATCTGACCCATCACTGTGACTTGTACTTAAGAGTAAAATGGCCTTCTTTGGCCATTAGAAGACAGGGGCATTGGTACACTTTTATTTACAAAGCTATGCTTGGATTGCTGCCTCCTTATATTTGTACTTTGGTCACAAGGACAAATAGTGGTTCTTACTCCTTGCGTTCAAATGATCAGCTGTTGCTGTCTGTTCCCCTTGTCCGCACAGAGTTGGGTAAGAAAGCCTTTGTCCACTCTGCGCCTTTTTCGTGGAACCTGTTACAGAAAGACTGGAAACTGACTGAACTGTTGTCTTTAAATGTTTTTAAAACTAAACTCAAAGGCCTACAGACTGCCTCAATAATGTGTAATTGTTTTGTGTAATTTTTTAACTTTGTTTGTTCGTATGTATTTGTTTGGAAATGTGCTGCCTCTTGGCCAGGACTCCCTTGAAAAAGAGGTTTTTGATCTCAACGGGACATTCCTGGTTAAATAAAGGTTAAATAAAATTTAAAAAAAAATTTGATGCAGTGTGAAAAAAAAATACACAGAAATCAGTTATTTTTCAAGAATAATCAAATAGATTCAACATCTTTCTTCAACAAAATTGCAGACTGCACAGATGGTACCTTCCCAAAGGAAAAAGTACTATAGCTTACTAGGGTATATTAGACTTAATAGTTACTATATACAGTAATGGACTTCTATGCATTTTACATCAGATTAAAACTTTGGGTGTAAGATTCAGATAATTATTTATTAAAAGCTAGACATTTTAAATTAGAATAAGTATGTCTTTGTGCCCCCCTTTTCCCTGTTCATCCCCTATCGGCCCCCCTGGCAAAACTTTCCTAGATCCGCCCCTGCACAGTTACCAGCCGTCAGCTACGTAGAAAAATATCCTGGTGTAGAAAGTAATATTAAACAAATTCTAACAACAGCTTATCAAATTTAAACGTGCTGCTGTTGTTCAGCCGCTGGTTTCCTCTTTCTGGCGCGAAGTGAGCAATAAACAAACAAGAGAGGCGGACTCACAACAGAAAAGCAGATCAGCTGATCATTAAGCAGTTTCATGATTGAAGTAGCAGCAGGAGAGGGAGAGAGAGAGGCAGTCGCTCCATATATCTGTTGTTAAGCTTGGCCTGCTTGTCTGTGATATAACTGACCACTTACCAGTTTTTACTTTGTGTGACTGTGATTTTAAAAAAATAGATACCAAGATCATGATAGCAAAGCGAATAATAAATGAAGAAGCAATTCATGCTTTCAATTTCGATTTAGTACAACAAGATTGGAGTTCGGTGTATGAAGAGTCAGATGTGGACAAGGCTTATGATAATTTTCTAGATATTTTTACTATGTGGTACAATAAACATTGCCCTGTAAACGAACACATGACAAAGAAAAAAAGATAAAAAGTCCTTGGCTCACAAAAGGAATTATTAATGCTTGCAAAAAGAAAAACAATCTGTATAAACAGTTCATCAAAGTAAAAACAAAAGAAGTGGAACAAAGATATAAAGCATATAGAAATAAATTGACTGATATTATAAGAACGAGCAAACAACTTTATTATAGAAGAAGATTACATGAAAATAAAAACAATATAAAAGGAACTTGGGATGTGTTAAACAACTTAATTAAACAAGGATCTTCTGGAACATCATATCCTGAATATTTTACTCATGCAAATGGTGAAAATCACAACATGAGTAACATTGTCGATGGGTTCAATAAATTCTTCATAAATGTTGGCCCTGAACTAGCAGCGGACATCCCGTGTCATAAAAATGAAAATATCAGTAATATAAAATCAAATCCCTTTTCACTGTTCCTCTCAGCTACAAAATGAGCAAGAAGTAATAAATATCACATTAAAATGTAAAAGTAAGTCTTCAATGGATTATCATGACATAAATATGTCTGTAGTTATACAGGTTATTCTGAATATTGCTAGTCCCTTAACATATGTCAGTAATTTATCATTTCAGTCCGGTTGTTTTCCAAAAAAAATGAAAATTGCGAAAGTAATACCACTATATAAAAGTAATGACAAACACAGTTTTACCAATTATAGGCCTATTTCTCTACTGCCTCAATTCTCAAAAATTCTAGAAAAACTTTTTAGTTCAAGATTAGAAAAATTCCTTGAAAAACATCAAATAATAAATGTTGGTCAGTATGGCTTCAGAACGCAAAGAACCACTTCAATGGCGATAATTGAGGCAGTAGAAGAAATTACTGATACACTGGATAAAAATAAATATGCAGTTGGTATTTTTGTTGATCTCAAAAGGCCTTCGACACAATCAATCACTCAATTTTATTGGATAAATTGGAAAGATATGGTATTCGAGGGAAAGCTGGTAACTGGTTAAAAAGTTACCTAACGGGTCGGGAACAATATGTTAGCATAGGGCATTACCATTCAGAAAAACTTGGTATTACATGTGGTGTTCCCCAAGGGTCAGTGTTGGGACCAAAACTTTTCAATATATACATAAATAATATTTTTGATGTTTCTCAAGTACTTAAACTCATACTGTTCGCAGATGACACCAACATATTTTTCAGTAGCGATGATTATACTGATCTTGTAATGACCGTAAACAGGGAGCTAAAATTAATAAAAAAAAATGGATGGACATAAATAAATTATCATTAAATATAAATAAAACTAAAGCAATGTTTTTTGGTAATTTAAAATATAATATAGAATTACTAATTATCATTGAAGGTGTACCAATTGATAATGTGAGTGAAAACAAATTTTTGGGAGTCGTAATTGATAATAAAATTTCATGGAAACCCCACGTCAGACACATAAAAACCAAAATTTCCAGAAGCCTCGCAGTTTTGAATAAAGTGAAACAATTCCTTGATAAAGATGCACTTCGTACTCTGTACTGTACCCTGGTTCTTCCATATCTTACATATTGTGTGGAAGTGTGGGGAAATACATATAAAAATACAACTAATCCATTAGTCACAGTACAGAAACGAGCACTGCGTATTATTCACAAGGCTGGTTATTTAGATCATACTCACAAACTCTTTCTTCAGGCAAAGTTACTTAAATTCCAGGATCTGGTTAATTACAATACATCCATAATTTTGTATAAAGCTTTTACTAAACTTCTACCGGCAAATTTACAAACTAGATTTGAAATTCGAGAAAAGGTTTATAATGTGAGAGGATTTGGAGAATTCAAATTACCCAGAACTCGAACAACCCGTAAAGGTTTTTGTGTGTCTCTATGTGGTGTGAAAATCTGGAACAGTCTGAGTTTACAATTGAAACAATGCAATAATATTCATAGATTTAAATTTCTCTACAAACAGTTGGTCTGGTCACAGTATACTCAATGATGGGTTTTAGTGTGCTCTGTAATGTTTGTTCTCTTACCATTGCTGGTATGGATTCCAAGAGAGGAAAAAAAAAAAAAAAAGAGTGTGCGTATGTATGTATATATACGTGCATGTGTGTGTAGATATATATGTATGTATGTATATGTATGTGTGTTTGTTACTTGTAATTATTACTGCCTGTTACCTGTGGTAATGCAATTTATAATTTATATATTCTGTATTCAGTTATGAAGGCTCTAGTTGTTGTTTGCGAGCTGCCGTTTAGATGCTTGTTTGTGCCCGGGGCTGTTGATGGGTCTGTATGCAATGATGGGCGTAGCTGCGGGAAGTTTATTGGTTTTTTTTTGTTGATGAGTGAGTATAGGGGTGGGATTTAATAAGTTTTCTTCGTCCCACTCCTTTTTCAGGCAATTTTTGTTTTTTTGTTTTGTGCATTTTTAGAAAAAAAAAAAAAAAAAAAAAAAGCTTAACGCGGGAATGCTTTACAAACATTCAGAGATGAACTTACACACTTGCTTTACTTCTCTCTGGGATAACTTCCTCGGAGATGAAATGCCGGATTGCTAGCGAGGCTACAAATACACACAGCCGCTCTATCACGTGACCCGCACTGCTGTGATGTGCTACGGTTATGAGCCGAGTTACGCCATGTCGCAAGTTTTGCGAGGTGCTTTTTTGATATTTAATGGATCGGATTACATTTTTTTTATTTTTCTCCGATATCCAATCCAGTAATTTACGTCAGTATCGGACCGATACCGATACGTAATATCGGATCGGTCCATCTCTAGCTGAGACTGAAGAAGTCACTTGGCTGAGTGACGAAATGTTTCTCCCACAAAACGCTACGTCCAGATGAACAGAATCAACTGTTGGAGGTTTGTGCTTTCAGATTTGTTTTTATATGAATGAGTGCAGCCTGAGAAAACCTCTGACTCTATCACACCATTCACAGAGCACACGTCCTGTTTGTCACTCATATAGATTTCAAAGGACTTCCCTTCATAATAAAACACTGAATCACAATAAATTGGAAAAATCTCTTCAGACTTCTGAGAAAACTCCATAAACAATCTTCAAATGTATGTTAGTGCAACAGAAGCAGCTGCAAAACTTTGTAGCTGCATCATTATTCCCCATTTACTTAATTCAGTTCATTGTTAGAGAACCAAATCACAACCACAGTTTTTTTCAGCGTGCTTTATATTGTAAGGTAAAGACCCGACACTACCATAGGGCCAAAAGATCCTACAGTCACAGATTTTCAGGCAGCTGAACTCTTAAGTTTGCTCTTCAGTTGGGTAGAACTGCCTTTTTGTCAGTAGCCAGCTGCTAAATGCTAACATACAGAAGCTGCTCCACATATGGCTGGCTTATAGATTTTTTTTGTGTGTGCCTTCATCGCACTCACCCACCCAGAAGCACACGAGAGACTCCTTTTGTTCTGGACACACCTTCATGAACCCACACAGGCTATTTGGGCAACACATCTTAACTCTTCATAGAGGTTATACTCATGCCTTGGAAATGTAGACAGAGCTCTGACGCATCGAGGACAAAACCAAAATGATAATAATTGTATATTATTCAAAGTTAACACTGGGCAGTAAGTGCAGGCTAAACGGGGTACGTTCCTGTGTAGCAGCAGAAGCATTGTAGGAGACAGAGATGGCACTTTTTTTTTTTTTAGACATAAAGGTCGTGGTGGAGGTTGAACTATCAGGGGAAAAGCTTTTAAAGTCACGTTCTTAGCGGAGATTTGGGTGAATACTCTGAACATCGATATTTTTTTTTGTCCTGTTGACTTTTGACGTTTAGATAATTCATCAAAAATAATTTCAAATCTAAGTGCTTGGATGTATTTTAATATGTCTGCTAAGCAGATGTTCCAGCTTTATATCAAATAGTGGTTAGTGTGTTGGAGAAACACTCCAGTGTGCAGATTGCAGTGCAGCACAGTTTTCTCATCAGAATCAGAATTCTGATTCTAATTAATACTGTCATTACACGAACTGGCGATAATTCCATATATTTGTGGTATGTGTTGTGTGTACCTGTAAAGTGGTTTTAGTGTGACATGTAGTGTATGGTTTGCTGTGGACAGTCAGGGACTGGCTCGGTATCATCTGTGGAAATACATGTTAGTTTGATGTTAACTTATTTTATCATTAGGTGGTGCTGTTTGTATTTGTTCCTGTGAAAGCTGTAACAGTGACAGACTTGGTTAGATGAAGGTGTGAAATTCACTTCACACGCACACACACAGAGTTCTTTATAGCCAGATGCCACGTTTATTTTGAGTTTTCATTTGTTGTGACAGTCCACAGTCTGGACAGCTCCGGTCTCAGCTGTTCCCAGCTTCCCCTCCGCTCCTCTCCTGTCTCACTAAAAAAGGAAACCGTCATCAGGCCAAACGCCATCAGCTGTGTTCTCACCTGCCTCTCCAGCACCCTCCCGTTGAGCTCACTGCACCACTCCTCCCCTGCAGCCGAGCCCGGGACCACACCTCCACCACAGAAGGTTTATTTGGCTACATCAACAAACATGATCAGATTATAGAGCTCATATGGAGTCATGACACAAACATGGTTTTACCTGCTTTTAGTGACAGGCTTTGTAATTCAAGCTGAGGATACAATGGTGTGATACAAAGATTTACAGCACATGAAGCAGAAACATTAAAACCATCACCATATCTGAACTAAATCAAAACAAATATCCTGCTACAGTTTAATAATGAACCAATGAAGGAAGAAACCAAGATGTTCCTGACTCTGGTAAAGGAGAGGAAATGAAACACAGACTGCTCTCTGCAAATATCTAACCTGCAGGTAACAATCTGTTGGTCATTTTCAAACCCGAGACTGTAAACACTGAGCAGAAACACAGAGTTCACCCCAGAAAATCTACATGTGCAGCTAAGAAGTGACTTTAGGTTTAAACTTTAGTGTTTTATACAAATAAAATTAAATGTCTCATTTTTCCTCTGACTGACCCACTCGTGCTGCCCTCCTGTGGTCATGGCTGCAGACATACCACAGTCTTCAGTCCTTCCCCCTGAAGCCCACCTCTCAAAGCACACTACATAATCAGTGACCCAAAGCCACAAACGTGCAGCACAGCTGTACTGCAGTCCCAGCCACACGAAAGGAGTCGAGGCGTTTTTGGCTCTTTCCTGGACCCATCGCTGCTCCTCAGGGTTGCTGATTGAAACCAGGTCATGGTGTTTCTGTCTGCAGTAATTCAAGGCTTCCTCCCAGGTTTTGTTTTCCCTGATCAGAATCAGATTATCTGCCATAAAATCAGAGAAAACATGAAATCAGTTAAATCTGGACTTCAAGTCTCTGGATGTTTGGTCCAGTTTCACTGGAAGAACAAAATAAAACATTTCAGTGATTCTTCAGATGAATCAGTCGCTCTACAGAGAAATCTCTGTTCCAACCATCAGCTAAACATCTTCACCTCTGACAGAAGTTCAACATACATGCAGAAATAAGTGGCTGAAGAAACATACTGACCCAAATCAGTGATTCCAGCAGTTCATCTATTGGACAAACAGCTGAGATAAATCTGTGTAAACTCACCATCATAGCAGAAGAAAGGCTTTCTTTGGTCACATCCAGCAGAGCTCCATCTTCCTGATCTCTCTAACAGAGTCGTAGCACATGTCCTGTTGTTTAGTCCATCATTAAATGAGTCCATGTCCCAGTATCTGAAAGAGAAGTTACTCCCATCTGACCACCTCCAGCTGTCTCTGAACAGGCCGATCCACAAGTTCACCTTAGGGGCTTTAGAGTTCAGCAGCTTCTTAAACTCTTCACTGTATATCTGATCGAGTCCACTGGCCAGGTCGCTGTGATGCTGTCTGCAGTAGCTCTGAGCCTGAGTCCAGGTCTTCTTCGCCATAATCAAATGAAAGGTTTTGTTGTCTTTCATTGTTTCTGTCAACAGAAAAACAAAAAAACATCATCTTTATCAACTAATTTGTCTTTTTCTTTCTCAGCAAAAACAAACATTTTATTGTCTCTATATCTATTCAAACTTTCTTATCTTGTAACAGTTTTTATTCATTATTAGGAAAAGCAGAAAAACATAACAAAACAGACAAACAAGAAATGAAAAAACACCCAAAGGAAATCACATACATTAAAGTCATTACCTACTGTTAAGGGTTCAAATATTGATCTCCACAGGACTACCTAAATAGGGGGGGAGAAAATAAAAAAATAAATAAAAAAAAAGAAGAAAAAAATAAAAAATATGTTTTTCATCCATTTACCCACAGATTTAGAAAAAAGAGTGAACTGTTGTCCTTCACGCTCACTTCCTATTTACCTATTGTCCTATTGAGGACATCTTAAAAGCAAGAGGGTAGGCCGAGAAGAAAATAGCCGGGGTCCCCTTGGATCCGATTCTTAAAAATATTAGTTAGTTCTTGAGATGTGGATCTCAAAAATCTTTTGATGAGTTTGCATTCCCAAAAGTAATGAAAAAAAGTTTCTTTCTGACATTGACTACAGAAGGGGGAAATATGAGGTGTGATCTTATGCAAAACATTAGGAGCTATGTATAGGCAGAATAGGATTTTGTATTGGGTTTCTCGCAAGCAGTTGCAAGTAAAAGTGGATCTAACTATGTTAATGGATCCTTTCCACTCCTCTTCGGTATCTTGAATATTAAGATCTCTCTCCCATTTATGAATAGCGCTCAGTGTGCTGCTACTGAGAGTATATAGAAGAGAATAAAAAGCGGAAATGAAATGGGTTCTGTCTTTTCGCTTAATGAGAAATGTCTCCTTATCATCATATAAAATGATTTCTGAACACTGTGGAGTTTTGGAATGAACAAAATTACGAACCTGGAGAAAGCCAAAAAATGGTCTCTAGGAATATTAAAATCTGACTGTAATTGCTCAAAGTTCATCAGTGTGTTGTTTTGAAACAAGTCGCCAGTTACCCTTCATCCGTTTTTATGCCACATATGCAAATTCCCTGCTGACTCAGCCTCAGGATGTCCAAAGGCAAGAATGAAGCGCATCAGTGGTCATGTGCGCATCACGCAGAGGCAGAGTGAGAGGCAAAAGGCGGCAGAGCATGGCAGGCGGTCGTGGCTCAAGAGTTGGCAGTTTGTCTTGTAATCGGAAGGTTGCCGGTTCGAGCCCCGGCTCGGACAGTCTCGGTCGTTGTGTCCTTGGGCAAAACACTTCACCTACCGCCTACTGGTGGCGGCCAGAGGGGCCGATGGCGCAATATGGCAGCCTCGCTTCTGTCAGTCTGCCCCAGGGCAGCTGTGGCTACAACTGTAGCTACCTCCACCAGTGAGTGAGTGAATAGTGGAATTGTACAGCGCTTTGAGGATCTCGAAAAGCGCTATATAAATGCAGTCCATTATCATTTTTAGTTGTGATTACGTGAGCGTTAATGAACCTGTAAGTGTTATTATCTTTGACAAGTTAACTGGTATGATAATAGCTATAGTTGTTTGTGCCACAGATTGTGCCCGTTAAAGCTATTTAGCCAACTTATGGTTTTACACTGACCCCTTGTGGACATTGTAAAATATTGCTGTGTCTGAGTAGATGATGTGTTATGATTGTTTCTTAGTTATCTTTGGCCCTACTAATTATAGTATTACCTGTTTCTCATATATATACTGCATCTGCTACAACTATAAGTTCACATCTGGCTGCATCACATTTGGTTTAAACATGTTAAGCTCTGATGTAACCAATTCCTCCATGGAGCTTAATTAAAGTCCTGCACTGCTGCAGTCTTTCAGACCGAAGACTTAGGCCAGACTTGTATACCCAGAACTTCCAGTATATATATTCTACACCACGCATCGAACATACTGCGAGACATTCCTGGAACAAAGTCTTTGTTTCTCAATAAAGGAGTCACGAATGAAGTGCAGTCTTCTCTACCCAACCTCTTACGCATTTCCATCCAAACCCTTATTGTATTATAAATAATTGGGAATATTCTTAATCTCAGTTTGTATTTTTTTTTGTCACAGACAGCTAAGCTCCAAAGGGAAGAAGGTGAAGTAGACCAAGAGTCTAGGTGGGAATGAGAATTTAGATAAGCATGTAGCCACTCCCATAAAACACAGCCATGACATGCCCAGTTATAAAAACTTTAATTTGGTAACCCTAAGCCTCCCCTATCTGTAGGCAGTTGTAAAATTCTAATTCCTAATCTAGGTTTCTTGCCATGCCAGATACATTTTAAAAAGACTTCTTCTATATCACAAGAAACTTTCTGGGTTATCCATAGAGGTAACATTTGTAGGGGATATAATAAACGTGGGACAATATTCATTTTTATTAGGCTCAAACGCCCCATAAGAGAAAGAGGCATCTATCTAAATCTTAATAGATTTTAATTTTTTAAAACTGGTGATAAGTTCAGTTTCCATAAGTCTTTAAGAACTGGTGTAATGTTCAGCCCAAGGTATGTGAAGCCACTAGGGGAACATTGAAAGGGATTAGAAATATCTGGCAAAGAGTTAATCTGATCACCCAGCGGCAAGACTTCTGATTTCCCAAAATTAATTCTGTAACCAGAGAATGAGCTGAACTCATATATAATGGGCATAATGGCTGGTATTGGTAGTTCTGGTTTTGAAAAGAACAACAGAATATCATCAGCAATGCTATCTTATGATTTGTTTCACCCACTGTTGTACTGTGCACATCTTGGTGCTGGTGAATGGCCTCAGCTAGAGGTTCAAGTGCTAATGCAAAGAGGAGAGAGGACAGAGGACAGCCCTGCCTCGTAGCTCTTTGCAGTGGAAACACTGATGATTGTACATCCTTAGTTATAACACAAGCTTCTGGAAGTTTGTGGACAGCTAATTTGTCTCATTCTTCAAACTGTGTCTTTCAGGAACATATGATACAACACAGATTATAAACTAAATTATAACATTATTAAATATTTTATTATATCACTGTCCACATATCCTCACCGTCATAGCAGATGAACTGAGATGTGTGAGTACATGGGTAATCAGCCCATTTGTCTTCTATTATCACACAGTTCTCAGGGGTGCCACCATAATCATTTGGCTCTCCAGCTCCCCAACAGCTCTTATTTTCAGTGTATTCCTCCCCCGGCAGAGACCAGTGCCACCTCCTGTTGTCTCTTCCTGGCTCGCTGTACAGTCCAATCCAGGCTTGTGTTTGACTCTGTGCAGAGTCTTGAAGTCTTCTCATGTCTGTCAGGTCAAACACTTTGGCCAGGTCTGTGTAGCTCTCTCTGCAGTATGCCCGTGCTTCATCCCAGCTCATCTCTTCTTTAATAAAGTGGTACTCATACAGCTGACATGTGATGAAGACACACTGACCTAAAACAGAAGAAATACTGTTGAATATCTGCTGATACAAGCAGGAAACTCATGTTCCCATCAAACTGTCCAGTTTACAGGTGGATCCTTGATTTTCTCAGTAAGAGTTCATTTGTTTAATGAGTCCTGATCAAACTAAAGGATTTTAGGTGGAAACAATCAGGAGCCCTGGTAAAATGATCACTCACCCATCAGAAGAAGCAGAAACAGACTCCACTGCATCGTCGCTCTGTCACATGAAAATGACTTTTCTGTCATTTGGAGGAAACAATGAATCCAGCAGCTCTTCAGTGTTTGATGGACACGCAGCACTTTATATTAAACACAGATATCTAGTTTGTCACACACTGCTGTAAGAAATATATGATTATTCTTAATAAATGATCATCTGTTTAAAATTGTCCATGAAGAAAGAAGCAATAGTTCAAATGTGGTCCACACAGCACCTCTGTACACAAACATGAAATGGGCCTGCAGGTTTGAAACTTACATCTGGTTCTTCTCTGGTGTTCATGCAGACAGCTCTGCAGTAAATAATTATCTGTACTAACACACACGCTCTGTGTACTCAGCATTTGAATATGAACAAACAGTTTTTACCCCTGACTCAAAGACACACTGTTAATATGAGTTATATACAGACTCATTTACATATTGCTATGGAAAGAAGAAAGAAGAAACACTGGACTGTCTAAGAAGCAGAAAGAGGAAGTTTCATTCTAATATCTAAATATGACTTCCTTGTTTGTTTGGTGGTGCAGGTGCAGGGGAGTGCTGTGACAGCAGAGGTACGCATGGACAAGTCTCCACTCTGTGACAGAGACATGAATATGAGTCTGTTGATTTTTGAAAATATAAACATAACGCTGCCTGTACTGATCAATATCGCTGGATCGCTCTGATGCTGACATGATCTTATAAACCTATCAAAGACTTTTTGCATGTACTGACGCAGCAGTCAATCCTGTTCAAGCTCGCCCTCCAAATTCACCCATCATCAGGTTGTCGTCCATCGTTGAGTTTGTAGAGCTCAATAAATGTCTGTCAGTGCTGATTATTCAAACTGTGTTTAAAACGTGACTCATTCATTGTCAAAAATATCTCCTCTGGATATGCAATTGTTTTTAATACAGTGGCTTGCAAAAGTATTCGGCCCCCTTGAACTTTTCCACATTATTATTATTATTATTATCACAGTATTTCAATATTAAGATACAGACTTCCCCCCCATGACACAAAGACACAGTGTAGATATGGGGTTATGAAAGGACTTGTTTATATTTCACCATGGAAAAGGAAAACAATGGAAAACAAAGGAAAACAATGAACTTTGGACTGCCTAACAAGCAGAAACAGGAAGTGTGATTATAATGTCTAAATATAACTTTTTACTGTTCGTTCAACATTTTTATATGTGATGCTGGTGGAGGGGAAAGCTGTGACAGCAGCCTATGACTCGATTTTACATCTCAGGTTTTAAATACCAGTCCCTACATTTGAAAATTAAGCATGTATGAAAGTACATGTCAATATCACATTTGGTTTTCAGTAAATTCTGAAGAAATAATTAAATTATCAACCTTTCCTTCTAACTTTATATTACATCATTGAAAGAGTCTCCACTCTTACACCTGTAGGTGTAACTAGACTGCAGAGTCCTGGCGTTAGCTCTTCTGTGTTGTGCCATCCTTGGGGTGGACCAGTTTTTGGCACAGCATGCTTTCGGTTTAAAACCCACTCATACAAACTTAAAGAAGCTTGGAAAGGACCTCTTTGAGTTTCTTGAAGATGTTTCACCTCTCATCAGATGACGTTTCTCCGGACCCTGCAACCTTTCAGGTAAATTTATTTCTGATGGTTCACAGTAAAGCCTTGCAGGAACACAGGTTTGATTGTCAGGTCCCAGGACCCTGAGACTGGACGTCTGTTATTTACACTATAATGGATTAATACTCGGGTTTTTACCTTTACTGTTTCTCAAAGGGTTAAAAGTGATGACGATTTAGACTTTAGCTGCAGGATATTTTATTCAAGCCGTTTAGCACGAGCAAAGCAAAAGAAAAAGCGAATAAATAAAAGTCACAGTTTAATAAATCACCTGAATTACACTAATCGACTTAATCTACTTTGAGCTGATGTTGATTTTGTTCTTATTTATGGAGGAGAAAGGCAGAAGAAGATAAAGCACAACAGGATCCAAGGATGTTCTTATCTCTGTGTTGATGATATTTGACTAGTTGATGATAGTCACCCAACAGGAAAGCAAGAGTGATGTAACCCCCAAATCCTCCTGAATTAATCGTCTAGTATGGCAACAATGAGCAGAGAAAAAGCCAAAAATACAAAATCAATTTGCAGGTTCACAGTTTGGGCTGCGGTTGATTGCTCTGCCATCATCTTACATTTAGTTTTAGTTAACTAAAAAAAAGATTATGATCACGGTAGAGTAAACACAGGAGAAGATTAGACACCGAGGTAGGGACAAACCACGATCACTCAGAACTGAAGGGTATTAAACTTCATGAAAGAACTAAGAACCTCAGAGCTGGAAACTAAACGATCCCATAAGACGTCCTATGTACACTAAAACCAGACATAAACCTCTCAAAGAATCTAACCCAACTGAGAATATCATTAACAGACAGTCCAAAACATAAACCTGGCTAACTGACCCAGGGCCGTAACAGCAGGTCTTTGTGATTTGTTTTCCAGCTTTTCAGAGCTACAGACTGAAGTTTCTGGCCATTTTTCTTTACATAATCTCTCCAGTTCAGTCAGTTCGGATGGAGAGTGTTGGTCTTCCCACAGTTTTTCAGCAGTATTATAATCTGGACTTTGACTGGGCTGTTCGAACACAAGAATATACTCTGATCTGAAAGCACTCCATTGGAGTTCTAGTTCTATTAGGGTCATTTTCCTGTTTGAAGGTGAACCTCTACCACAGTCTCCAGTCTTTTGCAGCCTCTACAGGTTTGTTTTCAGTATATTTATCTCCATCCTTCCTCCCATCAGCTCTGAGCACCAGCCCTGTCCCTGCTGAAGAAATGCTGCCAACACCATGCTCCACTGTGGGGATAGTGAGGTCAGGATCCTGTGGAGTGTTAGGTTTCCACCACTCGTAGTGTTTTGCATATAGGCCATGAAGTTCAGTTATGGTTTGACCAGACCATCTTCTGCAGAGTAAAGGAGGGTGACTGCAAATGCATGCCAAACATTTCAGACTTTTATTTGTAAAAACTTTTGAACACAATGGATAATTTTCCTTCCACTTCACAATCCTGAGATAATTTATGATGGTCTATCACACATTTAAACACAATTAAGGTTGTGGTGGTAACATAATCAATATGTACAAGTTTAAAGGGTATAAACACTTTTTCACTGAACACGTTGAGGTATATAGCATGTCCAGAACATTTAAAATACTATTCAATGTAACCATATAAGGAGGTAATTAAAAAAAAGTCAGTGTGGCATGAATGAGGCATGGCTGGTCCACATGTCGGATTTCAGAAACATTTTATTTGACGCGGTGGCAGCTAACCAGCTACCAGCCACACATACTTCACACCACAACAACTCCTCACAACCCTAATTCCCCTTATTTAAGTCGGCGGGCGTAATTGCATATGTCGCGCAGGTGCATCAGCCTTCTCTGTGGGAGTCGGCCCGGACCGTCAGCACCGCCGACCACCAGTTCAGCTCGCAAACAGCTTTTTTTCTGTATTAAATGTTTCTGTATTAAAGGTGATGTTTCAAACATCGCTCACATAAGTTATCATTTTAAGATCATTTAATTTAGTTTGTGAGCAATGCTTAGTTCAGGTTTCCCCTCCAGCCAAAATCCTTCAAAAAAAGAAGAAAAACTGTGAATACATTCTACACATCACCCTGCTGTTCCCACAAACCTAAAATAAAACTTTATTCAGACCACTTTACTGTCTCACCGTATGAATCAGTGACGCTGCTCACACTCAGTGTCTGAGTCAGTCACAGTGTTCCTGTTTACACTGTAAAAAGTTTCCATTTTATGTGAACAAAGCTCATGTAACACTAATAAAGATTTGACCTTTGCAAGTATGTAATGAATGGAAGGCGAGCGTGAGAAGTCAGTGAGTCATGCAGATTTCAGTGTTTCTGCTTTCAGCACCTTGATAATTTGTTTGTTGATGCAAAGTAGATTGAATCAATCGCATATCTGTGCTGTTTTGAGGAAACAAACATTAGATATGATCAACAGCAGAGACAACCACGCACCGAGAGCCGGCTCATTTTAATGACTACATCCGAGCACCAACGTGTCACAGCAGCCATTTCAACAGGAAAAACTTTCCTTATTTCTCATTTCTGCTCTATTAAAATGCAGATGCTTAATTTATGAAATTATTAACACATAGCTGGTATTTCATAGGTTACACATCCTTAAGTGTGCTTCCTAACATGGATATGACTGGAAGGTGGGCCCACTCCACAGGTGCTGATGTAATTGTTGTTTCTGAAACTTGGCTGTCCAAATCTAGGCCTTAACTATTAATCTGCTTGGAAATCAGTCTTTGACTGTGGTTGTCTGCTTCCCCCCAGCAAGTTACCTTCTCTGGGTAAACATTTATCTGAACTGCATCTTAATGAAATCATCCTGGTAGGTGATTTTAACAGGGACTGGCTTTCTTCTTTGTCTGGTGTTTAAAAAAACACCAAGCCCTACAAGCTTTAATCCCAAATCACCAGATAAATGTTCTCTTACTGGCCCTTTTTTTCCTAACTAACAACCTGAGTGATCACTGCGCAATTAATGCGAGAAACACAGAAATCTCATGCTCCAAGCCTGGCATCATCACAAAAAGAAATTTAAAGCTTTTCAATGAGCAAACTTTTCTTCAAAACTTATACAGTTTTAGCTGGGGTCGTATTAAACATGGCTGACAATGTCAATTTACAATGGGAACATTTATAGGAGAGTTTTATCTACTTTGTGGACAAGAATGCCTATTTTTGCCAGGTCAGAGTGAAAGGTCGTGACAACCACTGGTTCAGTTTTACATGAGAGAAACCAGGCCTGAGCAGCAGCGAGGAAGTCTGGATCTGATCTGGCTATGTTTTCATCAGCTCTGTAATTGGTTTACTGCCTCCATCAGGAAAGCCAAATGTGACTAATTGTTTTCCTTCCCTTTAACCACTGACAGTCTAAATGAACTTAGGAGTTTTGGGGAAACTATAAAGTCTCTCTGCCAGCTCTCAGTCCTCAGAGCTACCTCCTCACTTAATTATTGACTCCACTCCTGTGTCAGACAAAACTGAAATCCTTCATTGTTTTAACAAACACTTTGTTGTTTCTTGTTCCTTGTTTCTCACAGTATCTGATAGTAAACGGATTGCATAAAGCTCTGCTAGTAGTTCCCTGGTTACTAATACCTTTTCTTCTACACCTTTCACAGTAGAAGAGGTATGTAAGGCTCTGAAGAGTCAACCAGTCCTGACAATCTTTCTCCTTGTTCCTGTACATGGCTGCAAATATCATAGCTGAGCCCAGTGTTGGGTGTAATGCGTTACTAAGTAACGCGTTACTGTAATTAAATTACTTTTCCACTGAAAAAGTAGAGTAACTAATTACTGTTCATTTTTAGGTATTTTAATTACAGTTACTTACAATGTACTTCCGTTACATTGTAAAATAATTAGACGCGAGAGCATAGACGAACACTTCTGAGTGATCCTTGTTCATCACCCATGGATAACACCGCGGCAACTCCTGCTAAGCAGGCAAAACGTGATTTTACTTCAGCAGCACAGAAAGCGTCTGAAGGTGAGCTTAAAAAAATGATTGCAGGCTACATTGTGGAAGAGATGCTACCACTGCGTACTGTAGAGTCTCCGTCTTTAAAAAAATGTATTTATTATTTAAAGAGTTTCATTTCTATTGTTTGTCCACTCAAGGTTTATAGGGATTTTAAGAAGTATTTAGTTAAATTACTTATTTAGTTATTAAGTTACTTTTGTGACATAGTAATTAGATAAGTATTTTAAATACAATATTGACTAAGTAATTAGTAATTAGTAATTAATTACTTTTTAAAAGTAACTTACCCAACACTGGTTGAACCTGTGTCGTATATTCTTAATCTTTCTATACAACAGAACATTCACACAGGGGATGTGGAAGTGCGCCTTTGTACTCCTACTACTGAAAGGTGGTGATTGTTCAACAGTTAATAATTACAGGTCAACTTCCAAACTCTGTGTCTTTGCTAAGGTCCAAAACTGAAGGCTGATAAATAAATAACTTAAAATAATATTTTCATCCAGATATCTCCCTTCCAGTCTGATTTTTGGGAACTGCACAGTACTGTAACTGCTCCCCTAAAAGGTCTCTTTGACATCTACGAATGTTCCTGACGTTGTGCTGTTTTGGCTAATTTGGGAGCATTACTCAGACCTGCCACTGGATTATTAACCTCTTAACCCAACGCCCCCTGATACAGGGGAAAAGGCAGGAGATCAGTTAGGCTTGGGGCTTAAGAGGTTAACCAAAACTCTCTCCTCAGCACCTGCTCTGTTTACACACCCTCTTTGAGTTATTTAGTGTTTTATTTATATAATTTGCTTTGTTATCTCTGATAGTGTTTCTTCAGTTAAAAACCGATTTAATGTTTCATATGGTGAGCTCATTAGTGGTGTGTGTGTGTTTGAGTGATTGCGAGAGAGAGACTATGGTTGTGTCACATGTGAATAGCCACATGCAGATATGCAGAGGCTGACTGAGGGGACAAAAAAAAAGATAGCTTTTTAGTTGCTGACTGCAAAGATACAGACATGCAACATAAAAAGGATGGAAAACCTCAAACTTGAACCATACGAGGAATAAAAGACCCTGGTGGATTGTCTGCTCACACTCTAACACAAAGCACGAGGAGACAACAACTACATACACAGAGAAGGGCAATTAGGGGAAGTGGAGACAGCTGGAGGGGAGAATGAGACACAGGTGGGCAAAATGATGGCAGACAAGACAAAAGAAGGAAAATATGAATGGACTACAAACGGAGGACTTGACATGAGAGGATCGATCACTAAGGAATGAATTAACTGTAACACAACTGAGAACAGGAAGCAAAACTAAACACTCCAAAGAATACATAACATAAAACATTAAACAAACCTTGGGTCACAAATATGAATGAAATAAAGAGAAAAACAAAATCCAGAACTCAGACTGGACCTAGAACCATGTGGCATATGTTGTTGTTTTTCCTGTAAAGCACTTTGAGCTGCAATGTGTTATATAAATAAAGTTCTGTTTGAGTGGTTTTTGCATGCAGTATATTTTTGCTGTATTTGAATATTGAAATGGTGAGCTTTCAGGCATCTGCGGCAGAATCACTGGATTCTGTCACAGGAGCTAGCTTTGTTCCCACCACAGGTTTACTCAGAGACAGACACCTGCTGAAACACTGTGTTACATCCCCCAGGAGGATGTTGGTTTTCTTCTTTGAACTAATTCCTTGTTAGGTAGGTTATGGTTATAGGTTGTATATTTTGTTTTCTTAGTGTTAGGTAAGTTCCTTTTATTTTCATATCAGGGATGTTTGGTTTGTTATGTTGGCCTTGGCTCTCCCTAAAGTTAATCCTGAGTCTGAACTAGAACTCAACCAGAATTTCTAGCACGAAATAAACCTTTTAACTTACCATCTCTGTTCCTCCTTCAGTATTTACCTTTATGGTAGTTCCTTGTAACCCCTAGACTAGCCTGGGGACGTAACACACTGACATAGTAAAACTTCAGGAACAGAGGTCATACAGAGGTCATAGGGCATGAGAGCTGCACCTGCAAGTGAATAACTGAGATAAACAGAGAAGAATCCATTTATTCTGAGATTAAACTAACTGAGATTTATACAGAGATTAAAAGAGGGATGCGGGAGGGTATTTTATAAAGGGATATTAGTCACATTTTTTTAATGCGGTGCTTTTATTATTTAAAAAAAGCAGCTACAGGACCGGGGGCAGTCTGTCTCCACCCCAGGGAAACGGGAACATCTCCTAGGTCTGGGTACCATCACCCTTCTGGGGGTGGTTGTGCCTGGACCTGGGGTATAGAGTTTGTTTGGGGAGTGTGATTGTGTGTACAGTGTCCATTTATGTTTGTCTCCACACTGGGCAAGTGCTGAGTATTTGTATAAGTGTTAATGAGGGTGGGGATGTATGTTTGTGTCTGTGTCCACATGTCATGTCGAGTCTTAGACTCCACGTCTGGGAGCATCTCAGCCCACCACACTCACTGCCAGTGGCTGATGCTTTTGGACCTTGGTGTATTGGTGGTTCTCACTGTCCAGGGCTGGGCGCTCAGGTATGTACACCCTGAGGCTGCTTGACGAGGCCTGGCACCCATGGCTCATTTGGGCCCCATCCGGGGGCTGTAGAGCCCTCGGGCCCCTGGTCCTGGGGATCGGTCCACTGTGGTGTGGCTGGCTGCTGGCAGAGCCTGTGTCACTACAGCCCCCTGTGGCTTCTGCACCACAGTTTCTGGGTGATCCCATGTCTGGGGCTCTCCTCAGCTCTTCCCAGGAGGGTGTCATGGTTGCCCCTCCGATGGTCCTCCTTGGACTCTTGCACTCTGGGGCCTGGATCTCCTCCATGCCTGCTTCATGACCTGGGGGACGGGGCTATAGCTCCCCACACCCTCTATCAGATAGTTGCATGGAGAGACCTTTGAAAACAAGCGCGCTGATCCACACAGGTGTGCACACGGGTGTTCACTGTTCATAGACACAAACTACACCTTTCTTGGCTGCTACTTCAAAGCACATTGTGCGCTGTCAGTCCTGCGTGCTGCACAACGTCATTCAATTTTAGTATTTACTGCTACTAACGTTTATTTAGGTTGTGCAATGATGTTATGTGTATCGTGTTGCTCTCTTATTTCTTCTTTTCTTTTTTTGTTCTCTCTCAACAGGTGATCCAGCAGATTTTTTTAGTCTTCTCTCACAGTCCCTCTTCCTCTCTCTTTTTCTTTCCCTCCCTTTCTTCCTATCTCCCAGTCATGTATGTCCCATCTGTAATTATGTTACATTTATATATATATATTTATATTTATTAAAAACAGCTCTGTGGTTTAACAGTTTATTCAACAACAGTGAATTCCATTAACAACATGACTTCTCTGTATTATTACTTTATATATCCATCACCACATTTTAACCACAACATCAATATAATAAAACTTACACATTATATTTTCTGTGTATACGTGCTTTTTCTACAGAGAAATTCACTTTCTGTTGATGTAGGAAAATAAAAATTATGTTAAATAAAACCTCACTATGAAAAAATCAATTTCCCACAATCCCTCTAAAGAGCCCTTTCACAATGCACAACCATAAACCTGCTGAGGAGACAAGAAGCTGTTGGTGCTGTTTACAGTGCTTTTAATGTTTAGAACAGAAGAAATTAAACTTATTATCATCAGGCTTACTGACCCACTTCTGCTCTCCTGCTCTATTTATGGCTCCAGACATGTCACAGACATGAACTTTGCTGTTAGAGTCCCAGTTATTATATCCAATGACCTCATCAGTGACCCAGAACCAGAAGCCCAGAGTGCAGGTGTAGCGCAGCCCCAGCCAGACAAAAGGAGTGGAGGCGTTTTTTGCTTGTTCCTGGAGCCACACCACAGCAGTTCATCTATTGGACAAACAGCTGAGATAAATCTGTGTAAACTCACCATCATAGCAGAAGAAAGGCTTTCTTTGGTCACATCCAGCAGAGCTCCATCTTCCTGATCTCTCTAACAGAGTCGTAGCACATGTCCTGTTGTTTAGTCCATCATTAAATGAGTCCATGTCCCAGTATCTGAAAGAGAAGTTACTCCCATCTGACCACCTCCAGCTGTCTCTGAACAGGCCGATCCACGAGGCTGTAGACTTCTGCAGCTTCTTAAACTCTTCACTGTATATCTGATCGAGTCCACTGGCCAGGTCAGTGTGATGCTGTCTGTAGTAGCTCTGAGCCTGAGTCCAGGTCTTCTTCTCCATAATCAAATGAAAGGTTTTGTTGTCTTTTATCGTTTCTGTCGAGTCAACAGAAAAACACAAAAACATCTTTATCAGCTAATTCGTCTCATTCTTAAAACTCTTTTTCAGGAACATGTGATATAACACAGATTATAAACTAGATTATAACATTATTAAATATTGTTTCATCATATTACTGTCCACATATTCTCACCGTCATAGCAGATGAACTGATGCATGTTAGTACATGTAACATCTGCCCACTTGTCTCCTGTCCTCACACAGTTCTCAGGGTATTTTACATCATTTGGCTCTCTTTCTCCCCAGCAGCTCTTATTTTCAGTGTATTCCTCCCCCGGCAGAGACCAGTGCCACGTCCTGTTGTCTCTTCCTGGCTCGCTGTACAGTCCAATCCAGGCTTGTGTTTGACTCTGTGCAGAGTCTTGAAGTCTTCTCATGTCTGTCAGGTCAAACACTTTGGCCAGGTCTGTGTAGTTCTCTCTGCAGTATGCCCGTGCTTCATCCCAGCTCATCTCTTCTTTAATAAAGTGGTACTCATACAGCTGACATGTGATGAAGACACACTGACCTAAAACAGAAGAAATACTGTTGAATATCTGCTGATACAAGCAGGAGCCCTGGTAAAATGATCACTCACCCATCAGAAGAAGCAGAAACAGACTCCACTGCATCGTCGCTCTGTCACATGAAAATGACTTTTCTTTCATTTGGAGGAAACAATGAATCCAGCAGCTCTTCAGTGTTTGATGGACACGCAGCACTTTATATTAAACACAGATATCTAGTTTATCACACACTGCTGTAAGAAATATATGATTATTCTTAATAAATGATCATCTGTTTAAAATTGTCCATGAAGAAAGAAGCAATAGTTCAAATGTGGTCCACACAGCACCTCTGTACACAAACATGAAATGAGCCTGCAGGTTTGAAACTTACATCTGGTTCTTCTCTGGTGTTCATGCAGACAGCTGTGCAGTAAATAATCATCTGTACTAACACACACGCTCTTTGTACTCAGCATTTGAATATGAACATATATATATGAACATATATACCTTTTCCCCCTGACTCAAAGATACAGTGTACGTATGAGTTATATAGGGACTCATTTACATTAAGCTAAAAAAGGAACACTGGACTGACAAACAAGCAGAAACAGGAAGTTTCCTTCTAATATTTGAATGACTTCCTTGTTTAACATTTCTTGATCTGGTGCAGTGGCTTTGACAGCAAAGGTTACGCCTATACACCTGTGTGACAGAAACAAACTCCCTTTACGGATAGTGTTTTCTTTTTTTTCTGAAGAAACACCTAAATATGGGTTTTCTCTGAGCTTTTAGTAACTCTGCTTAAATAAATATGATTCTACTTACCTGAGAAATCAAATCAATTCTATTTTTGTTTTATTCTCCTGGGTGTACTGATAGATATGAGTGGATATGTGGCCCTGTACTAATTTAGTTGTCTGCCATCTGATGTGTAATATACAGTTACAATCAGTTCTGCCAGATCATATCATTGATTTACAACTGTTTCAAAGTCAACTTGGAAACCAGCTCTGAAGGGAGGGACTATGTACTCACATGACCTGAAGCTTTGGCACAGCAAGCTTGTGTGATGCTAAAATAAAATTTGAATTTGAATTTGAATTTGAATTTGACCAGAACACACAAGCCGCGGGTCTCAGCTGCAGCACCCCATCCACGTCTGTAAACTGGCTTCAGCAGATCCAGCAATACTATCACAGACTTCCTTAAGGAAAAAAAAAAAAGGTCCAGGATCAGGTGACTCAGGTTAATCCTGTGTGAACAACTGTATATATATATATATATATGTATACAACATATGTACTGCTGCACATATGTTTCTCCTTCTTTAATTATTTTTGATGTTTTAGAAATATTCTTGTTTTATTGTTATTGTCATTTACTTTCTTGTCGTTTAATAAACATCCATGTAAACTTGTTCAAACTTAGTGTTATGTTCATACATGTTACAAATACCTGCAAATGAAATGAGTTCAATGGCAATTATTGTTTGTTGTAATCAAATTTTTCAAAACAAAACTTTTAAACTAACAACACATAACAATGTACCAAATATATTAAATGAATACATTTTTAATGCATAACTCATTTTTGAACTAAACTTTCAAGAACAGAGAACAGTCTGTCCATCCTCTCCCTGCTCTCCTCTCCTCAACCTCTCTTTGCTGCCTCACGTCCTCTCTGATGAGGACTAGCAGCTGTCTCTTTTCCTCTTTCTCACTTCCTTATCGCTGTCGTTTTGGTCACCCACTGCTGCGCTTGGCCCTGGAGTGTCCTCAGGGAGAGAGGAAATTAGGACAGGAAGCCTAATGGAAGGTTTCTGTTCTATCACCTCATCCATGAGGGCAAACCAGAGCCAAGTCGAAGCAGTGAGCTTCCCACTCACACTCTTTCCTGAGCCTGGATACTTGCAATCCTAAAGGCAGAGGAAATCAAAAATGACCGTTAACAAAAAAAAAAAAGAAACACAAAAATGTTTAGGTTCTTTCTTTCTTTCTTTCTTCAGCATGTTGGTTAATAAAACTGTACTCATAAGCATAAAATGTGTAAATGGGTTCATTCTTGTACCTCTATGCCACAGTGGGCAGTGATTTTTTCTCCTGCCCATGAAATAGTTTTTGAGTAAATTTTAAATCCAGAATTGAATTCAAAATCCTGCTCCTCAAATATAAGGTCTTAAATAATCAGGCCCCATCTTATCTTAATGACCTTGCAGTACCATATCACCCCATTAGAGCACTTTGCTCTCGCTCTGCAGGCCTACTTGTTGTTCCTAGAGTATTTAAAAGTAGAATGGGAGGCAGAGCCTTCAGTTTTCAGGCCCCTCTTCTGTGGAACCAGCTTCCAGTTTGGATTCAGGAGACAGACACTATCTCTACTTTTAAGATTAGGCTTAAAACTTTCCTTTTTGCTAAAGCATATAGTTAGTGCTGGACCAGGTGACCCTGAATCCTCCCTTAGTTATGCTGCTATATGTGTAAGCTGCCTCTCTGCATTGAATCATATCTGTTATTAACCTCTGTCTCTCTTCCACAGCATGTCTTTATCCTGTCTTCCTTCTCTCACCCCAACCGGTCGCAGCAGATGGCCGCCCCTCCCTGAGCCTGGTTCTGCTGGAGGTTTCTTCCTGTTAAAAGGGAGTTTTTCCTTCCCACTGTTGCCAAAGTGCTTGATCATAGGGGATCATATGATTGTTGGGTTTTTCTCTGTATCTATTATTATAGGATCTACTGTACAATATAAAGCGCCTTGAGGCGACTGTTGTTGTGATTTGGCGCTTTATAAATAAAATTGAACTGAATATGAATTTGTCCATTTACTTTATTTTACTTTACACATAGAGTGGCCCATCTTGAGGAGCTGAAACTCCGAAACACTTCATCCAATTTGAATGTGGATACCCAAAAATGACAGGTGACATTTTACACATTACGTCCATTTCAATTATATAACTATAATTGGAATAATTGGAACATTAATTGGAATATGTTTCAGTAAACAGGTAAAAAAAAAAACTAAACTTGTGTCAGTGTCCAAATATACGTATGTCTGCAGTCTGAGTCTCTGATTCTGTCAGATGCCTGAAAGTTCAGCATTTTAATATTCAAATAGAGCAAATATGTTCCATATAAAAAAATCCTTCAAATAGATTTTTACTTTTATAACACATTGCAGCTCAAAGTGCTTTACAGGAAAAACAACAACATATGCCACCTGGTTCTAGGTTATTTAATCCAGTCTGAGTTCTGGATTTTGTTTTTCTCTTTATTTCATTCATATTTGTGACCTGTGGTTTGTTTAATGTTTTATGTTATGTATTCTTTGGGGTGTTTAGTTTTGCTTCCTATTCTGTCGTCTTCCTCTCTTAGTGTTCAGCCCTCTCACGTCAAGTCCTCTGTATGTAGTCCATTTTTTGTCTTGTCTGCTATGCTGAATGTCCACCTGTGTCTCATTCTCCCCAGCTGTGTCCACTTCCCCTTATCACCCTTCTCTGTGTATGTAGTCATTGTCTCCTCTTGCTTTATGTTAGAGTGTGAGCTCATCTTCTTAGAGTGTCTTTTATTCCTCGTATGGTTTGAGTTTTAGGTTTCCCATCCTTTTTATGTTTCATGTCTGTATCTTTGCAGTCAGTGACTTAAAAGCTAGTTTTTTTTATCAGCTCAGTCAGCCTCTGCATATCTGCACGTGGCTCTTCACAGGTGACACGAGCAGTGGCAGCTAGACCTTGTCATAGCAACTCTAACAAAACTATATAGAGGAATATCCAGAATGGCAGTCACACACACTCTCACACACCTTTTTACTAGCTGTTTCTGTAAACATTAGCACATGCCTTTTTTTAACCAAAAACAAATTATGTAGGAATGATGGCTGATTCAACTTCTGCAGCCAGGGATAGGGCTGCTCAATTAATCGAATTTTAATCTCGATTACGATCTGGGCTTTCAACGATCATTAAAAATGACTGAGCCGATTATTAGCCCCTCCCTCGTGCTTTACTCTCGCGCTGCTCCGTGTGGCAAATCGAGCGCACCTCTCTGCATTTCGAACACGCGGCACAACAATTAAGAGCAATTAATTTTTGCGCCACGGACCGGTTTATGCCCGACAATATTTTCATGGACCGGCCTTTAAGGTGTCGCGGATAAATACAACAAAATAAAACTAGTGCCGGTACCGAAAAAAAGAAGATTTATTCCTAACACACATGAAAAGACCCAGGAAAACCGAGTAAACGATAAAAACGATAACAAAATAACGCTGAAAACCGATTAAAAACCCTGAAAACTATACATTTCACACCTGAGCCTCAACTCTCGCGGCCCGGTACCAAACGACTCACGGACCGGTACCGGTCCGAGGCCCGGGGGTTGGGGACCGCTGATTAAGAGGACCCGAGGGAAGTTCGGAAAGCTAAGCAGAAGTTATTTGGAGAGGAGAGTGACTGCTGTTGGTTGAAAGGAGAGGTAAAAAAAACTTCAGTGGTGTGGAAACATTATGGGTTCGTGGAGTCAGACGTGGATCAAGTAGACATAGTGTGTAAACTTTGCTACGGTGTCGTAGCTGCACCACAGAGCAACACTGCAAAGTTCACTAAACATAGATGTTTACATTTTTCATTTATTTCTTATATTGCAAACATTTGCACTGTTATCAGTATTTGCACTATTTTATATTATTTTTTGACAATCTTTAAAGTCATTATTCAAAACATTGTTATTGTTAAATAAATATCGTCAAATAATCGAGATCTCAATTTCAGTGAAAATAATCGTGATTATCATTTTTGCCATAATCAAGCAGCCCTAGCCAGGGATGTACTTAAAAATGTAAAATCTGCCAATAGACTACAATTGCAATATCACAACTATTTGACAACATACTGACTCAAACAATAAAAGGAGTTGGTATCCACAGCAAAAAGATAAAAGGAAAATATTGATCTCCAAAGAAAAGTAACAGGAAAAAAGCATACTATGTATTTTATTGGGAGGGGAGGGCTGGTCTGGCGTACCTTATTTAAAGAGAAGATCACAATGTCGAGATATGCAAACATGCTGCAAACTGCTCCATCATTATGTAACAGCACTGTGCTGCTACTGACACACTGTCAGTCCGCCGCATCCTGCACTGCCTTGCTACTGCTTCAGCTGCTGCTTCAGCTGCCTTTGGTTGTGATGGTGTGATATCTGTGTTCAGCTTGTTCTTCAGTTCACTGATGGAGCAGTAAAACTTCTCCTTTCTGGTTCTGAGAGGATTCATGGTCTGTTTTTGAAGAATGTTATATAAAATATCAACAGCTTGAGGGCAGAATGATAAAAGAAGAAAAGAAAGTGTGCATCCCCCAGCAAAGCGGAGGTCCACAAACACCTCACGGAAGGGAAGTCAGAGATTTGTCTGATCCCCGCAAAGCTAGCTTATGTACCCCGCAAAATTTAATACAGTCTAGAATCCGTGATAGTAAATGCCAGATTTCTGCCAGCTCGTTGTGTCTCTGTAAAGTAGGGTTGGGTTTTGATAATCAATTTATTATTAAAATCGATTCCAGCTTGGATAACGTGATATCGATTCATTAAAATCCTGAATTGATTTTTAAATATAAATTTATTTTGCCCAAAATGCCAGAATTTCAGGTTAAACCTCACAAATTTTTTTAAACCACCAAACAGCTAAAACAGTAAATGAGAGCAGGAACACCGATTCTGCACAAAGACGTAAACACAAAGCGCGGACCTGCCGACGTATCAGAATCAGCGAAATGTCTCCTTTCTCACCCTACGGCACGGACACGGTCGGGGCTGAAAGCCGACAGCTCGCTGATTCTGATGTTTCGGGGGTCTGCGCTTTGTGCTTACATCTGTTTTGTATCGGCTCTGATTGGATAGTTAAATTTGTGATTGACATGACATTGGCCAATCAGATGAAAGGAAGAAAAATAGGGGGTCAAAATTCATACTTGTAACTTGAAACTTGAGTGCAGAGTTTAACACGTATTTTTTGGCTAAGTCCTCACACAAATCTTTTTTACACACACAAATTCTTTTTACACATACAATTTTTTGTCTGAGCGACCCAGGGTCCCTATTATATTATGTGTTTTTGGTGTTACTGTCCCTCGTTCCCCCTGCTTGCAGGTATGTGTGTATGGTAGTGATGGGATTTCCGGCTCTTTTTAGAGAACCGGCTCTTTCGGTTCGGCTCACTAAAAAGAACCGGCTCTTTCGGCTCCGAACCGGCTCTTCAGGTTGTTATGTTGCTTTAATTTATTTATTATTAACAATAATATAAAATTATGCACAAAAGGAATTACTAATGTAAAAAAACGTTCGATACAGTGCTTTCGGTTCAGTACGCATATGTATCGAACAATACAAAATTTGTAATTTATTTTATCAACTTTTCTTCTGACAATGTTGTCTGTGTTGAGAGCTCAGTGGATTTGTGTTCGACTACTCCGCCTAGGCTGCACTGTCGAGCGCAGATCCACTGAGCGCAGCGCAAGCTAGCAAGACAGAAGTTAAGCTCTCCTTGCAACATGGCAAATTGAACCTCCCCCACCCTCATTCAGATGTGGCCTTTGGAACTATTTAGGTCTTCATGTGAAGTATGACCCTGAAGGTAAGCGCGTCATGGACAAAAGTAAAACAGTATGTTGGATGTGCCACGCAATGCTCAATTACATGGGTGGGAACTACTGCGTTAGCGCAGTTAGCTCGTTAACGTGTTGACGCCGTCCAGCCCCACGCACGGGGCGATCCGCGGTAGCTCGTTAACGGAGATTTGCCGTGTTGTGGCGTTAACGTCATTTCAGATTACAGCACTAGTGTGAACAAAATGAATATGACTGCACATTTACTCTGACATCATCCTAGTGCAAAGACAAGTGGAAGCAGACAAAAACAAGCACGCATGCTACAAACTTTACCCGAGTCATTTAGACAGCCGTTAGCACAGGATTCTCCTTATGGGGACCTGATATGTTTAATATGCTGCTGAGAATATAGCCCAGAAGAAGCGTATAGTATAGCTTTTCTTTTGGAAAGAGCCATTTCTCTGTAATAAACTCTCTTTTCCAAAGATGAGGGATTTCTCGATCAGATAGATTTTTTTTTATTACTTTGTTGTTTCAGCAACATTAAATTTAAAAACTGTACTTTTGAGTTAAAATATATATTTATAATTTTAATAAATGACAAATTAAAAAAGCATGAACATTTTTTTGTAGCGAAAAAATATCGAACCGTGACACCAAAGTATCGAACCGAACCGTGAATTTTGTGTATCGTTGCACCCCTAATGTTTATATATAAATATATGCGGTGGCCCCTAGAGACAAAGAACCTACAAATTCCAAAACACGTACAAACTCCAAAACACATTTCTAGCTTTAAACTGGTTTCTTCCGTCATATCTGATTACACACTACCTGTCTTCTTCTCCACTGTGGCGCCTAAAGTGTGCGCGTAACAGTGATTAAGCGGGCAGCTCTCTAACCAATGAGAGAGCTCCTTACATCCCACAGTGTGGCTAATTTGAATAGCTGCAGGATTTTTAAAATGAACTTGTTAATCCAACTGCTAATCCAGAAATTAATTAATTGACAAATTCCAGTCCTGCTCTGTTCTGCGGGCTTGATGGACCGTACACTCCCTGATGGGGAGTAAATAAATAAATAGAGAATGGTAAATTAACATAAAACTCACTCTAAATAGGTTTATATAAATATCATATGTACTATGGCAATTAAAAACATTAGCAGACTCAGTGGGTCCAGCTTGCGCAGTGAAGCACGAGCGATTTGCTACTGCACTGAGTATTCCAATATCCTCCTCCACCCATACAGTGCCACCTTTGACGTGTGGCAAAAGAACAGAACTGAGGGACAGAATTTATTTTTTGTTTTTTAATTTTTGCTATTTTTACATGAACAGGCAGAGGAGAGAACATGCAAAGCTGGAGAGATCACACATCACTCATGTCATTGTATTAGCAACTATTCAATCTGTTTTCACAGATTTTGTTTATAAATTAAACAGATTTGCATTTCCATATATTGTGAATGTGTGTCTATCTATTTGCAGGTCAGTCAATGTGTGGGATATACGGCAGGCATTTTTGAGGGTTGTAACACAGATTTTTCTCCTGCCTTGGATCTGAGCTACTCTGAGTGAACAAATGCAAATGTGCCAGGCCTCAAAGATAATGGGTGGTTTGCACAACAAAAGCAGGAGGAGAATCAAGCTGACGACCTGTGAAAATCTCAGCAGGGGTGAATAACACCTTGGGACTTGTGTCAGAAAATAAAAAAAGTCAGTAATTCTAGGTGGTTTTAGGTCCAGGGGATTCACGCAAATTTGCGCAGGGTCAGTAAATCTAGTGATAAAGGACAAATGCAGGACTACATGTTTAGTACTCAGCTCAGATAAAATAATTATTGTGGATGATTTTAACATCCATGCAGATGCTAAGAATGACATCTTCTACATAGAATAATTTGTTAATAGACTCAGTTGGCTTCCTAGGTTCCTCTTCAGCACTGCAGCCAGGCTGATAAAAAGTCCAATCATTCCAAATAAAATGAAAAAAAAAAAGGAAATTATCTCACTCTGGTGTGGGTTTGATTTGTGTGACACATTTTGTTTTTATTTTTCATATTATTTAGCATTTTAGGTGGACACAAGTTTTTATGGTGGAACTTATTAAGGCTTAGATTTACTCTGTATGAAGAAACTCATCTATTTTTAGTGATGTTGTTTGTGGTGTTGGTGTTTTTAGATTTGCAGTTCATTTACAGTGTTAAATAAAATGGCAGGTTTTTTAATTGTGAGTTGCATTTCTTTTGTTTTTTTAATTGTTAACTTTGTGGTTTTGCAGACCTCAACTTGCTTTCAGTGAGAACCTGCTGATGTGGGTCTGAAGAACAAACTGATCAGCGATCAAATGGTCACATGACCAAAGAACTATTAAAACAGCACTGAGTGGTCACTGTTCCCATAGATCAACCATCAGCAGTGCCCTCCAGTGGTGAAAACACAGATATTAACACCACAGGCCTGATCCCTGACTCCTACATCATACCGAGCAGCATACACTTCAGCAGCATCAGGAAATGTTAATATTTTGATAAATTTTTTTTCTTTAGTTTTTTAACTACCATATTTTTCGAACCATAAGGCACACCTGATGATAAGGCGCATTAAGCGAAACAAAACAGATAATAACTTTATTCAACTCATTCTTCTTGCTTCCTTCACTTCTGTACCATTGGTTCATTAATACCGAATTCTCTCACAGCTGCTCTCTTCCCATGTTGTTGCAGTATATTAACTGATGGCATTCATTTCAATTCTGTTTTTAAAAGCAATCATGTGTCCTGTTGGTGCCATTGTGGATTGCTGGTCAGAAGGATTTCTGGTGCCAGTAATCAAAGAGACAATGCCCCGAGATAGATTCATTTCAATTATGCAACACCTTCGATTTGATGACAAGGACACGCAGGCAGAACGGGTGAAAACAGACAAATTTGCGGCGATATCCGACATCTGGACACGCTTCAACTAGAACTGTGCTAAGAGTTTCACTCCAGGAGAGCACATGACCATAGATGAACAGCTGTTCCCTACCAAGGTTCGTTGTCCATTCACACAGTATATCGCAACCAATCCAGACAAATTTGGGATCAAGTTCTGGATGGCCACGGACTTGGACACCAAATATGTCTCCAATGCATCTTACTTGGGAAAGGGCCCCCTCGGGTGAGAGGCTGGCAGAGAACGTGGTCATGAAACTGATGGAGCTGTTTTTGACTTTCTGAATCTCTCCTGGTTGGGGGTTGGGGGAGGGTGTGTTTGCACGACAAAAGCAGAGAACAATGGAGCTGAAGGCCTCTCAGCGGGGTGCTAGGAGGTGTTAGGTTCAGGGGAATTTACGCAAATTTGCGCAGGGTTAGTAAATCTAGTAGTAGGGACTTGCACCAGGGAAAAAAAGGCTCAGTAATTCTAGTTTTATATGTCGTATGTAGCATCAGGGTCTTGTTTCACTCTGTGCTGTACTACTGAGATCATCTTCTCCTGAAATTCTGGAAGCTTACCACTCCTTACCCACCCACCACTTCTTTTTCACTCCTACTCTTCCAGTCCCAGAGAGCAGGTCGCTGACTGCCAGGTGACACTGGTTACATATTATTATGAAAGTCTGAGCTCTCTGTAGCTCACTCACTCTTTAAAAACAAGACATAATAGTTTGGTACATGTGTTTGTTGTTGCTGTGTTGGTGCATTCTTAGTTAGTTCTATTTTCTCCCAGATAAAAATAGGACTATAGCACTGTAACCTTATATACTCTCTGCCCGGGATCCCCCGGTCACCCCCGCATGACTCAACAGTGAACCTGAAAGTAAACTGGTGTTTGTGCTTCAGTCTCTGGGAGTGTTTGCAGTGTGCTGCTTTATGTGTCTGCAGTCTGACTGAGGATTAGATTTAACGGGACTTTGACTGCAGGATGAAGATTCTGCTGCTCCTCTTACTCGGTAAGAAAGACACTCTGATCCTCTACATGCATGCACACACACACACACACACACACACACACACACGTCTGTAACTTGAGATCATAATGTAAAACCACTGCACTGATGAGTGCTGTGTGTATTATCGTGAATGAAGGCCCTCCCTATGCAGCTCAATCCAATACTTTTTCCAATAATCACCCTCTATGATGTTCAATATGTGCTGCTTCATTTGTGCATATGTAAACTTGACGATCACCCTTTGGTGCAGTTATAGTGGTCTTTGCAGACCAACTGCACAGAGAGTCTTTGGAAGAGGTACTTTTTGTCCAGTTCCAAATAAAAACCAGTGTATTTGTTTATGGGGAAAGTACCTGAGGAAAACCAAACAACTGCCAAGTGTACACTCCAAGTCTGAGCTAAACAGCTTCTGTTGCCAGGTATACTTTGTGTTTTATGGTGCTTTTGTGTAGCACAAATGTGCAGAGTACACAAACTATAACAACCATAGATTTTTTTTTTTACCAATTGTGAGTAAGTCCTCCATGGGATCCATGAGTCAAGAACCTTTGTCCTGTCTTACTTTTGTCGCCCCTGTCATAAGGACGTTGACCAGTAAGAGGACTGAATCTTCTCACGTGATTTTTACTGAGAGATTCTGGTTCACTGGAAGTTTTCTCTGTGTGAAAAGAAGCCAAGCCACAAAAAAAGACCAAATTTATAAACTCATCAACAGATTCAGACCAAAGTAAACATATTGTAAGTGTGTAAATACAAACAATCTTTGCATCTGTAGCTAGACTTGAGACTTTAACCTTTTATCTTTGTGCATGTTGGTCCTCATTCTGTCTCACCTGATGTTACAAAATCACTGCATTCATCTGCTTCATATTTTCTCTCCTCAGTTTCCCAGCATGCCACAGCAGTGGAGGTGTACGAGGGGGCAGAGTCTGTTCTGCTGCCCTGTCAGTTACTAGCTGCTCCCAGTGAGTTCACAGCAGCAGTGTGGGACCGCAAGGACCTCAACATCCCAACAGTCCATGTTCGTGTGAAGAGTGGTGATGATTTGGATGACCAAAACCAGCGTTACACCAACCGAACATCAATGAGTGCTGATGCTCTGCAAACTGGAAACCTCAGCCTCACTCTGAGAAACCCGACAGTCTCTGACAGTGGAACCTACACCTGCATCCTCCGCATCGCTGGACGAGATGTGAGCTGGACTTACTTACAACTGAAGGTCACAGGTCAGAGATGTAGACAGAGGTTAGAGGAGAAGTGAACTCTAAATTTATCAAAATCTGCTGGATGATGTTCAGGTTTTTTGTGCTAATTACAGAACCTCCTCCTCCACCTCCTCCAGTCTGGCCCAAAGTTCTCTCAGCTGTCTTGGTTCCTGTGGTTGTCCTGGCTATTTGCTGTGGTATCGGCATGTTTTGTGGATATAAAAGGCTGAAAAATAAAGAAGGTATGTAGGAGTGTATGTCTGTGTGTTACTCAGTAATTCTATGAAAAATCTGGATGTTTCTATCCCTCATAGTCCTTAGTGTCATTGATCCATTACTTAGTTCTACAGTGTTTCATTCTTTGAGTGTAATATTTCGCAGCACTTCTGAGTTTCATTACCCCTGTTTCTGGTTCTGTTTCTTGATTGATGTTAGTTCCCTTTTGTGATCTCTCTGTTATTTGTATCCTGTCTTAGTTTGTTATCTAATCTTCAGATTTCTGGAATCATGCCTCCTTTGTGTTCCATGTCCCGTTTTGTGTATTCAGTCTTGTTTCTGTGTTTGTTTCCTTTCCTGTCTGCGTGTCAAGGTTGCGTCTCTGTAGTTTGTTCTTCAAGTCTCTTCTGTCTCTTGGTCCCTCTACCCTTGCTCAGCATTAGGGTCAGCTGTGGGACAGATGGCCTCACTTTTGACTCTAGAATACTTCGGTGTAGAGGGGACCGGATAGTGCCTAAAACATCATCTCTTCACCATCATGCTTACATTTGGTTTTCTACAAACCTGGAGCTCTTCATTAAGGACAAACATGTCCACTTTGTTCTCATCTATACAAAGCATGTTTATTCCCAAAAGTTCAGGTTGTGGTTCATATCCGGCTATATAAATAAACTTTATATAGTTTTGTCCACTGTGAATAATGTTTCTCACTGCAGAATGCTGATCATCCCATTGTCTGGAGATTACATTTTAACCCTATATTGACTGATGGGCAGCAACAGTTGCTTCTTGAAGATCATTGCTGATTTCTTTTGTCCTTAACATTTTGTCAATGCTCCAGACCTTCTCCCTGCCAAAACCTCTGTGTTTATTGAGGTCCTCACACTGATGTTGTTCAATTAATTGACTACAGTTGATCAGCAGGAGCTAGGTTTTATGTTAAATAAATCATAACACTGTTGTAAAATGTTACATTTAGCTGTTCATCTGAGGATGTGTTTATCTAAATGTAATACATTTTTAAGGACCAAATAATTTTAGTTCATCTGCAAAAGATGTAGGCAGCTGGGGGTTTCCATGATGCACTGAGTGTTTCTCCTTCACTCACTATGTGTTAATAGACCTCTCTGCATTTAATGTCTATTATTAATCTCTAGCTCTCTTCCACAGCATGTCTTTTGTCATGTCTTCCTCCCCTCACCCCAACTAGTCACGGCAGATGGCTGCCACTCCCTGATCTTGTTTCTCCTGGAGGTTTCTTATTTTTAAAAGGGAGTTTTTCCTTCCTACGGTCACCAAATGATAAAGTGACAGCTTTGACTCGAGTGAAACCATGTGACACTGATGCAAATAAAGCTTTGACTCTGGTTGTATCTGAAAGGCACATTCAGTTCAGCTCTGCTGCTGATTGGACACCAAACACAGCACAATCTCTGTTCAAGGAGCAAAGGAACACGTTTCAGACTGGAACCAGTACACCATCTTTTACTGTAAATATTTCACTTCAATCTGTCAAAGGAAGTGTGCTGCTGATGCTGTACAGCTCATGTTGTGCTTTGTTGTTCCTTTAGTTCAAGAAGTGGAGGTGGATACAGGTGTGAGGTCTGCCAAGCTGCCCTGCAAAGCCACAGTTCACCTGTCTCAAATCAATAAGGTTGTGTGGAAGAACAGAAATAACAGGAACGTCCATGTGTACGAGAACGGCTCTGACCATCCAGAAAAACAGGATCGACATTACAGACACCGAACAGAAATGAATAAAGACCCGCTGAAGACTGGAGACCTCAGTCTGACACTGAAATACCCCACACACACAGCCAGAGACACCTACACCTGCACCGTCTACGGCAGGGAGGGAAAAGTTCTGATGGAGAAAAAAGTGGAGCTGAAAGTCAAAGGTCAGTGCTGCAGTGGATCCTTATTCACAGGTTCTCTGTGACAAGTTGATGGTTTGGAGGAAGTAATGACTGAAGTTCTTTGTGGGAGATCGATGGAAGAGAAACTGTCTCAATAAATATCAGCAGTTAATGAAACGGCCATGTTCAAAGATAAGTTTGTGGGAAAGTAAGATGAGTGTAAGGGAATTCAGTATAAGGCTTGAGAGCTCTGTCTTTGTGAGCCTGGCTAGTCTAGAAAAGAAACCTGTGGTTGTTCCCCATTTCTTCAGTGCGATGAAAAACTTTACAACACGAGCAGTGAATCTGCAGAGGAGTGTAAGCCTGGAAATCTGCTTCCTAGCCTCAGTGTTTCTAATTGGCCAGGTTTCTCTAAATGAGACCTGCTTCATTCAAAGTTGGATAGATGTTATCTCTCCTCATCAGACCAGTTTTCCCAAGAATCTAAAACCTAATTACTAAAAGCCACTTAGAAATCCAGTGGTTAAAGCATAACAGTGAGCTATGTATGTAATTACTAGTCAGATTGAGAAGGGGGAACTACAGAGTCTGACATTGTTGTGAACTCTGATTACAGCAACTGTGAGTGAGCACAACCTCGCCAAGCCTATGCTTGTGATTAGCCAGCAAAGTTGAGTTTGACACATGCACTGCCCTGTCTCCTCCCATATGGAAAAGATCTATATAAATCGTATAAAGTTTGTATCTGTCTTGTGTGAAACTTGTATGAAAAGCATAAAAGAGTGAAAACAGATATAAGATCTCTTGAAAAATTATATAAATGAAACTTGTATATTTTGGATACTTACTAACACAATATATGAAAGTCATGAGAAAGTGGCCACTTTCATGAGTAAATCATATGAGCTTTATATGAAGTAGGCCACATCTTATGCAAGTTTTTTTCTATTTCTTTTCCATATGGGCTCGAATACTCTGATATACTATGCATATATGGTGTGTTTTATGTTAGTGGGCATATGAGTGATGTGTCATCAATAACAAGTAATTTGTTTACATGCACGGTTGTCACTATACAGCTCATGATGTGTTTATTGTCCTCTCAGAGTGTAAGCTGGAGGTGGAGGAGGGGGTGGAGTCTGTTTGTCTGCCCTTTCAAACCACAGAAAACCAGCCTGAAGACACTGAAGTCGTGTGGAAACGCCATGAACCCGAATACATGAAGGTCCACGTGTATGAGAACGGCAATGACCAGCCTGACAAACAGGACGACCATTACAGAGGTCGCACTAAGATGAAGAAAGACCTGCTGACCACCGGAGACCTCAGTCTGACCCTGAAAGACCCCAAAGTGGGAGACAGCGGGAAATACGGCTGTCAGGTCAACAGCAAGGAGGCCTGGAGATATAAGAGGTTGTGGCTCACAGTCACAGGTTAGTTAGTGAATTAGTTCATGTTTGTTAGTTAATGTCATGGTTCTCGGTCTTTGACCCAGTGTTGTTGTTTTTTTTAATCTTTGAGTCTTGTCTACTTATCAATGTTGTGATGTTACTAAGTCATTAATGTTTCTAGTCCCTATTGGTACAATTTAGTTACCTTGTGCTTATGAATTTTCTGTCTTTTTTGTGTGTGTGATGCCTGTAGATGGTTTAATTTCCTTAAGTGATCTCCTTTTGTCCCTCAGTCCTCTCTTTGTTTTAGTATCTCGCCTCTTTGTCTCTGTGTTCTGACTTCAGCATCACCTCAGTCTCTCAGCCCATCATGTCTCTTCATGTATCAATCGCTCTGTCTCACTCTCTGTATCTCTCGGCCATGTAATGCCATGTGTTTGTTCTCTTCCCACATCAGGTTTATGTGTATTGAGTCTGGATCAAAGGAGCTTGCAAAGAAAAGCGTCTGGACTTCTTTAAGTTTACTTGAAGACGTTTCCTGTATCCTTAAGATGCAGATGGACTGCTGAGTCTCAGACTCAGCAGTCCATCTGCATCTTAAGGATAAAGGTCACTCTTTCGAGGATGCCAATGTTCACATTTTGGACAGAGAGGACAGATGGTTTGAAAGAGGAGTGAAAGAAGCCATCTATGTCCACTGTGAGCGACCATCTTTGAACAGAGGCGGGGCTTACGACACCAACTCTCTGCCATCTATAATCCAGTTTTGAGATCCCTTCCCAGACGCCTTAATGCCCACTCACATCCTGGGCCATCTGACCTCAGGAATTCGCATGATAAGGTGGGGCCAGGTTTCACAATGAGCTCACCCGAAACTCTGGCTGATTGGGACCCACACCCAGTTTCACACCTTGGCTCAGGCGATTAGAGGATCATCAGGGGGTCCTTTTGTCCCTCTGTGGGGGGAAACTCCCACTAGGTTTATATCTGGGACTCTCCACCATTTGACCTTAGAACTGAAGAAGCTTCTCGGATGAGAGGTGAAACGTCTTCAAGTAACTTAAAGAAGTCCAGACGCTTTTCTTTGCAAGCTCCTTTGACTACGATGACCTGGATGACTGAGAACCTTCACAGACATTGAGTCTGGATCTTGGTTTCCACGTTTGCCATGTTTCCTGGTTTATTTTGATAGTCCCTGTCTCATGTGCATTGTGTCCAGTTTTGCTTTCCCTGTTCCACGTGCCTGCTTTGGGTCCTCTTTGTTTAAGACGATCTGCTTCCTGCAGATTTGAAATGTTATTTCTTTGTTTGTGTGACTCTATTCTATTTCCTTTGCAGGGAATAATCAGGCCAAGAAACACACAGAAGACACCAGGATCAGCTCCACTGATCATTTAGTTTGATATGTTTGTTCGATTATTGATCTGATCTGTACTAATGTATACAAGAATTCATTAAATAAACTGCATTTATAGATCCATTTTTCTCTGCTTACCCAACTCAGATTCAGGAGGCTGTCGTGTCAGATTTTTTTTTTATGTATTGATCACTTTAGAAATTGTGATATCACTTTCTCACTTAGTTAGCCTTAGCCTTATGGTATATCACACACACACACAGTGGGGCCATTGTAAGTTGATGGGAGACAAGGTCATAATTCTCTCTCTGTGAGGAGGAAGGTTTTAAGGATGGGGCTGAAGGTATAGGAAGGTATCTCTCTCCTTTTAGGGAATCTCCTTGCAGACGTCATCTTATGATATGATGCCACAAATCGAATTTCAAAAAAGTTAGGATGCTGGATTAAAAAGAACAATGAATGCAATGATTTGTAATTTGCTACTGTAATGGGTTTATTAAAAAAATAATTTATATTTCACCAAAGATCCATCCTGAAGTGTTATTTTGCTTTGTCAGTGTTGGTTATGTGTATGTGTTTATTTATATATGTTTATTTTCCGTATTTATATTTTATATATTTTGGGAGCTTTTATTTTGTTTGTGTGACCTTTGACTTCCCACGAAGTCACTTCATGTAGTTGCATGCTATTTTCCTCAGTCGCCTATAGTGATGGTAAATTTGATTCTTTTTACTGAATCGAGTTTTAATGAGTCACTCACCAAAGTGAATCTGGTTTTTTTGAGTCATTTGATTCACTGAGTCAGTTGACCAGAGAGTGCAAAAATGTACATTTTCACTTAAACGTAATTTGTTTCTCTTTTCATGTAAATGCTACTGCTAAGATGAGTGATTCTAAAAGAAAACAACTATTTTATAGCGCAAAAAAGAGCAAAAAAAATTCTAAAGGGAACATTTATTTTGTTTATTTTTTTATGTTATTAGTATTTTCCTTAAATTTGTCAAATATATATTTTCTCATCTAAATGTCCACTGAGCTGTGAGCCAGGGGGCGGTAATGCGCCTTAACATTGGTTGCCAACCAAGAAGAAGAAGAAGCTGTGAGCCAGGAGGGAGGGGGTGAGTGAATGGCTGTATCCCAATTCAGGGTCTGCAGCCTTAAAGGCGGCATTTTAAGGCTGATTACGTCACAGCGACGCGACGAAGGCTGTCCCAATTCAAAGGCTGCTCGAAATGCGGCCCTGAAATGCGTCCTTCATTTCCCTGAATTTTAAGGATGTGGCGGTGTAGACTTCGTGGCCCAACATATCCCAGAATGCATAGCGCGGCGGTGGGTGTGGATAATTTTGCTGAAAAAAACGGCGGATGAGGGGCGCCCGAAGAGTAAACTTTAAGTACTGAATATTATGTCACTTATTTATGTGCAAATGTTTAATAACGAAGAACATTAAAACATTACTGTTGGCCACATGTCGGCAAAGTTATGTGACATTAGTGACGTTTGTACTAACTTGGTTTTAAAGCCTTTACTTTAAAATATACGCCGTTCAATAGCTGAGCTTAATCTTACAGAGAATGATCAAAGCTCATGTAGAAACAAACAAACAAATGAACAAAAGATTTTCTCCTTCATTTCTGTCAAACAAAGCTGTATGACACGTTTCCAGCTGTTAGTATCATGGTTGCTAGGCAACCTGGGCAGCGCGATGGAAGCTAGACCGCCCATTTCACAAGCCTCGCACTTCCGGCCTTAGCGGTCTTTGAGTACGCGGCCATGTATTTTTAAAAACAACTGACTAAAACTATAGTTTTTACAATATTTGCATGTCAAATTAACATAATTGTTTTGTTATGAGTATTAAAGTATTTCACTGTTTTTGTTTCCAATATTTGTAGTTTTAACAAATAAATTTGATTATAATCACACATTGATGTTGTAAATATGACAAAAACATTCTGTTTAATAGTTTACAAAAGTTCACTGTGATTGAAACAGAAAAATTGTGTTTTGGGGTTTACTATACATTTCTGTAGGGATTTTACATGGTTTTTATGTCAATTTCACTGCCATCTTTTACAGTGTAGTTCTATTTTCTCCCAGATAAAAATAGGACTATAACACTGTAACACTATATACTCTCTGCCCGGGATTCCCCGGTCACCCCCCATGACTGAACAGTGAACCTGAAAGTAAACTGGTGTTTGTGCTTCAGTCTCTGGGAGTGTTTGCAGTGTGCTGCGTTATGTGTCCGCAGTCTGACTGAGGATTAGACTTAATGGGATTTTTACTGCAGGATGAAGATTCTGCTGCTCCTCTTACTCGGTAAGAAAGGCACTCTGATCCTCTGCATGCATGCATACACACACACACAAACACACACACACACGCACACACACACGTCTGTAACTTGAGGTCATATTGTAACAACGACACTGATGACTGCTGTGTGTATTCTCCTGAATGAAGACCCTCTCTCTGCAGCTTTCACGCAGGGGGGATCAAATCAATCAGGACTTAAATTAATTTCAAATTACTTTCTCATATTTGATAGCTGTTTGGAGCACCACACACACAAAATACTTATGCCTAAATGGTGACTTTATGTATTTAATTATATGTAAACTTTTATGTAATTGTGTTAAGTAAGTACAATGAAAAACGTTTTTCATTGTTTTTCTGATTACTCTGTCACTGTGAATGAATTAAATTATTTAGCTAGATTTTCTTAAGGTGTTTATTTAATATATTGATCTATAAACCATCCATCCATCTCCTTCTGCTTATCCGGGGCTGGGTCGTAAGGGGAGCAGCCTACACAGGGAAGTCCAGACCTCCCCCTCCCCGGCCACCTCCTCCAGCTTGTCCGGGGGAAAACCATGGCATTCCTAGGCCAGCCGAGAGATATAACACAGGAAGAGATTAATTCCAAGCCCAAACCACTAAATCATAATAAAGTGCCTATAAGCACATACATTTCACGGCTGTTTCTGTAGCCACACTATAAAGCTACTCTAACCCTACACATAACATCCCCCAAAAAACCTTATTCAGTCCAGACAGCAAACTCCATTATTAAATTATAGGTTCTAACCTGGCTACTACTACAGGTAGTAGCCAGGTTAGGGTTAGGTAGTTATTGACTAACCCTTCTAATAGTCAATAGGAATGCAGAAATGGACCAGACTCAGGGTGGTCAGGGTAGTTGTAAATGAGCAAGAAATAAAGTAAATACATGAATCTTACCAACTAGCACTGTTCTGCAGTACAATTATGCTTAAAGAAAAAAAATTAAGTGTTTATCAGCTCTGTCAGAACAGTTAAATTATAACCATTATAAACATTGACTAACATCATTGTTTTCTCTCATTCAGACATGTCCTTTCTCCTCAGATATAAAACCACATGAACTAATAGTCATCAAAATGCCTGTGTCAACAGACCAAAAGGCCATTAGGCTGATTGTTCAGTGCAGCACCTGTCAGATCACTGAAGCATCTTCATTTTAAGTCTTTGGATCTTTGAGACAGTTTGTTGGCATTTAGGCTCATCAGCACTTAGGTCACCTATCAGTTCAGGGCTCTAGACTAACTTTTTGCCATGGGCGTACCGGTACGCCAAACTTTAAAAAGTTAGGTGTACCGGCACAAAAGTTAGGCGCACACAAATTTTATAATAATTTATATAATATAATGTGTTTTTCTGGATACACTGTGCTTTTTCAGCTTTCAAAGATTGATGACACCATGTCAGAGCACTGGCTATGAATTTCAGAAGGATCAGACCTTAACTTAACAGAAAAGTTAGCAATAGTTCTTTTCCTATTACAGCTACATCCACTTCTGTCGTGCCTAGGCTGCTCACTAGGGCTGGGTATCATCACTGATTTCTATAATCCATTCGATTCCGGTTTTCAACTTAGCCTCAGACAGTCAGAAATATTATAATTCTGATCATTTATCAGTACTGACTTCATCAGAATTGTGAACATCACAGCAGATGCCTTTGTGTGAAAGTAACTGAGAATAAAACAGAAAAACATGAAGGAGATTTTCCTGGTCTGGCTTTTTATAGCAGATAACCTTAAAAATATTCTGCAATGTTCTGCATATAAAGTTTAAATTTCTTCAGTATTGAACAACAGAAAAAATAGGCTTTCTTGTCCGAGGTCATTTAAGTGAAAAAAAGAAAAAGAAAAGAAAAAGACAGCAGCCGACAGCGCTGTAAACAACGTAGACTGGTGGGTAATAAGCGAATGAATAATACAGAAAACAGAGATTGGAGACGGGAAACTGTTCTTGAAGTAGAGAGAGAGATAGAGAGAGAGCTAGCTGTGCATGGAGTGTGATTTTAATAGTCGTGGAAGCAAAACAGCAAAATTCATGACGACATTGATCAAATGTGAAGGCAGTTTGCTGCTTCTTTTGCTGCTGGCTCGGTGAATTTTGGTTGGAGAGAGACGAAACCTGCAGCTCAGAATCAGCGCAAAAAGACGTAATCACAGCGCGGACCGGACGCATCAGAATCGCTAAGCTCCGACAGCGTGTCCGTCTACGGGCCGTCGGGTGAGAAAGCCGAGAAAGACAAAGCTGATTCTGATGCGTCGGGTCCGCTCTGTGTTTACGTCTTAGTGTGGAATCCGTGTACCTGCTCTCATCTGCTGTTTGGTTGTTGTTGAAATGGTTTTGTGAGCTTTAATCTGAGAATCTGGCGTTTCTGGCAAAACACAGTTATATTTAAAAGTCGATTCAGGATTTAATGAATTGATATCGCTTTATTCAAGCTACTCACCTCCCACTTTCAACTGGACCATGGCCAATCAGAGAGGTCCCGCCCCTGACTATCTCTGATTGGTTTAGTCCACGATAGGGGCATAACGTGTGTCTGTTGTTGACCACAGGGAAGGTTGCAGATTTTTTTTTTTGCTACCCGAACAGTTGGTCACACTGGTGCAACCAAATATTTTTTTTTAGTCGCACCACTGAAAAATTTGGTCGCAAATGCGACCAAATTGGTCGCACTCTAGAGCCCTGCAGTTCCACACTCTTTATCACTACCCCGACATCACATCATCTGGCTTATCCTCTTCATCAGCAGTGTTCGTCAAGTTACATGAAAAAAGTAATCAGTAACATTACTGATTACTTCCCCCAAAAAGTAATCCTGTTACTCAACTGATTACTCATTTTCAAAAGTAATTAGTTACTTAGTTACTTTTTAAAAACATGATTTACAACCTGAATAGTGTTATGGAATAAATATATATTCTTAGTGCTTATTTTCTGTTTATACTGTTTTATAGAGGCCAGTGTAGAAAAACGCCACTTTGAGTTATAAGGTGTGTGAAAGGTCGCAGAGTAATGTCTAAGACAGGAAACTCTGCACGCTTTGTGCAGGCTTGCAGAGTACAGGAAGTGAAACTAGGTAGAGTGCAGCGCAGGAGCTGTTTTGATTGAAACTCTGTGTGACTATGTGTGACGTATAACAGAATTATATTATACCCATTCTTGCTTGCTAGCATCTGCAGCTCTCCTTTTCCAGAAATGTAGAATAAAGATGATTTTTGAGCTTTGACCACACTGAGTTGTGTTTTTTCTCGGTCAGTAAAAGAATATAAAAGAACCGGATTTGATAATAGATAAATTAGATAAATAGATAATTGATAAAGTGATAGATCTTTCAGCCCAGTTCTACTGTCTGCATAATCCATCATACAAAATGTAATCAAATTTTTAAAAAGTCTCTTTTTAATTTTTTTGTATTAGTTTTAATCTTTTAACTTTATGCTTCAAGCAAAAACTAAATTATATGCAACATTCTGACTGGAAGAAATTTGTTTAACATTTAAACCTATTTTCTGCACATTCCAGCACATAAAATAAAATAGGTTTTTGTGTTTACACTCAGTCTTTCAAATAGATGGAAGTGAAACACAGCAGAAAATAAATAAAAATCAAAGACTAGTGGTCCTGTTGCTCCATTTTCACCTGTAAAGCAGGAGTGGGGCAGGCGGAGGTTTACCCTGGTGCAGGTGAGCCGCGGCGGTCAGTGGAAGAATCCGCGAGTTTGTTTGTGAATTTCCCATTACGTGGTAGTGTACCCGGTGCTTGCTCTGAAGTTATGGGGTTTTTCGCTGTAAAAAGAAGTTTTCTTCCCACGCAGTGAACAGCGGACACTAATGTTTTTGTCACTTTCTACAGAATCAAACTCAAAGTAAGGTCAGTACTTCCAGCTTTAAACGCTGCACGCTCATACTCTCTCCGCACTCGATATATGATCCATTCACATGAAAAATTAGAGGGAACATTGGTCATCAGCACTGTTGTTTTTTTTTTAAATCAAGTAAAGCAGGGTGGTCTAAGCGCACTCTCTCTCAGCTTCCTCACCACTGACGTTCTAATGATGGAAAACAAATGGAGTACTTTTAAATAAAGAAAACATTCCAAGTTTTCAAACCTCACAGGAAAATCTCGATAACCAAAAACGCTTTGATGCGATTGTTGTCATCACTGAACTATGCACACAGACTTATAAGAACACACTTCAAGATACACAAGTCTGTTTTGAATTTTGCTTTCTTCTCTAATGACTGTTTTATGAATTCTTTAATCACTTGCAGCTTAAGAGACAGAGAATTAAAGTGGACAGTCCGTGGTTTGTGTTTGACATAAACCCATTGCTGCAGCCAGCGGCAGTACAAAACTGATGCTCTTAGACAGGCTTTTAGTTTCACTCTCCTAAAGTTAGTGGGTTGGCTACCAGCCACCGTCTCATGACTCCATCTTCCCTGTGTTCTGTATGTTGGTTTTAGGTTTCGTTTGCTCAGTTTATTTTTTTTTGTGTCTCGGTTGTTGTTTTGCCTTTTGTTTTGTAGTGTCATCCAGTTTTAATAAACAGCTTGCCTTTTTTTAAAAAATGACTTTCTTTTGCAAGTGTCTGCTTTTGGTTTCACTCTCCACTCCTCACGGTCCACCAGCTCAGACCATGACATAGGCGTGAAAATCTCTCATGCTGAATTGATCACTTGTAAACAGAACCCATCTTTGCATCTGTAGTTAGAGTTAAACTTTCACCTCTTGTGCATGTTGGTCCTCATTCTGTCTCACCTGATGTTACAAAATCACTGCATTCATCTGCTTCATATTTTCTCTCCTCAGTTTCCCAGCATGCCACAGCAGTGGAGGTGTACGAGGGGGCAGAGTCTGTTCTGCTGCCCTGTCAGTTACTAGCTGCTCCCAGTGAGTTCACAGCAGCAGTGTGGGACCGCAAGGACCTCAACATCCCAACAGTCCATGTTCGTGTGAAGAGTGGTGATGATTTGGATGACCAAAACCAGCGTTACACCAACCGAACATCAATGAGTGCTGATGCTCTGCAAACTGGAAACCTCAGCCTCACTCTGAGAAACCCGACAGTCTCTGACAGTGGAACCTACACCTGCATCCTCCGCATCGCTGGACGAGATGTGAGCTGGACTTACTTACAACTGAAGGTCACAGGTCAGAGATGTAGACAGAGGTTAGAGGAGAAGTGAACTCTAAATTTATCAAAATCTGCTGGATGATGTTCAGGTTTTTTGTGCTAATTACAGAACCTCCTCCTCCACCTCCTCCAGTCTGGCCCAAAGTTCTCTCAGCTGTCTTGGTTCCTGTGGTTGTCCTGGCTATTTGCTGTGGTATCGGCATGTTTTGTGGATATAAAAGGCTGAAAAATAAAGAAGGTATGTAGGAGTGTATGTCTGTGTGTTACTCAGTAATTCTATGAAAAATCTGGATGTTTCTATCCCTCATAGTCCTTAGTGTCATTGATCCATTACTTAGTTCTATAGTGTTTCATTCCTTGAGTGTAATATTTCGCAGCACTTCTGAGTTTCATTACCCCTGTTTCTGGTTCTGTTTCTTGATTGATGTTAGTTCCCTTTTGTGATCTCTCTGTTATTTGTATCCCTGCTTCAAAATGAAACTTAAAAGCATCAGGTGACATTGCACATTGCTCATAACAGCTAGGTTCAGAAAGGAATCTGTCAAAGGAAGTGTGCTGATGCTGTGCAGCTCATGTTGTGCTTGGTTGTTCTTTCAGTTCGTGAGGTGGAGGTGTGTTCAGGTGTGAAGTCTGCCAAGCTGCCCTGCAAAGCCACAGTTCACCTGTCTAAGGGAAATAAAGTTGTGTGGAAGGACAGAGATGGCAGGATAGTCCACGTGTATCAGAAACACTCTGAGCAGCCTGAAAAACAGCACAGACGTTACAGGAACCGAACAGAAATGAATGAAGACGCTCTGAAGACTGGAGACCTCAGTCTGACCCTGACATACCCCACAGAAACTGACACAGACACCTACACCTGCACCGCCTACAGCGGGGAGGGAAAAGTCCTGATGGAGAAAAAAGTGGAGCTGAAAGTCAGAGGTCAGTGTTGCAGATGATCCTTATCACAGATTGTGTGTGACAATTTGATGGTTTGGAAGAACCAATGAAGTTATTTGTGGGAAACTGATGGAAGAGAAACTGTTAAATATTAGCAGTTAATGAGGCGGCCAAGCTCAAAGATAAATTTGAACACAGCAGATGCTACGGTTATTCTGTCTAAAATTTTACATTGTTTCATGATCTGAAACATTTATGGGTGACAAATATGCAAAAAAAATTATACATTTATGATTGAAAGTTAATGTAACATATAGAATGAGTTCAGCTGTCAGAGTATCTAGCAATGAGGGGAAATAGATGGTAGGAGTGTGAGAGAGGCTGAAAAGAGGAGAATGGGAGCAAGCTGGAAGGTAAAGGGGAAGAAAGTAGCCAATAGGTAAACAAGAGCCGATGTGCATTACAACAGCTAAGAATGTAAGTAGACTATTGTTAGACATACCTGCCATCTCATCTATCTTTGTGCAAGTTTTTCATTTGTCAAACTCTCCCACAATAACACACAGAGAAAGAAAGAGAGATCATTAATAGAAAGAATTGCGGCAGCTTTTTGTCTTTCACTCATGCTTGGATTTTATATGAATGGTCAGATAAAAGAAGCTGACAACTGTCCACTTGAACAAATAGATACACTGATAAAAAGGCAGTTATAATTTGTATAAAGACCAGGATTGGTCCAAAAACAGGACAAATTGTTTAGTGTCATGAAAAACGTGTTTCTTTGTTGTAGGGTCACACTTCCATGTTTAATATGGTTTTTAACGTTAGATAAGATAACCCCGGTATATACAAAATGCAGTTTTTAAATGCTGATGGATGACAGTGAGCTGAGTTTCTCTTGTTCACAATGAGCTCACCTGAAACCCTGGCTGATTGTGACACCCGTTTTCATATCTTGGCTCATGTGATTAGAGGATCATCAGGGGGTCATTTGTCCCTCTTTAGGGTGTTACTCCCACTGGGTTTAAATCTGGGACTCCCCATCATTTGACCTTTAGAACTGAAGAAGCTTCTCGGATCAGAGGTGAAACGTCTTCAAGCAACTTACCAGATGCTTTTCTTTCCAAGCTCCTTAGACTATTCTGTCTAAGATTAAGAACATTTTATGATCTGAAACATTTATGGGTGACAAATATGCAAAAACAAGAAGAAAGAAATCAATTACTTCATGGTACTGCATGTTAGAAAGCATCTGCAAGTGATTTAACAGAAAAAAACTGGTGGATTAAAAAAGTCAAATGTTTGTCTTTATAGAGCTCATGTTGTGTTTGTTGTCCTCTCAGACTGTCATGTAGAAGTGAAGGACGGGGCGGAGTCTGTCCTGCTGCCCTTTCAAACCACAGAAAACCTGCCTGAAGACACTGAAGTGGTGTGGAAATGCCTTGAACCCAAGTACATGAAGGTCTATGTGTATGAGAACCGCTCTGACCATCCTGACAAACAGGACGACCATTACAAAGATCGAACAGAGATGAAGAAAGACCTGCTGACCACTGGAGACCTCAGTCTGACCCTGAAAAACCCCACGGAGGGTGACAGTGGGAGATACGGCTGTGAGGTCAACAACAAGGAAACCTGGAGATACAAGAGGGTGTGGCTCACAGTCATAGGTTAGTTAGTGAGTTAGTTCATGATTATTCATGTTGGTTTATTTATTTGTTTGTGTGACTCTCTTCTGTTTCCTCTGCAGGGAATAACCAGGCCAAGAAACAAACAGATAACATCAGGATCAGCTCCAATGATCAATCAGTTTGATGTGTTCGTTTGATTATTAATCTGATTTCAAAGAGCAAAGCTCCGTGAAGGACATCATGAATAGACAATGGATGAAGGGTGGAAGATGATTTCACCTGATACTGAGCCCTTTGTTTGTTATTAGTCTCAGTGAGGTCAACAGTCTGTCCTCATATTTGTCTGTTCTCAGTATGATTAGACAAACAACAGTGTCACTTTACTGTTGGCTGGTGTAAGAAATATATCAATATCATCTGCATGTGATGTGAAAGAATGTGAAGCACTATTTATACATTTGTTCAATGAACATTTTATATAGACTAATGTACACAAGTATTCATTAACCCTTTAAAACTGTTAGGAGCGGTAGAACCAGAACCACATAAACTAACGCAATCAATTTTTTTTGCATATAAAACTGGAGGAGTTGTACTTACATCTCATGCCATCAGCTTGTCCTAGGTCATGGTTTCCTTCCACATATAGCTTTGCAAAAATTGCATAAAAAGCACTTGCAGCAACAAAAAACATAATATTCCAGAAACACGCTTTGCCGATCTGATCAGCTGTTCATGACACTTCCTACATTGAAATAGACGTCAGCGCGAACGATGGCATGTCTATGTTACCTGCTCAAAACTGGAAGTAACGTCATTTTCACGGAAATTGTAGGTTGTTTTTTTTTTTTTTTTTTTTACCTTCGACACCTTTAAAGCCTACACTGGTGTTTATAAAAGTCATATTTGACTTTATGCTTTACTGTATAGTTTCTGGGATGCTTAGAACTCAAATTGCTTTGAATAGTGTATTTTGATGCACATGCTGGGCTTTTTTTTGCAAATTTAGATTACAATATTTATTTTCGTTTTTCCTGCAGTATATAAAAATTGGTGTATCTCAAAAATAAAACTATGACGACACTCAAAATAAATTTCTTGTTGTTGGAAACTATTTTGTGCAACTTTTTTGTATTTACAGGTTTGAGGGATAAACATCTGAAATTTCTATAACTACAAATATATGTAAAAAAATGAAGAACAATTTAAAAAAAATTTGTTGTTTATTTCACTTTTTTGCAATTTATGTAGTTACTATGGACTTAATGCATACACATTATTACAATTTGGTCTATAACAGTTGTATTGATGTATGGCAACTTAAATTGCTCTTAAAAATGGCACTACAGCATGTAAAAATATAAAGATAAGCTGTGGCAGACTTCTATGGTAGGTCCTAAAGGGTTAAATAAACAGCATTTATACATCCATTTTCCTCTGCTTACCCAATTCAGATTCAGGAGGGCAAAAGTTGGAGCACATCCTGGACACGCTGCCAGTCTAAAGTTCCTCTCATAGCACATATCGCTCAGTTACTCAGTTCAATTTTATTTATACAGCACCACATCACAACAACAGTCACCTCAAGGCACTTTATATATTAAGGTAGACCCTAAAATGTTACATATTTTGAGAAAACCCAAAAATCATATGAGCAAGCACTTTGGCGACAGTGGGAAGGAAAAATTCCCTTTTATCCATTCTTTATTTGTCAAGGGATTATACAGACTTGTACACATTATATGCATCTTACATGACATTAGATTTTGCAAACCAATTTGGCTTTTATTTTAAACCAAAGAGCTTGTCACAGTCTGTGGTGGCAGACCGTGAGTTGCAGGAAAAAGCAGGCCCAAATACAGGACTCTTATGATGAACAGTGAATTCATTACCAATGAATGAATGAGGCAATGAAGAACATTATATACAATCCCAGCACTGTGGCCACCTTGGCAATTTTCCCTGAATCCCCACACAGAGAGCGTGTCCATGAAAAAGCTGAAATAAGCACCTCCAAAAAACTGAACTCTTGTGAAAACACACTCAGCTCCCGACTCGAGTTTAGACTGACTGGAGCTCAGTCACACTGTGCTTTTGGTGCATTTTAACCATTCATATTGGATATTACAGGAAGTAACACCTGCTTATGAGTAAACAAATGGCTTTGATTTTGACACTGTGATTTCCATGCCACCATAAGATTTAGCACGAATAGAAGGTTATCTGGCACCTCAATGCCTTATTTGGAAACTGAACATTGTTTAAAAGTATGACAGAGAAAAGAGTATGTATGCATCCAGGTACGCACAGGCTCACTCCTGGTGGCTGCGTGTCGAGGCCTGGAGCCTGGGGCTTGCTCGGGCCCCTTCGGGGGTGGGGTGCCCTCGGCCTCTTGGCCTGGGGCTTGGTCACTCTGGCACAGCTGGCTGCCGGCGGAGCTCATGGGCACGTCACTGCAACCCCCCCAAGCTTATGCTCTGAGGCTGCTGAGTGACCCCTCATCTGGGACTTCGTGCCCTGGAGGACGGGGCTGTGGAAAAACTAGTCCATGCATTCATCTTTAGCAGGCTTGATTACTGTAACAGCATCTTTACAGGTCTACCTAAAAAATCAGTCAGACAGCTACAGCTCATTCAGAGCTCTGCTGCTCGAGTCCTCACTAAGACCAAAAAAGTGGACCACATCAGTCCAGCTCTGAGGTCTTTACACTGGCTGCCTGTCCGTCAGAGGATAGACTTTAAAGTTCTGATGCTGGTCTATAAAGCTCTGAATGGTTTAGGACCAAAATACATCAGTGACCTCCTGACCCAGTATGAACCTTCCAGGTCCCTCAGGTCATCTGGATCCGGTCTTTTATCAGTTCCCAGAGTCAGAACCAGACACGGAGAAGCTGCATTCAGCTTTTATGCTCCTAATATCTGGAACAAACTCCCAGAAAGCCTCAGATCAGCTGAAACACTCAGTTTATTTAAATCCAGGTTGAAGACTCACCTGTTCTCAGCTGCATTTGAATAAAACACCAAATCCACACTGTTTTACTTTTAAGCTTAAATTTCAAAACTTACATTTTAACTACTGATTTTATCTACTGTTTTTTTAAATCAATTTTAAATCATGCTTCTTATTTGTTTTTGTTTTTTAATGTCTCTGTAAAGCACTTTGAATCACCTTGTTGTTGAATTGTGCTATATAAATAAACTTGCCTCGTGGGTCTTTCACTGCAGACCAATCAGACTCTCCTACGAGGCCTGCTGACAAGGATAGCAAGTAGCTCAGACACCAATCAGGAAACAGTCCAGTACATCAAGAAGAAGCTTAGTGAGAATCTGTCTGTAGAGAAAAGCATCAATCTGTTTCACTGTCTGAATGAACTGAATGATCGTTCTCTAGTGGAGGAGATCCAACAGTCCCTGAGATCAGGACGTCTCTCCACAGATGAACTTTCTCCTGCTCAGTGGTCAGCTCTGGTCTTCATCTTACTGTCATCAGAAAAAGATCTGGATGTGTTTGACCTGAAGAAATACTCTCTTCTGAGGCTGCTGCCTGTGGTCAAGGCCTCCAACAAAGCCATGTAAGTAAACATTGTGAAATTAATTGCCTGCACTGCAGTCACATAGTATTTGCAGGAAATATTTTCCTTCTTCCTGATTTCTTGTTTTTTCCCTATTTGTCACACTTTTAAATCTTTCAGATCATCAAACAAATTACAATATTGGACACCGGCAATTCAAGTAAATACAAAATGCAGTTTTTCAATAAACTATAAAAAATGACATTTTATAATAAATGAATCTTTCAAATTACTGTGGAGGAATTTTGACCCTACAGTATTGTTCTAATTAAATGTTTATACAGTGTACTGTAGTCAGCGAAATCTACAGAAGAAACATATCAGTATACATCCTCCTTCATTACAACCTAATTAATTTAAATACTTTTTAAACATTTTTGCAAGTGACATGGAGCTTAAAATTTGACATGTTTATTTAGGGAACAAAAGCACACACACACACACACACACGCACACACAGAAAGTTATTTGCAAGTGCTTGACATGGCACTTTCTTTAATTGTTATGGTTCTGGGGCTGTGGCCCAGTGTTTTGATTATGTATTATTGTTTATTTGTCTGTTTTCTTCTTGGTTCATGGTTACTGGTGTTTTGGTTTCTGTTCTGTATTCCTTTGCTTGTGGAGTCCTTTGCCCCTCATTTCACTCTGGTCTCTGTACTCTGTGTTCCCTCAATTCTCTGTCAGTGTTGTGTCCCTTTATTCAGTCTGTGGATTTCCTGTTTTATTTTGAAGGTCTGTCTCATGTTACTGTATTCTGTATTACTTCCTTGTCTTGTCTTGCCTAATAAGTCCCAACTATCTGTATACCTGTTCCACGTTTACTCATCCTGCCAGTTTATTTTATTTTAGTCCCTGTCAGTCAGTACTTGTTGTTGCATTGTTAACGTCGATTCTCCCTTATGCTGTGTCTCTCCTGGTGTTTTCATGTGTATTTTGGTTCTAGCTCTCCAGCTTATGTTTGTTTGGCTTTTCCCTAGTCAGCAATAAAGCTGCTTTTGAGTTCACATTTTGCCTCTATGAGTCCAGCGTATGGGGTCCTCTTCTCCTGCCTGCGGAGCGCAGCATGGTCTTAATAGAAAGTGTTAGAGAATTGTGGATCAATATGATTGTCATTGTGCAAGATGTTTAGATCTTTAGCAGAGTGATTACATCTTTAGGATGAATGCTGACTTCGGTTTCCTACACAGACACACAGACACATATCACTGATCACATCACATGCTCATAGAGACACACACATCAGATGTTCTCTGTTGCAGACACACATGACACATGTTCACATGTGAGTGTTTTATCTGTTGCATGAATAATTCGATGTTTGTGCGACCAGAGAGTTATTGAAAGGCTGCGGGGGAGGCTAGCTCTTTGGAGTTGTCTGGGATCAGGTGAGGAGCTTGCAGCTCCAAGACCCTGGTCCTATCAGCTCCCCTTGCAAGTTAAAATGGATTGAGCTTTGTCTTGCTTTCTTCATAGGAATAAGTCTAAACCAGCAGGGCCTGCGAAGCGCAGACCTAACAGAAAGTGCTGAGTCCCTGGACCAGTCCATCTAACCACGCTTTCATGCATAGTGGTCACTACAGTGGACAGCTATTCAAAGGCTGTTTTCTTGTATTTGTGTCAGTGTTCATGGTGTACTTGCACATAAACCAACCTGTTCTCACTCCCGACGCGTAGAATACCTAAACTTCTTATGCTGACGCTAAAGGTACCCTTCCACCTTTTTATGAATCGCTGTGGGTGGTCAGTTCATTCCAATATGAACCCATTTGCGGCGATAAGACACGCTTCTTCTTTTTTTTTTTTCCTGCCTGTCCTGTTTGGCTCTTTCGCCATCAGAATTATTGTCTAAAGGCGAAAAAAGATGCCCAACAGATTTACTTTACCAAATGGACCATCCCAGCGTTGCCGTAATAGTCTATTTGATTCACCTTTTATTGTTTATTTTATTTTATTTTATTTTCACTTGTTAAATACGGGACAGACTTGACTGGGGAAAAGAAAGAGGGAAAGAAAAACAGCGGGGAAGAGGAACGGTGATAAAGGGCAAAAAACAAAAACCAACAAAATAAGCAGACAAAAAATACATATATCAATCACCTGATCACCTGTTGAGAAAGAAAAAAAGAGAAAACAAGCAGAAGAAAAAAAAGAGCAACATAATAAACAACATCATCATGATCTATGGGAATGTAACAGTAAAAACGAAATATTAAACATTATTGTGCAGCACGTAAGATCGACAGCGCACAGTGTGCTTTGAGGTAGGAGCCAAAAAGGGTGTAGTTTGTGTGTGTGATCACCCGTGTGTACACCTGTGAGCATGAGCGCGCTTGTTTTTAAAAGGTTCCTTCATGTAATGATTAGGGGTGCAATGATATTCGTATCGATATTGAACCGTTCGATACAGTGCTTTCGGTTCGGTACGCATATGTATCGAACAATACAAAATTTGTAATTTATTTTATCAACTTTCCTTCTGACGATGCTGTCTGTGTTGAGCGCTCAGTGAATCTGCGTTCGACTACTCCGCCTAGGCTGCACTGTCGAGCGCAGATCCACTGAGCGCTCAACACAGACAGCATCGTCAGAAGGAAGAGCGCAGGGCAAGCTAGCGAGACAGAAGTTAAGCTCTCCTTGCAACATGGCAAATTGAACCTCCCCCACCCTCATTCAGATGTGGCGTTTGGAATTATTTTGGTTTTCATGTGACGTATGACCCTGATGGTAAGCGCGTCATGGACTAAAGTAAAACAGTATGTTGGATGTGCCACGCAATGCTCAATTACATGGGTGGGAGCTAGTGTGTTAGCGCAGTTAGCTCGTTAACGTGTTGGCCGTCTAGCCCCATGCACGGGGCGATCCGCGGTAGCTCGTTAACGGAGATTTGCCGTGTTGTGGTGTTAACGTCATTTCAAGGAGATTAACCTGGAAGCACTAGTGGGAACACAACGAATATGACTGCACATTTACGCCGACATCATCCTAGTGCAAAGACAAGTGGAAGCAGACAAAAACAACAAGCATGCATGCTACAAACTTTACCCGAGTCATTTAGACAGCCGTTAGCACAGGATTCTCCTTATGGGGACCTGATATGTTTAATATGCTGCTGAGAATATAGCCCAGAAGAAGCGTATAGTATAGCTTTTATTTTGGAAAGAGACATTTCTCTGTAATAAACTCTCTTTTCCAAAGATGAGTGATTCCTCAATCAGATACAGGGCTCGCATTATCGCTCGCCCGACGTCCCGGGGCTAGCGATTTTTCCAGTCGGGCTACCAAAATCTATCTCTGCCCGTCGGGCTATTGTAGGAAGGAAAAATATATGTCAATGCTTTTGCATTCTTTCGGAAATGTAGCTGGGTAATTATGTCATTGGCATCGGTGAGCCACTGTCAACATGTGACATATTGAAATCGCGTTTGAATTTGTGCTTGTTTTTTGCTTTCACTTTGCAATCGCACGAACTGTGTATAGAGAGCGACAGTACTGATTGGTGAGCGATGATAATTTGCGCACCAATTCCTCTGACATCGTCTTATCAATCGTTAGCTTACTATGCAAACATGACAAGTGAAATCTCCCGCAGCAAGCTTAAACATGTGAGAGGTTGATCGCGCAGAGAATCGCTGAGCGTTATGTGAGTGCCTGTGTAAAAGCAGCAGGATATATATTTTAGTTCTGCTGAGCCAAATAAGACAGGTCAGGGTGAAGAAGTGACAGCCAAAGAAAAGCTTACCACAAAACGGAAAAGTTATGACAAATCAGACTATAAGGCAAAAAGAAAGTGCAGCTTTATGGTTTCATGGACAAAATAATTTCTGTGGCTGCGATATGATGAGCTATATAACCAGGGGTGCACATAAGTGGTCCGCAGGTGTGCATTCGCTGTCAAAATAAAAAACACGCACAAGGGTTAGGGTTAAATTTAAAAACTGTACTTTTGAGTTAAAATATATATTTATAATTTTAATAAATGACGAACCGAACCGTGAATTTTGTGTATCGTTGCACCCCTAGTAATGATCTGTTAGAGGGTGTGGGGGGGCCACTGCCCCGTCCTCCAGGGCATGAAGCAGGTATGGAGGAGATCAAAACTCCAGACATCCAGAGGCCCTCAGAACACAAGAGACCAAGGAAGACCAACAGAGGGGCAGCTGTGCCACTATCCCAGAAAGAGCTGAGGAGAGTCCCAGATGAGGGGTCACTCAGCAGCCGCGGAGAAGAAGCCAGGGGGGGGTTGCAGTGACGCGCCCGTGAGCTCCGCCGGCAGCCAGCTGCGCCAGAGTGACCGAGCCCCAGGCTGAGAGGCTGAGGGCACCCCACCCCCAAAGGGGCCCGAGCGAGCCCCAGGCTCCAGGCCCCGATAAGCAGCCACCAAGGAGTGAGCCTGTGTGTACCTGGACGCCCACCCCCGGACACAAAGAACCACCAACGCACCGATGTCTGAGGGTGTCTGCCACTGGCAGGGGGAGTGGTGGGGGGAGATAGGCCTCCATACCTTGGAGGACCTGGGATGTCCCCAGAGAGGTGGCGTCTGATACCCGACCTGACATATAGACACAGACATACAGGCACACACAGATACAAACATCCATTCCCACCCTCATGCTCTCATATGCAATTACTCAACACTCACCCAACGTGGAGACAGACATAAAGAGACACTGTACACACAATCACACTCCCCAAGCGTACTCTAAGCCCCGGGTCTAGGTATCCTTGCCCCTGGAGGGGGAAACTGCACCCAGACCCAGGTAGTGTTACCCTTTTCCCTGCGGTGGGGAGATTTATTTATTTATTCTAAAATAATAATCACTGAATACTATCATCCTAATACGAAAGTAAACTGGCCAGGTGTTTAATGATGTAATTACAAACTTGCAAATTTTATTTGTTTTATTATTATTAATATTATTAATATTTTTTACAAATTACAATATTTATCTACAGTGCGCCTTTAGCGACACGTCAACAGGTCTTAAGCAAGCCAATTGGATGGTTTTTACTGCAATGCATCTTGGGATTTGTAGTAAATGTATGTTTCAAGTTAAGGTCCTGCCCTGATGTGATTTTTTAACACGAGGCAGATCCTAGCTAAGTAAGTTGTGATAAACTGTTGGTAATTTGCATGTTCACCAAAATATTAATCAGCTGATATCAAACTTGAAATGTTTTCACAGAACAATATATGTACCAAGAGAACTACTTCTGCAAAAGGTCTGTGAAGGTTCTCAGTCATCCAGGTCATCGTAGTCAAAGGAGCTTGCAAAGAAAAGCGTCTGGACTTCTTTAAGTTACTTGAAGACGTTTCACCTCTCATCCGAGAAGCTTCTTCAGTTCTAAGGTCAAATGGTGGAGAGTCCCAGATATAAACCTTTTGTGATTTATTCTCATGTGTAAGACACTTGCTTGGCAACCCAGCTAACGTTAGTACTGCTCTATTTTAGCAATGCATCTTTTCTATAATTAATTCAGTATTTTTAACCCTATTCTCGTAATTAACTCAATATTAATGACTTTAATCTCGTAACTGACTTTTTTTTTCTAAATATGGTGTAAAACTGCCTCGTAATATTATTTATTTCTATGGTCAGAAATTATTTTTGTAATCTTCTCACCAAAACAGACCAGAAATAATCCCTACATGTTCCATCTTCATTTGCAGGAATGAGAAAGCCAAAAACCAAACCATGCCCTTCCTGTCAGGCTCCAAACACCTGCAACAGGAAGATGTACAGTGGATGCCTGGGCAGCCTGAAGCCATGAAGTAAGAAACTAACAAGACATGAATATACACATAAAATATTTATTCATAAAAGAGCATAAATAAAAAAGTTATTCACGTCAGAATAACATCGTCACACTAAAGACATCAAACTAGAAAAAACTTCAACTATTTTAATTTAAGCTACCTCTGATTTTTAATTTAATTGGCTATTAACTGAGAGACAAAACATTTCAAGATGGATAATTTAGAACAGTTTAGAATAGAATAGAATAGAATTCAACTTTATTGTCATTGCACATGTCACAGGTACAAGGCAACGAAATGCAGTTTGCATCCATCCAGAAGTGCTTTAGCCATGATACAGATATATTACAATATATATTAGCAATAACATAGATATGTAAGTATATTACAGAAATGGGTCTATTATGGTCAAGGTCAAGGTAACTTTATTTATACCCATAGGCAAGGTAAATTTGCTTTACAGAAAAAAATGACAGCATTTGGCATCCCTTTAAAAACACACATACCTAGTAAAGATATAAACCTCACTGTGGCACATATATAGTAATTTTAATATTTCGAATCAAAAACAGTTCTTATTTAATTCAGTGACAGCAACGGGGACAAAGCTATTTTTATAACGCTTTGTCCTGCATCTCGGAAATAGAAACCTCCGTGCTGAGGGAAGAAGCTGAAATTCACCCCTTAGACGATGGGAACCACTTTTAAGGATTGATAAAGCCATCCTCTGTACCTGCTTAGAGTACAGGGAGGCTAAACAAGACTGTGGCTCACCTATCAGACGACTGGACCATCTCACTATCTGATTTAGAGAGTTTTTCTCTGTGACAGAGGTCTGACCGAACCACGCCACCAAACAAAAGGATAAAACAGACTCAATAAAAGAACGATAAAACAAAGTTAAAATTTTTTGGTCAATGTGGAAATGAGCAAGTTTCCTAAGACAATAAAGGTGCTGGTGACACTTTTTACAAACTGATTTGCAATTTTGATCAAAGTTCAGTTTTTCATTGATTATGGTCCAAAGATATTTATATGATTGCACTTGCTCTATTTTCTGACCTTTAATTAAAGTGTCTGCGTGCCCATTTTGTTGTTTCCTAAAATCAATCACCATATCTTTTGTTTTAGATATGTTCAGCTGGAGATAAGACTCCTCACACCACTGAACAAAGTCATCAATGACTGGACCGTGGTTAGTTTCACCCTCTTTCAGTAAGCTGACAATAACAGCAATATTTAATGATGGCCCTGTTTTCATGTCTGCTCTGACACATATTTGTATAGAGAATGAATAATAAGGGAGATAAGACGCACCCTTGAGGAGAACCTGTGGAGGAGAACACTGGGTCAGACAGAACCCCATTTATTCTAACTCTTTGTGACCTGTCAGTTAAAAAATCTAAAATCCGGCCCACCAGGTTTTTCCTGATTTCAAACTGTTCTAAAAGTCTTTTAATTAAAATATGGGGCTGTATTGTATTACAAGCCGAAGAAAAATCAATGAAAAGAAGTCTTGCAAAAGTCCCTTTACTCTCTACATGTTTAAGAATCAGATTTAATAAAGTCAAAAGTGCGTCCTCCACTCCTCTATTGGGCCTGTATGCAAACTGCATTGGATCCAGCTGATGTTCAGTCTCTTTCATAATCACATTTCTGATGATGATGTTTTCAAAGACTTTCATTACAACTGAAGTGAGGCAACAGGCCTGAAGTCGTTTAGAATTGTTGGATGACTAGATTTAGGGACAGGAACCACGACTGCTTCTTTCCAAAGAGAGGGCACATGTTGTGTTTGCAAGGATTTATTAAAAATAACCTGAAATATAGGACTGAGTTCATCAGCACAAGATTTAATTAGGCGGCCACTAATATTATCAGGACCCTGGCTCTTGTTCACATTGACTGTATGAAAGGCCTTTTTGACATCGCTGAGTTCAATGATAACGTGCTGAGTATCTCTCAGTTTCTGTTTCAGTTCCAAAATATCCTCGCTAAAATCAGAAGAACTAAAACGAGCATAAAACATATTTAAAGCGTTTGCAAAATCTCTGTCTGAATTAAAACCATCTAAAATGATCTGACTGCTGCTCTGGGGATTTTGAAACCCTGCTATGGTTTCATACAAGTCCAGGCAGACCCAAAATTTTTGCAGCAAATTTGCTTTCAAGAAGGTTTTTGTAGCTCTGTTTTGCTTTCAAGATCTCGATTTTCAGTTCCTTGGTGGCTGTCTGAAAATCAGTAACAGCCCCCTCTTTAAAGGCCTGTCTCTTTTTCCTTAAACAGGATTTGACGCTTTTAGTGACCCACGGCTTATTGTTAGCGTAGACTTTAACGCGCTTACGGGGTATAATCATATCTTTACAAAATACTGCATAAGAGCTAGTGACATCCACCAAAGCGTCGAGATCATCTCCACAAGACTGAATGAAAACTTCCCAATCTGTACACTTAAAACATTCCTGCAAGGTAAGCACAGATTCTTCTGACCATATGTCAACATCCTTAGTCTTTGTCTTCTCTCGTTTTAAGACAGTTTTATAGATGGGCAGAAGATGCACACAGCTATGGTCAGAAGATCCGAGGAGGAAGCGGGAGGGATTTATAAGCATTCTTCACCGATCCGTAACAAAGGTCCAACATTTTATCCCGTCTGGTAGGACAGGATACATATTTATACAGATCGCCCAAAGTTGATTTAAGAAAGACATGGTTAAAGTCCCCCATTATGAAGTTTGGTGCGTCAGGAGAGAGCGCCTGCAGCTTCTGCACTACGTCTGAAATGATGCCGCAAGTGGAGGCGGGGTGAGCCCTCGGGTGAATGTAAACTACGGTAGTAAAAAGTTGTGGAAACTCACGAGGGAGATAAAAAGGGCGCAAAGGGCAGTTCAACATCTGGTGTACAAATACACTCTCTAACAGTCACAGCGCTACAGTAACGTTTGTTCACATACAAGCATACTCCCCCTCCTTGAGATTTCCCTGTTACCCGTGCATCCCGATCCCGGCAAAAGGGAGCTCCAAAACCGTCAATTGAAAAATCGGCGTCCTGATCCAGCTCCGTCAGCCATGTCTCGGAAAAAGCCATTACACAGCTGTCCCTGAAGTCTTTCTGGAACCTGACGTTTCCCTGGAGTTCATCCAGCTTGTTCCTAAGAGACTGAGCATTTCCAAGGATAACAGAGGGCAGGGGAAACCAACTGATCTGTTGTCTCCTCAGACGCAATTTAACACCTCCACATCTCCCTCTGGTACGTTATAATGTACACGGTATGAAGTATGTTATGAATATGCTATAACTATAAGTATGTGCAGGCTGTAGTGAGTACAAGCTTTGTACAGGCTATGAACAGGATATAAATATGAAAAACTATACAGAATATGAAATTTAAAAAAATAGACAGAAATATGAGATATACAGTTATACAGAAATGTGAACTATGCAGGTTATAAACAGTGTAAAACATCAACTGATTGAATGCATGAATCTGAAAATGTGTTTCTGAGGGAGAGAGACAGACATGTACAGACTGAACTATCTGTTAGACAGTCAGTGTTTCTCTCACAGGGGGACACTCTTTACACTCCACTCAGCACAGGGACACCGAGGAACCAAACCACAGTCCAAACCCAGGATAAACAGGTTCAGTGAATGTGGTGTTGAAGGTGTGGAGGTGGATCAGAGTGTCAGAGGAGACTCTGTAGAAGGACAGAGTGCCAGCAGGACAGTCCACATACACTGCTACTCTGTTAGAGACAGAGAAGGAGGAGGAGGAGGAGGAGGAGACAGATTCTGATGTCTGGTTATGATAGACGGAACCAGGACGACCATCATAGCATGAAAGACTCCAGGACTGATCATTCCATCCAAACGCACAGTAATCACTGTCTCCTTTCCATCCGATTCTTCTGTAACTCACTGATATAAAAACTCTTCCTCTCCACTCGACCTCCCAGTAACAGCGACCAGTCAGACCAGTTCTACACAGCAGCTGGTAACAGCCATCAAATCTGTCTGGATGATCAGGATATGACTGAACCTCCTCCACATGTGTCACCATCCTGTTGTTATCAGACAGTTGGAGGTTTGTGTGAACTGTGTTTGTGTCGATTGTGAGTTGACAGGAATCTGATGGAGAGAACAAACACAATCCAGCTGCAGTTATTGATCCATCATCTGTTCATTGATTGACACTTTGATGATGACTCCTGACATCAGAGATGTGAATGAGTGATGTGACAGTTTGAAGATGGTTGAATGTGTGCTGCTTTGTTTTCATGAATCACATTAAAACACACTTACACTTCCTCAGACCTGGTCTCAACCATTGGACTCCAGCAGGCTCCACCCTGAAAGGAGGAGGGGGGTCAGAGCAGCACAGTCTCTTTCAGCATGCACACATGGACATTACATGGCTCTCATACACATACTATTAGACACTGATAAAGGAACAGGCCAACATTTTCACAGTTACACTTCAATCCATATGTGGATCAAACTGCTAATAAGTTGGACTGATCCTGTATCTGTCTGTACACAGCTGTATTGAATGAAATATGAATGATTCAAACTCTGACCTTCATTATCTTAATATTCCTCTTCTGTTTAGCTGGGGAGGAAACTGGCCTGCATTTGCTGTCCACCAGAGCTTATCTTTATATTTTTACATGCTGTAGTGACACTTTTTGTAGCATTTCAAGTTGCTCTAAATTAATACAACCATTATATTCAAAATTTTGGTAATATGAATGCATTAAGTCCATACTAACTATAAAAATCGCAAAACAGGGCAATAAACTACAAAAAAATTGATCGTTTTTGATTATTTGACTTATTTGTACGTAGAAATTACAATGCAATATTGTAAAAAAAAAACAAAACAAAAAAAACCCCCAACAACAACAAAAACAACAACAACAAAAAACAGCTTATGCATCAACATAAACTATTTCCACAGTGAAATTTGAGTTCTAAGCATGCCAGAAACTATACAGAAAAGCCAAAAATGACTTTAAAAACCACCAGTATAGGCTCATAAAGGCCCTAAAGAGAAAAACTAAATTTTAAGTGAATGCAGCACCGGCTTCCGCACTATGAGCATCATGTTAGCAAAGGTAGGAGAGCCAAGCACGAAAGACGGCACCGCAGAAAACATTTTTTCGGCGAAAGATTAACAAGTTAACATAGCTGGACTAGCCATCGGACATTTGCATGGTGGGCTGATGACTTATTTATTTTTTTTGTAACGGCATGAACAATGAGAGGTGGTGGATTGGCCAGATGCTGGCCGATTTGTAAAAATAACTCAGTTGTTTGGTGGTGGCTATGGCGGAGCTTCCACAGAGGCAACAGGTGGATGAGGAAAGGGGAGGCAGGAGGAGCAGAGACCCAAGGTGGCCGCCGGTCCGAGGTTCAGGTGAACTGAACTTCAGGTAAGTTATGACCTGCAGTCTATCTGAGTCAGAAATAAACCAAGTTTGGGTGGAGTTTATTTTCGTTGTGCTGACTTTTTACAGTCAGTTACAATAACTCGTACTGCGTGAGCTAGCATGACGGAGTTTCTATACAGCTGTTCGGTTGCTATGATGTTACTGATAGTGAACTTTATTTTATTCATAATGTTAGTTAGTAGAGTGTCCAATGGCTCCTTAAAAAATGGAATGGTCCCTCATTCAGAGAAAATATTATGAGTTTCGTATTGAGCTGAGAAGAGACGCAGTTTGTCCCGTACTTTAGCTAGAATGGAAAAAGACACGAAGCTGGATTTATTCTGTCTTTACACTGCACAGCTGCCTCTTCTCTCACCCCCCACCCTCTTCTGTTGCTACTTCAATCATGAAACTGATCAATGATCAGTTAATCGGCTTTTCTCTCTTGTTTATCGCCCACTTTGCGCCAGAAACAGGAAACCAGCGGCTGTCGCACTAAACAACAGCAGAACATTTAAGCTTGATCAGCTGTTGTTAGAATTTATTTAATATTAATTTCTAGTATCAGCTGATGTTTGCTGGAGCCACAGCTGTAAAAGCTGCTGGTCATGATGTCGGTTTGGATATGTGGTGAGATGGAAACATGAGGATGAAACCAGGAGATGTCCTTACTGAATCATCAGAGCTGAACAGGTGATGGAGAAACAGGTTTACCTTCTAGGTGACATGAATGAGTTGAAGGGAAGTTATGAACTGTTTCTGAGAGACAAATAACACCAGGATCCTTTTTTTATGTAGCTGACAGCTGGTAACTGTGCAGGGGCGGGTCTAGCAAAGTGTTGCCAGGGGGCTAGGTAGGACATTAACAGGGAGAGGGGGGCACAAAGAAATACTTTTCTTTCTTATTCTCATTTAAAATATCTAGCTTTTATTAAATAATTATCTGAATCTTGCGAACAAAGTTTTTATCTGATGAAAAATGGATAGAAATCATACATACACCAACAAGACTGTACATCACTGTCACAACAGCGATTGTTTTCTATGGGCTCAAAATGTGGTCATAAATATTTTGTACTTGTAAATCAGTTTCGTATGTGTAAAAAGAATTTGTGTGTGCGTAAAAAAGATTTGTGTGTGGACTTAGCCAAAAAAAAAACCTGCAAGTTAAAAGTACGAATTTTGACCCTATTTTTCTTCCTTTCATCTGATTGGTCAATGTCATGTCAATCACACATGTAACAATCCAATCAGAGAACAGATGGGTTTGGCTGTCGGAGGGGCGCTTTTTTGAACTGCAGGTCCTTGAAGGGTAATACAGTTTGAAGCTGGAGGATCTCTATATAAATATTCGATAGCAGCTAGGTCCGCTAACTTTCAGTAGCTGTTGAAAGGATAAAGTTGTGCTATATCAGTGGTTAGAAATACCATTATTACTTTAGGATTAGTTTAACACAAAGTCAGGGCTGACCCGGGACCATTGCTGTGAGTCACAGTGCGCAGCATAAAAGTCCTTTCACATCAGACGCAGGATGTGCTGCTAATGCTAACTAAAAGCAAAGGATCCAGAATTTGTTGTGCTGGCTGCTGGGCTCTGTGGGTTTTTGCAGCAGCTCTACCTGTACTAGATGCACCTGCTCCTTGTCGTTTCTATCTCTGACTTTATGTCCTCTACAAGAGTTTCTGTTTTTCTTGCTAGTTCTTCAAATGTTCAATAAAAACATGTATGCTAATTCATAACGAAGAAAGCTTTGTAATGAAGACTGTCATTTCCAAAACACTGCCCCCCGCGGTCCGCAGTGCTGTTGAAAAGGCTGTGGAAGTCCCTATATTAAACACGTAGACCTGTGACACAAAAATCACCAAACTTGGATGACCACAGACTGTTTTCCTTCGTGGTGATGAAGGAAAACGCTGGGTTGACATGTAAAAGGGCATTTATTCCCTTCAAGGACCTGCAGTTCAAAAAAAGTGCCCCTCCGACAGCCAAACCCATCTGTGCTCTGATTGGATTGTTACATTTGTGATTGACATGACATTGACCAATCAGATGAGAAGAAGAAAAATAGGGTCAAAATTCGTACTTGTAACTTGCAGGGGTTTTTTTGGCTAAGTCCACACACAAATATTTTTTACACATACAAATCTTTTTTACACATACACACATTCTTTTTACACATACAGAACTGATTTACAAGTACAAAAATATTTATGACCACATTTTGAGCCCATAGTTTTCATTCAAAGGCTTTAATACCTGGTGGGCTGGTCTCTAGTCAAAATGCCCAATTTTTTGTCCCAGTCCAGCCCTGCAGGTTAATACTGGCAGTGTCACCATGCCAGCTGACTGTATTTCATCATCAGCCAGTGTTGTTCTTTATACATCAATATTACCAAAGTTTACCATAAGGCAGCATATAAAGTATTTACTTGCTTTCAGGTTTCATTCAAATGTTAGTCTTTTCATTCGTTTCCCCACTTTTTTCCTGTTTCAAAATCAAACACCAGTTTGTGAGAAGATTATCTTCTTTTTCTAATAGGCATTGGTTTTGCATTGGCATTGGCTTATTTGCCAATTGTATGTTAAAAATGTTTGTATTTTAATATTCAAAAATGTTTTTGCCCAAAACATATGTGCACTATACAGGGAGTGCAGAATTATTAGGCAAATGAGTATTTTGTCCACATCATCCTCTTCATGCATGTTGTCTTACTCCAAGCTGTATAGGCTCGAAAGCCTACTACCAATTAAGCATATTAGGTGATGTGCATCTCTGTAATGAGAAGGGGTGTGGTCTAATGACATCAACACCCTATATCAGGTGTGCATAATTATTAGGCAACTTCCTTTCCTTTGGCAAAATGGGTCAAAAGAAGGACTTGACAGGCTCAGAAAAGTCAAAAATAGTGAGATATCTTGCAGAGGGATGCAGCAGTCTCAAAATTGCAAAGCTTCTGAAGCGTGATCATCGAACAATCAAGCGTTTCATTCAAAATAGTCAACAGGGTCGCAAGAAGCGTGTGGAAAAACCAAGGCGCAAAATAACTGCCCATGAACTGAGAAAAGTCAAGCGTGCAGCTGCCAAGATGCCACTTGCCACCAGTTTGGCCATATTTCAGAGCTGCAACATCACTGGAGTGCCCAAAAGCACAAGGTGTGCAATACTCAGAGACATGGCCAAGGTAAGAAAGGCTGAAAGACGACCACCACTGAACAAGACACACAAGCTGAAACGTCAAGACTGGGCCAAGAAATATCTCAAGACTGGTTTTTCTAAGGTTTTATGGACTGATGAAATGAGAGTGAGTCTTGATGGGCCAGATGGATGGGCCCGTGGCTGGATTGGTAAAGGGCAGAGAGCTCCAGTCCGACTCAGACGCCAGCAAGGTGGAGGTGGAGTACTGGTTTGGGCTGGTATCATCAAAGATGAGCTTGTGGGGCCTTTTCGGGTTGAGGATGGAGCCAAGCTCAACTCCCAGTCCTACTGCCAGTTTCTGGAAGACACCTTCTTCAAGCAGTGGTACAGGAAAAAGTCTGCATCCTTCAAGAAAAACATGATTTTCATGCAGGACAATGCTCCATCACACGCGTCCAAGTACTCCACAGCGTGGCTGGCAAGAAAGGGTATAAAAGAAGAAAAACTAATGACATGGCCTCCTTGTTCACCTGATCTGGACCCCATTGAGAACCTGTGGTCCATCATCAAATGTGAGATTTACAAGGAGTACACCTCTCTGAACAGTGTCTGGGAGGCTGTGGTTGCTGCTGCACGCAATGTTGATGGTGAACAGATCAAAACACTGACAGAATCCATGGATGGCAGGCTTTTGAGTGTCCTTGCAAAGAAAGGTGGCTATATTGGTCGCTGATTTGTTTTTCTTTTGTTTTTGAATGTCAGAAATGTATATTTGTGAATGTGGAGATGTTATATTGGTTTCACTGGTAAAAATAAATAATTGAAATGGGTATATATTTGTTTTTTGTTAAGTTGCCTAATAATTATGCACAGTAATAGTCACCTGCACACACAGATATCCCCCTAAAATAGCTAAAACTAAAAACTACTTCCAAAAACATTCAGCTTTGATATTAATGAGTTTTGTGGGTTCATTGAGAACATGGTTGTTGTTCAATAATAAAATTATTCCTCAAAAATACAACTTGCCTAATAATTCTGCACTCCCTGTATGTCAGTAAAAATACTATGCAAATATTGATGTCCCTATCTGCTGAATAAATACTGACTGATTGTATCTCTTGTACTTTATCAACACAGTATCTAAAAACTTTGCACCATAGTGGTTAAAATCTCATTCTATTAAGAGTTAAAAGCGCATTTGGTTATTAGGTTTAAAGGGTTATTGAATTATGGTTAACGGTTGGTAGAATTGTTTTTAACATTATCTGCCAATTACATCTGCCACTCTTCTCCAAATCTGTGCCCCTACCTGGCCCCCCCAACAAAAGTTTTCTAGACACGCCTCATTTTACGTTAGTTGTAAGTCACAACTAACCAAACAAGCTGGTTATGAAACTCTTTGGGAAGGTCAATGCCAGGGTGCTGATGAGGAGAGTCCGTCCGTTAGTTGAACCTCGGATACAGGAGGAACAATGCAGTTTTCGTCCTGGTCGTGGAACACTGGATCAGCTCTTCATCATCTCAAGAATACTTTAGGGTGCATAGGAGTTTGCCCAACCAGTCTACATGTGTTTAGAGAACTTGGAGAAGGTATTCGACCATGTCCCTTGGTGGGTCCTGTGGGAGGTGCTCCGGGAATATGGGGTGTCTGGCCCATCACTACGGGCCAGAATCCTTATACACCATTGTAAGAGCTTGGTCTGCATAGCCAGCAATAAGTTGGACTTGTTCCTGGTGGGTGATGGACTTCGCCAGAGCTTCCCTTTGTCATCAATTCTGCTCATAATTTTTATGGACAGAAATTCTAGGCTTCTAGGCTTAGCCAAGTGGGTGAGAAGCTCAGCCATTCGAGAAATGCTAAGAGTAGAGCCGCTGCTCCTCTGCATCGAAAGGAGCCAGTTGAGATGATCTAGAGAAGGATGCCTCCTGGGGGCCTGAAGTTAAGGTTATTAGAAGTCAAGTCCCTTTGGATAAGTTAACTGATACCCTCGGTCTGCTTACTTCTCATCTTTCTCACACTATCAGGAATCTCGGAGTGTTTTAGATAGCTATTGTAAATTAGAGAAGCAAGCATCCACAGTAGTGAAAACCAGGTTACGCAAAATTGCCAATCAAAGCCTTATCTTTCTCGAAGAGATCAAGAAACACAAATTCATGCCTTCATCACTTCTAGACTGGATTACTGAAATTCTCCCTATTTCTCTCCATTGCTCAGTTAGTCCAAAATGCTGCTGCACGTCTTTATCGGGTGTTAGAATGCACACATCACTTCAGTTCTGGCTCCATGTCAAATATCATATTAATTTTAATATTAGTTTACTTACTTTTAAAGTTACAAATAATATGGCACCCAGTTATTTAAGCCAACTCCTCAACATGGATGACCCCAAAAAAGTACTGATATTGTCTAACCAGATGTTCTTAGTACAACCAAGGTCTCAATTGAAGCATAGAGGAGATCTGGCATTCACAGTAGCATCACTCAGACTCTGGAATAATCTGCCAGAGGACTTCAAAGTCTATTCAGTCTTTTAAATCACATCTTAACGCTCACTTTTTCACTTTGGCTTTTATATTCAAGTTCAGAAAGATAATTTCTAACCTTCACTAAAGCTGTTTCTATGAAAGCTGACTAAAACTCTTCAGATAAGACCTTCCTCTCCAGAGGACTTGTTTGACAACTACTCTTTCAAGAATTTTTGATATGAAAGGTAGGCTGGAGTTTGGTCTATAATTAGCTAAAACCACTGAGTCAAGAGATGGTAAATACATACAAGAGAATGATGGCCATGACAACCCAATGCCCAGTGAATATTTCATGCAGCAGAAACCCAAGAAAGAGAAGCAAGAGGAGGAACCATCATGTAAGGAGAGGCCCCTGCACGATATGTACCACGGGCAGATAGACACTTCCTCGCACATCCAGAAATCCTATCAGTGGTTGGATAAAACTGGACTGAAAAAGAGCACGGATCCATACCTGAGAGCGTCCAGTCTCCAGCCTAAATCCCTCAGACCAGCTGACAGATGCTCCATTCCTGAGTCTCCTGGTTGATTGTAGCTCAAGTCCAGCTCTCTCAGATGGGAAGGGTTGGCACTCAGAGCTGATGCCAAACAAGTACAGCCTTCCTCTGTGATCAGACAGCCTGACAGACTACATACAAAAAACAACAACAATTCAATCTATTTGGATCCTTTCAATTGAATTAAACAGCATATAAGGGATGATTCCCATCAGTCAGCTCATGTTTCTTAAGAGTGTAAGGGAGCACCCTACAATAGAGGTCATGATTCAACTTTCTAGGAGAGACTGCTGTTAAAAAAAAGGAAAAAAAATATGTAGGTTCCACCTTTGGCTCGTACCATCACCAGGCAAATTGAAGATATAGCAGGGGACACTAAGACACAGTTGTTGAAGAGGTACATAATTCAGGTTAATGAGTCTACTGAAATTGACGGCTAATACTACTTGTATGTGCAAGATATATGTGTGCATGACAACATTTTTTTTGCACTGTCACTACCAAGCAAAACCAGTGGTGTAGAACTATTCAAAATGCTGTAGGCTGCGGATCTCTTAAGATCTCACTGTTGGGTTTGTAAGGCCATGTTACTCCTAAATTTCTATCTTGTTCAAAGAGAAGATAAAAAACAAAGTTCTAATCTAATCGACCTTAGTGTTCTCCTTTTTTAAAAAGAATCGATAAGAGAATCGATATAGAATCGAATCGTTAAACAGAATCGAAAATGGAATCGGAATTGTGAAAATCTTATCAATACCCATCCCTAGTGTTGCCTGGTGTGGTATACCCCAGCTTCTATGGCTCTTGTGCTCAGAGCTTGTTCCTGTGTGGCGATAACTGGTGCCTCTGTGCTGTCTTTAGTCCAGCTTTGTCCAGCCACTGGTAGGATTTCTGGATGTCAGCCATCTCCTTGATCTGCCAATTGTACATACCATGCAGTGCCTTGTCCTTACAGGATTTTCCTCCTCTTCTTTGGTTTCTGTTGCCTGAGGTATTCACTGAGCACGCTGTCAGTTTGGGCCATTCTCCCGATGTACTCATTTTTTTTTGCCTCATCCTGGACCATGGTGCTGACACTCACCAGTCCCTGGCCTTGTTCCTTCTGCTTAATGTACAGCCTAAGGGTGCTGCATTTGGTGTGAAACCCTCCATGCATGGTCAGGAGCTTTCTTGTCTTGATGTCAGTGGCTTTTATCTCCTCCTTTGGCCATCTTATTATCCCAGCAGGGTATCTGATAACGAGCAGGAAGTAGGTGTTGATAGTCTGGATCTTGTTCTTACCGTTCAGCTGACTCCTCAGGACTTGCCTGACCCTCTGCAGGTACTTGTTGGTTACTGTTTTTCTAGCAGCCTCTTCATGGTACCCATTTGCCTTGTAACTGTTGTCTATGTCTGCAATGTCGCCTAGTGGTAGTTTGATCCCCTTAGTTCCCACTACTTTCCCTCTCTTTGTTACCATCTGACTACACTCCTCTAGTCCGAATGACATTACAATGTCATTTCTGTGATACAATGGTATACAGCTTGATGTCATCTATGTACATGAGGTGGCAGGTAGTAGTCGGTATCCGTAGCCAGTCTTGCCAATGATCTCACTGAGGGGCTTCAGGCCTATGCAGAACAGCAGTGGGTACAGAGCATCTCCTTGGTGGATCCCGCACTTGATGGCAACTGGTGCTATGGGTTTGAAGTTGGCCTCTAGTGTTGTACGCCACATCCCCATTGAGTTCCCGATGAAGGCTCTTAGGGTCCTGTTGTTCTTGTATAGGTCTAGGCATTCCAGGGGCATTGAGTCGTAGGCCTTTCTGTAATCCATACAGACAGAGTACAGGTTGGTCAGCCTGGTCTTGCAGCCTTGGCTAATTGCTCGGTCTACCTGTAGCTGGTGTTTTGCACCTCTGGTATTTTTGCCAATCCCTTTATGTGCCCTACTCATGTATTGACTCATGTGCATGTTCGTCTTGGTCGCTATGATGTCTGACAGGAGCTTCCACGTGGTATTACGGCAGGTTATTGATTGGTAGTTGGATGGGACCGGCCCCTTCTAGGGTCCTTGAGGATCGGAACTGTCTGGCCTTTGGTTAGCCATTCTGGATGTCTCTCATCGACTAGCAGCTATGTAAGTGAAATTGCCCCCCCCCCCACCTTCTTCAAATCCAACAAAAGTGGTATCAAACGTTTGTGCTACGTTTGTGCTGGTTTGTGCGCCAAAAATTTTCGTTTGTGCCGCTATCGTTTTAAAGATATCAGTCTGCGGGCCAGAACCCACAGACTGAGAGACAGCTTCGTCCATCAGGCTGTCAGGATGCTGACCATCTCTGAATTGAGAAGGGGGGCCCAAGGGTACATCTTTCACCATCTTACAATGCTGTGATTGTAGCCATTCCCCACTTTCTGTGAATGGTACTCATGGCCATTGATCAGTAGGCTTTGATTAGTTGTCATTGATCAATGGTCACAAGAATTTGCATACTAACAATCATGGAACTAACCCCCCAGCACATTGTTCATTCAGTGGCGCTAGTTTCCTTCACTATGCAAATGTACTGTTTATAAGGTTGGGGAAACCTGCAGTCAGCTGAGACTGAAGAAGTCACTTGGATGAGTGACAAAACGTTTCTCCCACTGAAAATGTCCAGATGAACAGAATCAACCTTTTGGAATTTACTTACCTGGATGATTAAGCACGCATCCAGACGTTATTTTATTAATATTTTTAAAATGATCGCGGCACACACAAAATGTTTTGCAGCACAAACCAGCACAAACGTAGCACAAACGTTTAACATAAATTTTGTTTGATTTGGGTAATGTGGGGGGGCTGGTTGACCTTTTGACCTTTACATTTTCATTAATATCTTTAAAACAGAAGCAGCACAAATGACAATTTTAGCAGCACAAACCAGCACAAACATAGCACAACTGATTGACATCAATTTTATTTGATTCCATTAATGTGGGGGGGCTGGTTGACCTCTGATGACCTCTAGAAATTTTTTATTAATATCTTTAAAATGATAGCAGCACAAACGAAAATATTTGCAGCACAAACCAGCACAAACTTAGCACAAACGTAGCACAAACGTTTGACATAAATTTTGTTTGATTTGGGTAATGTGGGGGGGCTGGTTGACCTTTTGACCTTTACATTTTCATTAATATCTTTAAAATGATAGTAGCACAAACGAAAATTTTTGCAGCACAAACCAGCACAAACTTCACTCACATCTAGCAGCTGGTTCATTTGTGCTGCCAGATGCTCATGGAGTGCAGTCACCTTCTTCAGCCAGGTGTGAACCATGTCAGGTCTGATGCTGTCCAACTCTTGATACTGGAGACCTGTTCTTGGATGTCTGCCACTGTGATGGTTACTGGACCCTGTTCAGGGAGGTCGTTGTAGTCTGTCCTTGGGTCCACTAGCCACTGAGCATTGCCGTTATGGGTTGCATCCTTCTCCAATATTGTCTTCCAGTATTGCTCTGTCTCCAGCCTTGGGGGTGTGGTTTTCATATTGTTCCCTTGCCACTGAGAGTACACCTTGGCTGGTTCTCTGGAGAACAGCTGGTTTATCCTTCTGCCTTCTCTCTCCCAAGTGTACCTCTTCAATCAGCTGGCCAAGGCTGTGAGTAGTTGCTTGGCAGTTTCTCAGGCAGGCCTCGGGTATGGACAGCTTGCTATAGTTCTTGGACACCTTCTTTGTCGCACCTTTTTGCAGCTCCGACAGTTGGCTAACCTCTCTCCATGCTACCTTGATACTAGCCTCCAGACTCCTTCTCCATAGGGGGTATTGCTTCTTATGGCTGTTCAACTTGTAGCCAAGCATCTCACTGATCACTCCTGCTGTAGTGTAGATCAGCTTGTTAGTCTCAGTAATCGTGGCTGTAGGTATCGTCCATAGCGCTGCATTTACATCATCTAGCTGATCTGCTGAGGGTACTTCATTTATTCTTGCTAACCAGCTACGGGGACCCAGGTTTCAAGCTTCGCAATTATCCTATTTTTCAGGTCAGTTCCTCTTGCACTCAACGATCCTTCTGCCATTGCACTTGAGGCTTGGTACCCAATCTCTGGTGGGGGTGATAATATCTCCCCACTGACCTGTAGTCCTGGCTCCTCCTTGCCATAGCATTTGTGTTGTACCTCGTCAATCTCTAGCTGCAAGAGCAATCTCTTCTTTCGAATGTTGTAACACTGAGCTACTAGTGATGTGTCGGTCGCGAACGAAATGGCTCTTAGAGCCGGATCTTTGACGTAAACGATGCGAGCCGGCTCCTTATCGCAAGCCGTGTTTTTTTTTTCTCTCTCACCCTCTCTGTCGCACACGAGCCTTGTGCTTTACGCTGGGAAGAGGCGGGAAGTGCGGTAGTTACACTCGCAGTAGCACAGGAACAGAGCGGGAGGGAAAGAGAGAAAGAGAGCCAGGGACAGCTTGTACATGCATTGTCTCTAGGGGCCACCACATATTTATACATAAACATATATAAATAAAACCACTTTTTTTACATTAGTAATTCCTTTTGTGCATAATTTTATATTATTGTTAATAATAAATCAATTAAAGCAACAAAACCACCTGAAGAGCCGGTTTGGAGCCAAAGAGCCGGCTCTTTTTAGTGAGCCGAGCCGAAATAGCCAGTTCTCTAAAAAGAGCCGGAAATCCCATCACTATGAGCTACACATTTCACCGTCAACTTGGATGATGAGTATAGAAGATTCCATAGGTCCCTCATCCTTTTCATGTAACCCCTTCCGCCAGGGTTACTTGCGTAGTAGCATTCCAACGAGGCCACATTTTCATTTCTTACCCACCGATAGAGCTGTGCGATATGACCAAAATTTCATATCCCGATATAAAACATCTATTGTTCCAATAACGATACAAATCACAAAAATGTAATATTTTCTGTAAATTCTGTGAATCTCAGGTAGCTGGAGTGTTTCCAGCTGGGCTCATGTACCTGGAGTCGAATGTTTTAACTGATGCATGAAACAATACATTTTTAGACATATTTGAGTATTTATTACACGGCGTGCTGCAGGGAAAAGCCTTTTCCAACGTTTGAGTCTAAGGTTTATTTTTTAGCACCTGGCGGCTCTTTTTTACTTCTCAGCCATAAATACTCTGCATACTTTTTCACATGATTCAGTTTATTTTGAAAAGTCTCAACAGGATCTTGAGCTTTATTGTGAAAGGTTTGTGGAAAATAAACAAGCAGACTTGCAATGTTTTTACCATTGTTGTTGCTAACGACAACGCATAAAAACAGGCACTTGTCCGTCCGTAGTGTGGTTATATTAAATATAAGAGAAACACTTTAAGAAATTAATATAGCCACTACAGTGACCATCAAAACAATATTGCCGTAAACATTTATTTTGTGACACCACGAAACAAATGATAACGTAAAATGAACCTATAGATGTTTATATACCCTCATCCGATATATATCGTTATATCGAACAGCTCTACCCACTGATGCTTTCTTGCTTCAATAGCCCACTTCTCATCAGGGTGCCCTGGTTCCTCAAAACCTGATGTGGACCTTGTTGAGCGAAATGGAAGAGCCACCTTGGCAGAACAAGATTAAGCTGTTCCTCTAAAGGACAAAACTCACTCTTTCAAGGATGCCAATGTTCACATTTTCCATTATGAAAATAGGGATGCAAAACAGACCTAAATCTTTGAAAAGACCAGTGCATAAAACATGTTTCTATTGTCACACTAAGTGTCACAGTTTTTAAATTTTAGAGTTTAATAATCCACTGAAGAAGCAACTAAAATGGCACCTGCAATTTCTATATAGGTTAGCAGTTTATGTAAATAACATTTTAATTATCAACAGTATCAATCAGAATCCTGACCTTAGAATTTCCAGTGTGCAATATGAACTCATCACTCCAATGCACAGAGACTTCACTCCTGAATCCCGTAGCTCATTGTTACTAAGATCCAGCTCTCTCAGACTAAAGTACTTGGAGCAGAGAACTGAGGACAGAACTTCACAGCTTCTATCCGTGAGGTTGCACACACTCAATCTGAAGGACACACACAAAGAAAACACTAGCTTTACATTGTATTGATAGTGGCAGTTTGTAGATTTGACAGTTCTAATCTTATTTTAGAACTGGCTGGAACTCTTATTGTCTTATTATAAATAGAATAGAGGTGTGGGAGTTTTTAGATACAATTAGCAATAATAAAACAACAATAAATGGATGAAGCTGACTTTTATTACTTGTTTTTTGAAAAACAAACAAAAGCTCTTTTGATCTGACCTCAGACTTTCCACTGTATAATGTTGAGTCTTTAGTCCACTGCAAAGAAGCTTCACTCCCGAATCCTGCAGATTATTATTACTTAGGTCCAGCTCTCTCAGACAAGAGGATTGGGAGCTGAGAACCACTGAGAGAGCTTCACAACTACTCTCTGAGAGTTTACAGTGATTCAATCTAGGAAAAACAATGGCATGTATTAAAATTAAATCACTTTAGATGAAGAAATCAAACATCAGTGTGGAGCACAAGTCTTTATTAACTTACAAATACATTTTAATCTGGAAAAACATTTAAAGATTTGGAATTGTACCAGTAAAAACCTAATCATAACTCTATAATTAAATGTAAACCAGTAAGGAGCTGGTTCATTTAGTAACTAGTTCAGTACCTGCAGGGGTACAGGCCCTGTTCATATTTCTAATTGTAAAATATACAATTACTGTTGCTAAATGGCAATCAAACCAATACTTTTCATTACATACTTGACCTTGTTTTAGCGTCTGAATTAATCCTTTATACTTGCTCGTTTAGCTTCTTCCTCATAAGCCCTTCCTAAAATCCTACTTTCTTTTGATTAGCCAATTTAAGGATGCCTGCTAAAGGCACCACTCTGTCCTTTTGAACTCCACCATGTGCACTACATGTGCATAGGTTTTGTGAAACAAATGGTAAAACCTTTATAGACAATTTCTGGTTTACAATTACCAATAAAATCTTCTCGCATCCATTTGTACATTTCAGAGCCTGATTCTGGAATATGATAGTGGACGTCGACAAATACAAAATCATTGCTTTCTTACTGAGGACTTCTTACTGCATTTAGTCTTTCAAATATGAAATTTATAAAAAAGTGTCCCTGTTTAAAGAGTGTGACAGCTAAATTATTTTGGAGAGAGAAGACCAGATCAGATCTGAGAGAATTAACAATACTCCTTCCAGAACACTGATTATGAATTTTGTTACCCACAGGGACAAACTGAAATCAATCTACACTGAATAAGTGGACAAAAACTGATTTCTAGGAATCAGTGAATAAGATTAATAAGTGCTGACAGCAGGAAACCAAATGCAACATAATGACTAAGATTCAGTTCACCAGCAACTGAAGTACCTGGGTATATAAGTGACTGTAACATTTGAAAAGTGAAGTCATATCTTCAACTAAGCAGGGCACTGATCCTGAGAATTATCCTTTTTCTCAGGGTTGCGGAGTGGTTGGAGCCTGCCCTAGTTACAGAAGGGAGAGAGGCAGGCTAAAGCTCTTGGAACTCTTACCCAGGGCTAACATGGAGATACCACCAACCATTTGCACTGACATTCAAACCTATGGGTAATTTAGAATTAACAGTTCACCTAACCCCACCTCTTTGGCCTGCGGGAGGAAGCCGGAGAACCGGGAGAAAACCCACAAAAACAACCAAAAATTAAAAAATGCAAAAAATGCATTGTAATCTGCATTTTGTAGTTTGAAAAAATCCTTTTAGAAATTAAGGTATGAATATATATGTACTTACAGAGCTTTGTTGGAGGCTTTGACCACTGGCAGCAGCCTCAGAAGAGCCTCCTCTGAAGCAGAGTATTTCTTCAGGTCAAACACATCCAGATCTTTTTCTGATGACAGTAAGATAAAGACCAGAGCTGACCACTGAGCAGGAGACAGTTTATCTGTGGAGAGACGTCCTGATCTCAGGGACTGTTGGATCTCCTCCACTAGAGAACGATTATTCAGTTCATTCAGACAGTGGATCAGATTGATGCTTTTCTCTGCATATAAATTCTCACTGAGCTTCTTCTTGATGTACTGAACTGTTTCCTGATTGGTCTGTGAGCTACTTCCTATCTGTGTCAGCAGACCTCGTAGGAGAGTCTGACTGGTCTGCAGTGAAAGACCCAGGAGGAAGCGGAGGAACAAGTCCAGGTGTCCATTTGGACTCTGTAAGGCCTTGTCCACAGCACACTGGTAGAAGTGTTTCTCTACAGATTCACTTCTTTCAGATTTATGGAAGGTTGTTTTTTGTTCTTCCAGCAGATTGAGTCCAGAGTTGATGAAGGTCAGGTGGACATGAAGAGCAGCCAGAAACTCCTGAACACTCAGATGGATGAAGCAGAACACCTTGTCCTGGTACAGTCCTCTCTCCTCTTTAAAGATCTGTGTGAACACTCCTGAGTACACTGAGGCTGCTCTGATATCGATGCCACACTCTGTCAGGTCTGATTCATAGAAGATCAGGTTTCCTTTCTGCAGCTGATCAAAGGCCAGTTTTCCCAGAGACTCAATCATCTCCCTGCTCTCTGGACTCCAGTGTGGATCTGTCTCAGCTCCTCCATCATACTTGACCTTCTTCACCTTGGCCTGTACCACGAGGAAGTGGATGTACATCTCAGTCAGGGTCTTGGGCAGCTGTCCTCCCTCTCTTGTTTTCAGCACATCCTCCAGAACTGTAGCAGTGATCCAGCAGAAGACTGGGATGTGGCACATGATGTGGAGGCTTCGTGATGTCTTGATGTGGGAGATGATCCTGCTGGCCTCCTCCTCATCTCTGAATCTCTTCCTGAAGTACTCCTCCTTTTGTGGGTCAGTGAACCCTCTGACCTCTGTCACCATGCCAACACAATCAGGAGGGATCTGATTGGCTGCTGCAGGTCGTGTGGTTATCCAGAGGCGAGCAGAGGGAAGCAGTTTCCCCCTGATGAGGTTTATCAGCAGCACATCCACTGAGGTGTACTTTCTAGGGTCAGTTATAATTGTAGTTTTGTGGAAGTCCAGAGGAAGTCGACACTCATCCAGACCATCAAAGATGAACACAACCTGGAAGTCTTCAAACCTGGAGATTCCTGCTTCTTTGGTTTCAGTAAAAAAGTGATGAACAAGTTCCACCAAGCTGAACTTTTCCTCTTTCAGCACATTCAGCTCTCTGAAAGTGAATGGAAATATGAACTGGATGTCCTGGTTGGCTTTGTCTTCAGCCCAGTCCAGGGTGTATTTCTGTGTTAAGACTGTTTTCCCAATGCCAGCCACTCCCTTTGTAAGCACTGTTCTGATTGGTTCATCTCTTCCAGGTGAGGCTTTAAAGATGTCTTCTTGTCTGACTGTTGTTTCTGATCTGTCTAGGTTCCAGGATGCTGTTTCAATCTGTCTGACCTCATGTTCATCATTGACCTCTGCAGTCCCTCCCTCTGTGATGTAGAGCTCTGTGTAGATCTGATTCAGAAGGGTTGGGTTTCCTGCTTTAGCGATCCCCTCAAACACACACTGGAACTTCTTCTTCAGTGCAGATTTAAGGTTACGATGACAAACTGCACCACAGAGTTCTAAATTAAAAAAAAAATAATATTGGTTCATTTTTAAAAAGTCAATATTACTTTTTAGTTTAGTTTTATGTTCTTGCCAACAAACTGAAGCTGAAAGTTCTGAAATATGATATATTTTTTTAAAATGGTCATGTTTTACAAAGTGCTCATGATAGATTTGACCATATAAAGAAATAATTAAATTAAATTAAATTAAATTAAATCTTCCTTGAGATATTAGCAAATTCTTATTCACCCAACTGCTTAAATCTTGATAGAAATCCTCTTACTGTTCTGCAGCCGATCAGCCAGCTCCTCCTGTTTTATTCTCCTCAGGAAGTCCAGTGTGATCTTCACAAATGCCTCTCTGCTGCTCCTCCCCTGCTTATCATCCTCTCTCTGTCTCTCTAAGCATTCTGGGTAATCTGGACTCAGAACCTTCTGGATCTTCTTCAGCTCATTCTTCACAAAAGTGATGATGTTGTCCTCCAGCAGCTGGAACAGAATATGTTATGAATGATCCATTCCATGATCACACTAATACGTTTTAATTTTCTTTTTCTCTCCGTTTTGGCCTTCTGTCTACACTGAGATGGTGTTTCTGGTCAAGGAAAACTGAGCTTTTTAAAAACGCTCTCCAAAGTGGATACATTTGAAAACGCCCTTTTTGTGTCGCAGTGTGTGCAAAAACAGAGGCTTTTAAAAACGATGACACATTTTACTCATATGATTCATTCATGTGACCAATTCAACGAGGATGGCAGAAGGCATTGTAGTCTATTTTTGCGCTCACTTTTGCATCTTTGTACTTTTGTGCTACTCACAGCAACAACTTCAACTCATTGTCAGTTCATTTAAAAAACGTGTTGATTTTCTTCGACATTTTGCCACAATGTTTCAAAGAGCCGGAAAGTAAATAAACAGCAGACAGAAATGACGCAGGTCGAATGACCTTATTTTTTAATGCATGCGCAGTACAGAACGTAAGTGTTTTCAGTCATTTCAGTATGGATAAAAAACTTTTTGTAAATAAATGAAAATGATAGTGTGGACGTGGAGCATTTTTAATTCATCCAGATTGCTGTAGACGTTACCCCACTTAGACACAGAAATCATGCAGCCAAACATCAGATCCATGTTGGACACACTGGCAATCCACTGGTCTACAAAGAGCAGCATGGAGATGACTGTGAACACAATAGATGTAAAAGTAGTTGTTGTACATGTACAGACCATAAATATGGAGTCCAGCTGTGTTTGATGCTGCTCGGCAGACTGACCACTGGGAACCTCTGAGCTCTCCTGATCAACTCTGTGGAGGAATTGTGGGAAGTAGTTCACACTGAGACATTTTTACTCGCCATAAACACACACACACACACACATCTCGACGTGAATGACAGCATCTGTTGGTTGTTGAAATTTTAGGTGATTTTAGCAGCTAAAAGATGTAGGCATAGTCACTTTTGCTACTGACCTCATTGGCCTGAGTTTTCCTTTCAGATAATAAAATGATGAATAGGAAATCAAATATACAAATTATACTGAAGTGTTCTACCATTCTTAATCATATTCATATTGCAGCTGGTTGTATATGATCCTAAATGATAAAGCAGTGTCTTATCTACAGTCAGTACAAAACTGTGTTACGCTGAATAATGTGGAGCTGCAGTTGTAGCAGGAGTAGGCCTCAAAACAACTACACCAAACAACAAAAACTAGAATTCAAGCCTTACTCACAAACCAAAACACAATGAGTACAACTGTATCCTTCAAGTGCTACACAACCTGCAGGCTGCTGAAGCAGAGCTGCACATTCACAGACTCACACCAACAACAGTAAGTATGAGCTACATTGGCTGTTGACTAGCCTCACTAAGAGTTACAAGAGATGACAAGTGAACATGACTCTGATCTGAATGCATAACACTAAATCCACAAATTCTTTTATCTAAAGGTCACATACACAAAGCAGCTTTACAGAGGTCATCATGACTACCACATGCTGCCTTTGACAGCTGTTTGACACGTCGGCCATCTTACTCTAGGACTTCTCAGTTTGCTGTACACCTTAAAAGTCTGGCTAACTTTGACTTGTTTATCTGCAGTGGACTTCATCATCAGACCAAAGGCCAAACCAGTGTCAGTACACAAAATAACAGAGTGATGCTGGTCTATTTAACTTCTAGAAACTAAAGTCACTCTCCACTTTTCAGAAAATTCATTAAAAAAAATAAAACTCTAATCTGTTAAAATGTAGAAAGGAAAGTTTCCTGTCTGACTGACAGTGTTTGAGTCATTTTTGATGCTCTGAGTTTTATGAGGAAAATTTGTGCCACAAAGTTAGTGTTCCCTCTTCTAACTTCCAACAACATACAGCACAACATGACTGATGGAAGAAAACATTCGCACGAGCATCAGTTCCTGTTTGCTGAAGCGGATTTTCAGTTGTTTAGAAACCAAAGGCTTGTTTTAAAGAGACAGTTTGAAGGGGATTGAGGGAATGACGTGTTTGCACTGCAGTTTATATCAAACAACATCAAGCAGTTAAATCAAAGATTTCATGTTTATAACAGCTCACCTCTCTGCAGCAGACAAAGGCTGATCTTTAAAATTAATGAGTTCACTCATAGACCGTTCACTCCTAAAGGTCACACAGCTGCGTCCAGGTTCAGTTTGGATCCTGATAATTAAAGTTCAAATATTCAATCAAGGACTTGTCATTTTAGACATTATAATACTGACTTTAACTTGCATCTTTCTTGGTGACTATTTTTGTTGAAATCTATTAATGACATGATTCAACATAGTGTTTACACAGCTGGGTCCAGGTTCAAGTTCAGTAGGTCTCCTGTCGATCCTGTGAGAGAAGAATGTGTTTTTCATTTGCAGCCACAGAAGCTCACGAAGACTTAGAATACCTTCATCATCCCAAAGAGAAACTGCTTTGCAGCTGAGCATGAGCAGAAGGAAACTCCAAACTAAATTAAGAACAGAGCTCCACTCAGAGGTAAACACAGTCATTAAGACTGTGCATGACGACTGATTGACTACTGTGTGAGCAGCAGGAGTTTGAATGTTGGACATGTTTTATAGAATAAAGGAATTCCTTGCTCAGTGACTTCCTTTGACCAGGAAACAACATCAAGCAGTTCATTTAAGTCAGACATCAAAGACTTTATGTTTATAACAGCTCACCTCTCTGCAGGAGACGCCTGCTTGACTTTAAAATGAATGTAGCGATCATTAGATGAGTCACTCTGTAAGGACACACAGCTGGGTGGAGGTCCAGGCTGGTTCCTGTGAATAATGATGGAGCAGTGATGTGAGTGCTGAGCTGTGACATGGAGAAGAGTCATGGACAGTTAGAGATGGTCATCTCACCTCTGAGCTTTGGTCTGGCTCTCATGTTCTCCACACAGAGTGGTTTTAGAGGGAGGGACTCCCTCCTCTCTGTCCTCACACTGATCCATGCTGCTCAGCTCACACACACTTTCTTCCTTCACCTGCAGAGAAAACACAAATCATTCATGTGCACATCAACTACTAAGATCAGGTGACTTCAAAGTGCAGTAAGTCATTCATTTGATGTGTTTGAAAACTTACCTTGGGATTTAGTGTAAGGAAAGGCATTGGGTGTAAAACTCAAAGTTAAATTAAAGTGGTGGGTGGGCTCATTTTGACAGAATATATAATATTTCATTAATGAATTAAATGCAGAGTTTAGACTTTCATTTATAGCATCTACACTGATGATAAAATTACCTAGTATGATTATTTTATCTGAACTCAGCACTGAATCAGATTAAAAACTGAGGAACAGCCGGGTGGACAATAGATTAAAAAAAAAATTATTTGTTGAGTTACATAGTCAGGGTGAAAAATGCAAAAAGTCAAGCTTTCAAATGGTGTACCCAAGTATTTGTAAGGCAGAGTAATCAATATGTTGATCAGTTATTAAATAGTTTAATAACTAAAGAATCAGGCTTTCAAAGTGTTCAACCTCTTTGAATAAAAAGAATAATAAATAAAACATGTCAATTATAATAGCATTAATATAATAAAAATATAAGTAAAACTATTTGATGCCATAAAAGCTAAACAGTCACTGTAGCCATCAACACTTACTACAGCTACAAGCCAATATTATTTTGAAAAATCAATACATTATTTAAATCAAATGTAGAGAAAAACAAACTATTCTGCATTATGCCTTTAATACACAATGAACAAGGAACAGACATGCATGAATCTCTAAATGGTTCCACCTTTTTGACTTACTTGATTATTTTACTCATTATTCTATTCACTGATTGAGTAATACCATAAGAAATATGGTTGTCTTATTATAGGGCAATAATAAATATTCTAAAGAAATAAAATGAACTGCTTAATACTTTCTATTAACTATTTTAATAATTTAAATGTACAAAAAGTGTTTAATTCATAATAAATGTTTTAAAGCTAAAAGTCCTCTTTTCTTCCCTTTTTTTTAAAAAAAAAAAAGTCTCTTAGCCTAAGTTTTAGTTTTATATTTTAATGGCCTGTGGAACAAAATGAGTACAAATGGTACAAATTGTAAATGGTCTGTATTTGTATAGCACTTTACTACTCCCTAAGGACCCCAAAGCACTTGGGTACACCAAATCCTTTATACATGAATACAGTTTAATTAATATCATATTTTATTTATATTACACATGAATGTAACCAGCCAAATAATATAACCAAACACTTGAAATAAATATATCGAGAACACCCCATGCCCCCCGTAGACTAAGCCCTGCTTACTGCAGGTATCACTGCCACATAAAGTACCATGAGGTAGATCTTAAACATGATGCTATGCTGCTGTCTCCAAAAGTTGATTCGGTTCATCTGGACGTAGCATTTTGTGGGAGAAACATTTCGTCACTCATCCAGGTGACGTCTTCAGTCTCAGCTGACTGCAGGTTTCAATCTTATAAACAGTACATTTGCATAATGACTGAAACCAGCCCACTGAAGGAACAATGGGCTGGGAGGTCAGTTCTTTAATCGTAATTATGCAAATTCTCATGACCATTGATCAACAACCACTGACCAAAACCCACTGATCAACGACCACTGATCAATGGCCATGAGTTCACAGAGAGTTGGGGAATGGCTGCAATCACAGCATTGTAAGATGGCGACAGATGTACCCTTAGGCCCCCTCCTCGATTCAGAGATGGTCTTTCCCTTTTCATGTAAAAGGCCTCCTTGACTCCGCCCTCAAACCAGAGTTCCTCCCTGTCCAGGATGTGTACATCCTCATCATTTGAAAGCGTGTCCACTGGCCTGTAGCTGTGAATAGACTGCAGAGTCCTGGCCTGACGAGGTAGCTCTTCTGTGTTGTGCCATCCGCTTTGCCAGAGGTTGTTTGGTTTCCCCGATGTATAAATCCTGGCAATCCTCCTGCACTTAACAGCGTACACTATGTTGCTCTGTTTGTGTCGGGGGACCCGATCCTTGGGGTGGAGCAGTTTTTTGCGCAGCGTGTTTTGGGGTTTAAAAGCCACAGAGGAAAAATGCATCTCAACTGCTCCGATACTCCTGACACATATGGGATCACTACAGGTTTTCGCTTGGGCAGCGGTCGTCCTTCTCTCCTGGATCGCCTGGAGCTTTCTTTAGGTGCCTTCCCTGCTTTGACGAAAGTCCAGCTGGGATAACCACATTTACTCAGGGCCTTCTTGATGTGCTGTTCTCCTGCCTCCCTGGCTGCTGTGTCAGTGGGGATGGTGTTCGCTCTGTGTTGTAGCATCCTGATGACACCCAGTTTGTGCTCCACTGGATGATGAGAGTCAAACCTTAGATACTGATCCGTATGTGTAGGTTTACGGTACACGTCAGCTTTTAGATGTCCCCCATTTTTGATGGAAATATCACAGTCTAAGAAGGCTAACCTGCCACTTTTCATATCCTCCCTGGTGAATTTGATGTGTCGGTCCACTGAGTTAATGTGATCCTTGAAACGTGGTACGTCTTGAGATTTGATTTTCACCCAGGTGTCATCCACATATCTGAACCAATGACTTGGTGGTGTTCCAGGGGAGGATAGCAAAGCCCTCTTTTTCACTTCTTCCATGTACAAATTGGCCATGATGGGTGAAACTGGGGAGCCCATGGCACACCCATGTTTCTGCGCCCTTTAGAACTGACCCTTGTATGTGAAGTAGGTGGAATGAAGACATTAATGTTGGGTCTGTCTAGCACAGGCTCACCGCTGGAACGAGACAATTTAACTGCACAAAAGCATTGAACACCAAGTAGGCAAAGTTTGTTGTGTTACTCATGCATGAGGGAGACAGGAGCCAGATGTTGTTCCGCCCACGTGGCCTCCGTTGGGCTCTCAGCCAGGTTCCCCATAGCACTCCTTTTGTTGTGGTTACATGAATATGCATAGGTTCATTAACATATAACATCTTACATAGGTAGGCATGAGAACAAAGAATACCTTGTCTCTCTGTGTGTGTGAGTGTGTGTGTGCGGGGGGGGGGTCAAGATGTGACCCCGTGAAGACTCCCCAAAGCTGGTGCCAGGAGTCTAGCGGTCCATCTAAACAAAAGGCACTTAGACTAAAACTGACATAGATATGTTTATCCTGCCATAAAATAATAAAACAAGGTACTGCCTCTCCCATGCTCCCTGGATGTGGGTGTGAATGCCAGAGCACTCTGGAATGCACACAAAGTCTTTGCAGCCTATAAGGATCAAACCTCTACCAACATGACATTGATTATAAAACTCTGTATGTTGTATTTAGAAAAGAAACAAGCTGCTATCTGGAACGAGTCAGTGCTCTGCTTCTGATGGAAAAAGGGGTGATGAAAAAATGGGTGATGCAGAGGAGGGGGATTTTGACAAAGAGAGTATAGAATAGAGATGGACCGATCCGATATGTATCGGATTACTGGATCCGATATCGGTGAGAAATAAAAAATGTAATCCGATCCATTAAATATAAAAAAAAAAAAAAAAAAAATCACAAAACTTGCAACACAGCGTAACGCAGCTCATAACCATAGCACGTCGGAGCAGTGTGGTCACGTGATAGAGCACCTGCGTGTATTTGGAGCCTCGCTACCAAACCAGTATTTCATCTCCGAGAAAGTTATCCCAGAGAGAAGTAAAGCAAGTGTGTAAGTTCATCTCTGAGTGTTTGTAAAGCGTTCCCATGTTAAGCTTAACAACCGATATATGGAGCGACTGCCCCTCTCTCCGTGTCCTGCTGATACTTCAATCGTGAAACTGCTTAATGATCAGCTGATCGGCTTTTCTGTCGCGAGTCCGTCTCTCTTGTTTGTTTTTTGCCCACTTTGCACCAGAAACAGGAAACCAGCGGCTGAACAACAGCAGCACGTTTAAGCTTGATAAGCTGTTGTTAGAATTTATTTAATATTACTTTCTACACCAGGATCTTTTTCTACGTAGCTGACGCTGGTAACTGTGCAGGGGCGGATCTAGCAAAGTTTAGCCAGGGGGGCCGATAGGGGATGAACAGGGAAAAGGGGGCACAAAGACATACTTTTCTTTCTTATTCTCATTTTAAATGTCTAGCTTTTAACCCTCTGGGGTCCAGGGTATAATTGGCCGTTTTTGACTACTTTTGATTTTACCTCTATATTTCACCTTTAAAATGTGTTTTTCTTGCCTTGTTTGGTATCATTATTTTCAGCACAACCTCAAATATCTGATTTTTTTTTCATTTTGGTATACTATATTAGCACAGTTGATCTAAATTCAGACAAAAAATTCAAAATCCGAGTAGAAAAAAGTTATATTTTTTACTGTAAAACCCACAAACATGTTTAACGACTCATTTTCATAACTTGAAATGCAAATAGAAATTGTACGTTTCTAAAAAATTATGCACAAGTTTTGCAAACAACAACGTTATATGGTACTATTTACCTAAAAATGCACCCAAGGCCTCAGGCGTTTTTTATATAATCATTTATATCTATTTACAGAACAATCAGGTGTGCTGCATCAAATAAGAAGGCACACAAATTATTTGTGCCAGTCCAAAAAATGTAGTTTGTGTTCAGTATAAGACAGAGGAGAACACCAAAGGCCTAAACCCTGCAGGTCTGACAGCAGGAGGTGCATCAGTCCAGTTTTCCATGTGGGAACAGCGTTTACACTGGAATCTGCCTTTGACGGCTTTTTTAGAGCAAATATGAAATTCAGCAGTATAACTGACACACAATACAAGACAATAACTACACAACACACTAACTACAGCCTCCAAACACACTAAACGTCACTAATGTCTCACATATGAAAACTCGCTCTCTCTCTTTCTTTCGCTCGCCCGCTTTCCTTCACGGGTGTCACTCCTAAAAACTTCCCCGTCTCCCTAAACAACCAAATGTCACATGTTGCCTTATCATTGTTTTGATTGGCTGACATGGTAAACTCTAACACCAATAGGGAAGGGGTGTCCTTTCTTTTTCTTTTTTCACTCGCAAGCGGAGAGTGTTTGCTAGCGCTGTCTGTAGAAAACCCCGTTTTTACCGTCCTTCCCGCTTCCTAAACACCACTGTTTTGTTCAGAAAAAAACATTGTGTGTATGTTTTATCATAACTCTGGTTTTACGTGGCCCATTGACACAATTCAAAAACTGGTATATAGTTTGAAGTCTTCACTTTCGACCCAAGTTGAAATGGCGACTCTGTCGTGCTGCATCTTGTAGCTGTGTCGTCTTAAATTGGTCATGTGATTTTGATGCGCCGGCGCGTCCGGCGACCCCAGAGGGTTAATAAATAATTATCTGAATCTTACACCCAAAGTTTTAATCTGATGTAAAATGTATAGAAGTCCATTACTGTATATAGTAACTGTTAACTGTAATATACCCTAGTAAGCTAGTACTTTTTCCTTTTGGAAAGCACCATCTGTGAATTCTGCAATTCTGTTGAAGAACGATGTTGAATCTATTTAATTATTCTTGAAAAATAATTTATTTCTGTACATTTTTTTTTTCACCCTGCATCAAATTAAAGTTAATTACATCGATTAGGCATCATGAGGTGGAGGGTGGGGGGTGGTTCCCTATTTTTTTTTTTTTTTTTTTGCAACCCTATTAGTTAGGTTGCTTAATATTTCTGCTAAGTACTCTTTAAAATACCAGAATAGGGAGGATGGAGCAGGTTTAAGTTTATTAGATTGATCAGTGTTGTTGAACTATGAAATATTTTGGGCGCAGTGTATTTTTTACATTCAGGTATAACAGAATAGCTTTAGCGTTGTTGTTTATTTAAACTTGAGTATGAACTTATACAAAATGCAGCAAGATATTAAAAAAAATTTTATTGATTAAATAAACACACTATATCGGATTCATATCGGTATCGGCAGATATCCAAATTTATGATATCGGTATTGGTATCGGCCATAAAAAAGTGGTATCGTGCCATTTCTAGTATAGAATATAAGCATCCCTGATCATATTTACTCCAACTCACTTTTCAGAAACAACAAATACTCCAAACACTTTAAGAAAAAGTGTCTCTCGCTAAAGCAGAAAAAAATGTCTCTTTGATGAAACAAAGCAGAGCTCCACTAACAACTTTTCCTTTATCGAAAAGCAGCTTTTTTACTGTCTGTGTACAAACCAATCTTTATTTTAAATATAGCTTCTCAAAGCTCAACCCAAATACAGAAAAACATCATTGTCTCTCTCACACTGTGTGACTCACACCTGAACAATGAGGTTGTGTCACACCTGCCCTGCAGCTAAACTGCTCATGTGAGTTTGACCGTAAATAATAGTGGTCATATGATTTACAAGGAGAACAGGCCATGCCAAGTGTCTTCCTTGTCTGTGCCCGTCAGCATGGGACCAACTTCTCCTGTTATCAGATTTGTGAGCAGCAGCAGAAACTGTCTGAATGAATGTTCATAAAACCGTTTGATTCCAGTCAATCAACAACCGATAATCAAGTTTGAAGACAAACAGTGATCAAAGTTTGTCCTGGAATTGGAACTGAACAACTGATCCAAACATCACAGAGCACAAACAAACAGTCAACCTGTTGAACTAGGAAACAAAGCAAACTTACAGTTTCTTCAAGTACACACACCAACAACAAGCTCTACTCCACACCTGGACACTAAACACGGACACACAGGTGAGCTGCTTACTGGAAGGAGGCGGGACTTAATGCCTAAAGAGTGTGAGAGGGTCACACCTTCATGTGCTGGTTTACAAATATGTCATCTGACTGCTCAGACTGAGTTTAAAACCTGTTTACCTGTTTAAAACCTGTAAAACTGGGCTTTCTGAGCTTCCCGCTTGAAAATGACATGTAGAAAATGAATTTTGTATTTTTTTTTTCTTACACTCTGACTAAACAATCTTAAACAATATATGGAGTCAGCGCATTCACGGCGAATAAATAAATTATAAATTCCTGGAGGCGCACATCTAATTCACAAAAGGTTGGGTACAAGATTTGTCCGTTTTTAAGCCTCCACGTTGTGAGTACATTGACCATATGACCAAGATACAGCCAGAGGTTGCACATAACATTGACTTCTCCTCAGCAGCTGCTCTAGATGAACAATTCACAATTGATGCCAGCTGTGCGTTGCCATGTAAATAGTTTGCATTTCATGTGTATCTGCACATGTACTCACTAAGTACATGTGAATAAAAAAATAATAATAAACATACTTTTCATTTCTGTTTTATTGAAACCACCTTACAGAAAGTACAAATATTTACAATGAACTGTACATGCAACACAGCAGTTTTATGAATATTCAACAAGAGCAAGTTTCATTTGGCCCTGGTTTGACAACCACACTGGGGCACATATTCACCAAAACACAGCACACCTTAACATTTTTATCAAGCAGTGTTGTGTCTTCACCCTCACATGATATGAGTAACTCCTGTCCACAGCCTCCGTGACATGGTGATTTTGTTGTTGGTCTTCTGTCAGATCTTCATCTATTACTTCTGCACAGGGCACACCTTCATACTCTGCAGCTGCATAATGAAATCATGTAAAATAAAATTAGTGCATACACATAAGGTAAATGTACACCAGTATTCCAGGTGCGTGATTCATCTGAAGGTTATGTGCAGATTAGCGTACAATGAGCGCAATTTTGTATGTTTTCGGGGCGGGGGTTACCTCCGATGGGTGCTCTTTTTTGCTTTCGTTGCAATCGCCTTGCGTGCCAGTCCGAGTCTGACTGCTGCAATCCAAGCCTGACGTCTTCGTTTAGTAATATCGGATATATGAGATCCCTTCCGTTGCCTCCAGGAGGGGAAACGATGAAAAGAGAGCCCATTTCCAGCTTCTTGCCTTCCCTATCGTGTGATCTAACGTTGCAACCGAAAACACAGTACGTACGAATCATCGCTGATGCTTCCGTGTGCTTCGTTTGGCCTATTGTCATGGCGGGAGGGGGCGTGGCCACAAATCAAAGCAGTCGCTGCCATGTTAAATCTGTTGAAAAACTCATTAGCTCTATCCTCACTTCCCTCACCTCCCCTGCTGTTGGTTGTCCTGAATCCAGTGATGGTCTTCATGCCCCTCCACCCCTCTCTCATGCTGTTCTGCTGGAGTTTCCACTCCAGCTTCCTCCTGTAATTGTCCTTAGCCTCTCTTATCTTGTCCTTTAGCAACACCTGGACACTTCTCACCTCCTCTTTATTGTCCCCTCTGAAAGCCCTCTTCTTGTCATTGAGGAGGGCTTTGATTTCCTAAGTCACTGTAGGAATGTTTAGCTTATTTTAGAGTTTAGAAATGTGTTAAGATAGAATGTAGAACTATTGTAAAGACACTGACACTGCCCTCAATGTAATAAAGGCCTGAGTGTGTCATGAACTTAGGAGTAGATTTTAGGAGACCCTCCCCCAGTTGGACTGTGAAACTAAGAAAAAAAGGAGTTAATGCTGAGTGGAAATTCCCCAGAGGATAGCTGGGTGGAGGTCTGAACATTTGTAACTGGATAACTGTGGTCTGGAAGGGAGATGGGTTCTTATGACCTCTAGGGAGTCACCTACACCCACAGTGCTTTAACTGTTATGCACCCACACCCACATGCACACTCACTCACGTGCACACACATACACACAGGTATGCGTACACAGTCACTCACAAGCACTCACATAGACACGCGGGAACGCGCACATGTAGGCACTCACGTGCTCGCACACACACAAGTAAAAGTATGTAAACATAGCACTTAGTTTTATGACACCTTGTAGAGGGTTTAGAAGGGGGGTCACTTACACAAAACTGCATGTAACAGACAAAGGAGTTGAGATCTGCAGAGAAAGTCCGGGGTCCTGTACATCTCCCTTCTAGAAGGTGTAATCAATAAGTGTGTATTAATAAAAGTGTTGTTAATTGACTACTGAGTCCCGGTGTTCTTTCTGGAGTCCTGACGAATATACGAACCGGGGTGAAACTGCTTTTGCAACATCACCCACGGCTTGTTATTTGGGTAACAATGAACAGTCTGAGTTGGAACAATGGAGTCGGTGCAGAAAGTTATGTAGTCTGTGATACACTCAGTAAGCCCATCGATGTCCTCGGCGTGAGGCTCACAGAGTGTTCCCAGTCGGTCACCTCGAAACAGCCCTGTAGTTCCGCTAAGGCCTCCTCTGACCACCTCCTAACGCTCCTCGTGGTCACGGGTTCCCTCCTCGCAATTGGCACATAGCGGGGGGGTGAGGTGAATCAGGTTATGATCTGGTCTTCCAAGTGGGGGAGAGAGAAGGAGCTGTATGCATCCTTGACATTAGCATACAATAGGTTTAAAGTTTTCCCTCCCCTGGTGGGACAGTCCACATATTGTCTGAATGTTGGTAGTGTATTGTCCAGTGAAACATGGTTGAAGTCACCCGAGATCACAATAAAGGCACTCGGGTGCTGAGTCTGTAACCGGGCTATGGCAGAGTGGATAGTGTCACATGCAGCTGTGGGGTTAGCAGAGGGAGGGACATAAACAGCCACCAAGATGACGTGAGAGAATTCCCTGGGTAAATAATACGGCCTGAGTCATCCACAACTATTTTCAGTTACGGATGATAAAGGATTCAGAAAGTTTATTCATACAGTCACGTGGTACAGCCGGGCAGCAAGGCTTCGGACGTCATCATTTTCAGCTCCTCCCATAAATGAAGCAAGCCTCCATACACGCATCGTGGAAACGCTCCCTCAATTACTCGACACAAGCTTTGAAGCCTCGATACAGAACGTCACATCACTAGTTTTCCCACAAATATTTGTGAGAGACGTTAGCACCGTTAACGGTGAACCAGAAAAGAGTACCTTCCTCGAAGGAGTCGGAGTGGTTCCTCGAACTTTTCCAACTATTTTAGTGAGTTAGCTTAGCTCAATTAGCACTATCACTGCAGTTTGATGCACTGGAAAAATAAACAACCAGTCAGAATAGTCTGAAAATGTTGATAATGCTTGTGATTTGTTTTCATACTAATGTAATGATGTCACTATTTTATATTGGCTGTTATGAGTGTTTAGCCCTTTGTTCTTTCTTCCCGGCCTGCTAATTCGGCTAAGGGCAACTAAGTGGCTGTTCCTGTAACTGCAACTGCGAGTGATGCGGCCAACTAGTTTATATTATACTACTTTATATTATTTAAAGAGAAACAAGGGCATTAAGAAAAAAATACATTTAAGAGGTGTGGAAGTCTAATGTTCTACATACTTGTAAATGGTAAATGGTCTGTATTTGTATAGCGCTTTACTTGGTCCTAAGGACCCCAAAGCGTTTTACACTATACACAATCATCCACCCATTCACACACTGGTGATAGCAAGCTACAGTGTAGCCACAGCCACCCTGGGGCGCACTGACAGAGGCGAGGCTGCCGGACACTGGCGCCACCGGGCCCTCTGACCACCACCAGTAGGCAACGGGTGAAGTGTCTTGCCCAAGGACACAACGACCGAGACTGTCGGAGCCGGGGCTTGAACCGGCAACCTTCCGATTACAAGACGAACGCCCAACTCTTGAGCCACGATACTTGTGTGCAGACTGGGAGTTTTTTTATACTGGTTTGTTTGTTTTTTTTCCAGGGTGGGGTGTGTTGAGGTTCAATTCTGTCTGTACCATGTGAGGAACTGCCTCATCGTGTGCCAGGATGCCATCGCTGTTGTGGATGCCTTCTGCATGTCAGGACATCAACATGTGGATGTTTATGTCTGTGAAGGTTCTCAGTCATCCAGGTCATCGTAGTCTTCTTTGCTGGCGTACCACATTTCCTTATTTTTCCTTTTCTTTGGGGGTGTTGAAATATTTTGTTTTTCGTTGTTTATATCCATTTTGGTAGTTTCAGTTATTTTTGTGGTATACTTGAGATATTGATTTTACTTTAAGGTACTCCTAACTTAAACAAAGAAAGAAATGGTACTGAACAAAATATTTACATAAAGCAAATTTTCTGTTTCTTAAATCTGTGGTCTTTTGTGTTGTGTGGGTCGAAGGTCTTGTTTACTCATACAGAGATTGCTACTGCCAATATCCTTCCACACCTAGTAGATCAGTGAGCATATGAGTAAACCTGTGATAATTCTCAAATGGAAGGACCTAGGTCAAAGATTTTTGATACAAGCTCTAGATTCTGATATAGATATTATACATAAAAAAATAACTACAGAATATAAAAAAGAGTGAAGAAAGAAAGACCTGTAACAGATGTATACAATCCCCTTATATTTTAATGGAGTTTTTGGTGTTCAGCAGTCAGGAAGGGGATGTCAAGGAAACAAGAAGTTTCCATAAGAAATCTGCAGCTAATGCAGGAAATGGTGCAACTGTAGTAGGATACTGAAAGTGGTAAAAATTCATTTGTATATTTAAAGTTTGGTGGTAGAGGTGCAGATTGCATTAGGTTCTGGGCATTATTTTGGTATTGAGTGGCTTTACTTGATGAAAATATCTTTCATTCTGTCATGTTTGTGATTTCGGGATCATTAAACCATGGCAGTGTCCCTGTGGAGGGAGGCAGCTATTCACCACTTTCACATGGAAGACCACATAAAGGTCTCCCATGTGAAGCTGAATCACTCTTCTTACAGCTGCACATGACATCATTCACAAAGATCGAGGTATAAAGAAGCCACTTAGAACGATGTCACCTTATCCCATAGTCCAGCCAATAATGTGATTCACATTCGTATATACCCTGTCAACGACATTGATTAATAATCAACGTCATTATGACAGCGTCCTTATGTCCTGACACCGCTGTTTTAGCTAGCAAAGCGGTGTGGCTGATGTGGAGTGAAGCTACGTTAATGACAACGTGTACAACTATGGAGATGTGAGCAGGACAGACACAACAATTGACGGGAAAAGTGTGGACTCTATGCCAGTTTTTAAATTGTCTTGATAGGCCACGTAAAACCAGAGTTGTGATAAAAATATCTGCAATGTTTGGTTTTCTTCCTGAATATTATTCTTGTTTCTATTTACTGTGGGAAGAAATGGTAAAAACAGTGTTTTATAAGGAAAACACTTGAAAGCACTCTCTGTCTGTGAAAAAAAGACCCACTCTTTCCTATTGGTCGAAAAATGTACCATGTCAACCAAAAAATTATATGGCAACATGGCATTTAGTTGTTAAGAAATGGGGAGAAGTTTAGTTTACTCAGTAACTTTTTTTGAATAGAATAGAATAGAAATAGAATAGAATTCAACTTTATTGTCATTGCACATGTCACAGGTACAAGGCAATGAAATGCAGTTTGCATCCATCCAGAAGTACTTTAGTCATTATATAGATATATTACAAATATATAATATATAATCAATAATATAGATATGTAAGTATATTACAGAAATGGGTCTATTATAGTGATGTGTCGGTCGCGAACGAAATGGCTCTTAGAGCCGGATCTTTGACGTGAACGACGCGAGACGGCTCCTTATCGCGAGCCGTGTTGTTTTTTTTTTTGTTTTGTTTTTTTTCTTTCTCTCACCCTCTCTCGCACTTTTTTCCCGCTTCACTCAGCATGCAAGCCTTGTGCTTTGCGCTGGGCAGCAGGGGGAGGGGCGGAAGTTACAGTCAGTAGCACAGGAACAGAGCGGAGGGGGGGGGGAGAGAAAGACAGCCAGGGACAACAACGTCACATTAGAAAGGTATAGTAATCATCCACAACTATTTTCAGTTGCAGATGATAAAGGATTCAGAAAGTTCATTCATGCAGGTCCATATGACAGAGGATGTGCATCTTCTTTTTGTTTTCATATTATAATTTATATTTAATTGCGTTGTGGTTTGCAGTGTTTTGTGTTGTTTCACTTTAAATTTGTAAAAGGAAAAAGCGGAAAATTTAAATAGTTAAAAGTTGAAATGTGAATAGTTGGTTTTTGTATTATATGATTTATTTATTACATTTTATGTGGAGTGAATAAATAAAAGTATATTTACGGTGGCCCCTACAGACAAAGCACATACAAACTTCAAAACACGTAAAAACTCAGAAGCACATAAAAACTCAAAACACGTACAAAAGACAACAGAAGTGCTCCAGGATGCTAGGCGCAGTGTTGAGCTTTGTTACCTAGTGGCTACACAAGCCAACAAGTACCAACGACCGGATTTGGTGTGTGGTAGTAACAGGTAAATGAACTTTTTTTTTTTTAATTATTTGACTATATATGAATGCTTGTGTATAAATACACAAACAATACAGATATGCTTTCATGCTTTCAATTGTGTAATTTAAGTGATCTAGTAGCTCTGTTTTGGAAGTTCAGTTCATGCTAGAAATATGTTTTGGAGTTTGTACGTGTTTTGTCTCTAGGGGCGACCGCATATTTATATATAAACATATATAAATAAAACCACTTTTTTTTACATTAGTAATTCCTTTTGTGCATAATTTTATATTATTGTTAATAATAACTTAATTAAAGCAACAAAACAACCTGAAGAGCCGGTTCGGAGCTTAAAGACCCGGCCCCTTTTTTAGTGAGCCGAGCCGAAAGAGCCGGTTCTCTAAAAAGAGCCGGAAATCCCATCACTAGTCTATTACGATATGTAATATGTACAAGGTATGAAGGTATGTTATGAATATGCTATAACTATAAGTATGTACAGGCTGTAGTGACTACAAGCTATGTACAGGCTACGAACAGGATATAAATATATAAAAATATAAAAATAAAAAGAATTTAAAAAAACTATAGAGAAATCTGAGATATACAGTTATACAGAAACGTGAACTATGCAAGTTATAAACAGTTGTGGGATTAAAAATTATCGTATGTACAGAATGATTATTTACACAGAACTATACAGTAGTGCAGTTAAGATAAGTGAGATATGTGGATAATTTCTACAGAGGCTATATAAAGTGCTAGTGGTTTGAGTGGTGGTTCAGTCCATGTTATTATTGTGTGTATGAGGGTATAGTTGGCCATTGTGTGTGGGTGTGTGTATGTCCAGTCCATGTGTTTAACGTGGGTCAGATATCAGGAGGCAGAGTTCAGGAGTCTGACAGCTGTGGGGAAGAAGCTGTTCCGGTACCTGGTGGTCTTGGTGGTAGCACCTCCCAGAGGGCAGGGTCCAGGGTGGGGGGGGAGACAGGATTTGAAGTGTGCTAGGACCAGCTGCTCCAAGCACTTTGTGATGATGGGGGTGAGTGCTACTGGGCAGTAGTCATTGAGGCTAGATGGGTTGGAGTTTTTGGGTATTGGGACGATGGAGGTGGATTTGAAGCAGGCCGGTACCACAGCGTGGGCCAAGGACAGGATAAATATGTATGTCAGCACTCCTGCAAGCCCCCAGAACGCGCTCTGAGAACATGCCCGGGGATGCCGTCAGGACCTGCGGCCTTATGGACATTAATCCTGCTCAGCACCGCTCCTACATCGGTGGGGGAGAGAGTCAGAGGTTGGTGGTCTGGCGTCATGTCTGTTTTGGTTGTGGGGTTCCCTCGCTCAAAACGAGCAGAAAAGTTGTTGAGCTCGTTGAGGAAGGAGACATCAGAGGATGCGGGGGAGGGTTTGGTGGTCCTGTAGTCTGTAATGGTCTGGAGTCCTTGCCACATGCGTTTTGATACCCTTCTTTAGCTTAGCCCTGGCTGTACTGTAGGCGTGTGCATCTCCTGACCTAAAGGCCGTGTTGCGGGCCTTCAGGAGGAGACGAACATCCCGGTTCATCCAAGGCTTCTGGTTGGGGTATATGGTGATCCGTTTCTGGGTGGTGACACTGTCTGTAGTTTTGGGGATGTAATCTAGTACAGATTAGACGTACTGGTCCAGGTCTGTGTGGAAGAATGGTAAATGGTACACTGCCTGTATTTGTGTAGCGCTTTTTACTAGTCCCCCCTAGGGACCCCAAAGCGCTTTACGCACCCAGTCATCCACCCATTCACTCTCACATTCACACACTGGTGGAGGCAAGCTACAGTTGTAGCCACAGCTGCCCTGAAGAAGTAACTATATAATTAATTGCCCAACACTGGTCATTATATACTGTATTTTGCAGACAGAGTTACAGGACTCTCTCCCAGACCACAGACTCATAATACAAGTCAGAGCTTTATAAATAAAAAAAAAAAAAAAAAGAAAGTTGTGTTTTCAAAATTGGAATTTAAATTATTTTTACTTCCAATAGTGTTTACATATTTTTTTTCATTGTAAGTGGGCTAAAGCACTAAATTAAAAGTAGTCTAACATAAATGTAGATGTTGTAATTTGATTATTTTAATAAACATGTAACTTGGATGGATTCGATGCTGGCCTGACCACAGTGCACACCTCTGCTGTTGCTCACCGTGGTCCAAGGGACCGCTCAGAGAGTTTGTGTGTTCACTCAGACACATGAAAAATTAGAGGGAACATTGGTTGGTGCCAACCTGCAATAGAAATGTGAGATTAACTAAATATTTAGAATTGTATGATTTGAAATGTAAATAGATGCTGTGTTACTGTAGGTGACAATATGTCATGATATTGTATATATTATATAATGTTACACACACATAACATAACATAATGTAATGTCTTCATATTTGTGACCAGGTGATTGTGGGAAAACGTGATTAACATATTCTTCTTGTTTGTGGATGAAAAAAGTAACGCTTATAAGGCTAAATAATTACTTGTCCTGTATCGACAGACAAAAGAGAAGGACAGGGCCCAGGTCCATATCAGTACTGTGTGGCTACTACTGACATGTCCATCGAACTGGAGGTACTCCTGGAAAGTTGAGAAAGTCTCTATATTGATACAAAAATGTGACACAACAATTTCAGATAGAAAATAGTGTGAGTGGTGAGAGAAAGATATTTTTTTGTGTGTGTATTGTTGAGAATGTTCAGAAAAACGGGCAATTATAGATTAGAAAAAAATGGACAACAGTTATTCACAGTTATAGTTTAACGACTTTTGAAATGTCTAGTGTTTATATGAAAAGAATTGTAATAAAGAGTTGGAAATACATACATACAACAGTCTCAAGTTTATTACATAAAACTGAAAAGCATGATAAATACAACAATCTTTAATTCAATTTTATTTTATTTCATTTTATTTTATCTATACAGCGCCAAATCACAACAACAGTCACTTCAAATTGTAAAGTAGGACTTACAATAATACATGTAAAGAAAAACCCAACAATCATTTTACCCCCTATGAGCAAGCACTTTGGTGACAGTGAAAAGGAAAAACTCTCTTTTAACAGGAAAAAAACCTCAAGCAGTATCAGGCCCAGGGGCAGCCTGATAGTTAAACTTAGTTTTTGCACTTGGTAAAGCAGAGATGCTGATCATTTTATTAAACATGAAAGAATTTAGACAGTTTTGAACTCTTAGTGATGCTACAGTGTTTTTTCAACTATAGAACCGGAAGCAGAGTTTGGACCCGGATGGATCCTCGAGGCTCCTCACTACGATAGCCATAATGATTCATCAAGGTGTGCATCTTCGTAGCTTACCAAAGTCGTACTTTTTTTGAAAGATTTTTTAGCGCCGTGTACCACATAAAATCGGTTGGGGTCAGTAAGCACAACCAGAATTCATGCACAAGGCACACCGGATTATAAGGCGCGCTGTGGATTTCTGAGAAAATTAAAGAATTTTAAGTGGGCCTTATATAGTTTCAAATGAGGACTGAAGCCTTTGCTGTTTATTAGATCAGCCACATGTATTATGATCTCTCAATACAATCATATTCTGGCTATAACTGCATTTAAAATCTATTGAGCCAATCATTTCAGCTTATATAGCCGAAACATTTTCAAATCATGAGCTCCCAACAATGAGTGAAACAGTAAGAGCATGTAGAGAGTGTGGAAACATCCCATTAAGAAAGAGAAATCAAATTTGTTTTAATGAGCTCAGATTTGTTGAAAATGCAGAGGAGCTGGTTGTGAACTGAGTTTCAGAGAAACATACTAATATTCACTTTGAAGCTTTGAGTGGAAAAAGACAGAAAAAACAACATGTGGATCCTGTAATAATGGGAGCTTCCATCTTTAAATTACTGGAGAGGAAGAAGTTTACAAGGAATCCTTTAGAACAGTTTAAAACATCAACTGACTGAATGTATGAATCTGAAAATGTGTTTCTGGGTGAAAGAGACAGACAGTCAGAGTGTTTCTCTAACAGGAGGGCACTCTTTACACTCAACTCAGCACAGGGACACTGAGGAACCAGGACTATCAGGCCAGAGTGTAAACCCAGGATAAAGAGTTTCAGCGAATGTGGTGTTAAAGGTGTGGAGGTGGATCAGAGTGTCAGAGGAGACTCTGTAGAAGGACAGAGTGCCAGCAGGACAGTCCACATACACTGCTACTCTGTTAGAGACAGAGGAGGAGGAAATGGATGTTCTTTTTCCATTATACCAGACAGAACGAGGACCATCATCAGAGCAGCTCAGACTCCAGGACTGATCATTACATCCAAACCTACAGTCTTTACTGCTTCCTTTCCTTCTGATTCTTCTGTAACTCACTGATATAAAAATGTGTCCTCTCCACTCGACCTCCCAGTAGCAGAGGCCAGTCAGACCATTTCTACAAAGCAGCTGAGGATAAAAATCAAATCTCTCTGGATGATCAGGATATGACTGAACCTCCTTGTCATATGTCACCTTCCTGTTGTTGTTAGACAGTTGGAGGTTTGTGTGAACTGTGTTTGTGTCGATTGTGAGTTGACAGGAATCTGATGGAGAGAACAAACAATCCAGCTGCAGTTATTGATCCATCATCTGTTCATTAATTGACACTTTGATGATGACAGTCAGGATGAGTGATGTGACAGTTTGAAGATGGTTGAATGTGTGTTGCTTTGTTTTCATCAATCACATTAAAAACACACTTACACTTTCTCAGACCTGGTCTCAACCATTGGCCCCCAGCAGGCTCCACCCTGAAAGGAGAAAGGAAAGAAAGGAGACCAGATCAGACCAGCACAGTCTCTTTCAGCATGCACACATGGACATTGCATCGCTCTCATACACATACTTTTAGACACTAATAAAGGAACAGTCCTACATTTTCATTGTCGTCATTATCTTTATATTCCTCTTCTGTTTAGCTAAAAAGAACACCTCCCTGCCTTTGCTGCCAGCTGTTTTCTTCTCTTAGTGTCAGTGTGGTTACTGTAGATGACCTCTGACCTTTGAGTGAGTGCAGCGTTTTAATGTGTATTAATACTACCTGAAACCTGTTCATCTTGTGATTTGTCCACATGCACACAGAGAAATTTCTGCCTCTTTCATGATATTTCAATCAGCACATTAGAAACTATTATCAACTATCTGTCTACATTTGTGTGACTGGGATAAAGAGAGATTGAAGTGAAGGGGTAAAGTGTCTTAGTATATGTCTTAACATTAAAAATGATCAAAGTCCCAAAAAATTGGTTTTCCCTAACCCTAATAAAAAAGCATTTTCATTCTTAATGAAATATAAATGAAATGACAAGTTTGATCATCATGAGAAATGTTTGAGTAGTAAAATGGACTGTTCTAATATCTGAATTTTGTGTTTGCGGACATGATACAGCTTCAGGCTTGTCCACTTGTGTGGAGGAAAGTAGGAAGATAAGAACTATATCCCCAAGTTATCATACTCCGAATGGACCATGTTCAGCATCTCCATTGCCGAAGCTGCTGCACTGTGTTGCGGACGGAAGGTGTTTGGTTTCTGTCGTGGTGGTAACCCCCCAACCAAATGTTGGACACCAGACGCGAAGAAGGAGTCCTATCAGGCTTGGTTGGCCTGTGGGACTTCGGAGGCAGCTGAAAGGTAACGGCAGTCAAGCAAAAACACAGATGTTGGAGGAGCTCGGAGAGGCCAAGGAAAAAGACTTTCAGACTGCCTCACAAAAATTCTGGCAACCCATCAAGTGACTCAGGAGTGGAAAGCGGTGCTCTACCTGCACTGTGTATAGGTGGACCGCTGCTGACTGTAACTGAGAAAATTGTCGGGCCGTGGAAGGAATACTTCGAGGACGTCCTTAATTCCACTGGCACGTATTCTGTGGAGGAAGAAGAGTCTTGGGATGACCCCCCAACCTCTGGGGGTGAGGTCACAGAAGGCAGTTAAACAACTCCTTGGTGGCAGAGCCGCTGATGTGGCTGAGGTGAGGCTCTGGATGTTGTAGGGCTGTCCTGCCTGACATGCCTCTGCAATGTTGCGTGGCGATCAGGGGCAGAACCCCTTGACTGGCAGACCAGGGCGGTGGTCCCCATTTTTAAGAAGGGAGACCAGAGGATGTGTTCCAACTACAGGTGATCACACTCCTCAGCCTCCCTGGGAAAGTCTATGCCAATGTGCGAGAAAGGAGAGTCTGTCTGTTAGTCAAACCTCAGACACAGGAGGAACAATGCAGTTTTCTTGATACTGCAGGTACTTGAGGGCGCATGGAAGTTTGCCCAACCAGCCTGTTTGTGTTTTGTGGACTTCGACAAGGCATTCAACCGTGTCCCTTGGGGTTTTCTGTGGGAGGTGCAGCTAGGGTGTCTGGCTCATTGCAACGGGCCATTCAATCCCTATACAACTGTTGCCAGAGCTTGGTTTGCATAGCTGGCAATAAGCCAATAAGCAACAATAGGGGCCAGTGTAAAACTATACTAGCACACTGCACATATGGCAACTGCCATATTATAATGTTGCAGGCAATCCCAAACTCCAGTCTTTTGTACTCCAATGTGCAGTAAGAAATCTATTATCCTCAACAGTTCTTTCCAGGAACATCATCTGAACAATTTTCAGTATAAACTTGCTGGTCCTGTTATAACTTTTTCTGGCATCACATGTTGCACAAATCTTTAAGCCACATTTAAACTGTTTGCTTGTCATATACTGTGTGTGTGTTTCTCCAGATATCACAGGATGTCTGATTCTTGATATGGAACTCATTTTCTGCATGAATCAACAAAAAGGCTAAGTTAAGGAGAGAGGAAATGTTTTTAACAATTTCTCCTTTTTCAGGAGGTTTTTGCATACCTGAGAGCTTCCAGTCTCTTGTGTAGTTGCTTCTCTTCAGGGAACCGGTGCTTAATTCCTGCAAATGCATCTTAAATCATAATTGGTCCATTAAACATTTGACACTGTTCTAACTAGCAAATCAAATCAATTCATGTTACTTTAGAAGTATGAGGGCTCTGGTCCCCCACAAGCATTGTGTTTTTTGAGCCGGTTGCAGTCTTAACCTAATTCTATCTGTAATTTTTGTTTTGTCAAATGACTATCATTGTGATGGCCATCATCATGACTACATATTACTAACACGAGTTAGTCATCCTGTTTCATTCTAAAAAATTAACCCAGTCAATCAACAACAACAACAAACTTTATTTATATAGCACATTTAAAAACCAGTGGTGTACCAAAGTGCTTAACATGCAAGAGGGTAAGATGAAGTAACAGGGAAGGATGAGGGCTATGGCAAGGTACCAAAACGTGCTAGCAGGTTGAATGGCATTAAAACACACGAAGGCAAAAGAATTGCATATAAAAGCATAAAAGAAGGCTAAGTGTAGAGGATAAAACAGTCAAAAAAAATTAAAATGAATTAAAAGCCAAAGATAAGAATAAGCGTTAAGCTAACTATCAAGCAAGCGTTAACTGGTAGAAAAGGCGAGGCTAAATAAGTGGATTTAAACCGCGATTTGAAGGAATGGATGGAATCAGACTTGCGTATAGCGATGGGGAGGTTATTCCATAAATCGGGTGCAGCCAAGGCAAACGCGCGGTCACCTCTAGTCTTCAGCGGAGATCTTGGCAGTACCAAGAGTGACTGGGAAGATGATCTTAATGCTCTAGTAGGGGTGTATGATCTAAGTAGCTCAATGAGGTAGCTTGGCGCTATATTGTTAATAATTCGGAAGGTAAGCAGCAGGATTTTGAATTGAATGCGGTACTTAACGGGAAGCCAATGCAGATCAGCAAGGACAGGGGTAATAGAGACACGCCGCCCACTACCAGTAATGAGACGAGCAGCTGCGTTCTGAACAATTTGGAGTCTATGGAGGAGAGTAGAGTTAAGACCGAAGTAAAGTGAGTTGCAATAATCCAACCTAGATGTCACAAAGGCGTGGATAAGCTTTCCAAGGTCCCTATGTGGAACATAATGTCTGGCCTTGCTAATAAGACGCAATTGATGGAAACAAGATTTAACAACAGAGGACACTTGTTTATCGAACTTAAAAGAGCTATCCAAAAATACACCCAGGTCACTAACAGTGTCAGTGAGGAAACTGTTAACCGAGGGCGTCACGGAGTTGGCTACGGGGGACTCTACTGTCAAACACGATAATTTCCGTTTTCCTGTCGTTTAGAATAAGAGAGTTACCTGCGAGCCAATTTTTGACCTCACGCATGCACTCACGAAAGCCGTACATAGAGGGATCATCAGTTAGCTTGAAATACATCTGTATGTCGTCGGCATAACAATGATGTGCGATGTTATACTTCTCAAAGATTGCGCCTAAGGGGAGCATATACAGTGAGAAGAGCAGGGGGCCAAGGACAGATCCTTGAGGCACGCCGCAGGAGACAGGTGCAGCAGAGGAGAAATAAGGGCCAAAATTGATCGAGAAGGACCTATTAGAGAGGTATGACTTAAACCAATCTAGGGCGGCACCTCCAATGCCAACTGTGTGTTCAAGCCTCGCTAATAGGATGTTATGATCTACCATATCAAAGGCCGAGGATAGATCTAGTAGGACCAAGACTGAAGAGCGTCCGGAGTCAGCAATCAGAAGGAGATCATTGAGGACTCTGAGCAAGGCCGTTTCAGTACTATAACAGGGTTTGTAAGCAGACTGAAATTTATCATAAATGGCATTCGCATCCAAATATGGCTGGAGTTGTGAAAGAACGATCCTCTCCAGTATTTTGGACAGGAATGGAAGCTTAGAGATCGGCCTATAGTTCCCAAGATCGTTATGATCAAGGTTCCTTTTTTTAAGAACGGGCTGGACAACAGCGCGTTTGAAGGCTAAAGGAACAGAGCCTGCAAGTAGAGATATATTCATTAGCGATAGGATGCTGGGTCCAATTACGCTGAAGCAATCCTTAACTAAACGAGATGGAAGGATATCATAAGCAGGAGAGGTGTTCTTTGATTGGTCAATAAGTTGCTTGAGAGTATGGAGTGACACCGGCTCAAACTGTTGAAATGATGATGAACAACCAGGGGTGGGAATAAAACTTGACACTGAGGGGAGCGAGGACTTAAGATGTAAAACTTTACGAATAAAATGAGTTTAAAATTTTTCACAGAGAGCAGGAGAGCATGCCAGTGGCATTTCAGGACAGGGGTTAACCAATGAATTGAAAACATTAAAGAGGGATCGGGGGTTGTGACCATGAGTAAGAATAATTTTAGATAGGAAGGCAGCTTTGGCCATTTTAGCAGCAAGTTGAAATTGCAACCGGCTGGCACGCAAGATATCATAAGAAACCTGGAATCTATCTTTCTTCTATCTTCTCTCATCCCGGCGGCACACACGTTGCAAGGCATGTGTAGAATCGTTTAGCCAGCATCGGGAAAAGGATCTAGGGTGCTTCATTTTAACAGGGGCAACAGTATTGAGGATGGAGGAGCATGTGGAAAAAAAGGTGCTAGCAAAGTCATCAATCGTGGAAGCCAGGGAACAGTCAGGAATGGAAGAGGCAAGTTTCGAAAAAGACATCGAAAAATTCTCCACAGTTGCAGAATTAATTATACGTGTAGGGCGTAGGAGAGCATCAGGGTGAAGTTCAGAAGTACATAAGTTAACATCAAAGATAACAGGAAAGTGATCAGAAATCCCAACTAGGGCTGGGTATCGTCACTGATTTCTAGAATCGATTCGATTCCGATTCACAAGGTCCTGAATCGATTCGATCCACGATTCGATTCAATTCGTCAATTCGATTTGATTCGATTCAATTGGATTTGAATCTGGGAAATTTTGCCTCAGTCAGAAATATTATAATTCAAATCAGTACATTTACATATTTTTGTATCTATAAAAAGGAAGCTGACACTTTCGAGACTTTATCAAAGGTGTGAGCATCACAGCAGATGCCTTTGTGTCAAAGTAGCTGAAGATAAAACACAGAAAAACATGAAGGTGATTTTCCTGGCCTGGGATTTTATAAAAATATTCCACAGTACATCAAAAACGAAAGAAAACCATTAACAAGCATATGAACATTACCTCTGAAGTTACAACGGTTTTATTAGAGACACAACTAAGCGTTTTGCATTTTGCATAATTTTAAAAAGTTTAAATTTGTTCAGAAGCCTATTGAACGGCAGAAATTAGGTTTTCTTTTCGGAAGTAAGTAAAAGGAAAAAAAAACATCAGCCGACAGCGCTGCAAATAACGGTAGACTTGTGCGTAACAAGCAAGTGAATAATGCAGAAAACAGATTTCGGGGATAGACGGGAAACTGTTCTTGAAGTACACTGAGAAAGAGAGCGAGAGAGTGAGAGAGAGCTGTGCATGAAGTGTGGTAGAAGCAAAACAGCAAAAGTCAGAGGGAGTCCATGATGATGTTTATGTGAAGCTTAGTTTGGATCTTCTTTTGCTGCTGGTTCGGTCAGTATTGTTTGGAGAGAGATAAAACTAACAGCTTTAGAATCAGTGCAAAAAAGGCATAAACACAAAGCGCGGACCCGCCGAAACATCGGAATCACAGCTCGCTGATGGTGCCGTCGTTTCTCACCCGACAGCACGGATACAGTGCCGTCGGGTGAGAAAGGCGACATCTCACTGATTCTGATCCGCAGGTCCGCGCTTTGTGTTTACGTCTTTGTGCAGAATCCGTGTTCCTGCTCTCATTTACTTTTTTAGCTGTTTGGTGGTTGTCAAAATTTTGTGACGTTTCACCTGAGATTCTGGAATTTCGGGCAAAATACATTTATATAAAAAAATCGATTCAGGATTTTAATGAATCGATATCACGTTATCCAAGCCAGAATCGATTTTAATCGATGAATCGATTATTAAAACCCACCCCTAATCCCAACATTGCTTATATCCTTAATGCTAATGTCCAAGCCATATGAAAAAACCAGATCGAGGGTGTGGCCCCTAGCGTGGGTTGGTTGGTTAACCCACTGGGCAAGATTAAAAGAGTCCGATAATGCAAGGATGTCTTTGGCTAACGGATCGTCGTTACAGCAGATATGAATGTTAAAATCACCCATAATAAGCACACAGTCATATTTAAAAATAACTGAACCAAGAAGGTCAGCTAATTCGTGAATAAAAGTCTTATTATATTTAGGTGGCCGGTAAACCAAAACAATCAGAGAAGTTCGCAAGGCGGTCATCTCCAGAAGTTGAGCCTCGTAACTGATGTAGGAAGAACAGGGTAGTTGTCGGACTTTGTATTTACATTTAGAGACCGAGGCTAAGTCACCACCTCTACTGGTAAGCCTCGGAGAGCTAAAAAAGACACAGTCCGGGGGGAGAAGCTCAGAAAAAGGAAGCGACTCACCAGGGCGAATCCAGGTCTCCGTCAGAAAGAGAGCATCGAGGCTCATGGTGGAGAAAAAGTCATTTAACACAAAGGTCTTATTTACCAGCGACCTGACGTTGAAAAGAGCCACCCATGTTCAGGGCGCAGCATCCACACGAGTAGCACGTCGCAGGGCTCTGAGGTGGTTGACACCACGTCTGTACGAGGCGATCCAGGTCCGAGCAGGGAGGCATGCTGCTGGAAGGGCTGGGTAACCTTGCTGTGAGACGGAGCAAATCTACCGGTGGCCAAGCAGTTTAGCGACGGGGCGATCACTGGAGACTGCACGGAGAGAGCGTAGCGATTCCCCAGAGGCATATGGGTAAACCGTAGCCCGTGCTTCAAGGTAAGCTTTCATACGCACACGGAAGCCACTCCTTTTACCGCGTCTCCTGTATCTCCTGTATCGTTTCTTATACAGATTAAAAGGAGGTAGGCAGGGAAAGCTAGTGGGGGGGTCTGGTCGTAGTGGGGCGGCAAGTCCCAAAGTCCAGTGTCGATCGAAGCGATGTGAATAGGAGAAACGGAGACGACCCCATATGAGAAAACCTGTCGACAGTGGAAGGGAAAAACTCCCTTTCATAAGGAAGAAACCTTAAAAAAGGTTTGTAGCCATTTGCTTGCCGGTGTGAGGGGAGGGAGACATGACAAAAGAGTTTTTGTAGTGTGTAAAGACAGCTTCCCATGTAGATGACCAAATTGGAATCTCCTGGATAGATCAAATTCATATCACTGAAGTGTAGTACCTGTAGTACCTACAGCATGCTGTTGTCGCTGAGGTCTAACAGGACAAGCACAGTCCACTGTTGAGCTCTGAAAGTAGACTGAACTGGTCCACCTCTGGTCGCTCTCAACGGAACCCCGGCAGGTCTGTTGACCACAATGTTTTGGCTAACCTGCCTAGGTTCGGCCAACACTCTCATCCAGTCCGACAGTACTTCCGTCAACTTCGGCCTGCTTAATATCCGTTCGCTTACGAACAAAGGACATCTCATCCAGGATCTCCTAACAGACCGTAAGTTTGACTTTTTTTTTTTGCTTGACTGAGACATGGCAACAGCCCAATGACTTTTCACAACTCAACGACTCCACCTCCCCGGGGTTGGTTTACACCTGCCAACCTCGTGAGTCCGGCCGTGGTGGTGGCCTCGCGGTTATCGTGAGAACTGGAAAGTCTCGCCGCTGTCTGTCCCTACCTACAGCTCCTTTGAATCTGTTGTTTGTCAACTTTCAGGACCTGCTCCAACTGTTATAGCTGTCATTTACCGCCCCCTAAAAATGTAATTCTGTTTTTATAAGTGACTTTGCTGATCTGCTGACCAACCTAGCTACTGTTTCCCCTAATATAATATTGCTGGGTGACTTCAACGTCCATGTGGATAACTCCGATCATCCTCTTACCAAGGACCTTTCATCCTGCTTTGATAGCTTCAGCCTTAAACAATACATAAACTTCCCTACCCACACTAAGGGCCATACTTTGGACATAGTCTGTTGTTCTGGACTTACCCCCTCCAACTGCACAGCTGACGAGCTGCTAGTTTCGGATCAACTACTTCTCTCCTTTAATGTTCACATGACTTTCTCTATAATTAACAATCCTCGTATTATTTCTTTCCGGAATATCAAGAAAATAAATCTTGATATCCTTTCTTCTGCTCTCTCTAGCTGCTTGTCTCTTAACAATTTGGCTATTCAAGACAATCTAGTATTTTATTATAATCATAGCCTCAGTAGTATTTTGAATTCTCTTGCTCCACAAAAAAACAGAACTGTACTTTTTTCTCGCTCTGCACCCTGGTACACACCTGAACTCCGATTATTGAAAGCTAAAGGCCGACGGCTTGAACGTCTTTATAAGAAAACTGGCCTTACTATTCATAAGGATATGTTTAATAACCATGTTCTGTTTTATCAGGAATGTATCAGTCAAACCAAATCTGCCTATTATTCTACCATTGTCTGTTCAAGTGAGAACTCCACCAAGACCCTATTCTCATTATTCAACTCCTTTAACAGGCCACCTGATTCTCCGCCCGCTCATCTCTATTCATCTAACTTCTGCGACTCTCTAATGCTATTCTTCACTGAAAAAATTCATAAAATACACCTTGACTTGGTTCCTAATGCTCAATGTAGCTCCTCTGTCTTAATTCCACCCCCTCCACTCTGATTTTCAACTTCCGTCTTTAACTGATATTGCTGATCTCATCCACAAATCAAAGCCTTCTACCTGCCAGCTTGATCCTATCCCCACTGTTCTTGTCAAAGCCTGTTTACCTCCTCTCCTTCCCCTCATATCTGCTATTATTCACTCTTCACTCACCACTGGAACTGTTCCTGCTTCTTTCAAAGTTGCCGCCATTACCCCAATCCCGAAAAAAACAGGTCTAGATCCCAACAACTTTAACAATTTTCGTCCTTTCTCCAATCTACCATTCCTCTCAAAATTCTTGAAAAAATTGTTGCTTCACAAGTCCATCTACACCTAACTGATAATAACCTTTACGAACAGTTCCAGTCTGGTTTCCGTCCTCTGCATAGCACCGAAACTGCTCTTATAAAAATAACAAACAATCTTCTTATGACAGCTGATTCTGGTCTCCTCTCCATCCTTATTCTCCTTGATCTGAGTCAGCCTCATACCTGTCTGACCGCACTCAGTTCATTCAATTAAAATCCTTCACTTCTCAGCCTTCTCCTCTATCTACTGGGGTGCCCCAGGGATCTGTCCTCGGGCCCCTCCTTTTCATCATTTACCTTCTTCCACTCGGACACATTTTTCGTAAATATAACATTCAGTTCCACTGCTATGCCGCTGACACCCAGCTTTACCTCTCTACCAAACCCGAATCTACTCTTCCTCCACCCTCCCTCACCCTCTGCTTAGCTGAACTCAATTCCTGGTTCTCCTCCAACTTCCTTAAACTCAACAGCAATAAATCAGAACTTCTCCTGGTCGGCACTAAACGATTGCTATCCAGAATTAACGATTTCTTTCTCACTATCAATAATTCGTTGGTCCCTATCTCTCCCTCTGTGAAAAGCTTGGGTGTCATTCTCGATAGCACATTATCCTTTAATTCACATATCAATAATGTCACACGTGCAGCATATTTTCAACTTCATAACATCAATCGCCTCCGCCCTTTCCTCAGTCCTCATGCCACGGCCATTCTCATCCATAATCTTGTTATCTCTCGAATAGATTACTGTAATTCCCTATTATTTGGCCTTACACAAAAATCCATTAACAAGCTCCAACGTGTCCAGAACTCTGCTGCCCGTATTATTACTAGGACTTCCTCTACCCACCACATCTCCCCAATCCTGAAGCAGCTACATTGGCTCCCGGTTAAATTTCGCATCCATTTTAAAATAATCCTTTATACATTTAAGGTTATTCATTCTCTCTCTCCACCATACCTCTCTGATTTAGTACAGATGAACTTCCCATCCCGGTGCCTCAGATCTTCATCTTCTCTTTCTCTCTCTGTTCCTTCTGCTCGTCTGATTACATGGGGGGCAGGGCTTTTAGTTGCTCTGCCCCTCAAATTTGGAATTCCTTACCCCCTGACCTCAGAAATATTAGTTCATTCCCTCTTTTTAAGTCCACCCTCAAAACTCATCTGTTTAAAATTGCTTATGTTTAAACCTCTGTATGCTCTTAACTTTTATCTGTTATTCTTATTATTGTGTATATTTCCAGTTTTTGTGTTTTTATTTGTTGTACAGTGTCCTTGGGTGCTTTGAAAGGCGCTATTTTTAAATAAAATGTATTATTATTATTATTATTATCTAAATATACGTAGTCAAAATGACATTAACTTGGCCTCCAGTAACCCTGTAGGGAATGTTTGAGTCATTTTGATCACAATATTTAAGTTTCTTCCTGTTAACAGTGTTTGCCAAGGTGTTGCTCATATATAGGAGATTGTCTGATTTTTGGGGTTTTCTCTGTATTAAGTACCTTGAGATAATTGTTGTTGTGATTTGCCGCTATGTAAAAAAAAAAACAAAAAAAAACAACAACAACAACCCTGAATTCAATAAATGAAAACACATCACTTCAACATTAATTTAACATTCACTTAGTATGGGGTTGTTCGGTTGAAATTGTTAAATGTTGCCATTATTGTACTTAAATTTGTAAGCCTTAGTTCAAACTGTATGATCAAAGACATTCTTCTGTCTCCATCCTTATTTAGTGAGGATGTTTACTTCTTGCCATTCATGGTCTCAACTATGTTTTTGTATGGGTAGAGCATTTGGGCGGTTAAGCTAGGGGAGATGACCTTTTTGTGAGCAGGAAGTCACACAAATGCACCCATATCCACACACACTCACTCACCTGCACATATATACACACTTACAGAGACACACACACACACACACACACTCAGTGCCCCCCCCCCCATGGAGTGGTGGTGGGGGGGGGGGGTTTGCAGTGAGTGTTTTGTGTAAACTGTGTCACAGACTAAAAGGTTGCAGGGGAAGCTGGTTTTTTGGAGTGGTCTGAGACCGAGGGCAGAGATGCTACTCTGAGATCCTCCCCTTGCTAGCATGTAAAAACCGGTTGAGTTTTTGACTTGCTTTCTTCACGGAATAAGTCTGAATTTGCGGGCCTGTCGAAGCACAGACCCAACAGTGGTACTTACCTGGAAATAGGTAGAAGTGTTTTGTCAGAGTGTCTCTCTCTTTGGTTGGCATCTGCTTCTGTTCAGAGGGGAAATCTTCAAATTGTTGCATGACCTTTGAGATTAAAATGAAGTTACAGTGATGTCTGACACAGCAGCTCATATTACAGAAAATATATATTGCAGTCATAGAGAGAGAGACATGGAGACATTGTTTCCATCATGTTTAGAGACAGGAGGATCATCTCTTGTTTTGCCTTGTTTCAGGTCACAACAAATGAAGGGCATTACAGAATTCTAGCCCCATTGCCAGCTACGAGCATGGGAGATCAAAGTGGTATGAAATGGACTAGTAATAGTAGCCAGAAAGAAAATGCAAAAATATTTAGAAAAACTTAAACATGCAGAGAAAGAATTAGGAATAAATTCAGGTTAATGACCAGATAAAATACTGGCAAACTTACTTTTTTGAATAGTTCTTCAATATCATCATGACAGCACCCCGTGAGGATCACATCACAAATGTAATGGAAGAAATTAGAACCATATTCTGGGTTTCTATATGAATAGGTGTCTACAAACAAACAGAAACATAATTTGCTGCATTTAATTGTGTTTGTTATTATACACTATATTATAATAGTTACAAGAAGCAGGAGAACTTACGAGCTGTGCTCGAATGAAAACCAATGAAATCCTTTTCTATGTGTACTTTTCCAACTTTGGCAATGTTTTTTGATGGAGGGCCAGTGTTTTCTGTCCCCATGGATTGTGTGCTTGCATCTACTGTAACTACTCCTTCATTCTCTGAAACAAGAAAGATGTGTGCAAACAACTATTCTTGATCATACTAAAAGCGAGAAAAACTGCATCATGCGTATTTAACATCATTACATCTAGTAAACCATTAGTTTCATTACATTCTCCAAATTATTTTAAAGATTTCAAAAGTTTTGGATTTTCTTTGCCTGTACTTAATTTTGTTCATGGTTTTCTTCTTTCTTTAAAAAGAGACACTGACCTAAATGAGACAAACTAAACAAAATATTTCATAACATCACTACTACAACTATAACTGGTAATAATAATAATAAAAACATGTGTAACAGTAATGGTCAGCATCTTTTTGGTGCATGTCAGGCTAGATGATAATCACCTCCTCTACAGGCCTGAATGATTATGACCTTTGGTTTGTTCATTAGTGCAGGACAGTTCTTTGTGTTTAAGCGCTCATAAATTTTATCAATTTCAAAGTTCTTCAGGTCAGAGCCACGGATAGTTCCCAAGTCACCATGAGACATGAGAACCACAAACACACTGTCTGTGTTAAAGAGCTTTCGATGCTTGGAGAAACGAATTAGAGCCTCATCAATCTCCTGTAAACAGAAAAGTTGAACATGAATTTGATATTTTACTCAGTTTGAACATCAGCTAAGTGGAAGTGAAATAATGCTTTCTGTCTGTAGAATTTACCTGTGCAGTCAGGTCTTGATAATATACCACTGCATAGCCCAGATTATAGAGCAGGTTGAGCACAGCTTGTGCGTCATACTCAGCACCGTGTCGGTTTGATTTCAGATCATAAAAATGTCTAATATTGATCAGCAGTGCGATGCGATTTGATATGGAATATTCAGTCACAGGGTAAATCTGAAAGGATATATAATTTAAAGGAAAGTCTTGAGATCACTGTAACAAACTTTATTTTAATTTTTTTTGTAATGCAGTCAGTTACAAATAGACAGTAATTAGCTTTAATTTAATATTAACTGCAAAAAGCTGAGGACAAGAGCTCAGTTAACAGATATGAGATGAGAATTATATGGTGACTCACCTTGTTACAATCTATGTCATCTGTGCACATCGCCATGTTTAATCTATGAACACATTGAAAGATATTTGTAGCTGGAGGACTGACTCAGCATCAGTTTATCAAATGACATCCATTTTTTAGATTATTCACTATATATCACATAATTTCTCTTCTTCGGGAACAGACAGGGAAGACAACAAGAAGGTGTACAAAAAGGGTTTTTTGATTACCTAATCACAAAAAATAAAGTTAAACTAATACAAGACATGGAAGAAAAAAAATTAACTTAAAAGAGAAAATAAGCCAAAGACTAGAGATAAGAAGCAAACTGAACATGGAAGTGTGGGTTTCTCTACCTCATGCTGGAAGACAAATTATAAAAATAAAATTAAAAAAGAAATCATGAAAGATACTTTTCCTGCTTTCCCGGGAGGCTGGACATGAAAGCCTTGGTTCTGGGTCAGTTGACCCAGCATTTTGACATTCTGTGTTTTGTCGTCTGTTATATATTAAGTTTAACTGGTTAGTTGTAAGTTCATTTTTATTATGTCTCTGAGTTAACTTGTAATCAGTTTAATTTCTTGACCTTTGGGTTCCCTTTGTGTCTCTGTCCTCTGTGTCCCTCTCTGTGTATTTGTGTGCATCCTTGTGTCTTGTTTCCCTCTTCGGTTTCAAAATGTGCCAGTCTTGCATTACATCTTTTCCTGTTTTATTGTGAGTCTTGTGTCACATGTTCAGTGTGTTTAGTTTTGCTTCTTCTGTCTCGCTATGTCTAATTTCCCTTAGCTTTGTTTCCCCATGTGTTTTCTGTTCCTTGTTATTCCTTGTGTATTTAAGCACTCTGTTTCCTGTGTCCAGCACCCTGATCTCCCTCATGGCTGTGTTTAGTTTAGGTTAGTTTTGTATTTCTGCCATCTCAGTAATAAAGCTGTGTTTTGAGTTTAAGCCCTGTCTGCAAGTCTGCATCTGGGTCCTATCCTGCCTGATTCACAGCCAGTTCATGGTAATGTCTGCCATCCATCAGGGTTTTTTTTTCGGTGGGGGGACTTCTGAAAACACCCTCCAAACTTCAGTATTCACATGTTAGCAAGAAAACAATGATATTAAATGTAAAGTTCGGGGGTAACTTGTTAAATCAGCTCTGCGCTAAGGAGTCTGAGAGATGAAACATGATAGTGAGTCCACCAGAGCCTTTGTTTGTTTTGTTTTGTTTTGTTTTGTTTTTTTCTACAGCTTGGTAATAGAGTGGTAATAGTAGGGTTCCAATGAGAAACAAGAACATAATTATGTGGTAATTTCTAAGCAATTACCACTCAATTACCTGTAGTAGTTTTTTGTGTAATAAGAAGGAAACAGAGCTGAAAAATGCAAATGCAACTGACTGTTTCTATTTAACAACATATCAAGGACAAAGAACTATTTGCTTCCTCTTTTGCTTACCTCATAGATCCATGACTAAAAACCAATGTATTATAACAATACATTTAGAATCAAACCAACATTCCAGCTACTGCAGTAGCACTGCAAGAGAAGTTTTTAATTAATTAATTAATTAATAGTAATAGTAATAATTAATTAATTTAATAGAACTTTTTAATTCTTAACCCTCCCAGGTAGTGATGGTAAATTTGATTCTTTTTACTGAATCTGAAAGAGTTTTAATGAGTCACTCACCAAAGTGAATCGGGTTTGTTGAGTCATTTGAGTCACTGACTCAGTTGACCAGAGAGTGCAAAAATGTATATTTTCACTCAAACTTAATTTGTTTCTCTTTTCATGTAAATCCTACTGCTAAGATGAATGATTGTAAAAGAAAACAACTATTTTGTATAGCAAAAAAGAGCAAAAAAAATTCTAAAGAGAACATTTATTTATTTTTATTTTATTTTATTAGTATTTTACTTAAATGTGTCAAATATATATTTTCTCATCTAAATGTCCACTGAGCTGTGAGCCAGGGGGTGGTAATGCGCCTTAAAGTTGGTTGCCAACCAAGAAGAAGAAGAAGCTGTGAGACAGGAGGGAGGGGTGAGTGAGTGATTCGTTCAACTCGTTTGAGCTGTGAGCCAGGAGGGAGGGGGTGAGTGAGTCCTGAGTGATTCGCTTACGCTACGATTCAGCACAGGAAGGGAGGGGGTGAGTAGCTCAAATGTGCTGTTAGCATGTTAACTGGGCGATGCTACTGTGAACGGAGGAGCTATTGTCTTGATGTGAGCTTCTACTCAGGGTTTTTTCTTCCAGTTCAGAGCAGAAATGTTTTTGTTAAGAAACTGGCTGTTGTTTTCCCCCCCACAATTTTAATTATAAACTAGACATATTTCCACTAATGGAATTAGTTTGCTAACAGCAACAGGGATGAGTCAGTGAGTCAGTTGTGCTTGTGAATCATGATTCACGAGTCAGTAAAGTGATTCTCGAGTATTGAACGATTCGTTCATGAATCAAACATCACTACTCCCAGGCCAAAGGACACACTGGCGCACAGAGGTGGGTAGTAACGAGTTATATTTACTCCGTTACATTTACTTGAGTACATTTTTGAAAAAAAATGTACTTTTAAAGTACCTTTTTTGCACGATACTTTTTACTTTCACTTGAGTACATTTATGAAGAAGAAACAGTACTTTTACTCCGCTACATTTGCAAAATTTGACTCGTTACTTTTTTTAAAAAATAATTAGTTTAACACATTAGATAACATGCCGTCAGTGGAGTTTCCGGTAACTTTTTTACCAATGAGACGTGGCCATACAGTCACATGACCAGTTTGAAACCGTGGCGGGCAGAGCGGTCCAAGCGTTTCAAAGTAGCGGAGAAAAAGTAGCGAAGGAAGACAGGATAAAGACAAATTTCTTTTTCAGGACAGCATCACTGTCCTGAAAAGGAAAATGACCAAGTCTAATATTTTATCGTTGTTTTTTCATTGTTTTCTTTGGAAAAAAAATTCAGGCCATTTTTATCCAAGAAATCATAAACATCTAAGGGAGCTCATTACAATTCTCTGACCTTGTTGGTCCAGGCTCATCACTGAAGTCTGGAGGTTGACCTTTGGACTGGTCACTGGTCACAGACGGACAGCTGGATCTTGCAGACTCTACTCTGTCCTCCTCTTCCTCCATCATCATCTGCTTGAGGACTTCAGTCAGGCTGAGAGGTAAACCACAAACAGTTCACATTAACAGAAGTAACTGAGTTACAGTCGCTGACCTCTGACCTGTCATGTAACCTAGAAACCAGGTCACATGATTCATACCAGAGATACCTGAGCTAACCTGCTGAAATGTAAGACTTTCCAACAACAAAACACAAAAACAAGAAATGGACAGAATATTAGGCACAGCTCTGAGTGTTATGCACTCAGTTCACTGCCATCTCCGACCTCCGTATAAAACCATATTAAAGCTCTTTTATGGCCACTCAGACACTTTAGGATAACATGATGTTCACACATTATATATGTGGCTGTCATAGTTTAACATGTGAACTTCGTGCATGTAACATTCATGTTGAATCAGATCTCAGCTCAGATTATTTGCTGAATAATCTAAAGTTTCTTTGACATCACGAATTAGACGCTGTCATGAACACACCTCCATGTTTCAGTTTTTTCTGATACACTGAACCAAGTCTTAATAATGATGATGAGCTCCTGCAGGCTGTGGCTTTATTCCTGGAGATGCATGAATCACATGTTTAATCCACATTTGAACTGTTTTGTCCCCTCAGTTTGAACTGAAGTCATTTAAATATGAGTGAAACTAAAGCATCAGCTGACAGCTGTAATCAGCACAAATCACCTGTCAGAGCTCACAGTATTTGACTCTGAAAGTCATTCACAGTCTGCAGCTCAAACTCTTCTTTGCTGAATTGGAGAACATTGTTTCTGTAAGTTTACAGAAAAGTTCACCTGCACTGATGTTCACATGAAGTGGATCCACAGTCAAACGTCTCAGCGTAGAAACACTCAGACCTGATCATTGTTTCCATGCTGTCCTTTATCTTAGAAACGCTCCAGTGTGCAGCAGTTTGTGCTTTAGCTGTGAGTGTGGACGCAGTTCACGGCAGGACATATTTGAAGCATTAAATTGTTCAGGTGTGTCCACTTTTACAGGGAGAAATATACTGCATATAAAGTGGAACACAAATTGCTAATTTTACTACTTTGGGAAATTTGACAGCAAGGTCTGAGCAGTTTTAGCTTTCATTTTACACACATGGAAGCACCTGTCTAAAACTGTCATTTTATCCATCAGGTGGTGACAGCTGTGGTTGTACAAAGACTTCTGGTCCTTTACAAGTTTACAGGAAACACTTTGTTGCTGAGCTGATGGTCTGAGTAACTCATTTTTGTCAAAGTGAATAAAAACTCTCTTTGGAAAATTACGAGTTATGTAAAAAGATGATTAGCTGGGGTATTTTTTGTGTCCTCATTGGCTAATGATTGGTCAATAAATCATTAGCCAATGAGCAAAAGGTTTCGCAGTCACACATCATCACATCTGGTTTCTTGTAACAAAGATTGTAAGAGTTATCACTTATCTCCTGAGTTAAAACATCACTTATCTCTTGAGTTAACACTTATCTCAAGGCCTGAAACCTGAGGTCTAGATTTGTTCTTATCCAGCTAACTTCAGATTAATCTGGGTTTTCTGTGCTATGAAGGTTTGTCACTTATTCATCCTGGTAAGATGTGGGACCTCTGTGGGGAGAGAAAGTGTGTCTAAAGTCTCTTTGTTAGCTGATGAACATCAATAATAAGCATCTCTACTAGCTCGTCGGTTGGCTTGGACTGATAACAGCACTTTCTTTGTTTTTTAACCCTTTAAGACCTACCACAGAACAAAGTCTGCCAAGCTTATCTTTATAATTTTACATGCTGTAGTGCCATTTTTGGGAGCATTTCAAGTTGCTATAAATTAATACAACCGTTATAGCCCAAATTTTAATGTTATGTATGCATTAAGTAAGTAAGAGAGGTTTCTAGTTAGTTTGAGGTTTATCCCTCAAAACTGTAAATACAAAAAACATGGACAAAATAGTTTCCAACAACAGGAAATTTATTTTGAGTGTCTTCATAGTTTTGTTTTTAAGATACAATTTTTATATACTCCAGGAAAAATGAAAATAAATATTATAGTGCTAATTTGCCAAAAAAAACCAGCATGTGTGTCAAAATAAACTATTTCCAGCAGTGCAATTTGAGTTCTAAGCATCCCACAAATGATACAGAAAAGCATAAAGTCAGACATGATTTTTAAAAACACTAGTATAGGCTTATAAGGCCCTGAAGGTAAAAAAAAACAAACAAAAACAAAACAAAAATAAACCTAGGACAGGCTGATGGCATAAAATGTATGCAAAAAACCCCCGTTGCTCTAGCTCTAGCTTACTTGCTTCCAGTTTGCGGCGCCCCGCAAGGGACATGGGAGAAAAAAAATTAAGTTGAACTTTTGCGAGATCTTGCAAAAAAGACTGCATTCATCGCATGGGGAAATTCTAGTTAACCCTCAAATTTAGATTTAGATGGATAAAACTTCACTGTATGATTTTTGTATAACCTTTGTATGCTTAGATGAAGTATGTGTATATGTCAGGATAATCTGGTGGAAAAAAACTGCTTAGTTTTGCTTAACAATGTTTCACTATGGCATGTGCTAAATGTTGACCAGTGCCTGAAGCTTCCTGAGTAAAGATAGTGGGAGTCTCTGCCCAGCAACAGCCTGTGGGACAGAAACCTGTTGTAACTAAAAGATACAGAGAGCTGTGTGTGTGTGTGTGGTTATAAAAGGGGCGCTGTGATGCCCAAGTGTTAGAAAGCTCATTACTATGAGCCTGTGATTTTTTTGATGTGTGTGTCCGTTCTCCTGCATGCAGTAACAAATACCAATAGAAAATTCCATGACATAGTCCAGGCTGGTTCCTGTGAATAATGATGGAGCAGTGATGTGAGTGCTGAGCTGTGACATGGAGAAGAGTCAAGGACAGTTAGAGATGGTCATCTCACCTCTGAGCTTTGGTCTGGCTCTCATGTTCCCCACACAGAGTGGTTTTAGAGGGAGGGACTCCCTCCTCTCTGTCCTCACACTGATCCATGCTGCTCCATTCACATCAGCTCACACACACTTTCTACCTTCACCTGCAGAGGAAACACAAATCATTCATGTGCACATCAACTGAAATCCTCCTTTCCATCATCATCAGTGTCAGCTGAATGCAGTCAGACAGCAGTGTGAGGCAGAGAAAGCTGCCATCAGCTGCTCTGCTTCTACTATCAGTCCACTAGATGGAGCCGTGAAGCACACATGATGCATTCACTGACACACGCTGATTATTTCTATTTATATTTTCAGTTGATGCCACACTGGTGCTTTCTGACTGTGCAGCTTTAATTTAAACTGCAGGAGAAGTTTAGCAATTACAGCTCCCTTAACTGCCTCCCCTCCCCCAAAAACTGGAGGTTACAGAGTTAAACATGCTAAGATTTTTATTGGGAGTGAACAAGAGGGACTCAGTTAGAAATGTGTATCAGAGGGACAGCTAAGTTCAAATACTTAGGACACGGTGAAAAAGAGAGACTGACATCTACACTTGATGAAAATCATGTCTGTGTACAATTTGTACACAGACATGATTTTCCATATAATTGTATTATTTTATAGAAATACACTAGTAGTTTTTTATATCAACGGTAATATTAAAAAAAGATTTTAAAAACATTAAGTTCATCAATAATTTTATTCATTTGTAACACATTACTTCTGTCTCAACATCTGACTTCATCTGTTGACATACCTGAAACTGATATCTAATTATCTTTACATGTTCTCAGTTATTAACAGAAGGGTGCAAATTTAATATAATAATTTTGGTTTGATTGATTGACTGTGATTAACAAATGCAACAACCGCTGTCTTGTTATCATACAAAGAATCATAATTACTTTCTGTTTGAGCAGATCCAACAGTTTGTCTCTTATTTTTAAAGAGAAGCCAACATGTTTAATTTAATTCTATACTACAACTTTTATTCATTCAGATATGCTGTGACGTTAAAATGTTAAAAATAATCTGTTATGCTGAGTTTTATTCTTGGACTACAGGACTAACTTTATATGATTGAAAGTTCTAAATATTCCTTTCTCTTCTCTCATTTAACCCTGTTCATCCTCTGTTTGAAAGTCTTTTGAATTCTTGTCTAAGACCAGCCTCTCTGCTGACTTTCATTCTACAAACAGAATGTGGTGCTGTGGAGATTTAGAGAAATAAATCTACCATGAACAAAAGAAACAAAAAAGAGCAAACAGACTGATTTTCTTTTGGAAATCCCCCCCTCTCCCGTTACATCAGTACATTTTAGAGCAGAAACATAAGAAAGTACAGCAGGAACAAAGACCCCAGATGGATTTCTCTGTCTGGGAAAATTCAAGTCATTCCGCTGAACCTGGTGAATGGAATTGGTGTGTTTTCAATGGATCCTACAGATACTAACTTGAAGACATGTTCAGCAGCTCACTGTCCTCTAATATGGAGGACACACTTCAGCATCTACAGCAGAGATTTTTGTGTGTTTGTTTTGATGACTGTGTGAACAAAATGAGATTTTAACACAGCAAAGAAAAACCAGCTGCAGAGTTTGAGACTCATCTTAGAATATTAGGAGCTAAATGCATAGATTAGATACAGAAGGACTGAGCACATAAAGGGAGCTGCTTATTGAAGGAAACCCAAGAAAACTCCATCATCTGTCTGACATCATAGTCATAAAAAACAAAGCTGCCTTGAATGATGGATGTTTTCAGTCAAGGAAACACTCTTCCATGGAAGTTTAAACTAGAAAAACTAGGAGGAAGCTGAACATGAAGTTAATAGGCAGATCAAAAGTACATCATTATAATATATATGATTCATGTGCAGAAATGAGTAAGTTCTTCCCAAAACAGAATTAAAAAATAATTCAGGAACACAGATATATAGAAATGTTTCAAAAATCTTTAAGGTAGTGAAATAATGATCCCTATATTTATTATATGAACACAATCAGAGAAGAAAAGAGGTGGATCCTGAGCTGTTCATTAAAGTCAGCATTGGTTTTTGTCACATTCAGGTTTGTGAAAAATGGAGAGAGGATCCAAATGCAGGACTTGCAGACTGGTTTAAAGTGTACAGGGATTTATTATGGAAGCTAAAGTGAATAAACAGGAAGCACACAGAAGGTGTTGACGACGAGATGAGGAACTGGGGCAAAAAAATCAACCATCAGCTGTCAGCAGAGCAATGTTTAACACTTCCTCATGTTTCAGTGTCACACTATGTGTTTCTTGCATATTAACCAAGTTATTAAAATTATATTCCACTCAGTTCCTCCCATTTCCATTCTTCTCTTTTTCATGAATAAATCTGAGTTCTTGTTAAAAGAGTGCATGGACAGTCAGGATCAGGCTGCTTCCTGCTCCGTAGGTCCTCATGTCTGCTGACCATGACAGACTCAGACCTGATATTCTGGACACGACCACCTGATCGGTTCAACAGCCGTTCTGATCTTCACAGCTGAACATTTCCAACAGACTGAACTTTTTGTCAGACTTATTTTTCTTTTGAACAGTTAATTTGTGTTTAATTTGAAACTGATTAAACGCAAGTATCGGGGCTATGTTCAGCACTTTACACCTCACACATTCATTATGGAGGCAGAGCTATAAATGTGTTTGAGGCTGCGACACGTTACTCTGACCTTAACTTCATGAATCAATAAGTATACTTTATACATTTATACATTACAACAAACAGAATTTTACCATTTATCAGTTCAGCCACTTAACACATCTAGATGTGTAACTGAGAGACTATATAAATGTATTTGACACAAGATTAGAACCACAAACTTAAAAAAAAAGCATCAAGTGGAAATTCATTCAGACTGAAAACAGTTCAAAAATGAGAAAATTCAAAGTGTTTAATACTCTGGGACCTCAATGGAGGGAAACACACAAGGAAACACAAGAGACCACTAATAATGATCAAAAGCTTCTAACACTAGATGAAAACTCAGACTCGAATCCAGTAATTAAGAAACAAAAAGCACAATAGGCAAATGACATCAACACAAACACATGGGAATGCTGAAGAGTCCAAATAATGTCATGCCTCCATATGCAGATATACTTAACAAGCACAGGATTTAAAACAGGCTGAAAATAAGGTCTGTGAAAACCTTTATTTTTTTCTAAAGAGCTTTTTTTGCAGTAACTCTGAACTGAGCTGGTGCTGCCTTACCTCTTGCTGTTTTTCACATCACTTTAGTAAAACCTGAATGTCGACTTCCTCAAAACAGGTTTTATTTTCTTTTTTACAGTTTAAAGGGAAGAGCAATGTTCCATCAGTGATGATCAGTATCTGATGGCTCTAAAGTTTTATACAGATTGATTTAAACCGTTTATCTCGGGGAACACATGTTTCAGTGCAGAGTTACTAACTGTTAACCAGTGTGGAATCAGTCCATCAATAGGTTCAAGATATATAGTTATACAAGTAAAAAACACAGTGAAATGTAACCTGACACGCTCCTCGACTTGTGCAAAAAAAAGGCAGGGGGGCATTATACATTAGATGAATGTGCAGTAGTACCATTGTATGCAGCAAGCAGCTGAATTCTGTAATCATGCGATTTGTCTTCAAACACAACAGTGATCCAATGTTTGTCTCGAAATATGAGCTGAACATTTGGTCCAAACATCATAGAGCAGAAACAAACAGTACAGTTGTTTTTCCTCTTTTTATTCTTTTTATTTTTAAAGGCACATTGCAGCCAACAATGTTGCACTACTGCCATCTCCTGGGTTTTACTGCTACATCACTTCCATTTCCTCAGATCATCTTGATAAGTTTGGTATTCTTCAAAAAATGAAAAATCTTTCCTTTCCCTTTATCATGACTTTACTGATTAATCACCTTTTCATACTGGAATTGACTAGTACTACCCATTTCTACCCTCATCATTCTCGTTTGATCAACATACTTCCTGCAGCTAATAAGCACATGTTTAGTCGTTTCCATAGCATTGCACCTACATAAACCAGTCAGATGTTTCCCCATCCTAAAAAAAACAGGCCATTCACAAAACAGTGACTTGTTTTAGTTTTTTGCATTCTATAAAAATATCTCCCTTTTACTTCATTATCCCATGCCATTTTCCGTAACTTCTTACTTTCTATCCAAACTATACTTTTGCCTTCAGAACAGTAAAGTTCCTAAAGACACACTGTTAAAGGAAGAAACAAAGCAAACTTACGGTTTCTTCAAACACACACATGAACAACAAGCTCCACTCCACATGGACACACAGGTGAGCTGCTTCCTGAGAGAAGAAAGAACTCCATGTGAAGACGGTGAGAGGGCCACACCTTCATGTGCTGGTTTACAAAAATGTCGTCTAACTGCTCAGACTGGCTCAGAGTGAACAAACTGATCACAGTGTGTCTCGTCAAACCATAAAAGAGTTTTAGCATACAGGTCAAAAGGTTATTGTCCCACAGATGATTCTGCTTGTTGTGGTTGTGACAGGTGCTATTTAGGAGAGTTTGTTTTTTAGGAGGTGGAGATGTTCTCAGAATGAGTGCATAATCAGACGCATGAAACAGAGCAGAAATTAGCTGAGCTTCTTTTTCTCAGCAGTGTGCACACAGTGAAAATGAGTACAAAGTAAAAAATTAGTGTGAGTGAAATCAGCCCAAAGTAACAGAATGAAGCTCACATGTAAAGAAGCACTAGAAGAAAACCTCCAGAGCTAACTGGTACTGGTAGGACTTCTCTGGCTGGGCTCCAGAGAGGCTAGCTGCCAGGCCAGGCCAAGCTCCACCACCAGCCAGAGAGGCCAGCTGCCAGGCTGGTCACAATCAGCCAGGGTTTCAGGTGAGCTCATTGTGAAACCTGGCCCCACGCAGCAAATGTGATTTCCTGAGGTCAGATGGCCCAGGATGTGAGTGGGCATTAAGGCGTACGGGAAGGGATCTCAAAACTGGATTATAGATGGCAGACAGTTGGTGTCATAAACCACCGCCTCTGTTCAAAGGTGGTCGCTCACAGTGGACGCAAATGCTTCTTTCACTCCTCTTTCAAACCATCTGTCCTCTCTGTCCAAAATGTGAACTTTGGCATCCTCGAAAGAGTGTCCTTTGTCCTTTAGAAACAGATTCTTGTCCTGCTAATTCTTGTACTGTGGTGGTGGCTATTCTGTGTTGTTCTTGTTCATGTTTAGTAGTTTAGTTGTTCCCAGTTTAGATTATCTTCAGTTCCGTTTGCCATTTTCAACTTGTGTTTTATTTTCCCAATAAACCTCCTTCACACCTCCACGAGTGCCTGCAATTGGATCCTCCTTTATTTTTCTCCACATGGCTCATTACACTCGCCCTGACAGTACGGACCAGCAAGATTATGGATCCAGTGGCATTCAAGATTAATTAACCTGTGGCTTGAGTATGAAGAAGAAGCGTTTCTCTACACTGTAGAAGCCAGGCTACAACAGCTTGTTCCCGGTCAGCCCTGGCTATTGGACTCACTGCACCTGCATGTACAGGATTTCATTTTCCACAAACTTCACCCCCCCACTGATAAAGCTCACTTGTTCACTTCAATGGAGGACGTGCTGTTCGGACAGCCGGATGTGGAATTACCGAGCCCTTTGGAGCCGTCTCCGAGAAGGAAGCCATGTTCGCACCACCGGCGCGTCACCCCACAGCCGGATGTTGGGACATGCAAACAACCGGCAGTGGTGAGTGAGGGGACACTGTTTCTTCTATGTCTGACACAAGGACTTTTGGGGGGTGCTATTTTTTGTGTTTCTTCTGAGGATGTAGTGAGGAGGTAAAATTATTAACAAGATAATCGACCTCTGTTGGAGCAGCGTTCAGATAGCTGCTCTGCTCTGTGTTGGTACAGGGCATTGAAGATGATAACAGTGGGTGGATTATATTCTTAAACTTAGTTACAGTGCTTTCAGAAAGACATCTACTGTGATAAAGTCTACTCTCCACCGCTGTGTAATCAATTATTGTAAATGTAAATGTTATCAGGAAATGATCAGACAGGGTTTTCAGGAAACACTGTTAAATGTTCAGTTTCTATTCCATATGTTAAAACAAGATTTAAAGTGTGAATAAAGTGGTGGGTGGGTTCTTTTACATTTTGAGAGAAGCCAATTGAGTCTAATAAGAGATTAAATGCCATGTTGAGGCTGTCATTTTTAGCATCTACATGGATGTTAAAATCACCCACAATAATTATTTTATCTGAGCTGAGAACTAAATCAGATAAAAAGTCTGAGAAATCAGACAGAAACTCTGTGTAAGGCCCAGGTGGACGATAGATGATAACAAGTAAGACTGGTTTCTGAGTTTCACAGCTGGGGTGGACAATGTTAAGCATCAGGCTTTCAAATGAATTAAAAGTCTGTCTTGGTCTTTCGTTAATTAATAGGCTGGTGTGAAAAATTGCTGCCACACCGCCCCCTCGGCCTGTGCTTCAAGATTTCTGGTAGTTAGAATGACTCGGGGGTGTTGATTCATTTAAACCAACATAATCATCCTGTTGCAACCAGGTTTCTGTAAGGCAAAGTAAATCGATTTGTTGATCAATTATTAAGTAATGTACTAACAGAGACTTGGAGGAGAGAGACCTAGTCTTCACTAGTGGGGATAGCTTTCTTCCATATGAATAACATTTGAAGATAAAAAAACAGAAACTCTTGTAGAGAACATAGAGTCAGAGATTGAAACGACAAGGAGCAGGTGCATCTAGTACAGGTAGAGCTGCCACAAAAACCCACAGAGCTCAGCAGCGAAGCGCAACAGATTCTGGATGCTTGGCTTTTAGTTAGTATTAGCAGCACATGCTGCATCTGATGTAACAGGACCTTTATGCTGCGCACTGTGACTCAAAGCAGTGGTCCCGGGTCAGCCCTGATTTTGTGTTAAACAAATCCTAAAGTAATAATGTTTTTTCTAACCACTGATATACCACAACTTTATTCTTTCAACAGCTACTGAAAGTTAGGGGACCTAGCTGCTATTGGATATATATAGAGATCCTCCAGCTTCAAACTGTATTACCATTCAAGGACCTGCAGTTCATAAAAGCGCACCTCCGACAGCCAAACCCATCTGTTCTCTGATTGGATTGTAAAATTTGTGATTGACATGACATTGGTCAATCAAATGAAAGGAAGAAAAATAGGGTCAAAATTTATACTTGTAACTTGAAACTTGAGTGCAGAGTTTCACGTGTATTTTTTGGCCACACACAAATCTTTTTTACGCACACACAAATTCTTTTCACGCACACAAATCTTTTTTACACTCACACAAATTATTTTTAAACATACAAATCTTTTTTACACTAATGCCATGCGATCTACTCATGCTACCTTTGCGATCGACTTATTGGGCATCCCTCATCTATAGTCACACCTGGGCTGAGCATGTGCAGTGGATGGCTGCGGTCCTGGAGTCCCCGAGGCAGACGAGGCTCACAGCCAACCGAAGAAGGGTGCGGTTGGACGGAGGGAGGTAGAATATCTGGTGTACCACTTGGGGGGTGAACAGGTGTGCCGTCAGGTGGAAAAAACGGCTGCGATTGCATCCTGCCAACGCCCCAAGTACAAAAAGGTGGTGGGGCTGGCTGGCTTCTACCGCCGATTGGTGCACAGTTTTTTGGACCTGAACAGCCCCTTAACTGATCACACCCAGAAAGTTGCCGCAGATCTGGCCCAGTGTTCGGGGCAGTGCCAGGTGGCATTTGTGCCGGTAAAAAAGGCTCTCTGTGGAGAGTCGCTGCTGTTCACACCTAACTTTTTCCTCCTTTTTCTCCTGCAGACAGATGCCTCAAACAGAGGGCTGGGGGCTGTTAAGTACCAGCAGGTAGAGGGAGCCAACCACACAGTTCCCCTACATCCGACCTTCCCAAAGTGTTGGGCCCGCCCCCTAGGGGGTGCGCAGAGCCATTGCAGGGGGGCGCGGTATGAAAAGGGAAAAAAAAAAAACAACGCTTGGACACTGCTAGCACGGGGCGCCCACACAAACGCAAAGCAGAAGATGAAGCATCGCTGAATATGTTTCCAAACCAACTTCATTCTAAGCCAAAGACTAGAAAATATGGTGAAGCATATCTTCCCTTTGGTTTCACCTGCACAAGTACCGAGTAGGTCTCCCTGCAGAATTGGTTTTCCCTTTGTCGGGAGCAGCGCTGGGCTCTTCAAATCACAGACAAACAGTATCCCATATTCTTGATTTTTAGTTCATAAACACTTGTTGTAATGACTAACTACTTCTGACATTTTGGAGATGTTAGCTCTTTATACAGTAAAGTTACAGCGGGATACAAATAACATCAGGCTGATCCTGCCACGATTTGTTCCCCCTGTCTAAATCACGGACAAACAGGATCCCACAGCTGTTTATGTTTTTAAACCCATTTTGCACAGAGAGGCATTTTTTTTGAAAAATTTATTGATAGCAATGTTGAATATTATTACACAGGAAAAAAACAACTACATGTAAAAGAATTAAACCATGACGCCTCTGCCTTTCTAAATAGAGGGACAGTAACTGCGTGTTTATATGTAAGAGTGTAAAACCTGAAGATATAGACAAAATACTGTTTATCTGCCATTCTGCAATTCCTCTCATGTAAGCAATAACGTGGCGCACAGCTGACATGAAAAAAGGCACATACCTTTGACGTTGCGTGACGAACTCTGTATTCCTCGTCCACACGTAAACGCAAAAAATGAGTTTTAAAAAATCTCAGTTTTCGGTGATTCCAAACGCCGTTTACGTGTGGACGAAACAGCTGCGTTTTCAAAAATACCCGTGTAGGTGCGGACGTAGCGTAAAAGAGTTAGTAGTTTATTTTATTACTACCTGCAGATTACTTGTATTTGCTTAATTGTTTACTAAATGTTTGAGGTGTGAAATAAACCGCAATTGAGCAAAATATGGGTGTGTCTGGTTGGAGGATGTGTTAGTGCGTGCGTGTGTGTGCGCGCGTGCGATGGGGGGCGCGAACATTTTTCTGTAAAACAAAGGGGGTCCCAGCGAAAAAAGTTTGGGAACCACTGCCCTACATCATCCAGAAACTGACAGACCAGGAGGCCTGGTATAGCACATTAGAGAAGGAGTGTCTGGCAATCTGGTGGGCAGTCGACTCCCATCACTACACTTCAGTTGCATGGTGGGGATGTGTGGGGAAGGTGTGGTCTCTGGCCTGCTGCAGAGGGGGGCTTGCAGGGTGGCAGAGAGGTGGGAAGAAAAGGTTTATTGCAGGAATATTTGATCAGGAGGGAAGTCAGTGGCAACTATCCAGGAGTGTCTGCGTCCTGAGCTGTACAAGGCTGAAAACCGCAATGCATGTTGAAATAAATAAAAGGGCTGTTTCTCAACCTGACACCAGTGTGTGAGTGTTTTGGGGGTCTTGTTCACACATTGAATTATTCAGCAGCCGAAACAGCCTCACATAATCACAGGGCGGAAACTGTATTTGCTGAAAAAAATGTTCTCCTTCCCAGATGGTGCTGCGAGTATTAAAGTCTTATCAAATCCGGTTCTTTGATATTCTTTTACTGACAGAGAAAAACCCTGACTCAGTGTGGTCAAAAATAATTATTATTTTATTCAAGCTTTACTTTCCGGAAAGGGATGTGCACAGGGTAAATCCTGAGCAGATCTGAAGCATTACAAGCCAAATGCGTATAATATAGTTCTGTTATACGTCACACATAGTCACACATAGTTTTGATCAAAACAACTTCTGCGCTGCACTCTGCCTAGTTTCGCTTCCTGTCTACATCCTGTACTCTTGCAGCGGTGCACAAAGAGTCTCCTTCTCTAGAGTTTCCTGCCTTACAGAGTGCTCTGTGACCTTTAGCACACATTATAACTCAAAGTGGCGTTTTACTACACTGGCCTCTATAAAACAATATAAACAGAAAATAATCACTAAGAATATATATTAATTTCGTAACAGTCTTCACAAAGGGAAATGCCAAAAATTAAGTCAACGCTGTCAAACACGTGCCAAATCCTAACCGTGTATAAGTGTTGGCTAATCAGAGGTTTAGAAGCCTCGGAAGAAAGAGTAAACAGGGTTTTGTGCCCTGTTTTTGTTCCTTGTCAACCATACTTGCCAACCTTGAGATCTCAGAATTAGGGAGACATTCAATTACTGTCCCCTAACCGGGACGGTCCAAATTCAGAGGCTGCATCCACCTGATGTTTACCTCTGACAGCCGGGTAGGCTGGAAGTAAGTGACTGTGACGGTCTAGCCTTCAGAATTACGTCACAAGCTCTTTCGGTGGAGTGAAACTCTGCCGTCTGCTCCTTGCTATCTAAATATAACCGGACGCTGGCGTAAATTCTCGACCATGGCTTGTGTCAAAATTTGATTGATGACCCTAGCCTTGACCTTTTGACCTTACCGTAAGTACTCCGGAAGTGTCTAATCGAATCCAGATGTGTGTAATATGATCCATATGCATGACGAATTGCATCCGGTGGGAGGAGGTACTCTGGAAGTGGCTAATTCGGCACTTCCAGAGTACCTCCTCCCACGCATCCGGCGGAGATGGAGACTGCGGGCCAGTCTGCGCTCAACTGATGAGTCTGATGCACCCGACATTTTTGTCATGGAGAAATTCAACCCCAACGCTTTTTTAGCTCAAAAGGGAAAGATGGACTCTGCACCCCTGTATCACACTGAAGAGGACAGTTCCTTGGACGAGGGCTCCCTGGTACCCGACACTCCCGGTTACTGTCACCCCCCAGAGCAGCATGCCGACGGCTGGTCATCTTCTTTATTCGTCGATGCTGTAAAAAATGCGGTGTATCATCTAGTCAACCTAGTGGTCAACAAGAACCGCACCGAAGAATGCAACGGCTGTAAGATCAATTATCCCAGCCAGAGACAACAAGAGTGTCTGCAAATCTTGGAGGATGACTGTTACTCTGAAAATGATTACAGCATCAGGAAAAAACTCCCCACCCCTCGTTTCATTCCTTCCATTCAACGTCTGCTGATTGCTCGGAACATGAACATGGATGACGTCAAAGTCGACACAGTGGCGGAGACTCTGTTGCACGAGCTGAAGTCGGTGAGGAAGGTTTTTGATGCCATCACAGAGGCCTACGATAATCTGGTGGGACAAGACGTGGTCAAAATCGGACAGCTGCGGTGGTCACAGAGTGCTACAAAGGAGCACTCTGCGAGGATAAACGTATCCTGTTTTTTCTTTCTTAAAACCTACCTCATTTTTTAAAAGCATGTATCCTACATTTAGCACTTAGCATCCTACATTTACTGCATTTTTTAAAAACATGTATCCTGTTTCTTAAAGCGTGTATTCAACATATATCAGGGTTTTGAATAAAAAAACGCTGGTCTTCCTGCATTTAGTGCACTTTTTAAAATAAAGCATGTTTATCTCGGGTTTTTGAATTTAAAAAAAAAAAAGCACACTTTTAAATCATGTATCCTGTTTGTTTCTTAAATTATGTATATCTCAGGTTTTGAATTAAATGTATAAAAAAAGAAGCACAGATCCTTCCTGCATTTGGTGCACTTTTCAAACATGTATTTAGCATTTAGCTCTGGTTTTGAATAAAATATATATTTTAAAACACTGATTTTCTCATTTTTAAAATAAAAGCCTACTCCTGTGAGGCGATAATGCAGACGGCTTTAGGTTATCAGAAGACGGGATGGCTGAGAAAAGAGCAATGAAAAAAGTTTATTACGACCCCCTTCACCACGGTAGTTTCGGAGGAGTAGATCGACTCCGACGGGGTGTAGAGGAGGAGACAGGTAAAAAGGTGGATGTTCGCAAGGTTCAGGATTTTTTATCTGAGCAGGGCGCTTATATGCTGCACAAACCGGCCCGAGTACGTAAGTAAGATTTAAGAGAAACACTGTTTGTGACCAAACCGCTGAAACAATTTCAAGCCGATCTGTGCGACATGTGACACTTGTCTAAATACAACGACGGCTTTAATTATTTATTGACCGTTATAGACGTATTTTCAAAAAAGGCTTCAGCCCACGCCTGATGACAGAAGCTTTCGAGTCTGTGTTGAGAGAGAGTCAAATACCTGAAAATTTACAAACTGATGCGGGAAAGGAGTTTTAATAGTTTTCAAGCTCTGATGAAAAATCACAGTATCACTCATTTCGCCACCACCAGCGACTTAAAGGCCTCTTTGGTGGAGAGGTTTAACCGCACGCTAAAAATGCGAATGTGGAGGTATTTCACAGCGCACAACACCAGGCGCTATCTGGAGGTGTTACCCGATCTGTTAGAAGGGTATAACCGCAGTTATCACACTAGTATTAAAATGACAAAATAAAGATGAAATTTAAGAAGGGGGATCTGGTGAGAATATCCAAATTGAGAGGAGTGTTTGATAAAAAAATACGAGCAGAGTTTCATGGACGAAACCTTTACTGTGGCCCGAGCCCTTCAGCGCTCACCCCGCGTGTACAAACTGGAAGATTATGACGGGGAGCCCATTGAAGGGTTGTTTTATGAGGCCGAGCTGCAGAAAGTGAAAATGACGGAGGACAAAATGTTTCATGTGGAGAAAATTTTAAAACGCCGCCTAGTCAGAGGCGGAAAAGCAAGTTTTTGTCAAGTGGAAAAACTGGCCTGAGAAATTCAAAAGCTGGGTGAAAGCCTCAGAAGTAGTCGGCGTATAAAAAGACCCCTCGCGAAATGATCTTTTAGCTCATTTTTATTTTTCACGCACCTCATGGAGTCCGAAGAGTTTTATGTGACCCTGCCTTCCAACGCCAGAAAGGAATTATTTAAAGATAATACCAGCAGCTGCTACACCGTGGATCTGGCCAATCCCATCGAGCTGACTGGAGAATGGAATGTCGGTCTCTGCGGATTTATTTACCCCCCGCACCTGGTACAATCTATCCCTAGACGCCTCCTACTTGGAGCTGAACCAAACAATGGAGGAAGCTCAGCCCCTGGTGATTTTAAAATTCGGCAGGCGAGGTCATTACGATCTATTGGAACACCTGGTGCCTGCAATCCAAAAGTACGACCCCTTCTTCGAGGTCTCTTTCAACAACATCACCAAGCATCTGGATGTGAAAGGCGACGGCAGGTATAAAATCAGGGCCTTCCCTCCTCTGACTTACATGTTGGGATTGAAAGCGAACGAGTAGTGGACTCTGTCAAAGCGCTCTACCCGCTACCCCTGCGATATAAGCGCGGGCATATATAACCTGTTTCTCTACACCTCAAAGATTTGCCTATGAGCATTGACCGTCCGAGGGGTACGCCCTGTTTGCCTTTAATCTGGAGCCCAGCAAGGATGCGGATGCCCTGTCTCCCGTCTCAAACGGGAATTTGAGGCTGGACATGAGATACAGAGTTCCTCTGCCTCAGACCACCACTCTCATCGTCTACGCCTGCTGTGACTCCATTTTGGAAATTGACTCTAAAAGACAGGTGCTGGTGGATTATTATTAAATACATGAATAATCTTCAGCTGCAGCACATTTTGCATCGTGCTTTGGGGGGCGTTTTCTGCGGGGTTTGGGCCTCGGCAGGCAATGTTGCAGGCAACATTGCATTTTTTATCTAATTCACAGGGCTCAAGGATTATCCGTTAACAAAATAGTTTCTCTGTACTATAACAATGTGTTTAAAAATGATCGCAAGGTATCTGACTTTTTGAAACGGCGCTACCCCGCTCGATCTCGAAGAGGACATCACGGGGCATGCTTGTTACAAAAGTGTAAAGATGTGTGTATCAAGTCATGTTTATATAGCGGTCTAGGTCGGGGAAAGCATCTTTTTAAGCCGGTTTGCTGCGGCTCCTCGGGCGGCAGGTAGAAAGTCACTTGACGGTCCTCATCCCGACCCTGTTTAGAGAGGGTGAGATATCTCCGCAGCAAAGACTTGTATCTTTTAACTTTTTCATACGAATTTAGCCACGGATCCTCCAGTATAGCTTTCATCTTTTCATCCAAATTATCTTTAGCCGTTTCCCTGACCGTGGGCTCGGCGGGTTGGGTCAGTTTCTTCAACTTGCGAGAGGGAACAAGAAACATTTTTTTAAACATCTCAGCATTTCTGAAATATTCCTCCCAGCAGGTTTCCTAGAATGGGCATGGCCGCAGACAGCAGAGGATAAAGAAATCCTCCCGTCTGTTTCTTTAAAACTTGACGTTAAATGGTTTAAGGTTGTTTTCTTGTCAGCCAGCAGCCTGATGATCTTTTTCTGACGTTTTTGGTATTGAGAAGCGGAAAAAGGTATGTTCCCCTTTAAAAGATTTAAAGCTATTTCACACAGTGCCTGGAGGAAATCCGGGGAGCTGTGAGCGAGAATGTCTTTGCGTTTTTGCGGCAACGCGTGGTACAGAGCCTGTAAGACGGCGTTCCTTTTTATATGCTAGGACATGGCGAGCTACTTGGATTTGGGCAGGTAGATGACAGGGTACTGTCCCGGAAGCAGACCGCTGCACACTCCGTAGCATTCTGGGCAGGAGGGTGTGAGCTCGAGGATTAAATACCCGTGGGTTTCCTCGGTGGCGTCTTTGAAACTGTCTGAGAAAAATGTTTTTGATGAGCCAAAATCTCAATCTGCAGCTTGTCTCTGGGGTTTTTAAACAGCACCAAATAATTGGAGTTTAAGCTGATGGTGCGACTGTATTTACCCTGATGGAAAACGTTCTGGGTCAGCATCATGACCAACATGTTTTTATGATGATGGTATTGAGTGAAACTTTTAACCACTTCCGGGTGATCGGAGGCCTGAAAGATGACTTCGTCCAGCACCACCAGAGTGTCTTCGAAATCTTCAAAAGAATCAGGCAGTCCCTCGACAAATTTAATGTTTTTATTCATCTTGGACAGGTCCTCGTACATGGGTTGAAAAGAAGTATAAATCCACGCAATATTCACCATCTCTCCTCCTCGTCACGAGCACAGTATTCATGGCGCGTTCGCTGTTTTCCAAAACACACTTTACAAAATGAGTTTTCCCACACCCGCTCAGCCCCACAACGAGACAGGAAAAAAGCACTTTCAGCCTGTGATCAAATGCAATTTCCTCCATTTTGAAGAAAAGAACAATAATAATAACAAACAAAAACAAACTAATATCCGAAAGGCAGAGTTGTGCCATCTGGGAAGAGGCGTCTCTTGTCGTAGACCACGCAAAACTTTTTCTGAAATGTCTTGTTTTTGAGCACAAACCCTCTCTTATCCCTCTGAATGCCGTGCTGAGGGGTCTTGAGCTCCGCCTCCTTCATACCCGAGAGATAACTTTCCACCAGCTTGGTCATACTGTCAAAATTCTCTAGTCTGCGTTATACCTTTAATTTTTACCACCAGCTTCTTCTTGGTTGTGGTCCAGTAGGCGTAACTCTTGGGACCTGCGGAGACAAATTCCTGGATGGTGTCCCCGTCTAATTCGTCTGTCCAATCCGTGAGATAGTTGCCCAGCTCTAGAGGTTCCTCCCCCTCTTTCACTACATAGATCAGAGTCAGTGTCGGTGTACAGAACGTTGCGCTGCAATTTTTCTAAATATTCGTAGAGTTTTAGGCGGGCGTATGCGGTGGTGAAAGCAGCGATGAAAACATTATTCAAAGCGCCGGGCGGTATCACACAGCACTCATTATAACTCCACTGAATCAACGCCACGTCCTTTTTTTGCTCTTTAAAAAAGAGATGTGTTTGAGGTCATACTGGCCTGAAAAGACAAAGTTAAAAAACTGACTGGGCCTTCTGACCAGAGTGGTCTGCGTTAGATTGGTTCTCTGAGCAAACTTTCCCCAGAAGCTGCTGAGACACAGTTTAGACACCTGTCTCTTGGCCGGATTCCTCTCGATTTTAGACAGGTCTAACCGTATGCCCTGATGCCTGTGGTACTCTTCCACATATTTGCATCTCTCCTCCTCGTCACGAGCAGCTTCCGGAGGATAGCTGGAGGCTTCCTGTTTGCCTTTGAAAGGTGTTAATATAGCCCACAAAGATGCTGCTGCTGCGATGATCAAAGTGCCAGACCTCTGTGAGTTTACCCACCCTGTAACCCAATTCTAAGGCTTTGTTGAACTCGATGTTGACCCAAACCCCGGTGAGAGCTCTGGCCTCGTCATCGTGTGGGCCCGGGACACTTTAGTGATTAGTCTCGGCGCAAGTGCGGCAGAGGGTAAAGATTAATTTGCCTATGGTAGAACGCAGATACAAAATCATACGAGAGAATTTTTTCGACCCTCGACCTTCGAAAATCGAAAATAAATAATCTCTCGTATGATTTTGGGGTGATGCAGAGGGTAAGCGCACTTAGCGTTGACGTAAGGGTACAGGGATGTAACATCTACATAATACACATTTTCTCCGGACGAGGCGCTGTAACGCAACCTCAAGGTCGAAGTATGCCCCCCGTAAAGACCCGAGCGAGAAGACAGAGATTCCGGAGCTTCGTAGCTCCACAGGAACTTTTTGACCTCCTAGTCCGATTTTTTCATCTTGCTCCACTCGTGCTTCCACAGCGTGACCGTGCGGACGCGGTAAACGTTTCTCAGCTCACGGAGTCTCGCCTCGGTAGAGGCGTGCAGGTCCCCATAAGGAGCGTGGGTCAAAGGGCAAATCTCCTCGGGCCTGTAGCACTTTGGACAGGCGTGATAAAAGCACCCCAGAAACTCCCACACCCACTTCGCTCCCTCTATCTCCGCATATCCGTCTACAAAATACGGGCCTATTTTTTTCTCCCCTCCTGTTTTGAGAGCAAGTTGAATGGGGATTTTCTGAGAGCGAGCTACCCACTCCAGCCACTGAATGGACGCGTGCGAGTAGGCGTTGGATGTGCGTCCGTAGTTGTCGGGCGAGGTGATGGCCAGAGTGTGTTTGGGAAGGAAATTAATGAGAAACACTTTCATGCACACGGAAGCTATAGCAACGCAGCTGAAAGGGTCCACGTTAGTTTTGCCTATAAACCCGTCTCTGAACTTCATGCATGCCTCCCTCAGAATATTAACGTCATTTTGACAGTAATACACAGACTCTTTTTCAAGGTTAAAGATGCCTCGCCAGGCCTTGCTATGCCAATGCAGAAACTCTTCCCGTTCGGCGAGGGACATTCACTCTACGCCTTAATCTGAAGGAGGGGGGTAAGGGCTGACGTATTTTAAACAACCCCATGAGCTGAATTTGTGGGGAAAATATCCCTTGGCTTTGTCCTTGAAGCCTAAAGCTCTGGGCACGGCGCTGAGACGCATGGTTAGCTAGCGAATCTATGAATTTGAGAAGGAAATTTGATTCTGTGAAACATCATTTTACTGCCTGGCATGATCGAGGGCGTCATGCCGTCTCCCACCAAGTAGCTGAGAACTATGTAGCTGTCAAAACCTCTAGTGTTGTGCACTATGAGCGTGGCCTCCCTGTATCTTTTCCTTCTTTATCTCTGAACAAACTTTTCAATGCAGTCTAGACCGTAAGCGCACCATTCTTCTCCTTCTAGGGATTTAGTGCCCACCAGGTAAGGGACATGTGCCACCTCCCTGTCAGCGAAGGTTTCAAAGTCATAAAAGATTATAGAGGCGGTATGAAGGCTTTTGGGTTTAACAAGCTGAATGTAACACAGGTGCTGATTTTTGTCTTGAGGAAGCTTGGTGCCGCAGATTTTACATCTGATGGCCCCACACCTGTGTTTCTCGCGAGGAAAGAGGAGTTTGCAGTCCGGGCATTTATACAGTCATTGACAAATGCTGAGATCAGAACTAGAGTGAAGTCTGGGCTGTTTGTGCTTCAAGTAACACTCGCACATGCGACAATACCTATTACAATCCAGACATTGACATTGACAATCCTCGCAAATGTACGGGACTCCTAAAATGTTTTTAGACTTTTTATCCCATAGTAGTGTTGCTGGAATAAGAGTAGGTACAGCGGGTGAGGCGTGTTGGGGGACTCTGTCTCGATTAGCGAAAGAGTCCTGTCCTCGGGCGGGCGGTAAAACACAACGATTTTACGATTTAGTATTTGCTCAAATTTATCTATATTGGCGAGGGTTACCTCAGTCCGATCACTCTGCCCTGCTAAACGCTGCAACTCTCTGCCACGTTCTATGGCCTGTTTATCTGTGAAATGAGGATCGGTGAGCCAGGTTAATGGCGAAGCACAGATTATCGTTTTTGTTTTTTGCTACGTACAGACAACGCTACTTTTTGACTATAACTTCATTATCTAACGTTTTGTGAATCTTTTAAGCAGGCCTCCGCCTCCTCTAGGGTTTCTGATCGCTTGCACTACAATTTCTAGGGGAGAGCCGGTCACAATTGTGCCGTTTGATTGTATCACCCTGGCCAACAGAACCTCAAAAGCCGGTACAATTTTTTCAACGCCTTCGTCGATGTTAAAAACGAGGTGATTTCACACGTGTTTGCTGATGATCTCCAGTTGAACGAGATTGATACGGTTAACTTTGGGTCTGATCCTATCCGCTAGATTGATATCCCAGACGTCGAGGTAAAATTGAGCGAGGTCGGCCGCTTCACCTGGAGAAGGAATGTTAAAGACTCGCCTTATTTCAAAATTATTAAATTGTTCATGACGTGTCACCGCATCGTTCTCTACCCGAGATCCTCCATGCTGATGCTCCGCAGGCTATTCTTCTTGTATTCTGGTTCCGGAGTACCCCCCTCCCCTACCGGATGCAATTCTTTGCACATATGGATCATATTACACACATCTGGAATCAATTAGTCACTTCCAGAGTACTTCCGGTAAGGTCAAAAAGTCAAGGGTAGTGTCATCAAACAAATTTTGACACAAGCCATACACCAAAACTCTCTTCTCATACTTCGGTTTAATCAGTTTTTTGTTTGACGTTTATTCAGCTGTGTGAAAACCCCTGGAGGAACCTTCCCGAGGGATTAATAAAGTTTTGTTTAATCTAATCTAATCTAATCACTTTAATCTCACCCAAACCGATTTACTCAGGAACAAATAAAACACTGACAAAAGTCATTAACATTTTTAGGTTATCAAAGACACATATCTTCCATGTTTAACCTGAGTAGCGAAAGACCACGGGGGTTTGAAAACAATGTGCTGGGAGTTTGCTGTTCTCGCCAGCTCAGATTTTATAAGTTTACACAGCTACATTCTCACCTGAAAATATGCTAAAAGTTTAATTTCCGACCCAGAAAGAGTAATAAGAGTAATATTAAAACTAAGTGCCTGCCGCCAATGTTGGAAACTGGAATTGGCTGGGTCGCGCTATGAATTCTGGGATACGGTTTTTCATTTTTGTTGTCCAGGTGGAAATTCAGGAGAAATTCAGGAGAATGGTGGCTCTGGGAGAATTTCGGGGGGCTCAGAAATTCGGAACTCTCTTGGAAAAATTGGGAGGGTTGGCATGTATGTTGTCAACACGTACATGCAAAAAAAGTTATTGAAAATCTCCACCCTGGCAGGAATTTTTTTTTAAATTTCAGTTTTCAGTGATCTAAAACGTCGTTTACGTGTGGACGAAAGGCCCAAACACATAGAAAAAGCTGTGTTTTCAAAAAACTACCAATGTACCAAGTACAGCCTGAGCATCAGCCGGTAAGTATAGGGTTAGGCACTATTAAATTCCGTTCTTTTGGATTCTTTTGGCGACAGAGAAAGACTGGACTCAGAGTGGTCAAGCTCAAAAAATGATCTTTATTTTTACATTTCTGGAAATGGAGACCCGCCACACGAACAAACAAGCTCAGGTCTGAAAGCATTAGAAGTAGGGCTGGGTATCGTCACTGATTTCTAGAATCGATTAAATTCTGATTCACAAGGTCCCGAATCGATTCGATCCCCGATTTGATACGATTTGATTCAATTCGATTTTAATCTGGGAAATTTTGACAGTCAGAAGTATTATAATTCAGATCAGTACATTTACATATTTTTGTATCAATAAAAAGGAAGCTGACACACGCAAGACTTTATCAAAGGTGTGAGCATCACAGCAGATGCCTTTGTGTCAAAGTAGCTGAAGATAAAACACAGAAAAACATGAAAGTGGTTTTCCTGGCCTGGGATTTTATAAAAATATTCTGCAGTAGATCAAAAACGAAAGAAAACCATTAATCAACATATGAAAATTACCTCTGAAGTTACAGTGGTTTTATTAGAGACATGGCTAAGCGTTTTGCATTTTGCATAATTTTAAGTTTAAGTGTGTTCAGTATTGAACGGCAAAAATTAGGTTTTCTTTTCGGAAGTATGTAAAACGAAAAAAACAAAACAGCGTCCGACAGCGCTGTAAACAATGGTAGACTTGTGCCTAACAAGCAAGCGAATAATGCAGAAAACAGATTTTTAGAAGGGAAACTGTTCTTGAAGAGAGAGAGAGAGCTGTGCATGAAGTGTGATTTTATCGTGGTGGAAGCAAAACAGTGAAAGTCAGAGGGAACTCATGACGATGTTTATGTGAAGCTTAGTTTGGATCTTCTTTTGCTGCTGGTTCAGTCAATATTGTTTGGAGAGAGATAAAACTAACAGCTTTAGAATCAGCGCAAAAACGGCGTGAACACAAAGCGCGGACCCGCCGAAACATCGGAATCAGCGAGCTGTCGGCTTTCAGCCCCGACCGTGTCCGTGCCGTTGGGTGAGAAAGGCAACATCTCACTGATTCTGATCCGCGGGTCCGCGCTGTGTGTTTACGTCTTTGTGCAGAAGCTGTGTACCTGCTGTCATTTACTGTCTTAGCTGTTTGGTGGTTGTTGAAATTTTGTGAGGTTTCACCTGAGATTCTGGCATTTCAGGCAAAATAAATTTATATTAAAAAATCGATTCAGGATTTTAATGAATCGATTTCACGTTATCCAAGCCAGAATCGATTTTAATTGATAAATCGATTATAAAAACCCACCCCTAATTAGAAGCCAGCATGGTCTCACATACACACACACAGTTTACTTAGTTCCGCTTTCTCCATACTTCCTGTTTTCTGCACAAGACGTGCAGTCTACTCTGTGACTTTTGGCAAACATTCTAACTCACAAGGGCGTTTTCCTACACTGGGCTCTATAAAACAATATAAACAGAAAATAAGCATTAAGAATATATATTTATATCGTAACAATACTAACATAGGACATTACAAAATAAGTATCTAATAGATATACAATCCGATATTAATACAACGAAAAATAAGAAGGTAATAATAATAATAATAATAATAAATTGTATTTGAAAGCACCTTTCAGAACACTCAAGGACACTGTACACAGCAGAATTATAATAGATAAGATACCTTTATTAGTCCCACGAATGGGAAATTTCATGTAAAAGCAACATAAAAGCAAGCAGTTTACACAATCAGAAAAACATAAGACATAAAACAAATTTAAAATAGCAGAGTGGAAAGTTTATGTGGCATAAGCTATTTTGGACAAGGTAGTGAGTGAGAATACACTTGTATCATTAGCGCAGAGGCTACAACCTACTACTACTGCACTTCATTGAAGGTGTAGTAGTAGAGAAAACAATGTCACAGAACACACTATTATTCATTGCCGAATATACAAGAAACTGTCAGAAATTACAGCCATTGCTTTTCGACGAATTCCATTATCTCAAAGGTGTAGCTATGCTTTCCCACTATTCTCTGCACTTCCTACTTACAGTCAATCCAAACATCAAAATAAAAGCTCCACAAATTTCTGACATACAGGGAGTGCAGAATTATTAGGCAAGTTGTATTTTTGAGGAATAATTTTATTATTGAACAACAACCATGTTCTCAATGAACCCAAAAAACTCATTAATATCAAAGCTGAATGTTTTTGGAAGTAGTTTTTAGTTTGTTTTTAGTTTTAGCTATTTTAGGGGGATATCTGTGTGTGCAGGTGACTATTACTGTGCATAATTATTAGGCAACTTAACAAAAAACAAATATATACCCATTTCAATGATTTATTTTTACCAGTGAAACCAATATAACATCTCCACATTCACAAATATACATTTCTGACATTCAAAAACAAAACAAAAACAAATCAGCGACCAATATAGCCACCTTTCTTTGCAAGGACACTCAAAAGCCTGCCATCCATGGATTCTGTCAGTGTTTTGATCTGTTCACCATCAACATTGCGTGCAGCAGCAACCACAGCCTCCCAGACACTGTTCAGAGAGGTGTACTGTTTTCCCTCCTTGTAAATCTCACATTTGATGATGGACCACAGGTTCTCAATGGGGTTCAGATCAGGTGAACAAGGTGGCCATGTCATTAGTTTTTCTTCTTTTATACCCTTTCTTGCCAGCCACGCTGTGGAGTACTTGGACACGTGTGATGGAGCATTGTCCTGCATGAAAATCATGTTTTTCTTGAAGGATGCAGACTTCTTCCTGTACCACTGCTTGAAGAAGGTGTCTTCCAGAAACTGGCAGTAGGACTGGGAGTTGAGCTTGACTCCATCCTCAACCCGAAAAGGCCCCACAAGCTCATCTTTGATGATACCAGCCCAAACCAGTACTCCACCTCCACCTTGCTGGCGTCTGAGTCGGACTGGAGCTCTCTGCCCTTTACCAATCCAGCCACGGGCCCATCCATCTGGCCCATCAAGACTCAAGTGGCATGTTGGCAGCTGCACGCTTGACTTTTGTCAGTTCATGGGCAGTTATTTTGCGCCTTGGTTTTTCCACACGCTTCTTGCGACCCTGTTGACTATTTTGAATGAAACGCTTGATTGTTCGATGATCACGCTTCAGAAGCTTTGCAATTTTGAGACTGCTGCATCCCTCTGCAAGATATCTCACTATTTTTGACTTTTCTGAGCCTGTCAAGTCCTTCTTTTGACCCATTTTGCCAAAGGAAAGGACGTTGCCTAATAATTATGCACACCTGATATACGGTGTTGATGTCATTAGACCACACCCCTTCTCATTACAGAGATGCACATCACCTAATATGCTTAATTGGCAGTAGGCTTTCGAGCTTATACAGCTTGGAGTAAGACAACATGCATGAAGAGGATGATGTGGACAAAATACTCATTTGCCTAATAATTCTGCACTCCCTGTATAACAATAGAAATACAATTTCCGTAGCTACTTATTTCTCTCATTAGAATGTAAAACATATTCAGGAAAGAACAACAAATCAAATAGCCATCAATTCCAGCAGACTCTTCACCAGGACCCTTTGTGATAGTTTTAATGTTGTATACAAACTACAGTCATACACAACATATACAATGGTATATGGGCAGATTTACACATTTTTAAAAATCTCATATCCAAGCTCTTACCGACATACTACAAAATATTCTGGTTAAAATTATCTCTGTGGAAAAGATGTCAATGTTACAGTGTTTTAATGCAGGGTTTGCTGTTTATTAAATAAGCCATATCCATTATGATTCCTCAATACAATCATGATAAGTTTGAACTACATTAAAAACTATTGAGCCAGTATTTTCAGCTTATATGGCTAAAACATTTTCAAATGATGAGCTTCCAACAATGAGTGAAACAGTGAGAGCCTGTGGAGAGTTTGGAAAAATCCCATTAAGAAAGAGAAATCAAACATTTGGATTTATTTCAATGAGCTCAGACTTGTTGAAAATGCAGAGGAGCTGGTTGTGAACTGAGCTTCAGAGAAACACAACATACTGATATTCACTGTGAAGCTTTGAGTGGAAAAAGAAAAGCAACACGTGGATCCTGGAATAATGGTAACTTCCATCTTTAAGGACTGAATAGGAAGAAGTTTACAAGGAATCATTTAGAACAGCTTCAAACATCAATTGATTGAATCCATGAATCTGAAAACGTGTTTCTGAGTGAAAGAGACAGACATGTAAAGACTGAACTATCTGTTCAACAGTCAGAGTGTTTCTCTAACAGGAGGACACTCTTTACACTCAACTCAGCACAGACGCACTGAGGAATTATAATTTAACCAAAACCCAGCATAAAGAGTTTCAGTGAATGTGGTGTTGAAGGTGTGGAGGTGGATCAGAGTGTCAGAGGACACTCTGTAGAAGGACAGAGTGCCAGCTTGACAGTCCACATACACTGCTACTCTGTTAGAGACAGAGGAAGAGGAGGAGGAGGGGGATGCAAATTTCTTATTGTGACAGACATAAACAGGACCATCATTAGCACAGTGCAACCTCCAGGACTGATGATCGAGTCCAAATTCACAGTTATTACTCTCTCCTTTCCTTTTGATGCTTCTGTAAGTCACTGATATATAAACCCTTCCTCTCCACTCGACCTCCCAGTAACAGCGACCAGTCAGACCATTTGCACACAGCAGCTGATGAACATCAAATCTGTCTGGATGATCGGGATATGACTGAACCTCCTCCACATGTGCCACGTTCCTGTTGTTGTCAGAGAGTTTGAGGTTTGTGTGAACTGTGTTTGTGTCGATTGTGAGTTGACAGGAATCTGATAGAGAGAACAAACACAATCCAGCTGCAGTTATTGATCCATGATCTGTTCATTGATTGACACTTTGATGATGACTCCTGACATCAGAGATGTGAATGAGTGATGTGACAGTTTGAAGATGGTTGAATGTGTGCTGCTTTGTTTTCATGAATCACATTAAAAACACACTTACACTTCCTCAGACCTGGTGTCAGCCATTGGACTCCAGCAGGCTCCACCCTGAAAAGAGGAGGGAGGGTCAGACCATGATCATATTTATCATTTATTTGTATAGCACTTTAAGAAAACACCAGGCAGGACAAAATGCTGAACAACACAGATAAAAAAAACTAGCAAAATGAAATATACAATAAAATTATTAATAATACAATAAACTTAATTAGGTGTCAGTTTCCTACAGAGTGAAAAACCAGGGACTAAAAACAGGTTTTCAATCTGGACTTAAAGACCTGCACTGATGACGCCTGTCTAATATGGAGGAGTAGGTTATTCCAAAGCATCGGAGCAGAGAACACTCAGTCTCTTCTGCATTTCAGCCGTGCCTTAGGAAACGACAGCAACAGCTGAACAGAGAGAGCAAGGAAGAACATGTGGCTTCAGCAAATCAGATAAGTAGACAGGAGCCAGACCATTTAAAGATTAAAAAAAAACAGTAAAAGAAAAACTGGGTAGAGTCTGGAAAGCCTCCTGTGTGGTCCCAGTGCCAAAGACTTCACGCTCCAAGGACCTCAACAGCTATAGGCTGGTGGCTTTGACATCCTGCCTGATGAAGACCCTGGAGCGGCTGGTCCTGGCTCAGCTTCGGCGCCTGGTGAGCTCATCATTGGACCCACTTCAGTTTCCCTACCAGCCTGGCATTGGAGCCGATGATGCTGCCCTTTTTGACTACCTCACCCACTGACCACAGTATGTGAGAACTCAGGGCTGTGTGTTGGACAGGGTCATCTGCAGTATGGGGACTCCACAGGGAACGGTTCTGTCTCTGTTACTCTTCACCATCTACACTGCAGACTTCTCCCACAACTACTGTGTAAAATGCGGCTGTTATGTCCAATAACACAAGCACAACATATTTACCACGATCAGTAAGGAGGGATATTATACCCCTTATGTCAAACAGAGTGATTTGTGGCCCCAATAAAAATTTAGGGCCCTAGGAAGTAATAAAGGAAGTAATACAGGAAGTAACAAAAATATGATATTCATAAAAATATGATATTCATAAAAAGTATGATATTCATCAAAAAATATGATATTCATCCAAAATATGCTAGTTCATGGCTCATTGCTTTTTCCCCTAAAAGAACTAATTGATTATTTAGAAAGTTTCTTATATATCAAATAGCATTCTTTTATTTTTTAAGCCAATAAAAAGTTTTTACTTTTTATGCTTAAAAAACGCCATCTGGTGGTGGGTCAGGGCATGGGAAAACTCCTTAAAAAAATCCTCCGCGTTTTCTCCAAAAAACGCAATAACGTCCTTTATTACTTTATTACTTCCTAGGGCCCTAAATTTTTATTGGGGCCACAAATCACTCTGTTTGACATAAGCGGTATAATATCCCTCCTTCAGTAGCAACAAGAATATTCCTAACTTCAACAAGAGCTGTCTCCGTACTGTGAAAGGGCTTAAAACCGGATTGGAAGATTTCAGACAGTTGCGAATCATTCAAGTAGCAGCTGGTTATGTATAATCCTCTCCAAGATCTTGCTTAAAAAGGGAAGACTGGAGGTAGGTCTAAAATTTGACATAACAGAACTATCAATGCCTGGTTTCTTAAGTAAGGGATGTATGACTGCATGTTTAAACCCACTAGGTTTACAGAGTGTCCTCCTGTTAGATTTACATTTTCTTAGTGTCAAAGGGGCAACAACATCAAGCACAGATTTACAACAAAGTCAAAATACAAAAGTAAGTCATCTGCAGTGGGCAACTCAGGGGGACATGAATTTGTCAAACAATATAGAAAACCGTTCTGCAGTATCAGAGCCAAGGGCAGGATAATATCGAACAGGTACAGCCTGATTTGCAAAAGCTTTAGAAGGAGCAATATCAAATAAGATAGGCATATGATCAGAAAATACTGGATCTTCAACACATACATTTCAAACAGATAAACCATAAGATAAAACTAAGTCCAGTGTGTGGCCATGTTCTTGAGTGGCACCCCTAACACATTGGACAAAAAAGAATTCAAGTCCAGAAAGTCCTTGGCCAGGGGCTTCCCCAGCCAGAAAACGTGTATGTTAATGTCACCAAGCAGGAGGATCTACACTGCAAATTCCTTGTAGCTTAACAAGATTAATTGTCTTAAATTTAGCCAGATTATCTTGTCCATCTTGTTTTAAACATTACAAGCTAGTTACCAGTCTCATGTGTCAGATGATTAGACTTGTTTCAAGTTTATATTACTTTCTTTATATTTTTATATTTTTTTCTTATTTAGTCTGTACATTTAAAAATGAACCATTTTACATTTATTTCAAGAAAAGATAGCTTTTAGATAGAGTGTAAAACAAAAAAAAAATATCTCAAAATGAGAAACATTCAACTTTTTCCTTGAAATAAGAAAGTCAATCATTGGAAAGTATATTTATTTCAGATTTTTAAGTCCAAAGATGCTCCATATTAGCAACCTCTGATACAGGACCTAGTTCTTTCTCATTTACAAATATTGGATGCTCAGTTCCTGCTTCACTTTGACAACACTCCAGCAGCTGATTGTGGTTTACAAGAGACTTGCACACATTCTTAAAGTTTAATTTGGCCACCATTGTTTAAAAAAAACTGTGTTTAGACTTGAATCTCATGCACATATGACGTATTACAGGTCCCAGGGCTAATCTAAGAGGGAAGATGCAGCATGTAATGTTGCTTTGGGATTACATTGTTTTCTGGGAACAGTTGCCTGAATTGTTTAAGATGATCTTCTATCATTTTTTTTTAGTTTGAACACAGTTTGTAAAGACACAACTGGGGCAAAAAGTATTTTAACAATTTCAATTCAATCCAAAACAAACTAGATAAAGGGATTTTTCTCTACAACACTGTCCAATAAGAATGGCAAAATCTTGATCAATATAAGCATTTGTCCAGAGGATTGTTTGAGTCTGTTGTCACTTGAAGCTAAAGTAGCAGTAATTTTTTTTTAATGAATTATAGAACATTTTTTGAGACATTTTATTAAATTAAATCAGATTATATTCCAAAATGTATTTTTCCCAAAATCTGTTTTTGTTTCATAATGGGGTTTTTCATAATGGTATATTTATTGTAGAAGGTCATTTAACAACTGAATTTCTTAGTCAGGCAATCAGGCTCAGTGGGCGGGACCTGAACGCTCATTGGCTGCTGCTTAAACAGCTGCTTAAAATTAAAGCGTCTCAAAATGTTTCTATTAGTACAACAACAACAAAAAAAATCGTAGTGAAATAAATATTTAATAAAATATTATAAAAATACATAATGTAAAATAAAAATTAAATGACACATTTTTAAGACTTTGGTGTTCCATAGTCTAGTTCATATTAAAAAGTTAAATAACGTATTAACTTGTGTAGTAATTTGATTCTAAAGACCACTACAACAGTCATAGTAATTTATGTGTTATTTGTTTAAAAAAAAATTCTAATGGCAGTTCATTATGCATGTTATGTTCACGTTTTACAAGCTTTACACAGACGAAAATGTGTAACACTACCTCCCCCCTGGCTGCCCTCAAGTGGCTCTGTCCATTATCTCACTGTTCGAATCGGAGAGAAGGACACGAGGGAGCAGGTTCGGACTGGATTCTGTTAAGGTAATTAACTTTTGCTTACAAAGATTTTGGGTTCTTTTAGCTTTGTTTTACTGTAGTAACATCAGTTGTGGTCAAATATTAAGTTTTACCAAGGCAGAATTATCAGTTCACTACCAATGGGTAGTTAGCCAAAACTGCCAGCCAGCTAGCTAGCTTAGTTCATACAGTTTGCTGAATTGTTAGCATAGAGTGAGAGTTTAAAATTATTAATGGTGCTAGTTGGGTAAATTTAGTTTCGTGTTCAATATACTTAACATAGCTATACGACAAAAGAACTACAGTTGGAGAATATAAAGCTGCAGTGTTTTTTTTTTTCTTCTTAAGCCGCGCGCTCTCTGTCTGCACTGTGCTTGGTGTGTTTGTGTGTGCAACTTGGGAGGACCGATACTGGTTTGAGACAAATCTCACAATCGGGCTCGTAACTTTACAACGGTGTTTACGAATTTACTTATGGATAACTTAAGCCTGCAGCTCCAGCACCAGTGGCTTACATCCAGTGTTCTCTGCTGCTTAATTTTTTTTTGTTATGGAAAAAGACAGGGGTGCAGGACAGATCTATATTTAATTTAAATGAAGATTTACTTAAGTCATCAAGAGTTAACTGTCTGATGACCAAAATTACATTTAACCAACATGAGTTTATTCAAATTTTATTTGCAAGTCCAGTTTGGGTAATGAAATTAAAGATAACACAAGGGAATAAATTAATGCACATTCATGAAAGACATCTTTACCTATAGATTTACTTTAAGCTTCATTTCTGACAGATTATGATTAATCATATAAACTATTTTAAGTTGGAGATGTGAACTTACTTCCAGTTATTTATTTTGTAAACTATTAATATAAATCAGGTACTTTAACCTTGCTGAACTGACGTAACATTTTTTCTTATGGATGAAGTGGCCTAATCTGAGCTTTGATCATTTGTTGAATGATTTGACAAGCAGTTGGGCACTATTAGTTTTAGTTTGAAAACTAGTTTGGAATGGCCTTGTCATAAATTTTTAAGTGAGCAATTTTATACGATTTAACCATGGAATTAACACAGGCTCTACTTAGTCTGTCTTTTGCACCTTATCCAGGTGTCTGATTGTATAGACTTTGGATCCATGGCAGGTAGTGTCATGACTCAGTTTTTCTTTTTGACCCAAACATATGTTATACAGGGAGTGCAGAATTATTAGGCAAGTTGTATTTTTGAGGAATAATTTTATTATTGAACAACAACCATGTTCTCAATGAACCCAAAAAACTCATTAATATCAAAGCTGAATGTTTTTGGAAGTAGTTTTTAGTTTGTTTTTAGTTTTAGCTATTTTAGGGGGATATCTGTGTGTGCAGGTGACTATTACTGTGCATAATTATTAGGCAACTTAACAAAAAACAAATATATACCCATTTCAATGATTTATTTTTACCAGTGAAACCAATATAACATCTCCACATTCACAAATATACATTTCTGACATTCAAAAACAAAACAAAAACAAATCAGCGACCAATATAGCCACCTTTCTTTGCAAGGACACTCAAAAGCCTGCCATCCATGGATTCTGTCAGTGTTTTGATCTGTTCACCATCAACATTGCGTGCAGCAGCAACCACAGCCTCCCAGACACTGTTCAGAGAGGTGTACTGTTTTCCCTCCTTGTAAATCTCACATTTGATGATGGACCACAGGTTCTCAATGGGGTTCAGATCAGGTGAACAAGGTGGCCATGTCATTAGTTTTTCTTCTTTTATACCCTTTCTTGCCAGCCACGCTGTGGAGTACTTGGACGCGTGTGATGGAGCATTGTCCTGCATGAAAATCATGTTTTTCTTGAAGGATGCAGACTTCTTCCTGTACCACTGCTTGAAGAAGGTGTCTTCCAGAAACTGGCAGTAGGACTGGGAGTTGAGCTTGACTCCATCCTCAACCCGAAAAGGCCCCACAAGCTCATCTTTGATGATACCAGCCCAAACCAGTACTCCACCTCCACCTTGCTGGCGTCTGAGTCGGACTGGAGCTCTCTGCCCTTTACCAATCCAGCCACGGGCCCATCCATCTGGCCCATCAAGACTCACTCTCATTTCATCAGTCCATAAAACCTTAGAAAAATCAGTCTTGAGATATTTCTTGGCCCAGTCTTGACGTTTCAGCTTGTGTGTCTTGTTCAGTGGTGGTCGTCTTTCAGCCTTTCTTACCTTGGCCATGTCTCTGAGTATTGCACACCTTGTGCTTTTGGGCACTCCAGTGATGTTGCAGCTCTGAAATATGGCCAAATTGGTGGCAAGTGGCATGTTGGCAGCTGCACGCTTGACTTTTGTCAGTTCATGGGCAGTTATTTTGCGCCTTGGTTTTTCCATACGCTTCTTGCGACCCTGTTGACTATTTTGAATGAAACGCTTGATTGTTCGATGATCGCGCTTCAGAAGCTTTGCAATTTTGAGACTGCTGCATCCCTCTGCAAGATATCTCACTATTTTTGACTTTTCTGAGCCTGTCAAGTCCTTCTTTTGACCCATTTTGCCAAAGGAAAGGACGTTGCCTAATAATTATGCACACCTGATATACGGTGTTGATGTCATTAGACCACACCCCTTCTCATTACAGAGATGCACATCACCTAATATGCTTAATTGGCAGTAGGCTTTTGAGCCTATACAGCTTGGAGTAAGACAACATGCATGAAGAGGATGATGTGGACAAAATACTCATTTGCCTAATAATTCTGCACTCCCTGTATGGTGTGAACATATATGTTTTCTGTCCTCAGGGAAAAGTTCTCATCATGGAGGGTTTGGATGATTGCAACCTTTCGGTTCTAAATGGTTGCCAAGGATATGCATATTTATGCAAATTAATGTCTAAATGACTTTTGTGTTGCACACACTGACAGTGATCTTACATAGAATCAGTTTTATGTTGTCAAATCAATAAAATATTTAAATTACATTTAAATGTATGTGACAAAATGACAATTTGGAATTGTTCATGTACTTCAGGTCTGGGTTTCTTCATATTTGTTATCAAATAATGCCCCGAAAGCCTTCACTTTAACAGTTTATTTGGCATGTGGCCTTTTTATCCATGCCAAGTCCTCGAGCAATGTAGTTTATATTTAAAAAAGTATGCAGAAATCTGAAATGGCACAAACACTGATAGATCTAAAATTTCAATAAAAATAATAAAGAAAATCATAAAGAAATTAAAAACAGAAATTGGAAATAATTTCATATTTAACTATCACAGGTGCAGTTATCTTTGTCATTTCCTAAAGTGTGTAAAGACAATCCTAATGGTGATGAGGCAGAATTTATTACATTTTTCAATGGCATGAATATTTGGGATTTTCTATACATTATTTTTCAATCTAAAGAAAAATAACATTAATATAGTCTGTAGCGCATCTGATCTATGGTTGTCGTCATTCATGTATCACCCAAGGGTGCACCCCAAAGGGATCAATAAAGGGAAGTCTAAGTCTAATACATATTTGTCGTTACGTATTTGAACTACCCTGTGATAGCTTTGGAGTTTCTCCGTACATTGTACAATTTTGTCTTTATTTTTCTTTTTGCCAACAGAAGATCCAGCGTCAGCCCTGTTGTGCTCTTTGAAGGGTCCCGCCGTCTTATTGCAGTTGGAACCACTCCCATCACCACATTTGCCACAGATGACCTTGGAGAAGGTTTGCTGTATCTTATGGTATACTACTACACCCTGCATCTTACCTATCCTAAATGTGTGGGAACGCTTCTGTCTGTCATTCAGACCGAAGTGTTAAAGGACAAAATCCATGAGCAAAACACCACAGGCTCATACAAAAAGGTCATGGCAGGCTGTAGAAATTTTTATTGAAACGTAGAGCTGTTTGAGCAAGATATAACTTAGGTCTTTGTTGTAAGGTTTGGACCTGATAGCTTTGAAGTTGCAATTTACACTTGAATTCTTTTCTTTTTTAATTCTTATTAATGTAATACAAAGTACTTTTTTCTTTAAACACATCTGTTCTGTAAATTCTGTTTAAAATTGTAAATGCTCTTCTTAATACGTTTTATATGTTGAGCTAACTGGTTTAGCAGTTCTAAAAGGAACACAAAATAACAATGTTACACTTACAATTGTAAATGTAAAATAATAAAATAAATATTCTTCTGTAGCAATAACAACGTATAACATAAATTATTCTGTAGCAATTACACAAGAATATCCAGTAATGTCCCTGCCTACAATTAAACACATTCACTTACTGAAAATCATCTGCTGTGGCAAATGGGTGCAAGCCTTTTACCACAAACTTAGTCACTGCTTGGTGACATTCGTCTATCCTGGCCTGAAAGGAGACGCTACCGGCAGACTGCAGCGAGAACTGCCAGCATCTGAGACAGCCAGACTCTGTCTGTCTCATCATGGTCACCTAAATGCACAGTAATGGCAGGTTTTGTAATAAGGCAGATCGCGCTAACATAATATGCACTGTTAGTTGATTATTTACCTGCCGCATTAACGGGAGAGGACGTGCAAACGTTACCGCTGCTGCTGGGTTGAGATTCACAAGTCCAGAGCGGAATTAAAAACATGACATTCATTTAAGGTCATCGCGTGTTTTGTGAGCAAATGCTTTTGCATATTGGTAGTGTTTCCTCCCTTAAATGCAATATCTACTTTGCAAGTATTGCAAGTTGCCCTGTTGTCATCTGTTCTCGTAAAGTATAATCAAACTTTTGAGCGTTTGAGCCGCCATGTTTCCTGCCAGGTAAATGACGCTCCGCAACTTGGTGACGTCATTCGGGGCAACTGGAATCGATAAGGGAATCGTTTGCAAAAATGGCAAACAATTCCAAGGAATTGAAACAGTGGGAACTGGTTCTCAACAAGAACCGGTTTTCGATACCCATCCCTAATTGTAATTCTCTTACTGGCTCACTGGCAGATTATTTCATTAAATATAAGAAGATTTAGACTAAAATCAATTTTTTTTAACATATTTTAAGATTTTTTGCAGTGTGTCTTTAAAATGATCAAATGTACTAGTTTTTAGATTATTTGCCTTGATTTGTTCCTTATAATAACTGTTTTATGCCTATTTTCAGATTTAATTTCTTCAACATTTTGCTTAGAACAAGTGGTTAAAGCTTATTTTAGGTTTCAATTGCCGTGAATGGTTGCCTGAAATAAGTGTGTAGGGCTTATTTTAAGATTTAACATCTTTATTTTTTGCCAAGAATAAGTGGTTAAAGCTTATTTTAAGTTTCAATTGTTCTGATTTGTTGCCTGGAATAAGTGTAAAAGACTTATTTTAAGCTTTATTTAAATCTAGATATTGTTCTTATTTCAAGAAATCTTAGTAAGAAAACACTTACTCCACTGGCAGGTAACTTCACTTGTTTTAAGCAAATCTTCACCAAAAATAAGTGTATTCATCTAGTATTAAGGAGGTGGGTTCAACAAGGATCAACAAGGAACTACAAACTCGGATAAGTTTGTAATTGTTATATTTCGGGGGCCGATAAACAATCGCACATAGCAATGAAGGCGAATGGCCCAGTTCACATTAACAGACTTCAAAACTGGTGTAGCAAGACGAAGGGAATAGCTGCTTCAAGTCCAAATGAGCCTTGAAAACAGCAGCAAGCCCTCCTCATTTGCTGCTGTTTCTCTCGGAAGCTCTCGGAACATAAATAAAATGTACAGCCAGCCGGTACTAGTTCAAGGAAGGCGCTTAACTCACCGGGAGAAATCCAGGTTTCAGTCAGGAAGAGCAAATCCAGAACATGAGAAAGAAAAAATTCTTTCAACCTGAAGGTCTTGTTTTCCACCAACCTGGTATTTATTAGACCAAGCCTGAGAGGAACTGGGTCCAAAATTTGCGAGGCATTAGCAACCAGATCCACCAGTCAAAGTTTTTTTTTTGTCAAATCCACGCCAGCGCAAATGTCGTAGAGGAGAGAGTTTTGCAGGACTCTTTTCAAGAGACCCAACAACAGGAACCAACCAGGAAAGTCCACTGAGTCCAAGGCATGCAATGGCACCAAAAGTTGCAGACAAAAACAGCGGATGGAGCGGAACTCATAGGGAAAATGAGAAATCCAGGATTTCAGCTTGACAAGACGACCTCAACGGTTACCCCGTCTCCTGCATCGCTTCCGCAAATCTGGTGACAGTGGTAGGGAACGCTAGTACAGTGGTATTGCTTCCAGAAAGGAAGGCAAAAAGCCTTGGTTTTCATATCCAGGCCGGTCAGAGATCTGGATGGATAAACCTATTTCCAATAATGTTTGGTGATGATAATACAAAGTAGGACAGACATGTAGCGCAAAGTTAGCTAAAAATAATATAAAACAAAACAAATAAAGGAGAGTGATAGACAGTGTGCCGAACACATAGGCGCCATCTTGCAAACATGACTAGTACAGTCTCTTTCAGCTTGCCCACATGGACATTACATGGCTCTCATACAGATACTTTTAGACACTGATAAAGGAGCAGCCCAACATTTTCTTTTTTTTTTTTTTTTGCGCCTGTCCCGTTTGGCTCTTTTGCCATCAGAATTATTGTCTAAAGGCAAAGAAAGATGCCCAACGGATTTACTTTACCAAATTGACCATCCCAGCCTTGCCGTAATGGTCCATTTGATTCACCTTTTATTGTTTATTTTATTTTCACTTGCTGAATACGGGACAGACTTGACTGGGGGAAAGAAGGGGAGAAAGAAAGAGGGAAAGAGAAACAGCTGAGAAGAGGGACGGGGGAGAAGGGCAAAAAACAAAGACCAACAGAATAAGCAGAGAAAAAAAAATGCATCTATCGATCACCTGGATCACCTGTTGAGAAAGAAAAAAGAAAACAAGCAGAAGAGAACAAGAGTAATAGAATAAACAACATCACAATGATATATGGGAATATGACAGTAAATACTAAATATTAAACATTATTGTGCAGCACATAAGATCAACAGCGCACAGTGTGCTTTGAGGTAGGAGCCAAAAAGGGTGTAGTTTGTGTGTGTGAGCACCCGTGTGTACACCTGTGAGCATGAACGCGCTTGTTTTTTTAAAAGGTTCCTTCATGTAATGATCTGCTAGAGGGTGTGGGGAGCCACAGCCCCGTCCTCCAGGGCATGAAGCAGGTATGGAGGAGATCAAAACTCCAGACATCCAGAGGCCCCCAGAACACAAGAGACCAAGGAAGACCAACAGAGGGGCAGCCGCGCCACTATCCCAGAAAGAGCTGAGGAGAGTCCCAGATGAGGGCTCACTCAGCAGCCGCGGAGCAGAAGCCAGGGGGGGTTGCAGTGACGCGCCCGTGAGCTCCGCCGGCAGCCAGCTGTGCCTGAGTGACCGAGCCCCAGGCTGAGAGGCCGAGGGCACCCCACCCCCAAAGTGGCCCGAGCGGGCCCCAGGCTCCAGGCCCCGACAAGCAGCCACCAAGGAGTGAGCCGGTGTGTACCTGGGCGCCCATCCCCGGACACAACGAACCACCAGCGCACCGATGTCTGAGGGAGTCCGCCACTGGCAGGGGAAGTGGTGGGGGGAGATAGGCCTCCAAACCTTAGAGGGCCTGAGATGTCCCCAGAGAGGTGGCATCTGATACCCAACCCAACCTGCAGCCCAACATTTTCACAAATACACTTCAGTCCATACGTGGATCAAACTGCTAATGATTTGGACTGATCCTGGATCTGTCACTACACCACTGTATTGAATAAAATATGACTGATTCAAACCGTATTTTTCATTATCTTTATATTCCTCTTCTTCTTTATATTCCTAGCTGGAAAGGACCTGCCTTTTTTTCTCCCCTTAGTGTCAGTGTGCTTACTGTACATGACCTCTGACCTCTGAGTGCGTGCAGCGTTGTTTTCATGTGTTTTAAAGCCACCATTTACCTGAAACCTGTTCTGATTTAGCAGCGTATTTCTCCACATACACACAGAGAAATCTATGCCTCTGTCACAAAAATAGTGAACAATATACCATAAAATTTCATGTTGAAACTATTAAGGGACCAGTGCATTTCTACAGTGCTAGAGATTATCTCCTTTAGCCAGTTCCCTGTATTTGATGTTTGGTTTAATGAATGGTGCACACCCTCCACCAGCAGCATCAAGCCTATCATTTATTATATCATAACTGCAGTGTATCTGTGGAAAACTAAATCTAACCTCAGCTTAAGCCATGTTTCCTGTACACAGATTTCCTGTGAAAACTGCCTCTGCCAGTTTCTTCTGCTGAATCTATGATGTTTTCTACACTTTCTTCATCAGGTTTTTTGACACACTTTCCAGAAGAAACAAACACTTTCTGCACCTCGCTATTTCTCACACCTTGTACCAGCAGGTCGCAAGCCCTAGCTGCTTTCTTTGTCAGGACCTTCCAGAAACAGGCAAGGGAACTGGCCCAGACATATGCAAGCTGTCGGTCAGAATCCCTACCACTGTTCCTACACAAGTCTGAAGTTTAATTAATTAATTAAATACATACAGTAAATACATTTCTGCAGGGCTGCTTGCCTTTAAATTGTACAGAAAACATCTCCCTATAAGTGTCAACTTCTACCACAGCTCTGATTATAAAATAAAGATTTTGTTTTCTTTTTATAAAGCTAGGCTTACAGTTTCCCCCGGTTCCAGTGTTTGTTTTAATCTAGGATAAATATGTCCTCAGCCTCTGTATACAGAGATTGATCTAATTTGAACTGTTAACTATACTGAAATATCTACAATTTTTCCTGGAGAAGTTCTCCCTGCGGCATTAGCATGGTAAATAGTAAATGGCCTGTATTTGTATAGTGCTTTACTTTGTCCCAAAGGAACCCAAAGCGCTTTACACATTTAGTCATCCACCCATTCACACACACCTTCATACACTGGTGATGGAAAGCTATATTGTATGCCTTGTTGATCAAGTCATGTCACATCTGCATGTAACAAACAGGAAGTGAGTGAACGACAAAGGATATGTTTTTAGCTCTTCCTCCTCTATCACACAATCTCTCCATACCTGAGAGTGTCCAGTCTCCAGCGTGGATCCTTCAGTCCAGCCAACAGCAGCTTCGTTACTGAGTCTCCTGGATGATTGTAGCTCAGGTCCAGCTCTCTCAGATGAGAAGGGTTTGAGGTCAGAGCTGATGCCAGATAAGTACTGCCTTCCTCTGTGATCAGACAGCCTGACAGACTGCAGGCACACAAAACAACAACCCATCTATGAACAATGATTATCTGTTTGTCACACACAATAACATCTATCCATCCATGCATCTTCTTCAATCCAGGGCTGGGTTTGAATTGAATTTTTGAATTGAAATTTTTTATTTCAGTCAACAACAACAACAGATTATAATTTTACATAAAAGTACTCAAACAGTAACCGAAAAAGGAATAGGCTGAAGCCTTATGGCTTATACTTATCCTATCCCTTACCCCCATAAAAATAATCAAATCCTTAACCAAGAAAATAAATAGCATTGATAAATAAGTTGTATAACAGTTTGAAAAGAAATCAATGATAAATCAAGAAATTAAATCAACACAAAAAAATTTAACAAACCAAATTTCTATAACCTTGTATAATACTAATTTTTAAAATCTTCCTGAAGAATGACAGAGAAAAACACATCTTCAGTTCATCATTAAGTCCATTCCATAATTTCACTCCCAAAACTGACACACATCTATACTGAACATTGGTTCTCACTTTAGGCATTTCAAACTTATAAGACCCCCTCAAATCATATTTTCCATCTCTTAGTTGAAACATACTTAAAATACAAATTGGAACATTCTTTTTCATCACACGATATATAATTTCTAAAGTTTTAGAATATATAATGTCCATGAATTTTAACATAGATGATCCTACAAAAAACTGGTTGGTGGACTCCCTATATCCAACTTTATTTATTATTCTAATAGCTCTTTTTTGCAATTTAAATATTGAATCTAAATATGTTTTGTATGTGTTCCCCAAAATTTCTGCACAGTAGGTCATATAAGGCAAACAAAGGGAAGTATACAATAAATAAAGGCAGTTCTTATTCAAAAAATCTCTTGTTTTATAAAGAATAGAAATAGACTTGGATAATTTTCGTTTCACATGTTCTATGTGGGGCTTCCAACAAAGTTTATCATCAATAATTACTCCTAAAAATTTTGTCTCATATACTCTTTCAATTTCAACATTATTTAAATTCAATTTTACTTTAATATTACTTTTACTACCTCCAAATAACATAAATTTTGTTTTACTTTCATTCAATGATAGTTTATTAAATACAAACCATCTATTTAACTTCATGAGTTCTGTTTCCACTGTTTTCAGTAATTTCTTTATGTCTTTTCCAGAGCAAAATAAGTTTGTATCATCAGCAAACATCACATATTTTAAAGTATCACTGGCTGTACAAATATCATTTATATAAAGTAAAAATAACTTAGGGCCCAAAACAGATCCTTGCGGAACTCCACAAGTTACTTTTCTAAGTTTAGATTTTATGTTATTAATACTAACATATTGGAACCTATTATTCAAGTAACTATTTAACCAAAATTGTACAACACCTCTTAAACCATACCTTTCACACTTCTGTAAAAGTAAAGAATGATCTATCGTATCAAAGGCTTTACGTAAATCAATAAACACACCTATTCCAAACTGTTTTTCATCCACAGCCGTTGCAATATTTTCAATAAATTCCATCACAGCTAGAGATGTTGAGCGATTTCTTCTGAACCCATGCTGATCATCATTCAATAAATCATATTTATCAATAAAAGAATCTAGTTTGTTTGCAAATAGTTTTTCAAGAATTTTTGAAAACTGAGGCAGTAAAGATACCGGTCTATAGTTTGACACAATCTGTTTATCACCAGTTTTATATAGTGGGATCACTTTGGCAATTTTGATTTTATCTGGAAAAATTCCAGTTTGAAATGATTTGTTACAAATATATGTTAACGGTTGAAGGATACTATGAAGAACTTCTTTAATTAGCGACATGTCAAGGTCGTCACAATCCATGGATTTTTTACTCTTGAATTTACTCACCACTTCTACAATGTCACTCTCACAGACTCCACCAAGAAACATTGAACTACATTTACAAGAAGTAGAATCTACTTCATCATTTCCTCCTGGTACAGAAATCTCTTTTGCCAAGTTGGGACCTACATTAACAAAGTAATCATTAAATTCATTAACTATGCTCTCAGTATTCTCAATCACTACATTACCTCTTGTTACAATACGTGTTGGAGAACATATATTATATTGATTTTTTATTATCCTATTTAATACACTCCAGGTAGCCTTAATATTACTTTTATGTTTTTGAAGCAGCTGTTCATAATATCTTTTCTTTTCATATCGCATAATAGATGTTAATTTATTTCGATATTTCTTATATTTGTCTTCATTTTCCTTTGTTCCATGTGTCAAAAAAATCCTGTATAACCTATTTTTCCTTTTACAGGCTCTTTCCAGGCCTTGTGTAAACCATGGTTTTTTCTTTTTATAATTTTCAGAAAACTTTTTAATTGGACAATGACTGTCATAGATTGACAAAAATATATCCAAAAACGCATTGTATGCATCATTAGTGTCTTCCACATAAACTTTTTGCCAGTCATAATTTTCTAAGTCTGTTTTAAAAGCCGCAATTTGTTCTGGTGTTTTTATTCTACCACTGTAATCCATTTGCTTTTCCTCTTGAAAATGAAGTTGATTGTTCATTTCAAACACTGAAAAGACAGGCAAGTGATCACTTACATCTGTGACTAACAGTCCACTATGTATCTTGCCTTTTATCTTACTGACAAAAATATTGTCGATCAAAGTGGCACTATCCATCATTATTCTGCTCGGCTTTAGAATCAACGGATGGAATCCAAAACTAAACATTGTATCAATAAATTCTGAAGTCTTATTATGGTCGTTTGCCTTCAATAGATCAATGTTAAAATCACCACAAAAAAAAGTCACCTTCTCCTTGTGTTTTTCCAATATTACAGAAATTTCTTTAGTAAACTGATCTATACAGGATGCAGGTGTACGATAAATGCAGCTAACTAATATGTTTTTCGATCTTTCAACCTGAATTTCAATGGTTAAACATTCCATCAAGTTATCAATCACAGCAGTCATATTGTTAACAACTTTACATTTAAGATGTGAAAAAACAAACATAGCAACACCTCCTCCTCTTCTATTTTTCCTATTTTGCCAAAACATTTCATAGCCCTCTAGTCCATCTTGCAATTCTTTGTCGTCATTCAACCATGTTTCTGAAATTGCTACCACTGCAAACTTATTTTGGAATTGATCAAGATACGCTTTGATTTTAGAAAAATTACTGTAAAGACTCCGACTGTTGAAGTGGATTAATGAAAAACCTTTTATCTTGGGATCCAACTCTTCCCCATTATAATATTCACATGACATATCAACATTCTGATAGAGGTGGATATCTGGATTAATACTATTGTCCAACTCATAAAATTTATAATCATGAGATCCAAAATATTCAATTTTTTTGCCTTTTTTTGTTCACACATTCACATGCATAGTTATTTTTCTCACACTTATCAGATATTGTTCATATCACAGTCAGCAACACAATTCTTTTCTACACTGAACTCTATTTCTTTTGTTTAAATCTCTCAAGATCTGCAATGTCTCTGACAACAATTACTTTAGCTTGTTCTGGTGTCCCATTAAGTCTTATGAATACCTTACAGTTCCTAGTCCAGGTATCTTGGATGTGCCTTTCCTTCTTCAATAGTCTTGCCTGTCGTGCAATTTCAGCATTTCTCTTGGTGAGATGCTCATTCACATATACGCCGGTTCCCTTTAACTTCTTTCCCATCTTTAACAGTTCAACTTTATATTTCCTGTTCACAAATCGTAGTATGATAGTTGGCATCTTGGTATGTTTTTGTGGAATAGTATGGCATGCAGCTATGTTTTTGCTATCCAAAAGAATGTCTTTGTCTTTGAAAAACTGAATAACTTGCTGCTCAAGCAAATCCTTTTCAGCTCTTGGTGCATCTTCCCCCTCCTTGTCACCTGCTGTACTCCGGGCATAGGTGTAGTGATTTGTCTTCAGTCCAGAAATAATCACATCTTCCATTCTTGTATACTGCTCCAAATCTTCAACTCTTTTTTCCAGCTCTTCAATCTTCTTGTCTTTTTCCTTAATCACAATCTTCAATTGTCTTACTTCTTCAATTAAGTCCAGTAGTGCTGCTTGCTGTTTCACCACCTTACTCAATTCCTCTGACATGAAGTTAAGAGACTTCTTAACTTCTTCAATATCTTCTGTTAGCCTCTTAGTTGTCATGTTTTTTGATCACCAATTTAAATTCTTAGAAGACAAAATGAATTCCAGGCTCCAGGTAATCCAATAAGCCAGGTGTTACTTGTAGAGCACATGTGATGAAAAAAAAAAAGGGACCCTAAACTTCAAAGTTTGTGGAAATACTCACACAAAATGAAGCAGAACTTCTTTGTGAAGATACAAGTCTTAACCAATCTTTTGGATGTTAAGTTCTTTTTGTGATGTTTGTTGGATTGCTAAGAGTAACAAACACAGTTTTCCCAATCAGCAGCCATCTTGGTTCCAGCTCTCTGTATATTGCGGGGGCAGCAGCCTAAGCAGAGAAGCCCAGACCTCCCTCTCCCCAGCCACCTCCTTCATCTTATCTGGGGAAAACCAAGGCGTTCCCACTAAAGCCAAGAGTTATGATCTCCCCATGTGTCCTGGGTCATGCCTGCCTGCCCCGGGTCATATAATCATGCCTCACCCAGGAGTGGCCCAAGAGGCATCCTTGTCAGATGCTCGATCCACCTCAACTGGCTCCTTTCAATGTGGAGGAGCCTTGGCTCTACTCTGAGCCCCTCCCAGATTGCTGAACATCTCACCCTATCTCTAAGGGCCAGGGCCAGGGCCAGGGCCAGCCACCCTTCGGAGGAAGTCCATTTCTGCTGCTTGTATCCGCAATCTCGTTCATCTGTTCACTAGGCACAGCTTGTGCAGCAACCGCAACAATGCAGCCACAGCACCAATTTGTCTGTCAATCTCCCGCTCCCTTCTCCCGTCACTTGTGAACAAGACATCAAAATACTTAAACTCCTCCCCTTGGGGCAGGAACTCGTCCCTGAATCCGGAGTGGGCACTCCACCCTTTTTTGGCCAAGGACCATGGCATCAGATTTGGGTTGTGCTGATTCTCATTACCACTGCTGGTGGACCAATCTCCTACTACCAAGACTGTAATTTCCATCAATTCAATTTAATTTAACTTTATTTATACGTGACACTAGCACTCATCAGGCAATGTATATGGGCAACTGACTGCACTCAAAAGGGGGCTGAATAATTACGCACACCCCACTTTTCAGTTATTTATTTGTAAAAAATGTTTGGAATCATGTATGATTTCCATTCCACTTCTCACATGTACACCACTTTGTATTGGTCTTTCACATGGAATTCCAATAAAATAGATTCATGTTTCTGGCTGTAATGTGACAAAATATGGAAAAGTTCAAGGGGGCCGAATACTTTTGCAAGCCACTGTGTATTTGAAAAGCTTAATGTCTTAAATCTTCAGCTTCAAGGCAGTGGCAAACACCAGGCAGACAAAATCAGTACATTCACTCGAAAACTTGAGAGGCACGGCTGGCGACTTTATGAAGAAAATGTTGATTCCTTTGAGAATGCTTTGAGAATCTGATCAACTTTGCCAAACCCAGTCAGTTGGGAGCTATCACAGAGATTTCATGCTTTAAAGAGCACATCTCTTGTCTGAGAGCATTTTTTTCAGAAATTCTTTCGAGATAACAGTGCTCAGATTGCCTTGGGGAGAGATCCATTTAATGCATGTGTACCTGCTGATTTTACTTATGCTGAAGAAGACACGCTCTGCAGTCAAAAACAGGCTTACTGCAGCCTCTAAGAGTGAAAAGTATAAAGCTCTGTTCACAGGTTTCTGGATTTCTGATTTTATAAGACTAAGACTAAAATGTATTTTTGAATTTCTGGCGAAGTTCAAATTATGTTTAACTTGATGCTTTTTTGAAGATGCTGCAGACTAATGAAGCAGTCTAGTGACAAGAAGTCACAAATAGTTGCTTGAAATGAAAGTTGTTCGTCTAAAAAACTTACTGAAGAATTCATTGTAAATGATTTTGCCGCCCAAACAAAATTCCAGCTAGGCTTTTCTGTCATGTTTTACTTTAGATGGTGTGTGAAAGTATTTCCTGCTATGTGAGAATGATGTAAAAAGTTTGAGAACCACTGGTGTAAGGTAACAACATACAATATTAGAAAGGCAGCATATGGCATATAAAAGTATATGGATCACAGAGCCCAATAATAAAAATAACCTTTCCTTTGAAACTGCTGTCCAGGCTAATAAACTCATCTCAGAAATAACAAGGTCAATAGAAAACCTACCATTAACAGGTGGAACTGATAGAATTTCACCTGTAAGGCTACTAAGGTTACTTTTTATCAGGGTTAGCAAGGAAGACGCTTGGATGATTTTGAGGTAGTTAGCACTGGTGATCACCAGTGGTGAGTCTCCTAACCTATATGTGGCTCCAGAACCCTATATTATCTACAGGGTAAGATGGCTTGCTTTTTGAAACCATGGCAGTTACTACTGTGATAATTTAATGAATTTCCAGCTCAGTGCCAGTGGAGCTTACCCAGCCATCCATTTCATTCTCTCAAGAAGAAGTGCATCTTTTTATTTTTGTAGTAGAATATTCTATTAAGCAAACTAATATATGAACTAACAGCTAAGTAAACACCTTCAGAAAAGAAATAGAAACCAAGTAAGAAGATCTGGTGGATGTGAATGTTGTTGAAGAAAAGATAAAAATCTCATTTTGTGGAATTTACCTTTAAAAGTAAGTAATGCAAATTAGAACAAATACTAAACCAGTCACTAATTACCAATAAGCTTCTTAATTGATTACTTGGATTAGGCTGTTTCTTCAACGTTTCCTCAGATTTTAGGTCTAAATATATAGATGAACCAAATAAGCTGTACATTTCAATATTGCCTAAAAATGTACTGTTTTTTTTATATTTTCATCTTACGAGTATAAAACAAATTAGTGTTAGAAATTCAAAATGGTTCTAAATATTATGCATGCAGTTACTTTCATTTTAAAAAAGAAACAAAAAGTATAAAAGAGGTCACTTAACAACTTTGTTAAGGTTAGATATTTGTGCAATATTATAAATCACAATTTAAATCATCATTTAAAATCCTGACCTGAGAGTTTCGAGTTTACAGTGTGGGCTCTTGACTAAAGCAGAAAGAATCTTGACTCCTGAATCCTGCAGGTCATTGTTACTCAGGTCCAGCTCTCTCAGATTACAGGACGGTGAGGTGAGAACTGCGGACAGAGCTTCACAGCTTCTCTTTGAGAGGTTACAGTAGGCCAGTCTAAGAGAAACAAAACAATAGTGAAAAATAGTGAAAACCTTCGAGCAGCTTCTCAGTTTATTATCCTTCTGAAATCTGTTTGAACTCCTTTAAGGTCATCCTACATAAAACACTATTTTTTTCCTGATGGGTCACTTTAAGAATGCACAGCACTGAATAACATGATTTCTGGCTCCTGATTAGAAATGGAAACATATCATATTCATCCATCTATTTTGGAAACCTATTCCAATCTGGGATATGACAGTGGACAGCAGAAACCTTCACAGCACCCGAGATTCCAGCAACAAATTCAGATCAATCAATTTCAAAACCAGCAGGTTAAAAACAGTTTACTCCCTCTGACAGTGAAGAAAACATCTCCTCCCCCTCTCCCTAAAGCTGCGTACAGGCTGAAAGTGATTCACATGCCAAAGAAACTGTATGATATGTGATGACTTCAATTAAATACATTCAAAATAACTTCTGGTGATGTTCAGCAAGTGATAAATCTTCAGGTAAGTGTCATAGTCCTGGGTCATTTTGACCCAGTATTCTTATTTTTCTCATGTTTTTCTATTTTGTTGTTTATTCATTCCATGCTTCCTATGTTGTTCACCTTGGTTTAATAGATTTTCCCTCATGTCAGCACCCCCTGTGTCCCCCCTCCACGTATCTGTGAGTCACCATGCCTCGTTCCTCCTCCTCGTGTTGTATTCCATGTTTTCCCCAGCCCGTTATGTCTGTGCTCTCCCTGTGTTCCCTCGTTATCCCTCTGTGTATTTATGTCCACGTCTCCCTCAGTTCTGTGTCACCTTCTCCCTCATAGCTGTGTGTGATTATCCGTGTCTCCTGGTGCGCATTATAATTAGTTTTTCCCAGTTTAGTTTTGTATTGTTGTATGAATAAAGCTGTGCTTTTGAGTTTAAGTTCTGTCCCCGTGAGTTTGTGTTTGGGTCCATTCCTGCCTGCCACACAGCCGAATCATGACAGTAAGCTACTGAAGAGACAACCAGCGAAATCAAAGAATATCATCAGTTGACATATAACCTGCTAGGAAATACAGCAGCTGGTCACCTAGGCAACAGGAACCTAGAATATCTGCATGCACCCAGCTGACAGCTTCAAAGCAATCATCCAATCACCTCCAGTGAAAAATAGAAGACATTTCTGAGCTATTATGGAGACGTCTATATGTTTATGAAATAGATTTTACATGTTTCAGTATATATTTGCTTTGGATGAGGAAAATAAAGTTGCTATGATTAAATTCATAGATTAGATTCATAGATCTGAGAACCAAGGAAACAAGTATCTTTCAGTCCATTTTTTAATGTCCTGCTTCTTAGGAACTAAAAGAGGCCACTAAAACACATGCAATATTACTGGAAAGGCCAGGATGTCCTCTATTCAGCAAAACAGGACTCGATGTGATAGCTGAAATAAGAAAAAAGTTACAGACTAAAATCAAATGTCGATTAAAGTGGACATAAATGAGTAGGCTGGATCTCAGGAGGCTATACAGTGACTGTATACATGTTGTAGCCATAATCGAAATACATCTTCAGCTGAAATTTTGTTGAGTTCAGAGGGAGATGAGTAGCACTGTTGATAGCCTTGGCTCAAAGGTTAAAACTTGGAGCTCTTCTGCCTGAAGATGGATGCCTTATCCTTGCACAGACTTTCTATAGGAGCTCTCGGTTCTCCAAACTTAAAAATGTTAAATGCTACCTGCTGTGCCAAGGATACTCTCACAAAAATATCTTGTTTCATTTTCTAATGAACAAAAAAAGGATAGCATGGAATAGTCTCTTTGATAAGTTAGTGAAAATTGAAGTAGCAGTAAAAAGACAACACTATAGTAGAGTGAAGCATAAAAAAACTGTTCCACACACGAGGTTCAATCAGTCATTGCATCTGACACTGAGGGAGAGATACCATGTCAGCAACTAATTCTCTTGTGCTGTTTTAGTGCATAGGATGTGATTTTTTTCTTGCAAAAATATTGCACTCCTGAAATATTAAACGATTGTCTGAAAAGGTAATGCAGGTTTGGATCAACAAGATATACTGTAAATTTAATATAAATATACATTTTTGTGTACATGTTTACATACAGAGCTTTGTTGGAGGCTTTGACCACTGGCAGCAGCCTCAGAAGAGCCTCCTCTGAAGCAGAGTATTTCTTCAGGTCAAACACATCCAGATCTTTTTCTGATGACAGTAAGATGAAGACTAGAGCTGACCACTGAGCAGGAGACAGTTTATCTGTGGAAAGACTTCCTGAACTCAGGGACTGTTGGATCTCCTCCACAAGAGAACGATCATTCAGTTCATTCAGACATTGGAACATACTGATGATTTTCTCTGCAGACAGATTCTCACTGAGCTTCTCCTTGATGTACTGGACTGTTTCCTGATTGGTCTGCCAGCTACTTCCTGTCTGTGTCAGAAGACTTTGTAGGAGAGTCTGATTGGTCTGGAGTGAAAGACCCAAGAGGAAGCGGAGGAACAAGTCCAGGTGTCCATTTGGACTCTGTAAGGCCTTGTCCACAGCACTCTGGTAGAAGTGTTTCTCTGCAGATGCTCTTGTTTCAGACTTCTGGGAGGTTGTTTGTTGTTCTTCCAGCAGATTGAGTCCAGAGTTGATGAAGGTCAGGTGGACATGAAGAGCAGCCAGAAACTCCTGAACACTCAGATGGATGAAGCAGAACACCTTGTCCTGGAACAGTCCTCTCTCCTCTTTAAAGACCTGCGTAAACACTCCTGAGTACACTGAGGCTGCTCTGATATCGATGCCACACTCTGTCAGGTCTGATTCATAGAAGATCAGGTTTCCTTTCTGCAGCTGATCAAAAGCCAGTTTTCCCAGAGACTCAATCATCTTCCTACTCTCTGGACTCCAGTGTGGGTCTGTCTCAGCTCCTCCATCATACTTGACCTTCTTCACTTTGTCCTGAACCACCAGGAAGTGGATGTACATCTCAGTCAGAGTCTTGGGCAGCTGTCCTCTCTCTCTGGTTTTCAGCACATCCTCCAGAACTGTAGCAGTGATCCAGCAGAAGACTGGGATGTGGCACATGATGTGGAGACTTCGTGATGTCTTGATGTGGGAGATGATCCTGCTGGCCTGCTCCTCATCTCTGAATCTCTTGCTGAAGTACTCCTCCTTTTGTGGGTCAGTAAACCCTCTGACCTTTGTCACTCTGTGAACATACTCAGGGGGGATCTGATCAGCTGCTGCAGGTCGTGTGGTTATCCAGATATGAGCATAGGGAAGCAGTTTCCCCCTGATGAGGTTTATCAGCAGCACATCCACTGAGGTGGACATTCTTGGGTCATTTATGATTGTAGTTTTGTGGAAGTCCAGAGGAAGTCGACACTCATCCAGACCATCAAAGATGAACACAACCTGGAAGTCTTCAAAGCTGCAGATTCCTGCTTCTTTGGTTTCAGTAAAGAAGTGATGAACAAGTTCCACCAAGCTGAACTTTTCCTCTTTCAGCACATTCAGCTCTCTGAAAGTGAATGGAAATATGAACTGGATGTCCTGGTTGGCTTTGTCTTCAGCCCAGTCAAGAGTGTATTTCTGTGTTATGACTGTTTTCCCAATGCCAGCCACTCCCTTTGTTAGCACTGTTCTGATTGGTTCATCTCTTCCAGATGAGGCTTTAAAGATGTCTTCTTGTCTGATTGTTGTTTCTGGTCTGTCAGGTTTCCTGATTGCTGTTTCAATCTGTCTGACCTCATGTTCATCACTGACCTCTGCAGTCCCTCCCTCTGTGATGTAGAGCTCTGTGTAGATCTGATTCAGAAGGGTCGGATTTCCTGCTTCAGCGATCCCCTCAAACACACACTGGAACTTCCTCTTCAGAGCAGATTTAAATTCATGCTGACACCACTTCAAGTTCCCAGTGCAGGTTCCTGAGTGACACACACACAAACACACAAACAGTCCAAGATTCATCACACGCACATATTTTGAATGTATTTATGTCTATTTCTTGAGACATTGTTGAATGTTTTATATTTAGAGAATAATTCTCACTTCTCAGCAAATGCTCAGCGAACTTATTTTTCTTCATTCTCTTCAGGAGGTCCACTGTAATCGTCAAAAATGCTTCTCTGCTTCTCTTACTCTTCTCTTCATCCACACCTTTTAATACATCTTCATCCTCACATTGATCCTGAAAAGACTGTAGGTCATCTGGACTCAGGTTTGTCTGGATCTCCTTCAGCTCGTTCTTCACAAAAGTGATGATTTTGTCCTCCAGTATCTGGAGCAGAATATTTTATGAATGACCCAAAAGCTTTTCTCACACAGGAGAGAAAAGAAGAACATAGGAGGAGGTATGTTTCTAGGAATAACTTTAATTATGTAAAATATACATGATTCCTCAATTAAATTCCAGCACTGGCTCTCTAAAATCATATTTACCCTTACATAATATTAGTTTTCATTCCCCATAGCTAACGCTATTGCTATTCTTGTACAAGCTCTGGTTATATTACATATGGATTATTATAATTTATCCTTTCTAGATTACCACACAAATGTCTCCTTAGACTTCAGTTGGTGGAAAATTCAGCTTCTTGTGTCATTAATAGAACTCATTATTACAGCCCTTCAACCAATTCACTGGCTTCCTGTGAAATATCCCACTGATTTTAGATTCTGCTTCTTTCTTCAAAGTCTCCCCATAAAGTAAAATCTCTATATCTGATCTTCTGCACATCACCACTCCTTCCTGTACTCCTCCTTATCTGCTTCTATTATTTTCCCATCTGCTCACATTACCCTCCAGTGCTTTCAGCCAAGTGTCCACTGGAACTTTATCACGCACCACATTCACAAGATTAGTTCTCTCCCTATATTAAAATTAAGTAGCCCTAAAAACAAATTTTTTTAAGTTTTATGGTTCATTTTATGCAGTATTCACTACAATACTACCTAATACTATGTAGTATAATGTAGGATGTTATCTTTCATGTCATGGGGAATGGAGTGAGCCATGTGGAGGAAATAAATGAGGATCCACGTGCAGGCACTCGCTGAGATGTGATTGTGGTTTATTGTAACATAAAGCACAAGGGGGAAAATGGCAAAACAGAGCTAAAACTAAACTATACTGGGACAAAACCAAACTACAAAACAGCAAAACAGAACATGAAGGAAGGTAGACGAAGGTACATGATGGTTGGCAGCAGGGAAAACACACAGTAGATACGCAGACAGACCAGCAACTAGTACTTCTTCTTTCAGGTTTAATGGCAGCTTGCATCCAAAAATGTTGCATTACTGCCATATCCTGGCTTTTAATCTTCCGTCACTCCTGAATCCTCAGATCCTCTTGCTGAGACCAGTATTCCTCAAAAAACGAAAAACCACCACTTTCCCATCACCATGACTTTTTTTTTTTTTTTTTTTGCCTTTTTTACCATGACTTAACTTATTAACCACTTGTTCAAACGTAATTTCCCTTCCATCACTCATTTCACCCCTCATCACCCTCCTGTGACTTGTATACTTCCTACAATTAAGAAGCACATGCTCAACCGTCTCCATAACATTGCACCCATCACACAACCCAGTCGGATGTTTCCCTATCCTAAAAAAAAGAGTACCTTTTAAAAAGCAGTGGCCTGATCGTATTCTACTTATAATAACCTCCTCCGGTCTCTTTAACCCACTACTCCTCTTAGCTTCTATTGTGTTTTGCACCCTATATAAATGTCTCCCTTTTGTTTCATTATCCCATGCCATTTACCTGAAGTTCTTACTTTCCATTCTAATTACTTTTCCCTTCAGATTTAGACAAGGGTACCTATACATCTATATCGACTCGTTTAACAGCTGCTTTGGCCAACCTATCTGCACTTTCATTACTCAAAATACCCACATGAGCAGGAGTCCACATTATTACCAGTGTTGGGAAGGTTACTTTTAAAATGTATTCCATTACAGAATACAGAATACATGCCCCAAAATGTATTCTGTAACGTATTCCGTTACGTTACTCAATGACAGTAACGTATTCTGAATACTTTGGAATACTTAATATATTATCATGCTTTTTACAACAACGTGAATGTACTATTGCTGTGTGATTTATTACTATTACTGAAGGTCCGCGACTCCGAACTGTAGTAAAGGGACCTCTGACTAATACGGCGGGGTCCCTGTCGGCTCGTAGCCGAAAAATAGCTTTACTTTGTTGTGTGGGTCAACTTTTCTTGCGAGAGACAGAGAGAGGCGTTGAAAGACTGCTGCAACGGAACTTATTGTTTTCGGAGGAAAACACGAACACAGTGTACAGTCGAGTCTTAATAGCTTACTTACAGCTGGGCTCGTCAGGCTCTCTTCTTGGCTACAGTGGTTATTATTATATTTACATGCTTCCAGCTCCCGTTTTTGCTCGATGACAACTCGTACCTTTCCACTCCCCTTTTTCTCCCTCCTCGCGCTCACAGACCCATAACGTGTATGGCAGTCCATTCTCCCTGCAACACGGACTACACTGCCCATGATGCTACATTCTTTAGAGCTATGCTTGTAGCATTCTGCCTGTTAGCTTAGCACAACAACAACAACAACGAAAAGGCGCTCTCTCACCCAGGAAACACACAGTCGCAGAGAGAGAGAGAGCGTCGCCCTGTAACCATGGCAACCGTAACGCTGCCGCCTGGAACAACAGAACGTAGCTGTCAAACAAAACCCAAACAGTCCTGACCCGCGACAAAATGAAACAGGAAAGTACCGCAGTGTAATCCATTTATTTCAACAAAGTAGCTGTATTCTGAATACCACCTTTTTAAATGGTAACTGTAACGGAATACAGTTACTCATATTTTGTATTTTAAATACGTAACGGCGGTACATGTATTCCGTTACTCCCCAACACTGATTATTACTACATGTTTATTTTGGTCAGACAATCTATCATGAGCAAAAAGAACATCATACAAAATCTGTTGATGGGTATTTGTGTTTCCTTGTTCAATACTTAATAATGCTGACAATGAATCACTACATATCAGTACTTTTGAGATGCTGCTTTCTTCCACCAATTCTAGAGCCAGCAGTATGGGATATAACTCAACTGCATATATACCCAGAAGATTTGATGTTCTTTTTGCAATCTTGATATTTAACTCCGGAATTACCACTGCTACACTAATTGCTTCAGTCTTGGGATCTTTTGGCCCATCTGTATACACCTGTAAAAAAAGAAAAATCACTGTATTTGCTCTCCAAATCTGTTATAAACTTTTTGACAAATATCTGTGGTCACTTTCCTCTTCTTAGTATCTGTTAATGACCTGTCCACTTTAATGTATTTCAATGTCCATATAGGTCATAAAGGCCACAACACCGACTGAACTCTTTGTCATACACTTTAAAATTTCTCGGTCTGTCATCCCCAATCTGCCCAAAACTATTTGTAAAAACATTTGCTCTTTCCCACCAATTCTCTAACACTTTCTTAACAGGATGGTTTTCAATTCAATTCAGTTCAATTTTATTTATATAGCGCCAAATCACAACAAAAGTCGCCTCAATGCGCTTCATAGATACAGAGAAAAACCCAACAACCATATGACCCCCTATGAGCAAGCACTTTGGCGACAGTGGGAAGGAAAAACTCCCTTTTAACAGGAAGAAACCTCCGGCAGAACGAGGCTCAGGGAGGGGCGGCCATCTGCTGCGACCGGTTGGGGTGAGAGAAGGAAGATAGGATAAAAGACATGCTGTGGAAGAGAGACAGAGGTTAATAACAGATATGATTCAATGCAGAGAGGTCTATTAACACATAGTGAGTGAGAAAGGTGACTGGAAAGGAAAAACTCAATGCATCATGGGAATCCCCAGCAGCCTATGTCTATTGCAGCATAACTAAGGGAGGATTCAGGGTCACCTGGTCCAGCCCTAACTATATGCTTTAGCACAAAGGAAAGTTTGAAGCCTAATCTTGAAAGCAGAGATAGTGTCTGTCTCCTGAATCCAAACTGGAAGCTGGTTCCACAGAAGAGGGGCCTGAAAACTGAAGGCTCTGCCTCCCATTTTACTTTTAAATACTCTAGGACAGCGGTCCCCAACCCCCCGGCCTCGGACCGGTACCGGTCCGTGAGTCGTTTGGTACCGGGCCGCGAGAGTTGAGGCTCAGGTGTGAAATGTATGGTTTTCAGGGTTTTTATCGGTTTTCAGCGTTATTTTGTTATTGTTTTTATCGTTAACTCGGTTTTCCTGGGTCTTTTCACGTGTGTTATGAATAAATCTTCTTTTTTTCGGTACCGGTACTAGTTTTATTTTGTTGTATTTATCCGCGACACATTAAAGGCCGGTCCGTGAAAATATTGTCGGGCATAAACCGGTCCGTGGCGCAAAAAAGGTTGGAGACCGCTGCTCTAGGAACAACAAGTAGGCCTGCAGTGTGAGAGCGAAGTGCCCTAATAGGGTGATATGATACTACAAGGTCATTAAGATAAGATGGGGCCTGATTATTTAAGATCTTCGATGTGAGGAGCAGGATTTTGAATTCAATTCTGGATTTAACAGGAAGCTAATGAAGGGAAGCCAAAACAGGAGAAATATGCTCTCTCTTTCTACTCCCTGTCAGTATTCTTGCTGCAGCATTTTGGATTAGCTGAAGGCTTTTCAGCGAGTTTTTTGGACATCCTGATAATAATGAATTGCAGTAGTCCAGCTGGGAGGTAATAAATGCATGGACTAGTTTTTCAGCGTCAGTCTGAGACAGGATATTTTTAACTTTAGAGATGTTGCACAAATGGAAGAAAGCAGTCTTACATATTTGTTTAATATGTACTTTGAAGGACATGTCCTGGTCAAAAATGACTCCAAGGTTCCTCACAGCGTTACTGGAGGCCAAGGTAATGCCATCCAGAGTAAGAATCTGGTTAGATACCATATTTCTAAGCTTTTCAGGGCCGAATACAATAACCTCAGTTTTATCTGAATTAAGAAACAGAAAGTTAGCGGCCATGCAGGTGTTTATGTCTTTAAGACATTCCTGCAGTTTAACTAATTGGTGTGTGTTATCTGGCTTCATAGATAGATAGAGCTGGGTGTCATCTGCATAGCAGTGAAAATGTATGCTATGTCTTCTAATGATACTGCCTAAGGGAAGCATGTATAATGTAAACAGAATTGGTTCTAGCACTGAACCCTGTGGAACTCCATAATTAACCTCAGTGTGTGAAGAGGACTCTCCATTTACATGTACAAATTGGAGTCTATTAGATACATATGATACAAACCACTGCAGCACAGTACCTGTAATACCTACAGCATGTTCTAATCGCTCTAATAGGATATTATGGTCGACAGTATCGAACGCTGCACTGAGGTCTAGCAGGACAAGCACAGAGATGAGTCCACTGTCAGAGGCCATAAGAAGATCATTTGTAACCTTCACTAAAGCTGTTTCTGTGCTGTGATGAGCTCTGAAACCTGACTGAAACTCTTTAAATAAGTCGTTCCTCTGCAGATGATCAGTTAGCTGTTTGACAACTACTCTTTCAAGGATTTTTGATATGAAAGGAAGGTTGGAGATTGGCCTATAATTAGCTAAGACAGCTGGGTCTAGAGATGCTTTCTGAGTAAAGGTTTAACTACAGCCATCATGACCTTTCAAATTTATCCAATAACTAACCATCAGCTGTTGCCTTCTAATATACAGTGGCATTTCTCCTGATTCCACTTGTAGAGCACATATTGGTGTTGTTTTAACAGCCCCTAAGAAAAGTCTCAGTGCCCGAGCTTGGATTACATCCATCTTCTTTAAGGAAGTTTTAGCCACTGACCCATATACCACTCACCCATAATCTAATGTTGATTGAATTAACATGATATAAATACTTATTAAGTGCATCAAAATTAGCACCCCATATCAGTCCTGCTAAACAACTCAAAATATTAAGAACCTTTTTACTTTTCCCTACAATGTGCTCTGTGATTTTTCCCAAGTTAATCTCTTGTCAAAAACCACACCCAAGAAACGAAAACAAGCCACCCTTTCTAATTCTTTCCCATACAAGTATAACAGGTTGTTTCCCCCAATTTTCTTATTTGTGAAAAACATGTGACCCTATTTTAACTTAAATTGTTCTGTCACATAAAAAATTCTAATACCCAATTAAACATACTTCCTCCTATCCCTGCTTCATGTAACTTTATCAGTAGACCCTCTCCCCAAAGCATATCATATGCCTTTTCTACATCAAAGAAGACAGCAAATACCACCTCTTTAGTCTAAGGAGCTTGGGGAAAAAAGCGTCTGGACTTCTTTGAGTTGCTTGAAGATGTTTCACCTCTGAGAAGATTCTTCAGTTCTAAGGGTCAATGGTGGAGAGTCCCAGATTTAAACCCAGTGGGAGTTTCCCCCCAAAGAGGGACAAAGGACCCCCTGATGATCCTCTACCTAATCACATGAGCCAAGGTGTGAAAGTGGGTGTGGGTCCCAATCAGCCAGGGTTTTGAGTGAGCTCATTGTGAAACTTGGCCCCACCCTATCATGTGATTTCCTGAGATCAGATGGCCCAGGATGTGACTGGGCGTTAAGGCGTCTGGGGAGGGAACTCAAAACTGGATTATAGATGGCAGACAGTTGGTGTCGTAAACCACCGCCTCTGTTCAAAGATGGTCGCTCACAGTGGACGTAAATGGCTTCTTTCACTCCTCTGACTACAATGACCTGGATGACTGAGAACCTTCACAGACATACCACCTCTTTATTAACTTGCGCTTTCCTGATATCAGGATCCATCGACCCTCTTCCTCTATGAAAACCACTCTGATAGGGTGCTAATATATTTCTTAAATGGTAAATGGTAAATGGCCTGTATTTGTATAGCGCTTTTCTAGTCCCTAAGGACCCCAAAGCGCTTTACACAACCTGTCATCCACCCATTCACACACACATTCACACACTGGTGATGGCAAGCTACATTGTAGCCACAGCCACCCTGGGGCGCACTGACAGAGGCGAGGCTGCCGGGCCCTCTGACCACCACCAGTAGGCAACGGGTGAAGTGTCTTGCCCAAGGACACAGCAACCAAGACTGTCCAAGCCGGGGCTCGAACCGGAAACCTTCCGATTACAAGGCGAACTCCCATCTTGAGCCACGATCGCCCCACGATTCTTGACTCTAAAAATTGTACCAATCTCTCATTCACCATCCTTTCCATTTACACATATTGGAAGTCAGAGCAATGGGCCTATAATTTCCAGGATCACTATGGTGTTTCCCTGGTTTCTTTATTGGTACAATTAGTGCTTCTCTCCATCGACGTGGGAGACACCCTACTTTCCAGACCTTATTAAACAACAATAACAATTTATTTAACGCTTCATCACTTAGATGTTTCAACATAACATAACTCATCCTTCCCTGGAGCACTTTTCCTGGTTCTACCCAGAGCTCTTTTCAGTTCTCCACTAGAAAAGGGACAACCCATTACATCTGCAGTACTTTCCTTCCTCCCTAAAGCTTCAAGATTTCTTTCTTTAGTCCTCTCTCTTCCTCATTTACTTTCATCTGACAAATTTCTCCCACTATGTATATCAACAAAAATGCCTGCCAACAATTCAGCTTTTTCCCCATCAGTTGCAGCCACTTGATTATTCTCATCAAGAATTGGATAACTCCAGTCTCTTCTGTCTCCCCCCATTTTCCTGATCATCCCCCACACTTCCCCTATTTGAGTATTACTACCAATTGTATTACAGTAGTAATACAGTTTTTGTAGACAATTAAGTGTTGAAAATTATGAGACAATTTGACCCACTTAAATGCTTTCTTTCTCTAACCACTAGCTTACATTCATCATTCCACCATGGAACTGCTCTCCTCCTAACTTTCCCTGATGTCTTTGGAATAGCCTCCTCAGCAGCGCTTAGAATACTTTGACTGATTTCTTGATTCACACTTTCAAGACACAAATGATTTTGAACTTGTAAAAAGCTTCCTCTCACACAACCTACTAAACTTCCCCCAATTCGCCATCCCAAACATCCACTTCCCTCCCAATGTTTCAGGTACCTGTATTTGACCAATCCCTATTTTACTCACTACCAGATAATGACCACTACCAAATGACTTATTGTTTACTTGCCATTCACATAATGGGGCCAAAGAACTAGAAACAAAAGTTAAGTCTAATATGGATTCCCTACCAGAGCTAATATCAATTTGTGTCTTCTTCCCATCATTTAAACATACAAGATTTTTATTGCCCAAAAATTCCTCTAACACTTCCCCATTGTAATCTGTTTTCTCACTCTCCCATAACAAATGGTGTGCATTAAAATCCCCACACCATATAATATTTCCTGTCATGTCCATTTCCTCTAGCTTATTTAACTAACTTTTTACAAGGATTATAAAAATTAAAAGCCATAATCACTTTCCCTCCTATCCAAACATTAATTACTACATACTCCAAATCTCCTTCCCTGTGACCCATCTTGTAAGGAATACCTTCCTTAACTGACGTAAGAAACCCACCACCATTTCCTTCTTCCCTACCATATCTAACAGCAATATACTCATACACTCTAAAATCCAAAAAAAGGCTTCAACCATGTTTCCTGGATACAAATTATGTCAGGTTTTCCTGTCTGATCGTATATAAACTATTTAAAATCTTGACCATTTAACAAGAGACTCCTGGCATTCCACTGTAAGAGTAATATGGTTATAAGAACTAACTACCACATTATCCCTCCTGACTCGCCTGACTACTTAGTTCACCTCTTATATCCTCCCACCTGATATTCTTCATGTCCAAAGTATGACATGCTGCCTTCACAATAATCTGGATCCTCTCCGTCTTGGACTTCACATCTGAGGTTGCATTAATTACTCCCACAATTAATGTCACCATCTTCTTCTTCTCTTCTTCTATTTTCCTTTCAATCATTTCCATAACCTTCTCCCTTAGTTGTTTCTCCTCTACCCTGTGTTTCCCAATATGTCTCTCTTCCTCCACCATTTTACATGCCTCTGCATATGTCACTCTCTGCAGTACCCTTGTTTTTTGAATAACTGTCTGCTAGCTGACTGGCTTGGCGGAGGAGGTAAGTGACGGAAGTGACGGACAAGGTAAGCGACTCATGTTGTAACTGACGTCATACGCCGGAGATTTTGGCGGAAAATTAAAGCGAATGGTAGTTTGGGATTTGAACAAATTCCTTTAAGCTTCAGTATTACCAAATACACTTATCAGTTGTCTTATAATTAGTGATGGCCAAATGAAGCTTTCTGAAGCATTGAAGCTTGTATTGAAAAACGGTTCATTACTCGAAGCCTTTTAACAGTCCTCTCTGGTGACATTTGGTGGCCAAAAATATGAAGAGCAGCTTGAATCCACAAAATAAAACCAACTGCTTCATTATGATTGCTCACTCTACAGAGTGGAATTCTGTCTGATATTGGGCCGCCGTTGTGTTGCTTTGAACGTGTATTCTTTGGTGGTTAAAAAAATGTGGTTTATTTGTTTAATAAATAATTTTGACCAGTAAACTCTCCTTGTTTAAACATGCACCATGGTTTGGTCTTTCTTTGCTTGTGACTTCTTGATGTTGGTAAATACAATAATTGAAAAATACCACATTACATATAACATACATATAATATTGTACAACACATTATGGAGTAGGCTTCTGCTGTGAGATCCTGCCTCCATGCACTTATGCAATTAACCGCTAGACGGGTATATTTATAAATAATATTATATTAGGGAAATTTTCCAAGACATATTTTTGACCTGGGGGTAGAATTGATTGTGAACTGGAAAGGGAAAATGCTTATGAACTTGCAAATTAAAAACATGATGCATTTAAAGTAGCAATTTTTCATTTTTATTTAAGAAGAGAATTTGTTCTAGTGTGCGATGGCCGAACCTGTTCCTTTTCGTGGAGATAATTTCTCCTGCCTTAAGGAAAATCCCTCACATGGCACAGAGGAGGCTGGAGTGCAGAGAAACTGGTAGAGATGCAGTTATACAGTCTACCTGGGCCCCACACACTATCAGATAAAGAGAATAAATACATTCAATTGCTGCACATTTGGCAGACTAACATTTTCAGATTAATTAAACAATAAAATATATATTTTTACAACATTACATGTAAAGAGTCAAGTGGAAGTTTTTCTAAAGTTATTTAATGATATTTATATTATGGAAGCAGATTTTTGACATTTGACATTTTACCTTTTTCCCGTTTTCAGATAAAATAAACACGCACAAAACAAAAGCAAACAGCCAGAACACAAAGCTGGAAAACCCACCCGATTGACAAAAATCAACTCAAAATTCTCCCACACAACAGAACCTCCTCTATTCCTCACTGGCTCCAAATCTCTCAGTGGAATGATCAGTGGTTCGCTATCTGTCACCATCAAAACGCTCCACAAATCCCGCGAATGATTCATTTTCTTATAAACCATTTACTCAGACACCGAAGCAGTTAGGTTCTAAATGAAGCTTCGGACGTCACTGATCACGTGACTCTGGCCAAACAAATCAAGCTTTGACACAGTGCTTCTGAAGCAGTGTGTTGATTTTTTTGACACACGCACCGGAGCTTCAGCTTCAAGCGGGCCATCACTACTTATAACTAACAACATTTGTCTAAATCATCTCCAACACCCTGGAGAACAACGAGGAGAGTTTAGAGGCTCTCCAAAATTACATTGATCAGTGCTTCGAGGATCTCGTGATGAAGAAGGCCCAGAGTGCAGCTTCCCCAGGCCAAATCTGAGACGCCGTCGTCGAAAAGACTTCACCCGGCAGATTCCCCCGGCACAACATCGCCAGCCGGCAAAGATATTGTCGACATACTGGAGTCAATCGACCAACGATTGTCCAGTTTCGATGCAAGGCTGTCCTTGGCGAAGATTCTTCACCGGGAATTTAAATCCTTGCGAGAATCCCTGGAGTTCAGCCAGCAGCAGGTGGAAACGCTCACTGCTGAAAATGCCACGCTAAGGGAGTCGGTGAAATGTCTCACAGTCAATGTTACCCAGCTAAATAGAGAAAATAAAAAAATAAAAGAAACAGTTATTGATCTACAAGCTCGTAGCATGCATGATAATCTGGTATTTTCTGGTATTCCAGAAGCCGCTGGAGAGGACGCGGAGAATACAGTAAAAAGCTTCATCAAAACCCACCTGAAGCTGCCGGAGGACACGGTGAAGAACATCATCTTCGATAGGGTACATCGCCTCGGCCCCATGCGGGCTGCGACTGGGAGACCACGTCCTATTGTGGCCAAATTCGGCCACTTCAAACAAAAGGAACATGTGAAAAGCCGCGGCAGGGAATTAAAAGGAACGGACTTCAGCGTGAACGACCAGTTCCCCAAAGAGATTCTGGAACGACGCAGGGTCCTCTTCCCAATCCGACGCGGCTTCATCCAGAAGGGCTCCCGCGCTGTCATCGCTGTGGACCGGCTGTACGTGGAGGGACAGCTCCACCGCGACCCCTACATCACTCCGTGGCTGTATTAACTTCACACCAGATAAGAATCCGCTACACCCTTTCCCTATCCACTCCCACTAACTTGCATTAACATCTGTTTAACTTACCGGTATCAAATCGCATCTTAAGTGTGATTTCATAGCAGAATTAACACCGTCACTCTCCGTCAATGGTTTGATTGGAATGTTTCCGTTTTTGTTTTTTTCCTTCTCGTTTTTTTTCTCTCTTTTTCCCCCTCTTGTTTTTATGCTGCTCACCCTTGTCCTTGGTTTCTTTCTTTATTTCTTTCACTGCTTCGATCACCTGCTTCCACACTCATCCACAAACAACATCCTTTATTTCGACACATACGCACCGCACAATCACGCACAGTCATGCGCTCAACGGCAGCACATTTACATCAGTCAGATAGCGCACACAGTCGTATAGGATACACACACTTAAGCCAAGCCTACTCATATCAGTAAATATGCACACACATAGTCAGACTCAGGGAGCATCTCGCCACACAGTTTTTCTCTCTCTCCTTCTCTTTATTTACAAACAAGTGATCTATTCTCTCCACCTGTCTAAGCGACGCATACAGCATACACCCCTAGTTATACACAGACATTATGGGTGCACTAAGGTTCGTTACATGGAATTTTTATTGAACCACTAGCAGCAGCAATTAGACAGAATTCAGTAATTAAAGGCATAAAATGCAAGAACGTGGAACATAAAATCAACCTTTATGCGGATGATGTGTTACTCTTTCTCCAAAATTCATAAACCAATATCTCTGGGGTGATTGAATTGATAAACTATTTTGCAAGAATATCAGATTACTCAATTAACTGGTCAAAATCTACAGTGCTTCCTATTAATTGCTCCTTCCATAATTCCTCTTCTACACCACTGCAATCGGGAAATATAAAATATTTAGGTATTAATGTTTCTCCCAAGCTTGCAGATCTAACTAAATTAAACCATATCCCACTTTTAAAGAAAGTAGAAGGTGATCTGGCTAGGTGGAAATGTCTACCCATATCACTTATGGGAAGGGTTGCCGCTATAAAAATGATGGTCTTACCAAAAATAAATTATTTATTCTCAATGATCCCAACTAAACTGCCACAAGATTGGTTCAGATCTCTAGATTCATGTGTGTCCAAATTCCTTTGGAAAAATAAACCCCCACGTATAAGCTTAAAAACACTACAAAAGACCAAGGATAATGGAGGATTAGAACTACCTAACTTTCAGCACTACTTCTTAGCCAACAGGCTTCAGTTTATCTCAGGATGGCTAAAACATACCCTCTTAGATGAACCTTGGCTAGATGTAGAACAAGCACTTTGCAATAATCTAGAGATTTCAGATCTACCATTTATCAGCTCAAACATCCAACGACATGAATGCTTCAAAAATGTCAACATCAGCTCTTCTCTGACAGCATGGTGGGAGTTTCTAAAATTGACGGAGTCTTCATTAATCCCATGCAAACGTACACCTATCTGGAACAACCCTGACATATTACAAAACAATAATATGATAAACTTTTCAGATTGGAGTGGTAAAGGAATCAAATATTTAGAACATATACTAGAAGGAACAGAATTTATTTCATTTGACAGACTAGTTACACAATATGGGATCAACAAGAAAAGATTTTTAGAATATCAACAAATTAAATCCATAGTAAAAAAGAAATTTAAACCAGGTCAAGTTGAACTACAAACACCACCAAGTGTGGTTCTGTCATGGTCGGACGGTCCTTCCCGGGGCAACCTGCCTGTGTGTGTGTGTGTGTGTGTGCTTCTCTCTCTCTCTCCTCCTCCTCCACCCAGCGGCTGACACACCTGCACCTAATTTGCCACCCAGCTGTCACTAATCATCCTTCGTCGTGGGCTGAGGTATTTAACTGTGTGTCCAGATGGCAGTCGACGCTGGATTGTACTTGAAGCTCGGTAGTAAAGAGTGTTTTGACTTGCAACTTAGCTTTAGCCGGCTAGCCTTCTCACCTGTTGTTTTCGCTTATTTGTAGGAGGAAGAGATACGGAGCAGGAGGTTGGAGAGAAGGAGCCCGCGGGATTAAGCTATCGGAGGAGAACACACACTTGGATTATCACTTTGGAAACTCACCTGCGCACCACTGGGAGTTTGGAGAAGATCACTGTTGGACTTTGCACTTCACTTTGTGTTTTGAGACTGTTTTTGGGCACTGTAAATAAACGCACTGTGTGCTTCGCATCCAGAGCTCCGTGACTGAGTCCGTATTTTCCTGTTACCTGTGACAGGTTCAATTTCTTACTCTTAAAACCCCCAAATTACTATCCAAAATATACAGAATGCTTTCTAAAACAGATGAATCAATATCACTTCCTATTGCAAAATGGGAAGCGGATTTATCAGTTAACTTAGACCAAAACTTCTGGTCTCAGATTTGCTTAAAAACCTTTCATCTAATTAGAAATCCCAGTCTTCAATTAATTCAATACAAAATACTACATAGAGTGCACTATACAGGTCATCGGATGTTCAAGATGGGCTTTACGTCTACCAACAACTGCTCACACTGTCAAACCAAAACACCGGACAATTATATCCATGCTCTTTAGTTCTGTCCACCAGTTCAGAAGTTTTGGCGCGAGATATGTGAAGACTTATCAAAGTGTCTGAAATGTAACATTCCAGCTTCCCCTTTAGTGTGTTTGTTGGGCAGCTTAGTTAATGTCACTTCAGAAAAGAATATAGCCCATATGGTTTTCACTGCCCTATGCATAGCCAAGAACACAGTCCTCATGAACTGGAAAAATAAAAATAATCTTAATTCTAACCAATATAGAAATTATCTATTAGATTACATTAGTCTCGATACAGCCTCTGCCACCACATCAGATCAATTGCTCTGGGCTCCTTTGAATAGCTCCATCACCTAGTGGGGGTGGGGGGTCATAGTTTGGTCCCACCTTCGCTGTTGTGATTGGTGTGGGGGTAGGGACAGGCTTAGGGCGTCGGGGGGTTCCCCGGGAGCATCTTCCTTGGTGGGCTCAACCCGGGGTAGCGGTCATGGCCTATTAGGGGCTCTGTTGGCTCTTAGGTGACGGTTTCCTCGTGGCTGCGTGCAGCGGGGCTAGGGGAGGGTCTGTACTGATGGATATGGGTTACTGACCTGGTAGCCTGGCTGCCCCTGGGTGGGTCCGGGACGGGCGTGAGGTTCTGGGGGCACTCCGTCTCTGGGCTGGGGCCCTGGCCAGGCCTCGGGGGCTTGGGTCCTGGTTGGTATGTTGCTGGGGTTGTGGGCGGGTGGGTGTATGGGGGCCTGACCCTGGCGCAGGGTGCCGCCAGTGCATCAAGCCACCTGGGGGGCTCTTCAACTGGTGGGGGAGGTTGTTACACCTTGCAGGAGCTCTCCTCTCTTCAGGAACTCTCTCTGCAGGAGGGGGAGATACAGGAGAGGTGGAGGAAGATCTCAACCTGGGTGTCTATTGTCTTGTGTAGTCTGGAAGATGAGTGGATGACGGGGTGGGAGCAGTTTTCTCTGTGGTGGGGTCAGGTGGGCTGTCCCGGGCTCTGTGGGGCCGGGCGGCGCTGCTGTTCTGGGCCCCGGTCTGGATGGGCCTGGGCCCCCTTTCCCTGGCGGGTTGCAGAGTATGGGGGTGCCTGCCTCCCTCTTCCCGCTCCACCACAATCACCCACACATGCAGGGCCTTGGGGTAAAGGTGTGTCACCAGGGTGCAGGGGCGGCATCCCCCCTCTGTCCCCTTCTGGCTTCCTGTGCCTCAATTTTATCTCACAACTTAGACATTCACATTACTCACACTCTCATAACACATACATATAGGATCTTGAGGGTGGGCACGCTACACGGACTCCAAAAGACCATCAAGGTGTACACCTCACCCCTGGCGTCGTTGCCCACCTCTCAATTTTAAATACACGTAGACACTGAGGGCTATCAGGAGGGGCTATGCGCTTACCTGCTGCTCTCTGGCAGGTAGCTCCATGTCCTCCTGGGTTTTAAATGCACCTTAGAACACACATGCATCAACACTACATATGCGCGGGCGGAGGGAGGTTTGGAGTCTTCTCACACCCCCGTTCTCTGCGACCTGCTGGAGCGGGGGGGCTAGGAGGAGGAGTTGGCCGTCCGACTGGGGTCTTCAATGTGGGGCCTCCCTGCTGCTGCGGAGTCGGGGTGGTCTGCTTCTCCCCACCACAGGGAAAAGGGTAACACCACCTGGGTCTGGGTGCAGTTTCCCCCTCCAGGGGCAAGGGTACCTAGACCCAGTTCTTAGAGTACGCTTGGGGAGTGTGACTGTGTGTACAGTGTCTCTCTCTATATCTGTCTCCACGTTGGTTGAGTGTTGAGTAATTGCATATGAAAGCATGAGGGTGGGAATGGATGTTTGTATCTGTGTGTGCCTGTATGTCTGTGTCTATATTTCAGGTTGGGTATCAGACGCCACCTCTCTGGGGACATCTCAGGCCCTCTAAGGTATGGAGGCCTATCTCCCCCCACCACTTCCCCTGCCAGTGGCGGACTCCCTCAGACATCGGTGCGTTGGTGGTTCGTTGTGTCCGGGGATGGGCGCCCAGGTACACACCGGCTCACTCCTTGGTGGCTGCTTATCGGGGCCTGGAGCCTGGGGCTCGCTTGGGCCACTTCGGGGGTGGGGTGCCCTCGGCCTCTCGGCCTGGGGCTCGGTCACTCTGGCGCAGCTGGCTGACGGCGGAGCTCACGGGCACGTCACTGCAACCCCCCCTGGCTTCTGCGCCGCGGCTGCTGAGTGACCCCTCATCTGGGACTCTCCTTAGCTCTTTCTGGGATAGTGGCGCAGCTGCCCCTCTGTTGGTCTTCCTTGGTCTCTTGTGTTCTGGGGGCCTCTGGATGTCTGGAGTCTTGATCTCCTCCATACCTGCTTCATGCCCTGGAGGATGGGGCTGTGGCTCCCCCACACCCTCTAGCAGATCATTACATGAAGGAACCTTTTAAAAACAAGCGCGTCCATGCTCACAGGTGTACACACGGGTGCTCACACACACAAACTACACCCTTTTTGGCTCCTACCTCAAAGCACACTGTGCGCTGTCAATTTTACGTGCTGCACAATAATATTTAATATTTAGTATTTACTGTTATATTCCCATATAGCATTGTGATGTTGTTTATTGTATTGCTCTCGTTTTCTTCTGCTTGTTTTCTTTTTCTTTCTCAACAGGTGATCCAGGTGATTGATATTTGTATTTTTTTGTCTGCTTATTTAGTTGGTTTTTGTTTTTTTGCCCTTTATCCCCGTCCCTCTTCTCCGCTGTTTGTTCCCCCTCTTCCTTTCTCCCTTTTCTTTTCCTCATTCAACTCTGTCCCATACCTAGCAAGTGAAAATAAAAAAATAAATAAAATAAACAATAAAAGGTGAATCAAATAGACCATTACGGCAAGACTGGGATGGTCAATTTGGTCAAGTAAATCCATTGGGCATCTTTTCTCGCCTTTAGACAATAATTCTGATGGCAAAAGAACCAAACATGACAGGCGCAAAAAAAAAAAAAAAAAAAAAAAAAAAGAATAACTGTCTGCTGCCTCAATACTTCACATCCCCAGAAAGCAACACTGTGTTCCCCTCCACAATTACGGCATGTAGGTTTTACTCCCACACCACACTTCCCATACTCATGATCCTCAGAAAAATGAGTAGCAACTAATACACGAGTAGACATGACTTAAATACAAACAGAAGAACACAGGGAGATTACAAACAGGTGGGGAACACAGCTGGGAGTAATTGACAAGATGAGACAGGGGAAGCAAAACTGATTACACTGACATCAGACATGAACTGTCAAAGTAAAACAGGAAACAAGAAACAATTCACAAGACACAGATTAGACACAGAACTAAAAGGGACACATGGAAAACACAGGCCCGATACTGACAATTCAATTCAATTTTATTTATATAGTGCGAAATTAAACCAAAAGTCGCCTCAAGGGACTTTATATAACCACAGAACCAAAACCTAGGAACAAACAAAGACATCAAGAAATCAAAGATTAACAATAAAAAATAGAAAACGCTGGGACACAGACCCAGGACTGTGACATTTCAAGTGTTATTGGCCATACTGTAATTTTGTTACCTAATTGCTTGTAATGTGTACTCGATCTTGAAAGGCGCTTCTAAATAAAATGGAATTTTATTCCATTTATTTTTTTTTTGGGCCTGCCCAGCTGCCAAAGCGTATGGTTTGCTTTTCTTTCTGAAATACTGAGACATGCTTGAGATTTGCCGATATATTTGCAGTTTAGTGGAGACACAAATCTGACCACAAAATTCTGTTCAACAGAAAGCTCTACCTTCTGAGCCAGAACCCAGCATGGAGATAGCTGTGAGCAAAATTTATGTAAAAGTAGATGTTGTACATGTACATACCTGAAATATGTCCAGTTGTGTTTGATGCTGAATACTGGGAATCTCTGATGATCTCTGTTGGCCCTCTCTGTGGAGGAGTCATGAAGAATTAAATACAGCAAAACCTTACAGCGTGAAATGCAGCCTGCTGGTCTCCTGAAGACATACACACACACACACACACACACACACACACACACACACACACACATACATACATACATACATACATACATATATATATATTAAGATGAACAGGCACATGGATCAATACATGAGCAGGGCACAGAAAGGGATGGGCAAGAATACCAGAGGCGCAAAACACCAGCTACTGGCAGACCAAGCAGTCAGCCAAGACTGCAGGACCAGACTGACCAACCTGTGCACTGCCTGGATTGATTACAAGAAGGCCTTTGACTCAATGCCCCACACCTGGATCCTGGAATGCCTAGAACTATATAAGATCAACAGGACGCTGAGAGCCTTCATCAGGAACTCAATGGGGATGTGGAGGACAACACTGGAGGCCAACCTCAAGCCCATAGCACAAGTCACCATCAAGTGCGGGATCTACCAAGGAGATGCTCTGTCCCCACTGCTGTTCTGCATAGGCCTGAACCCCCTCAGTGAGATCATTGACAAGACTGGCTATGGATACCGACTACGGAATGGAGCAGTTGTCAGCCACCTCCTGTACATGGATGACATCAAGCTGTATGCCAAGAGTGAACGAGACATTGATTCACTGATCCACACCACCAGGATATACAGCAATGACATCGGAATGTCGTTCGGGCTGGAGAAGTGTAGTTGGATGGTAACAAAGAGAGGGAAGGTAGTCAGAACGGAGGGGCAACATTGCAGACATAGAGGACAGTTACAAGTACCTGGGGATCATGCAGGCGAATGGGAACCATGAAGAGGCCGCTAGAAAAGCTGCAACCACCAAGTACCTGCAGAGGGTCAGGCAAGTCCTGAGGAGTCAGCTGAACGGTAAGAACAAGATCCGGGCTATCAACACCTACGCCCTGCCCGTGATCAGGTATCCTGCTGGGGTAATAGCCTGGCCAAAGGAGGAGATAGAAGCCACTGACATCAAGACAAGAAAGCTCCTTACCATGCATGGAGGGTTTCACGCCAAGTCCAGCACCCTGAGGCTGTACGCTAAGCAGAAGGAAGGAGGCCGGGGACTGGTGAGTGTCAGCACCACAGTCCAGGATGAGACAACGAACATCCATGAATACATCACGAAGATGGCCCCAACTGACAGCGTGCTCAGTGAATACCTCAGGCAGCAGAAACCCAAGAAAGTGGAGGAACCATCATGGAAGGACAGGCCCCTGCACGGTATGTACCACCAGCAGATAGAGGAGGTGGCTGATATCCAGAAATCTCACCAGTGGCTGGACAAAGCTGGACTGAAAGACAGCACAGAGGCACTAATCATGGCAGCACAAGAACAAGCTCTGAGTACAAGATCCATTGAGGCTGGGGTCTATCACATCAGGCAAGACCCCAGGTGCAGGCTGTGTAAAGATGCCCCTGAGACAATCCAGCACATAACAGCAGGGTGCAAGATGCTAGCAGGCAGGGCATACATGGAACGCCATAACCAAGTGGCCGGCATAGTATACAGAAACATCTGTGCCGAATATGGCCTGGAAGTGCCGAGGTCAAAATGGGAGACGCCCCCAAGGGTGGTGGAGAATGACCGAGCTAAGATCCTGTGGGACTTCCAGATACAGACGGACAAAATGGTGGTGGCTAACCAACCGGACATAATGGTGGTAGACAAACATGAGAAGACGGCCGTAGTGATCGATGTAGCGGTCCCGAATGACAGCAACATCAGAAAGAAGGAACACGAGAAGCTTGAGAAATACCAAGGGCTCAGAGAAGAGCTCGAGAAGATGTGGAGGGTGACGGTAACGGTGGTAATCGGAGCACTAGGTGCAGTGACTCCCAAGCTAGGCGAGTGGCTCCAGCAGATCCCAGGAACAACATCGGAGATCTCTGTCCAGAAGAGCGCAGTCCTAGGAACAGCTAAGATACTGCGCAGGACCCTCAAGCTCCCAGGCCTCTCTTGAAGGATTGACCGCCCACAGGTGCGAGTGGGGAATTTATATATATATATATATATATATATATATATATATATATATATATATATATACATATATTCTGTATACTATGCCGGCCACTTGATGCATCTTGCACCCTGCTGTTATGTGCTGGATTGTCTCAGGGGCACCTTTACACAGCCGGCACCTGGGGTCTTGCCTGGTGTGATGTCTTTCAGTCCAGCTTTGTCCAGCCAATGGTAGGATTTCTGGATATCAGCCAACTCCTCTATGTTGTTACCATTCAGCTGACTCCCTAGGACTTGCCTGACCCTCTGCAGGTACTTTGTGATATTTGGTTTTGTAAAAATACTGTGGCTGAAAAAAATGGCTGAAGTAAAGATTCAGTGTCCTCCATGAATTTTAATAAAAAATTTTGCAGATACTATAGAAAACCTCAGAAGTCAAAGACAGCAAGAAGAGTACCACTGAATTTAGTGTTTGCTGTATTTCAGGAATGTCACAGCAGAGCTTCCTAAACCGAGCTGGCTGCTTTTTTCACTATTTTTGTGCATTTCTACAAACACACACACACACACACACACACACATATGCTTTTCACAGAAAGAAAAGCAGGGTGTTTGCTCCTTTCTGTTATTTCTCTTTCAGCATTAAATGGTGATCATTTTGTTTCAGATGGGCTTTAATTTTTTTTCTCCCTCTCTTTGGGTCAGTTCTGGATCTGATGAAGATATTTCCAATATTAACAAGTCTCTGCAGCTTGCTCATTTTATTTATTTATTTATTTATATCTATAGCTATTATATATATCCTCTCCCTCTCTTTAGGTAGATAGAGGCAATCACACATTTTTGAGTGTGTTACTTTCTGCTATATATCATGTCAGAGTAAAATGTTTTTACGTGTTTCACTTCCTGTTTGCTGGAGTGGCTTTTCGGTTGTTTAGAAACCAAACGCTTGTTTTAAAGAGACAGTTTGAATGGGATTGACGGAATGACATGTTTGCAATTTATATCCAACAACATCAATAAGTTAAATCAAAGAATTCATGTTACTAACAGCTCACCTCTCTGCAGCAAACAGAGGCTCGTCATTAAAAGTAATGTCTCCATGTTTAGATGCGTCACTCTGTAAGGACACAGGGCTGGGTGGAGGTCCAGGTTGGTTCCTGTGAATAATGATGGAGCAGTGATGTGAGTGCTGAGCTGTGACATGGAGAAGAGTCATGGACAGTTAGAGATGGTCATCTCACCTCTGAGCTTTGGTCTGGCTCTCCATGGCTCTTTTTAAGGGAGGGACTCCCTCCTCTCTGTCCTCACACTGATCCATGCTACTGAATTAACATCAGCTCACACACACTTTCTACCTTCACCTGCAGAAGAAACAAAAATCATTCATGTGCACATCAACTAAAATCCTCCTTTCCATCGTGTGCTGTCCAAGTATCAGCTGCTTCATCTCAGTGTCAGCTGAATGCAGTCAGAAAGCAGTGTGAGGCAGAGTAAGCTGCCATCAGCTGCGCTACTTCTAATATCAGTCCACTAGATGGAGCCATGAAGCACACACGATGCATTTGTTGTGACACAGATTCACTGTGACTGGAAGTTTCACTCAGTCCAACACATGTGAACAACATTTGAAAAATTTCAGCTGACCCATGATTCAAAGAGGATCAGCAGAGTTAAAAGTGTCACAATAATTATTCCTGCTGAGTGAACTGTACACACACCGATTTACTGTTAATAAGAAGCTTCTTCCATCCAGTAATGCTCTGTGTCAGTCAATTCAGGATTAATGTGGGTAGCCAACCAGAGGATGGCAGTGGAGGCAGATTTTCACAGTAAAGTTCAATTTAATTCAATTCAATTTTATTTATATAGTGCCAATTCACAACAAAAGTTGCCTCCAGGCGCTTTATTTGTAAAGTATATCCTATAATAAAAGATAGAGAGAAAAACCCAACAATCATATGACCCCCTATGAGCAAGCACTTTGGCGACAGTGGGAAGGAAAAACTCCCTAGAGATAGTTTCTGTCTCCCGAATCCAAACTGGAAGCTGGTTCCACAGAAGAGGGGCCTGAAAACTGAAGGCTCTCCCTCCCATTCTACTTTTAAATACTCTAGGAACAACAAGTAGGCCTGCAGTGCGAGAGCGAAGTGCTCTAATAGGGTGATATGGCACTACAAGGTCATTAAAATAAGATGGGGCCTGATTATTTAAGACCTTGTATGTGAGGAGCAGGATTTTGAATTCAATTCTGGATTTAACAGGAAGCCAATGAAGGGAAGCCAAAACAGGAGAAATATGCTCTCTCTTTCTAGTCCCTGTCAGGACTCTTGCTGCAGCATTTTGGATTAACTGAAGGCTTTTCAGTGAGTTTTTTGGACATCCTGATAATAATGAATTGCAGTAGTCCAGCTGGGAGGTAATAAATGCATGAACTAGTTTTTCAGTGTCACTCTGAGACAGGATATTTCTAACTTTAGAGATGTTGCGCAAATGGAAGAAAGCAGTCTTACATATTTGTTTAATATGTGCGTTGAAGGACATGTCCTGGTCAAAAATGACTCCAAGGTTCCTCACAGCGTTACTGGAGGCCAAGGTAATGCCATCCAGAGTAAGAGTCTGGTTAGATACCATATTTCTAAGATTTTCAGGGCCGAGTAAAATAACCTCAGTTTTATCTGAATTAAGAAGCAGAAAGTTAGCAGCCATCCAGGTCTTTATGTCTTTAAGACATTCCTGCAGTTTAACTAATTGGTGTGTGTTATCTGGCTTCATGGATAGATAGAGCTGGGTGTCATCTGCATAGCAGTGAAAATGAATGCAATGTCTTTTAATGATGCTGCCTAGGGGAAGCATGTATAATGTAAACAGAATTGGTTCTAGCACTGAACCCTGTGGAACTCCATAATTAACCTCAGTGTGTGAAGAGGACTCTCCATTTACATGTACAAATTGGAGTCTATTAGATAGATATGATACAAATCACTGCAGCACAGTACCTGTAATACCTACAGCATGTTCTAATCGCTCTAATAGGATATTATGGTCAACAGTATCGAACGCTGCACTGAGGTCTAGCAGGACAAGCACAGAGATGAGTCCACTGTCAGAGGCCATAAGAAGATTATTTTTAACCTTCACTGAAGCTGTTTCTGTGCTGTGATGAACTCTGAAACCTGACTGAAACTCTTCAAATAAGCCATTCCTCTGCAGATGATCTGTTAGCTGTTTGACAACTACTCTTTCAAGGATGTTTGATATGAAAGGAAGGTTGGAGATTGGCCTATAATTAGCTAAGACTGCTGGGTCTAGAGATGGCTTTTTGAGTAAAGGTTTAACTAAAGCCACCTTGAAGGCCTGTGGTACATAGCCGATTATTAGAGATAGGTTGATCATATTTAAGATCGAAGAATTAATTAATTTCAGGACTTCTTTGAGCAGTTTTGTAGGAATGGGGTCTAAAAGACACGTTGATGGTTTGGAGGAAATAATTATTGAAGTTAACTCAAAAGATCAATTGGAGAAAAAGAGTCTAACTTAACATCAATGGTACTAAGAGTAGCTGTAGATAATATTACATCTGTGGGATGATTATTGGTAATTTTTTCTCTAATGATAAAAATTTTATTTGTGAAGAAGTTCATGAAGTCATTACTAGTTAATGTTAAAGGGATGGTTGGCTCAATAGAGCTCTGACTGCTTGTCAGCCTGGCTACAGTGCTGAAGAGAAACCTGGGGTTGTTCTTATTTTCTTCAATCAGTGATGAATAGTAAGATGTTCTGGCTTTGCAGAGGGCTTTCTTATAAAGCAACAAACTATTTCTCCAGGCTAAATGATGATCCTCTAAATTTGTGACACGCCATTTGCTCTTAAGCTTACGATTTATCCGCTTTAGGCTACACGTTTGAGAATTATACCACGGAGTCAGGTACTTCTGATTAGAGGTCTTAGTTTTCACAGGAGCTACAGTATCCAGAGTCGTACGTAGTGAGGAGGTCAAATTATTAACAAGATAATCGACCTCTGTTGGAGCAGCGTTCAGATACCTGCTCTGTTCTAAGTTGGTACAGGGCATTGAAGATGATAACAGTGGGTGGATTATATTCTTAAACTTAGTTACAGCGCTTTCAGAAAGACATCTACTGTGATAAAGTCTACTCTCCACTGCTGTGTATTTTTATTGTGAACTGCAAACTTTATTTGTTGCAGTTCACAATTCCTGCAGTGTGATGAAAATATTTTAGTTTATAATATGGTAAAACACATACATTTCAACAAATATCTCTTTGTTCTAAACTGTTTGCTTTCCTGTTTCACACTGAGATACAGACACCGACATCTGCACTTTAGCTCAAATTAAGATATTGATAACTGTTATTAAGCATTATTATCCAGAAATATAAATTATTGTAGTACAAATGATCAGGATTTTATATAACAGCTTCTTTAAAACATTTTGAAAATATGCTCATTAAGATTTTTTTTAATTTATAGTACTTCCTTCTTCGCAACATTATAAATGGACTGTTTCTTATACAGAGCTTTGTTACTCTACCTGACCTCTCAAAGCACTTCACACAACTTGTCTTTATTATATATCTATAATAAATAGTTCAGCTCCCTGGCCTCCCTCAACCCGGATACCGAACAGCTGTTGATGCATATCACCAGACAGTTTGACAGCATTACTGTGGACCAGCATTTCCTCTCCACCTCCTCCATACACTGATGGAGGCAGGAAAATGACTCTGGATTGAAATCAATCAGATCAGACTGATCTCTGTGTGTTTCCGCACTAAAACTTTCATTTGTTCACTCCAAAAATATGCCGTCTGACTGCTCAGACTGAGTCAGAGTAAGTGTATTATTGGGTGTTGCTTCTACCTGGAAGGATGCGGGACTCCACCTGAAGGTGGACAAGTGGGAGGAGGTAGATTTTTAGATGAGTTTCTGTTTTACTTTGTTAATAAAATGAACCCACTAAAATGAAGAAAGTGAAATTAGACAAGTTTAATCTGACATCACAAAATGGCATGACTTTGTGTCTTTCTACAAATTCATAATTATCAATAAAGTCTCCTGAAAATGACTCTGATTTATTATCTCAGCATAACTTGGTAAAAGAACATACTTTTAATGGGCGACATTCAAAGTGATCTAAACAGTTTCTAAGGTCTGAAGAACAGCTGTATACGTGGACGTTTCCATGCTGCTCCTGAATGCAGCACACAGCAAACTTTCCAGTCTAAGTTTCACATGACTTTTCTCAAGTGCATAACTGTGAAGTTTTTACTGCCATAAACAACTTTTAAAATTTTTTACTTTATTTAATTCAGTTCAGTTAATGTATAATTTTACACAGTAATGCAGTTTTGAAAGAGCAGATTCTCAGCTTTTGTGTTCAAGCAGTTGTGCAGAAATAACATTAAACTGTTACATTACTGTTATATACTGTGAACCCCCCAAAATGAACATAGAGAGATATAAACTTGTTTCCATGGTGCCATTAAAAAAGATCATAAAAAAGTTTTGTTTGGTTTTGTTTTTTTACAGTATTAGTAGTCCAGATCAGGCAGACATGGTTTATTTGACTATATTATAGTGAAACACTGGGTTAAAGGTGAGGAGTAAATGTGTTTTTAAATTAGATTTAATAACAGTAAGTGAAGTAGCCAGACATCAACGGCAAATCATTCCACAATTTTGGAGCTGCAGCTCTGAAGGCTCTGACCTTACATTGAGTCTTTGGAACAAGCAAAAACATCTGGACTGCTGACCTGAGAGATACAAAGGTACATGAGCTCCCACAGATAAAATAGGGCACAACCATGAACAGACTTAGAGACAAATGAAAGGATCTTAACATGGATTCAGAAACAAACAAAATTTTTGAAGGTAAGCTGACACTGAAGTAAGGCGTTCTTTGCTTGCACCAGATAAAAATTAAGCAGCAGTGTTTTGTACCAACTGTGGATGAGCAACAGACTCCTAGCTTATTCTACTTAAAAATTCACTAATCAAGACGAAACGTAACAAAAGACTGTTAATATTTCGAGGTTGCATTTGGACAGAAGAGGCTTGAACTTTGAGAGTCATGTCAACTTTTTTAGCACAGTGTTCACATGAGCATCGAGCTTTAGAGAAGGATCCATTTCCAACCAGATATTATGTCAAAGCGTGTAACAGACAGTGTGTACGTGTGTGTGTGTGTGTGGGCCACACCTTCATGTGTTCACTCCAAAAATATGCCGTCTGACTGCTCAGACTGAGTCAGAGTAAAGTTCACATGATGTGTTAGGGTGGTTACTCAAAAACAAAGTAATGTATTACACATTACTGGATGTTTTTTCTTAAAAGTAATCAGAATCAGAATCAGAATACTTTATTAATCCCTGGGGGAAATTATTTCAGTATTTCAGTATTTCCATAAAATGACATGAAACTTTTACAGCCTGTCAGTTTCAATATGAATCTGAGGTCTATGAACCAGCTGATTTTAGACATTTTTAGATCTGGGCTCAAAAGCAGAGGTGAGTCTTTTCAGTGGTGGTTACTAATATTTGGTGTGCCCTTTCACATAAGAGTTCCCTAATCTGACAATATCTTAGAAAACTACTTCTCATAGTGAACTGATTTAGTGCTGGAGGTACTAACAACTTCCCTTAACAGGAAGAAACCTCCAGCAGAACCAGGCTCAGGGAGCCATGGCCATCTGCTGAGACCAGCTGGGGTGAGAGAAGGAAGCCCAAGGTAAAACTGTCAGGCACACCAAGAGTACCTATAATACCATCAGAAGTAATAGACTTTATTACTAGACCATCATTCATCTGCAGACATGACAAAGTTCTTCACATTAGAATTAAATTAATTCAGGGACACAGACATAACTAAATGTTACCAAAACTATATTGTAAACTGCAGCAGTTTCTGTAATATCCCTATAATGTTTATGCCATGAACACAGGTGAGAAGTAGTGATCCTGAGCTGGTCCTTAAAATTAGCATTAGTTCTCCTCTGTTTTCCATCATGTTCGTGAGAAACAAAAATGTTTTTTAAGTTTGGTGTTTACAGCCAAGGAAACGTTCTTCATGGAAGTTTAAACTAGAAAAACTAGAAACTGCATGCAGCATAGTTTCAGTTTGCAGCATAGCTGATCTCTCTCAAGTATCAACAGCAAAACGTGTTATTTAACAGAGCTGCATAAAGAGTAACACACATCCATTTATTTGATTTATATGTTAATTCAGATTATGCATCAGATTTACTTTATGTCAAGTAAATGAAAAATTCTCACTTCCTGTTCTGATCTATCAGCTCCATCAGTTTCTGTGCCTCCTCCATCATCAACTGTCAGCAGAGGAATGTTTACTGAACACTTCCTCATGTCTGAGTGTGTAATAGTATGTGTGTGACTGATTACTTACCAGGTTATTAATGTTTTACTCTGTTCATCCTTTTTTAAACGCATTTGTCTGTTTTGCTGAATAAATCTGATTCCTTCTTAAATGAAAACATGAAAAGCCAGGATCAGTCTGCTTCCTGCTCTGTAGGTCTTCACCTCTGCTGACCATGACCAGACTGACTTAGACCTGATCTCCTGGACACAATAATCTGATCCTGTTAAAGTGGTTCAGATCTTTACACCTGAGAATTTCCAACTAACTTACAAGAGGCTGAGTTCCCTGCATGTTTGATATATAAGGACTCTGATATCAGATTATGAGAACTTATTTATGTTCATTTGTGATTATTTTTGCTTCTCATTGTGTCTTGTGTGGCGATGTTAACCTTTACATGAGCATACCTGCTCTAAAAGGACAATGTTTTTTACAGAATAATGAACTGACGACTGAGCACAGACTGAGGGTTTAAAGAGTCTCTGATCTTATCCATGGAATAAAATGTCTCAAAGGGACAAAACGGTGGACAACATTTCTGAATAGTTAATGTCTTTTATTTTAAGCAAATCTAAAAGGTTTAGGTTTTGCAACTTACATATTCTTTAATTATGGAGGAAAAGGTATGAATGTTTGAGGCTGTGAGACTAATCTGACTTTAACTTCATGATTCACTAAGAATACTTCATTACAACAAACAGAAGTTAAATATGTATCAGTTCATCTAACTGTGCCACTAAGGAACTATAAGATTGTTGGCATTAGCTGGCAGATGTTTGTAACCAAATCCAGGAGAACTGACTGAAAGAAGATGAAGTGAGTTCGTATGGAGACTGAAAACAGTTCAAAAGGACAAAATTCAAAGTGTTTATCAAAAAACATCTAAAGACTTGGGACCTCAAAATAGAGAGAAACACAAGAGACCAACCATTAATGATTAAAAGCTTCAAACGCTAAAAAGAGAATAATCCAAGCAAACTGATGTGGACATGACAGTGACACAAAGACATGAAAAAGCTGCCAAGTTCAAATACTTTTCTGCACATTAAGCTTATACAATAAGCTTAATGTGCTTAATGTACAATAACTTTCCTTATGCAGATATTATTATCAGGTACAGGATTTTAAACATGCTGAAAATGTTCATGTGTTTGTGAAAGATATTTTCATCTATTCTTCTCTATTTTCTTTGCATACACTGACCCTGAACTGAGCTGGAGCTTCTCTGCTTCTTTTTATTTTACCGTCACTCCAGTAAAACCCGAATATCGACTTCTTAACAAGAGACTGATTTTATCTGATTGTTTCCAGTTAAAGTAACGATCATTGTTCCATCAGGTTAATGAGCAGTGTCTAAAATTTCACACATATTCATTTAAACCATTTATCACAGTAACAAATGTTTCAGTGCAGAGATACTAACTGATAACCTGAGTGGATTCAGTTCATCAATAATCTATAATCATGTGGACTTGTCTTCAAACACAAGAGTGATCAAAGTTTGTCCTGAAATAAGAGCTGAACATCGGGTCCAAACATCACACAGCAGAAACAAACAGTCAAATTTTTAAAGGAGGAAACAAACAAACTTACAGTGTCTTCAAACACACACACCAACAACAAGCTCCACTCCACACCTGGAGACTAAACACGGACAAGTGAGTGAAGCGGGACTCCACCTGAAGCAGCACAGGTGGGAGGAGCTGAACAGAAGCAGCAGCCGAGTTGATTTAACAACATCCTACGAGTTCTTGACAAAGAGACTGATGTGAAAAGTGAAGCTTCTTTCGTGTGTCTTTTCCCTTTTTCTTTCCTCTTCCGATTTCCTCTGAAGTCCACTCAGAGGAAATGGGAACAGTCATTTTTGTTTTTACTTTCTTGCTTCATTCAACTCCTTTGAACTGCCATGAAATTTCTCACTAACCAAAAGGTTCAGGAGACACTGCTTCACTTCACAAAGCCTTCTCTGACGTCTTGTGCAGACATGATCCCAGAAAGAAATCAAATCAAATTTACTGTCATTCTGTGTCTCTACATAAATAGAAAACACTTATTTGGAGTAAACATATCACTGTTGGTATCAGTGTGAGTGTCAGCAATCAAAGGACGGTGTGTTCACACTGAGCTTTGATTTCAGTGGAGGTGGACATATTTAAATATCATCATGATATGTGAGAACTAAGTAGAAGTATTTGTGGTTAAGACCGACTTCAGGTCTATGAAGAAGGATCACTTTCATTGGGGTACATCATAATGACAACCTATCTTGCACACTGTGAATAATCCGGAGTCAGAGCATAAGACTGCCCTCCTCACCCTGATGTCCTTCAGCTGTGTAAACATAAACAAACTAAAGTTGTCACGGTCCCGTGCCTCACCGGCTGATTCCGTGTTGGGCAACATGTGTTCTTGTGCTCTCTCTCTCCCTCTTTCTCCGGTCACAGCGGTGCTCACTGTGGGCTCGGCCCCTGGCCCACACACCTGTGCTCATCATCACACCTGGCGCTGGTTACCACAATCAGAAGGGCTTTTTAAGATGGCAGACCTACACTACTCGTCGCTGGAACGTTGAGTCACCCGCGTTAGTGCTTCAGCAATCTGCCTAAGTCTGTGAGTTTCCTTGTGATCTAGTGCTAATTGGATTTTCTGTGTGTGTGCGTAGATTCCCCCCGGACCCGTCCCTGTACCCCCGAGTGAGCGAGAGGAGCGACTGGAGTGGGAAAAGAGTGGGATTGTTGGCTGAAAGAGCAGAGTCTGTTTACAAAACCGTGTCAAAAGTGACCTTAAAGTGAAACGGGGACTCAGGGGTTGGTAAGGATTGTGGTGTGTTGCATGTGCGGCTGGCAGCTTGTGAGCTGCATGCGCGGTAGATAAAATGGCTCAAAACAACACTCTCTTGACCCGCCGTGTCTCATTCACACCACAGTGGTGCCGAAACCCAGGAAGTCGCACGGCGGGCCTACAACCGATCCTGAGGAAGGAACTGGCCCAGAGGGTTCCCGAAATGGCGGCTACCCAGCGGGAGCAGGTGGCGGAGGTGCGCCGCCAACAGGAAGAGCTGTGGACGGAGAGCGAATGCCACCTGGGAAGGATGGCGGAGCTGCCGGCACTGCTGCAGGCCTGGGTGACCTCGCCGCCATCCCCACTGGGGTATCCTGATTGTGGGAAATAATCTTATTAACAACCTGATTCATGTTTTTTCCTGGATGACTACATGCTTCTATTCATCCATGACTAGCATGACCTGGATGACTGAGAAGCTCCAGTTTCTTTGTGAAGACCACTGAAGCATTTAAGCATGAAAGGGCTCTTAACTTGAGGATGAACCAGTGTGATGCTCATCTTTTTATACTTGCACTGACTTCACTCATTTTTATGCTCTGCTTTTTTGTGTTCAAGCTTTTTGTCATGGTCGTCTTGAAAGGTGCTCTATAAATAAAATGTGACTTTACTTTGACTTCATGTCCACACGTTACAGACAGATGTTTAAACTGCATCTGGAGCTACATTAATACTACCAGCCTGTCATGGAAACACACCATTTGCTCCCATTTCTCTGGTTGGATCCACAAGAAATGCCAAAGATAAAAGCTGCCATGCATCAAAGTGTCTCTGTGACAGAAACAGAAACAAAGCCACCTCTTTCCACCTTTACTTTCTCCTCTTTCCTTTACTCCTTCTTTGTCTCCTCTGTGCTCATTAATTTTTTTTTAAACTTCCTATTCTCTCCTTTCCTCTCTCCCTCTATCTCACCTCATCCTTCAATCTGGCTTCCTTTGATCAGTCCCATGTCTCCTCCTCCCTTGTCCTTCTCTCCTTCCTTAGAGTCTTCCTCGATGAGATGAGACAATTTTTCATGTTTACTGTGAACATAAAATATAAGATTTACATGTTTTTAGTAAATTATTTTATTTGACCGACACTTTTTCATCTCACATTTTTAGTACAATTTAAATAAAGTTTTAAAACAGCTTTTAATTTCCTGTTTTATTTTTAAATGTTTTATTTTGAAAATCACAGCCAGTGATGTAATGTTATTAAATGAATGTTAAATACTTGCTTTGTTATTTGTTTAGTAAAGTTCATTATCTGTATTTCTATAAAAGCACCCTTTTCTCATTTTAAAAAAATATTCTCATTTATAAAAATATTCTAATTCCTCTATTCAGTTTTATTTATACAAGCGCAAATAAAAACACGCACTGTTTTTTGTGTGAAGAAATCAAACATGAGCTGAAGAAACAGTAAAGTTCCTAAGGACAAACCGTTAAAGGAGGAAACAAAGAAAACTTACAGTTTCTTCCAACACACCAATAACAAGCTCCATTTACTTCCTTATAGTTTAGCTGCTTCCTGCAAAGAGCAGGAATTCACCTGAGTGGAGACAGATTTTCACAATAAGACTACTCTGTAACTAATGTAACTTCACACTGACGGTTTGTGACTGCTTGTCTTTGTGGTGACAGAATTTAAGTAACTTGGTGTCACTTCTTTCCTGTTTCCCTGAGCAGATTCCGCTTTGACTCATATAATCAAACTAGTAAATATCAACCATCATATTAAAGGAGTCCTCATTTTATTCTGTAAATCAACAGGAATGTGACACTGATCAAAGAAGCTCCTTTTAATGGCTGCCATTTAAAGCTATTACAGGTCATGTTAAATGCAGTATTTGTGAGACAGCTCTTGTTTTTACCAGTGTGTGTATGGCAGCAAAAACAAGAACTGGATTCACCTTAATACATTTGTTTCACTGTGTTGTGTCCTCCACTTCATGTTTTCATTCACATACAATTCCTGTGTTTGTTTGTTTGCGTATTGTTCTGTAAAATGTCAGTTAAATGAAACTGAATGCTAATGGCTGCTGGGTGGGGCCATCTGCTGGACCAGTTGGGGTGAGAGAAGGAAAACAGGATAAAGACATGCTGTGGAAGAGAGAGAGATTAATAACAAATATGATTCAGTGCAGAGAGGACTGTTAACACATAGTGAGTGAAGAAGAAATACATAGTGCATCATGGGAATGCCAAACAGCCTACACCTATTACAGCAATCATTTGCAGTCGGGTGGTCGGGCTGTCCACAGAGACACTCGGACGTTTAGCTCTCCGTTCCTCCTCCACGTTCTTCATATATCCATGTTGGAGAAATAAAGTAAATAAGTAAATACGTAAGTATATAAATAAGTAAATACCGGGGCTGAATGCCCTTTGTATTCATTGGTTAACCTCTGTCCTGAAATGCCACTGGTGTGCTCTCCTGCTCTCTGTGAAAAATTTTTAACTCATTTTATTCGTAAAGTTTTACATCTTAAGTCCTCGCTCCCCTCAGTGTCAAGTTTTATTCCCACCCCTGGTTGTTCATCATCATTTCAACAGTTTGAGCCGGTGTCACTCCATACTCTCAAGCAACTTATTGACCAATCAAAGAACACCTCTCCTGCTTATGATATCCTTCCATCTCGTTTAATTAAGGATTGCTTCAGCGTAATTGGACCCAGCATCCTATCTCAAATGAATATATCTCTACTTGCAGGCTCTGTCCTTTACCCTTCAAACGCGCTGTTGTCCAGCCCGTTCTTAAAAAAAGGAACCTTGATCATAACGATCTTGGGAACTATAGGCCGATGTCTAAGTTTCCATTCCTGTCCAGAATACTGGAGAGGATCATTCTTTCACAACTCCAGCCATATTTGGATGCGAATGCCATTTATGATAAATTTCAGTCTGCTTACAAACCCTGTTATAGTACTGAAACGGCCTTGCTCAGAGTCCTCAATGATCTCCTTCTGATTGCTGACTCCGGACGCTCTTCAGTCTTGGTCCTACTAGATCTATCCTCGGCCTTTGATATGGTAGATCATAACATCCTATTAGCGAGGCTTGAACACACAGTTGGCATTGGAGGTGCCGCCCTAGATTGGTTTAAGTCATACCTCTCTAATAGGTCCTTCTCGATCAATTTTGGCCCTTATTTCTCCTCTGCTGCACCTGTCTCCTGCAGCGTGCCTCAAGGATCTGTCCTTGGCCCCCTGCTCTTCTCACTGTATATGCTCCCCTTAGGCGCAATCTTTGAGAAGTATGACATCGCACATCATTGTTATGCTGACATACAGATGTATTTCAAGCTAACTGATGATCCCTCTATGTCTTTGTACGGTTTTCGCGAGTGCATGCGTGAGGTCAAAAGTTGGCTCGCAGGTAACTCTCTTATTCTAAACGACAGGAAAACGGAAATTATCGTGTTTGACAGTAGAGTCCCCCGTAGCCAACTCCGTGACGCCCTCGGTTCCTTTAACAGTTTCCTCACTGACACTGTTAGTGACCTGGGTGTATTTTTGGATAGCTCTTTTAAGTTCGATAAACAAGTGTCCTCTGTTGTTAAATCTTGTTTACTTCAATTGCGTCTTATTAGCCAGACATTATGTTCCACATAGGGACCTTGGAAAGCTTATCCACGCTTTTGTGACATCTAGGTTGGATTATTGCAACTCGCTTTACTTCGGTCTTAACTCTACTCTCCTCCATAGACTCCAAATTGTTCAGAACGCAGCTGCTTGTCTCCTTACTGGTAGTGGGCGGCGTGTCTCTATCACCCCTGTCCTTGCTGATCTGCATTGGCTTCCCGTTAAGTACCACATTCAATTCAAAATCCTGCTGCTTACCTTCCGAATTATTAACAATATAGCGCCAAGCTACCTCATTGAGCTACTTAGATCATACACCCCTAATAGAGCATTAAGATCATCTTCCCAGTCACTCTTGGTACTGCCGAGATCCCGGCTGAAGACTAGAGGTGACCACCAAATTTTTTTTTTTTGACTGTTTTATCCTCTACACTTAGCCTTCTTTTATGCTTTTATATGCAATTCTTTTGCCTTCGTGTGTTTTAATGCCATTCAACCTGCTAGCACGTTTTGGTACCTTGCCATAACCCTCATCCTTCCCTGTTACTTCATCTTACCCTCTTGCATGTTAAGCACTTTGGTACACCACTGGTTTTTAAATGTGCTATATAAATAAAGTTTGTTGTTTGTTGTTGTACCAAAAAATATACCTCTTAGCAATGCACTGGGATGTCGTGTTTCTCCAAGCATGACATCCCGGTGCATTTCAGACCCAGCAACACGCTCAGACAAAAACTGGTTCACCCGAAAGACAAAACTTCAAAACACAGACTTAACAACGTCGTGTATGCTGTACAGTGCAGCGAGGAATGCCCAGACCTCTACATTGGAGTGACCAAACAGCCACTTCACAAGCGCATGGCACAACATAGAAGAGCCACCTCCACAGGACAAGACTCAGCAGTCCATCTGCATCTTAAGGACTCTAAAGGACACTCTTTCAAGGATGCCAATGTTCACATTTTGGACAGAGAGGACAGATGGTTTGAAAGAGGAGTGAAAGAAGCCATCTTTGTCCGGTGTGAGTGACCATCTTTGAACAGAGGCGGTGGTTTACGACACCAACTGTCTGCCATCTATAATCCAGTTTTGAGTTCCCTCCCCAGACGCCTTAACGCCCACTCACATCCTGGGCCATCTGACCTCAGGAAATCACATGATAGGGTGGGGCCAGGTTTCACAATGAGCTCACCCAAAACCCTGGCTGATTGTGACCCACACCCGTTTTCACACCTTGGCTCATGTGATTAGAGGATCATCAGGGGGTCCTTTGTCCCTCTTTGGGGGGATACTCCCACTTTTGGGACTCTCCACATTTTGACCTTAGAACTGAAGAAGCTTCTCGGATGAGAGGTGGAACGTCTTCAAGCAACTCAAAGAAATCCAGACACTTTTCTTTCCAAGCTCCTTAGCCCTCTTAACAATGCAAAGCTATCAGCACAGGTGTAAAAGTACACACAATATTTATTTAAGTAGAAGTACAGATACTAGTGTTGAAGAACACTCTAATAAAAAGTAAAGGCTCCTAAATGTCTTGAAATTAAAAAAGTAAAAAACAACTCATTGCAGGACAATTGTAACCTATTGTAATTAATAATATAATATAATATAATTAGATGAGAATCCAAATGTTGTTCTAATGTAAATCCTACTTGTTCCCTTGAATCCGTTCTATATGACACAAGCAGTGAAAGAGAATCTTAAAAATAACTCTTTCCTGTTGTTTACATGGTAAAGGGTTTGGGGAAACCCTCAGAGCTTTTGTAGTGGCTCAGCAGATTCTGGAGAACAGAATCACAGCTCACAAGGATTTCTAATGTGAGGTTCAGTACAGTCTGTGATCAGCTGACCTGCTGCTCTTTGTTCATTTAAACAGCTGAACTCAACAAGATGGAAACAGATGTTTCACAGCTACCTTAGCTGATTTCCATCCCCTATGCTGACAGCACACTATCAAATCTTTATACTAGACAGGAGAACGTTGGTATATAGATTGAACTTTTTGAATCAATCTAAGCATTATCAGCTGAAATGCAACAAATCTCTGCCACACTTGATGTAACTGAACTCTGGCCATGAGCACCAGTCCAACACAGCGCTTTACTAAACACTTTAAGGCTCATGTAGCCCCATTATTTTATATTGCACAGCTGCCTTGTGGTTTGTGTCACATATTTGTGTTTTTTGCCCAGAGATGTGCATCGTAGTATAGTTTTGGATTTGGACTGCTACACTCAGATACTAACAGACAGAAACAAAGAGAAGCTGTCTTCTCTGAAGATGGTCTGCCTGGATTCGTGATGACACCAGAAGGTCCAAACCTTTGAGACTGACTCTCCAAGAGAAAAACAGGCCTATAAATGCTGCTGTTAGGACAGACCTTCCCAAAGTGTGGGGCCCGCCCCCTAGCGGGGGGCGCAGAGCCATTGCAGGGGGGGCGCGATATGAAAGGGGGGGGGACAAAACACTTGGACACTGCTAGCACGGGGTAACCCAAGCTAACCTGGTAACCCAACAAAAATTCCTCAGTATTTGAAGAACACAAACTTAGTGTGTTAGTTTGTTTTGCAGGACATCTGACAGTATGATACATCATTTATCCAAACACACCATATATAAATCCAATATTTCAATAAAGCCATAAGGTTACATTAGTGGAATATTTTTGTGAGCCCGTTGAGCTAATGTGATGAAATCATAACTATATGTTGATTAAAGTCTAATATAAGCACAGTGCTGGTGTGCAGGGCTGTTATATGCTGATGGCATATTATAAAGTGTTATGTCTATATCAAGCTTTTAACCTCATAATAAGCAGAGATATTTCTGTGTTTGTCTTCAACATTCCGATCCTTAGAGATGATTTGATGTGTGGATCAACAGCTATCACTAATTGAAGCACTTTAAACCTGCACTGGAAAAATATCACTTGTTTCAGCTGTGATCACTTTTGTTCCTCAGAATAAATTGTCAGCAGCTCATTGGCTGTGACGGAGGAGCAAAACAGCCACACGTTAACTGCGACCGCTGAAGTTCCTCTGTGAAGCCAACAAGTATGAAATGATATGTGAAAAGGATATTTAACATTAATTGTACCAATGATGTTGTGTTTTAGGCACAGATTTATTTCAAATATTTGAGGGTGCCACATGGCCCGGCCCGGGTTAGAATCCAACGTCCCTATCAAATAAAGCTGAAAAAGCCCCCCCCCCCCCCCCCCCCCCCACACACACACACACATATTTTTGAGCAAATGGCATATTAGGTTGTAATGTATTGAAATGTATGTTTAAATGTGTCAAGAACATTTATGAGTTGCAGTGAAAGGAAGTGCCTGTAAATGGTAAAATAAACAGAACTTTCAGTTTATCTATTAATCGAAAATCTGTTAATGACAAGAAAATATACTGTGTGAAAATAAACAGAATTTTCCATTTTATACATGAACGAAATGCCTATAAATAGTATATAAAGTACACTGTAGAATTACAGAATTTTCCGTTTTACCATTTAAGGGAAAGTCAACTTCTGTAATAAACAAAAAAATATATATATATTCTAGCAGCAAATTACTGTTGGGTCTGTGTTTCCACAAGCCCCGCTAGTTTAGAGACTTATTCATCATGAAGAAAACTAGACAGTCAGTGATCAATCGATTTACTTGCAAGGGAGGCCTTGTCGGTGTCTACCACAAAATGTCCCCAACGACAGCCTCCGCTTGGTGCCTTTTATTGGGAAAACCGTTCACACAATACACATCACAGCAAAGCAATGCCCACATGGTTCTAAGACAAGGCACTATGTGTGCGTGTGTGTGTGTTATGTGAGAATGTATGTGTGTGTGTGTGTTATGTGAGAATGTGTGTTCCTGATCACAACTGTTTCTACAACATCCTGGTCATAAAGAGGGTAGTCTCCCCCACACCCAATGTATGGTTTACCATGGATAACACAGTGAAGCCATACAAAGGGCAGGAAGCTTACCAAACATCAGACCTTCACAAGAATGTGCTTGTGATAAAACACTACAGCCCCCCCAGAACCTCGAGAGGCTGGGGAGGAGGACAAAGGAATTCCTTTCATCATAGTGCTGAAACAATGTAGAGATGGTAAGCATAAAAATGACAACATTTAACAATTCACTTTAACAATTACCACAAAATTTTCTTTTTTTAATGTATTCCCGTTTTACAGTGAATGCAAAATTGTGAAATCCAGGCTTCTGCTGTATACCTGAGATTTTTTTTTCTCCAAATAACGTGGACGTTTCTTCTTGTAAAATAAATGAGAAAAGATGATTTACCACAGGGGTGTCCAACTCCAAGTCCTTGAGAACTACCTTCCTACAGCTTTTAGATGTGTCCCTACTCCAACACAGCTGAATCAAATGGTTTGATTAGCTCTTCAGCATACCATCAAGTTTGGCAAAGGCCTGGTAACAAGCCATTCCTTTGATTCAGGTGTGTTGGAAAAAGGAAAAAGCTGCAGGAAGTTAGCTCTCGAGGGCTGGAGTTGGACACCCCTGATTTACCAGTTACAGACAGTATGCAGTAGCATTTAAAGGTTAATATGTAAGTTTTAGGCTATGTCCACACGTACCCGGGTATTTTTGAAAACGCAGATTTTTCTATGCGTTTGCACCTTTCGTCCACACGTAAACGGCGTTTTCGGTCACTGAAAACGGAGATTTCTAAAAACTCCGGCCAGGGTGGATATTTTCTAAAACTCAGTTTTTGCATTTACGTGTGGACGAAAAAAACGGAGAAAACGCAGCGTCAAAGGTGTGCGCCTTTTTAGACGTCACACTGTGCGCCACGTTATTGTTTCGGTGAAATGAATTTCTACAATACTGTTACTGTTAATTGTACTCTCTGCAGTGTTTAAATGCTTACATAACACACCGTTACTGTCCCTCCACACATACGACTGGTTCTGCTTCTATGCCCCAGCTTTGTTTACTATTTCCCACCGAGGCTTCTAGACTTCTGATTGGCCAACATTTCTACACGGTTAGGAATATAGCGCCACCTGCTGCTTTGGCATGTTCCTAGCAGCGTTTTCCTTCATTTCTGCGTTTACGTGTGGACGGGATTATTTTTTAAAACGAAAACGGAAAATCTCCATTTTCAAAAATACCCGTGTACGTGTGGACATAGCCTTAATCTGCTGGTACGTGCTGGACATTCGTCTGCTGGGGAAAGTCAGACAGAGCTCAGCTGCAGATAGAGGGAACAACTTAGCTGTATGTCACTGTGGATTAGGGTGGCTCTTTAAAGTCGATTTTCCCAATTCAGATCGATTCCAGTTTGAATAATGTGATATTGATTCATTAAATCCTAGATCGAGTTTTAAATATAGATGTATTTTGCACCAAAAACACTAGAATTGCAGGTTAAAAATCACAAAACTATTTCAACAACCACCAAACAGCAAAAACAGTAAATGACAGCAGATAAATGGATTCCACACAAAGCTTGGATTGTTCACCCAACAGCATATACATGGACACGCCGTGCTGAAACCCGACATCTCACAGGTTCTGATGCTGCAGGTTTCATCACTCTAACCAAAAATCACCAAAAATGAACCAGCAGCAAAAGAAGATCAAAACTACACTTCAGATTTGATAAATATCGTCATTATTTCCCTCTTACTTCTGTTGTTTTGCTTCCACAATTATGAAATCACACTTTCTGCACAGCTCTTTCTCTCTCTCAGTGTACTTCTCATCTCAAACTTCTGTATTCTGTCTTAATTGCTCGCTCATTGCGCACCATCTACCCTTGTGTACGGCACTGTCGGACGCTGTTTTTAAAAGATATTAAAAAAAAGAAAATAATTACCTGCGACAAGAATTTCTACTGTATAATACTGAAGAAATGATGCCAAATTGATAAACACCGATACTTTTCAATAAATAAGGTGGATGCATCATTGAATTGCTAAATCGCAATTAATTTTCATGACCTTAAGTGGTTTTTTGTGATGTTTCCATTTTTATTATTAAAACCCAGGACATAATTAGGAGAAATAATTTATTTATAATTAAATAAAAAAATGCTTTATTATTGTGGCGGGTCGTGGTCTGCGTTGTGAACGAGCAGAACTCAAAGTAAAGAATAGATCTCACCGGGCTAGCATCGATCCAATACCGATGCTGACTTGGTATCGATACTATCGATATTTGGATCGATCCGCCCACCACTACTTCAGGATGTGGCGGGCTACTGTGTGGAGTCTGTAATTGATAAGTTTCTAGTTAAGGTATTAGAGATTTTCTGTTTATTTCCAAAAGGTAACGTCCACGTTATGTTATAAAAAAACCAAAGAACGGAAGCCCAGATGTCCCAGTGTAAGCTTAAGTTTGTGGATATGTGAGAAGCTGGCAGCTTTAAATTTACCTTAAAACCTCCATGTGGGCATGTGATTTGGTCTGTGCATATCAGGCGATTGGTGCACGCCCATTTAAGGTTTTTTATGGAGACAGAGATGTTACGTGTATTTTTTGACATTTGCACAAAAAAAACAACCTTTCCTATTTAAGTCAGAATGATCAGATTCATAAAGCTGAACATAAGAAATGGTGTGCAAATGATCAGTATTTATTTCGGTTTGGATGTACACGTTTGTAAAATAGTGTTATGTGCGTTCAGATTACATCCTTTTTGTGGATTGAAGAACGCTTGTGTGAGTCCTCAAAAGTTACACACAAATCACTGCACACATTTGTTAAGCTTAGTTTACCCTTTATATCGAACGCATTTGCAACACTTTGGAGACAAATTTCTGTCCATAAATATGAAATCAAATCTGTTTTCTACATGAAGATTAAAAGAATCCACTTAAAACTAAAATACTCTGACATGTAATTATTGAGAAAAATGTGATAATATTAATATTGGCTGATATGAAAAACAAAATCTGTAAATTTGAAGGGAAGGTAAGACATACATTGTCAGGTACCTGGTTAGTAAGAAGTTGTGACTCTTTTTATATGATATGTGTTTGTTTCTGCACTGTGCTGCTGTTCCTGTGTCTATGTTTGTGTTTATTGGTGTGTGTGTGTGTGTGTGGCTGGGCCTGGTGGGTGTGGTCCTGCCAGGTTTTTGGCCACACCTGAAGATCATCACACACCTGGAGCTAATCAAGCTTCGTCAAGGAACTACCGTATTTTCCGGACTACAAAGCGCACCTGAATATTAGCCGCACAAGCTAAAATCAGGGGAAAATCCTGTTTTGTACATACATTAGCCGCACCTGACTAAAAGCCGCAGGTGTTTCAATGTTGACTTATCATATGTAAGAGAATATGCACAAAGGGAATTGTCAGGAAGGAGATGGCTGTTTGGAGACACACCCCTTTATTAATATTTTGAAAAACAAGTTACGGGTACATATTTGCATAACTTTTTAGGTATATGTACAAGTATCGGTAATTACAAGTATGAAACATGTACTGTGCTTCATAAATGAGTAACAAATGTAGTACATAACAATAACCTACAGCACACCAGAAAAATAGATTCCGCCTACCTTTTAGGCTCAGGTGCAGTGACACCACCATCATTCACCACCATCTTTCTCTTCTTCCTGCACACTAAAACCACCAAAGTCCTCTTCTCCAGTGTCGGAAACGAACAGGCTCAGGATGGCTTCGTCATCCACTCTCAGCTTCTCTCTTTCATTGTCACTTTCAAAACCAAAGAAATCCTCGTTGTCAGTGTCAGAGTCAAACACCCTCAGAAGGGCCGTGGCGGTGTCCTCCTCTCCATCATGCAGCAGTCCAGCCCTTTGAAATCCGCTGGTGATCGTGGATGTTTTCACACTTTTCCACGCTGTCAGAATCCACTGGTGGAGTTGGGCATAACTTCCTTTTCACAAGTTTATCGCTGCACGTCATCCACGCCTCCCGCTGAACGCGTAGCGCTACTTTGAAGTTTGTTTTTCGCGCTACTTCGTACGGCACTACGTTGCCTGGCGGAGGGACATGTGACCAACATACCACTCTTGAACCCGGATACTGTGTGTCTGATCACATGCCCTTTCCGCCAGGCAACGTAGTGCCGTACAACAGCGGAACAAACAAAACAAATCGTCTTACGATATGACAAAAATCATGGACAATCCATAGAAAAGCCGCACCTGACTAAAAGCCGCAGGGTTCAAAGCTTGTGCAAAAAGTAGCGGCTTATAGCCCGACAATTACGGTACTTAACAGTGTGGCTGAGCACTCCTCGATGAGGGATTGTTGTGTGAGGCTCCGCGTCAGTGTCTGGGCTAGTTTAAAGTCATTGAGTGTATGCCTGCTAGAGAGTGTGTCTCCTTACAGCTATCTGCTATTTTCCCCTGGGAGAAGTGTGGAACAGCAGAGAGCATGTGGAGTGTGGAGACACGGAAGATGAGAGCACAAAACAGGGACTTTAGGAGAAGATATATGGCCTTATTTTTATGCCACTATTTTGAGCGCACATAAAAAAAATTTGCAGGAGCAAGTGTTGCATTTTGAGGAGAAATTTATTTTGAGCGAAGAAAAACTAAATTTGAGTGAACAAAATTCATAGCTGCATGCAAAAAATGTATTTAAGTGTTTGCTATCACACACACACACACACCAGCAGCCCCTCTCGCACAGTTTTTGCACTTGCGCTTGCTCGCAATGTGTTGCTTGTGCTCTCAACATTTCTGCCCATGCGCGCTCAACTCTTTTTCTACACTGTTATATTTGTGCCACAAAACCAGCCAATCACAGACTCGGATGCAAAAAAATGTGATTGGCTGTTTTGGTCTCCAATCAGCTCGAAATGACTAAATGCAATATCCCAGAATCCAAGAGTCCCCTAGTGTGAGTGCAGCAGCAGTCATTACAGTCGCGCATGCTGCTCTCATTGCATTTGCGGGCTGGCGTCGTGGACTACCCAACCAAGGCTGGACTGGGACAAAAAATCGGCCCGGGCATTTTGACTAGAGACCGGCCCACCAGGATAAAGATTGAAAATGTGACGTCATTCAGGGGTAAAACCGCAAAGGATTCTGGGAACTTGTGGCAAGAGGTACTAGCGCACGCAGGCTTTCAATTGAACTCAGTTACACAGCGATAAAAAGAAACCCAAAAAATGGCAAGAAGCTGTTGTATTATTAACTGCAACAGCCGGTCGCATGACAGCCACGGGAAGCCGACGGGTAAAGAGATCCTTTTTTTTATCGGATTACGTCGTTGAAGAGAAATTTTTTAAGCCATGTTTCCGAAGTAAGAGCCGACGGATGGTCTGGATATACCAAATATAACGTCCCAGAACACTCCAGCTCACATGTTAGTCTGCTCCAAGCAGTCCCACAAAGGTCAGTGTTTTGTAGTAGTTAATACGTCATTTTTCTTAACATAATTGGTGATATAGGTTACAAGCAAGTCTGGCGCTGAACAGAAATTGTCGCCCTATGCTCCTTTGTTTATTGTGCATAAATAGTAAATTGTCCTGACACAATATTGTGTTTCGCTTCTGTTATTACCATGGGGCATTGACAAAAACATATACTTTTATTCACAGGATAAAACAGTTGTTTTGTATCACTAATTGTCCAGTGCGATTACAACATACAGTATTATTGTCACTGCTACATTTCTGTAATGCTACCAGAAATTATTTCCAATACTAATTAATTACCGTTGAGCTCAAAGGTTATGTTAATAAACGGTTAACGAATGTGTATTTATGACGACGATTTGTGAGACTGGTAAACTTACCTTTGGTCCTACGATGGTCTTTCGTTCTACACGGTGCATTTCAAGGTCCTGCACCCATCCGTCGGTAAACTGTACCTGGGCTTGTTGCAGTGACCTGAAGTTACTAAACTTCATGAGTGTATGCACTCACTCCAAGAACCGTATAATTATAAATCTGAGCGTGGTGAAAGTTGGGCAGCACGCTAACGTCTTTTGTCCACTGTGTGCTCGTACGGGTCTGACCCTTTCACTCCTTTGATTTTTCCTCGTATCTTTTCTTTGTCTTTTCGTCGAGTCTGACTTTGTACGGACCGGCATTGTTCTCCTTTTGTTTTGTACATTCCTTTTTTGTGCGGCAAAGAAAAAACAAGAAGGTATTGGAACTGGAGAATGAACGTTTTGCGGTGCTGCAAATGCTTGCATTTGATGCGGTACTTGGATTGTTTTGCCACTAGTTCCCGGCATGCAATGCGCGAAAATCACGTGATTGCTAAACAAGGGGGAGGGTGCATCCGGCCTCCTCGGCTGTAATTGGTCCAGCCCAGAGTCGATCATGACCAATTGGCCAATCCAACACCTTTCATTATATATACCCTTCCTAAAAAAAAAAAAAAAAATCCATCGGCCCATAAAAACAAAAAATCGCCAGCGGCCCACCGGGCAAATGCCCGGTATGCCCGATGGCCAGTCCAGCTATGTACCCAACCCCCGCACATGTATGTACAAATAGGTTAGAGCTGTGGCTTGTATGGTTTTGTTCGGTTAATGGCAAATAAAGATCTGTTGTTCTATTTAACTGACAGGCCTCTGAATTGTCAAGCTAACCTCCACACCACATGCCCGCTGGACCTACTAGCTGGTCCTTCCTCGCCACACTGCTGTTATAATGCGTGCGCATATATTGTCATTGTTTTATGTTTTGTTGACCTGTCCTGTCTGGCAGCTGTTGCAATCAGAATTGTGATCTGAATGTCATTGTGTTGTTAATTAATTATAATTAACACAATAACACCTCTTATCCGTTAATGCATTTACTATCCCCTTAGTCACCTTGCATTTGCAGTTAATATCAAAGGTAATACAATTAATTTTGCATAATTACTAACAGTAGTGCAGATAATTTGTTTTTAAGGACATTTGTAAATGTTAAAAGGCACAGTAAGACAAAACAAAACTTACCTAATTTTGATTTAATAATTCAATAATGTTTCTCCTTCAGTACTTGTATGAGTCCTGTTTTTGTGTACAGTTGGTGTTTGTGAACATCGGAGAGCCACAGAGTACAGACGAACAGCAACAGGTTGCTGTCGTCTTCAAGAATCCAAGGCATCACAATGTCAGAAATGGACATAAGCGTCCCATTTGATATTGGCAAACACCTAAGAACAACAGAGCAGGTGGTAAATGAGATTGAGCTGACTCTTTTGAGAAAGCTGTAAGTCGTAATAAATTCTAAAGGAGACTAAATTCATCTTTACTGTTCCTACACCTTTTTTTCTAATCACTGCATTCATTTAATTACTACCTTTTTTATACACCCAATTTCTATCACAGCATTTTTAACTATTTTTACGGCTTTTCTGCAAATCTGGATTTTCCAGTCTGCTTATGTCAGTCAAAATGTCTGGAAAAGGTCCATGAATTACAGGTATCTTTTTGAGTTGCTGTCTCTGTGTGGTTTTTGTGTGGGGGTGAGCCAGCCCTAGATCTAAAGCACACAACCATATATACAGCTCTGGAGTGATACTGGGCCCAGCAGATGTCTATAGTAATGGGACAGACGCATTGTTAAGGAACTGGCACTTCTGAGGGCTTCAAATCCCACACCACGAATGGTCTCACATGAGGATGAAGTGGATGATGCAGTAATTGAAGAGGGCATCTTTAGGGCACTGGAGGCAAGGTCAAAGGTTACTTCTCCTATAGCCTCGTACAGCAAGGCTCCCAGTGACCATGCCACACTGAAACACCAGCCTGCTCCTCCCTCTGATAGTGAGGCTCCCGGTGACTCTGTAAAAAAACCAAACCTACAGCCTTCTCTCTCTACCAATGACACTCCCCGTGACCACACAATCCAAATTATGCAGCTTTTTTCTATCTCTTCCAGCAAGGTTGCTTGTGATTCAACAGTGATATCCCCTAATGTGTTAATCCCAAGCAGTACACCTTACAATGCAGCAAAGCAAAAAAAAGGGACCTCCTCTCCCAAGGACACCTGCTCCTGATTGCTAAAAGAGTCAGATGCTATTCACTGAGCTACAGGTCGTGAATGTAACCGAGGTGAAGGAGATTGTGAATTAACACAGGTGTACTACAGGAGGGAAACCCTCCTCAAAAAACGGACGGAGCAGTGGAGCAGCCAAGGGAATGCACCGACTTAAAAAACTGTATGACTAAAATATAATTTATTATACTTAAACAGTTAAAAATATAAAATGAATTAAAACAACCCTGGCCAGGGAACAACACAAAAAACATTAATAAAACACAACATTAAACATCCAGTGGCGTCCGCCACGCAATAAAAGTCACTAAAAAATTAGAAATCCAGGCAAGCGGTGTAGAAGGGGGAATCCCGGCGGCGTCCTCGCCTTCCTGTCCGTGTTCTCCGCTCCGGCGCGCTGGAAAAAAAGGGGCAGCGACAGTCACTGCTCTTTTAGCGGCTACCGTTCATTAGAGTGGGATAAGTCAGGAGACTTAAGCTCTTAACTCTGCCCGCTGCTTCCTTGTAACACGCCAATCGGCACCGGCCCGTCTCGCCGTGGGAGGTGGAGCACTGTCTCGCTGCCTCTAGTTCCCCGCAGAAGAGTGATCTGGCCTCCAGTTACTCCAGCAGCCGGACCGCTCTCTCCGATCCCTGCTCGCTGGCGTCGTCTCCTCGTTCACCGCCCACTAGGGTTGCCAACTCCCTGAAAAATAAATAAGGGACACCTCGTGGCCAGGGCCGGGCAACCCAGTTCACCCTTCCCAGTGTGGTGAATTTTGTAGCTCTTTTTTTTGTGTGTGAAATTATTTTTTAACCATTTGACTTGAATTTGATTTAAGCAGATGCATATTCTTTGTGATATGAACACATGGGAAACAAATGATCATTTAGCCATTTATTTTTAGCTCAAAATGACAACATTAACACAGTAAAACAGGTCTCTTTCTTAAACAGAAGCCTGTCATGCTTAACTTTTGAGAATATAAGTAAATCTTTCTTTAAAAGAACTCTGTCCTGCTTAACTTAAAATTATATAAATTAATAGAAAACAATAGAACGAAAAACATTCTTGTAACAGTGCACATATAGTGCTTTTAGTACAATTGGCTTCAGTTGAGGTATTATTTCAGCTTTTCTAATGCTAATCAGCTGCTCCTGTTTGTAAACCCACTTGTTCCCATGATTACGCATCATAACTCATCATCATTATTAATCTATGTATTACTTTTATGTATTAGTCATCTATTTGTTGTAATCATCTATCCTTGCAGTTGTTTATTACACAAAATAAATTATATTATCACACTTCTGGCCACATAGCGCTGATATTCACTGCACATGCCCATATTAACCTTAACCAGAGTGTTTAAACAAAACAAACCAGTGTTTACATACCATATCTGCTTCTGCCGTGGCCTGGTGGACAAAAAATTGGTTAAGGGTTCCCCGAGCTTTCACGCCCCTCATGTTCTTCATGTGCCCACCACTAGAAGCATGCCTATGGAAAAAGTGCGCCGGCACACAGCGCAGTGCGCTTTAAAGGTGTTATCGTGCATTTTCCCAGCCAGGTGTTTTCCTTTTCCCATTCCTCCCTGTACTTTTGCAGCCTTTTTCTTCTTTCTCTGAGGGGAACAAACATTGCTGGTCTAATGCTGGGCTTACACTGTGCGATTTTTGGCCCATTTTGAGCCGATTTTTGAGTCGCGCGACCGATTTGGTGATCGGCCCGATTTTGGCCTTCATCGTGCATCGTGTAGTATACGTGGGGTAACGAGAAGCGATTAACACCTCATGACCAGCTCGCGATCATCAATCGCTCGTGAGCCGCTCACACTGCTCACGCGCAAACACGTAAACGTCGGTGAAAAAGACGGCGCAGCACGGCTGTGCAGCGTGTGATCTGGACACAAGCGATGGAGGCACAACTTGTAGAACTTTGGAAAGCTCATCCGAGCCTTTTCGATGTGGCATCACAAAATTATCACGACCACAACAACCGTGAAAATAGTTGGATTTACATTGCTGCTCAATCACAGCTGCCTGATCAATGTTTTTCATTAGCAATTTAGCAAGTTGATGGTGTCTGTGTGAGTGAAAGACAGAGAGAGAGAGCGACAGATTTTCTGTTATAACCTTCATTTTATGGAGGCACAGTGTGAGCACTCAGGTCGCATCAGAGCATCGGGCGGTATAGTGTGAGACTCTGCATCGTGACCTACCAACTTCTAACCCCTGCGAGTCAATCGTGCAGTTTGAGCAGGAGCTGAATAACGTGACTGAAAAAAATCGCACAGTGTTTTCCCAGCTTTAGGTGTGCTGTCGTCCGAGACTTGCACCGCAGTGTCGGCATTTGTTTCCCTGTTGGCCATGCTTGTTGTTGTGGTCATCTGTTGTCTTCCGGTATTTTCTCCGTAAGCGACCTTTCCTCGACCAATGAGATGAGCGGTAATCTGAATTGTCATACTCGAATTGTCATAAGTGTGCTGTCAGCTCATTGGTCACAAAGCAGGAGAGGGGCTGGGAATTATGTTTTCAAACAAAGCGTTAATTCCATAAACATTTATAGACTACTTTTGATTCTCACTGTATTACGGGACAAAGTGCGTCCCTTATTAGCTCAATACGGGACGTGTACTTTTGTTTCTAAATACGGGACGATTCCATTTTTTAAGGGACGGTTGGCAACCCTACCGCCCACGCCAACCTTCACCAGCCCTCCGGGCTTGCAGGCGCCGCCGCCTGACACCATTCACTCCGCCACTGTTGCCTGTCTCTCAAGCCTCCCCTCAAGCCTCCTGCTCTGTGGTCTGCCAGGCCCTCTTATTGGCCTCTGGGACCTCCCAGGTGGGATCAGGTTCATAATCAGGTAGGGGCGGAGTCTTTCCAGAACAAGTCACCAATGAATACCATGCAATAAAACCCAGAAAAATAAAACACTGTACAATATTAAAATATTAAAGAAATAAAACACAGCAAAACATGCGCAATAAAAACCCTAGGTAATTTGTCCCTTTCCACCCAGTGACATGAAGCAGCTGCTAGAGTGTGAAATTGTAAGTATTATTTACCTTCTGTGATTGTACACCTCATTGTGAAAAAATCTTTAAGTTACTTTTGACAAACAAATCTATAGCAGATGTAAACTTTTTTCACCCAGTAAACCCCATCACTATGCTAAATATTATCTTATATTTTAGCTTGAAGAAAAATGTGTGTGTTATCAGTGAAATCCATCTGAGGTAAAAGACCCAAGGCTTAAATATGAGGGCTATACAAATGTACTTTGACACGATGTCTGTTGTTGCCTCATGAGTAAGAATGGTGAAAGAATTTAAGGCCCATGCAGAAGGTGTGAACCCTAGCAGAAAACTACATGAAAATGCAAGGCAGTGAGCCACTCATGTCATCCAGTTTCTTAAATTCATGGCAGACTCAGCAATTCCAAACATTGACCTCCTGTTTCTGTTATCTGATGGATGCTGTGCTTTCATGAAATACATCTTAAACATGTCACCACCACAAGTCAGACTTGGAATTAAAAGAATCAACACCATTTTGGTTGAACTAAGGCCACGTAACAGAGATACTGGCCGTGAAGTAGTCAGGCACCGGCTTAATGTGCGTCGATCTAAGTCTAGATCTACATATATAATACACATCTCTACCTACCTACTCTACCTCTATTATTGACATCATGTCATTAAAGTAGGTAAAGTGTCTCAGGGATTGTGCTTAACTTTGTTTTCGAACAGACTTCAAAGCAGAAAAATTTGCTTTGGTCACTGAAGAGGGTCCCCAGAAGATTGCTGCTGTATGGATCACTGCAATAATTAAATCTGTAAACAGAATGTTTATTTTTATTTTGAGATGGATTATGCAGAATCCAGGATTGGGTTAAGACAAAGCCTCTACAGATCTTTACATCAGAGTGACCCACACATTGAAACTGAGATCATTGGAAACATTATTTTCATTATTATGGTTAGAGTCGGGGTGGTCCTAGCTTGTTTGGTTCCCTCTTAAACTTGAAAAACGCTTCATTATACATTTTAATTGTTATTCTAAATTGTCACAGTCAGGCTGTGAAGCTGACTGTAAGAATTTGAGGAGCGGACCCAAAATGCAGACACCAAGGAACGTGGAGCAAAACTTTAATGTGAACAAAGAGAGCCTTTTAATAAGGCTGATTAAACATTACGGGAAAAAAATGCAGAGGTCAAGCTAAACCATAACCGAAACTGGGAAACCTAAAGATAAACATAAAAAAACAAAACATGAAACCTAATGTGGATAAAAAAGGTACGTTCACATGTACACGGGTATTTTTAAAAACGCAGATTTTTCTATGCGTATGCACCGTGTGCGCCTTTTTTGACATGACGCTGTGCACTTGTGTCTTTTGATAAGTTTTTGTTTTTCTGAAAGGCAGATAATTGTGTTACTTAAGTGCCTTCATCATTTCAAATGTTAATAACTAAAGACAGTATTTTGGCTGGGGTAGACTCACAGCTTAGGAATAAACAAAATGCATACAGCATACATAAATGTAATTTTTTTTTTTAAGTAAATTTATTCAAAACCGACATCGGGATTTAGGCTGTGACAGCGTCTGTTTTGAATGTAGAAGCCACATCCAAAGTTCACTCTGACGCTTCTTTCTAAATGGAGGGACAGTAACTGCATGTGTGTAAAAACTGCAGATAGTCAGATTAACATCAGTATTTTGTCTCTAAATTGTGAGGGCACAAAACCCTGTTTAGTCTTTCCCTCAACAAGAAACACGACTAACGTAGAAGACCTAAGTGAAACATAAGCAAACTAAATTTAAGGCAACCAAATGATAATCCTATTACTCAAAATTTAAAGGGATAACTTAGGAACTCAAAACGTTAACGGAAAACGGTGGGTCAGAGACCGAGGAGAGTAATATTAACATAGAAAATTCATATTCAATCACATGTGGCTGTAATTCAGTTTATGTGATTCTACTTGAGTTAGATTTGTGTTTAGGACATTTTAACATGAACATTCATTCATAATCCGATTTTCAATTCAAATGGTTTTTAAAACTCAGTAAATTGCCATTTATTTCTTTAGTTAATTTATACAACACCTTTTATGAAAACATACATTTTGTTTGTTAGATATTCTTTGAGATTAGGAGCTCCCATGTGACACATTCACCCCCATTATGCACCACACACAGAAACACACACATCCACCAAGATGAGACACTTGATGAAGCCAGTTATTAGAATCACTGTTATTCTGTTCTCTGATTCATTACACTGGTAAAGTTAACTTGCCACAGTATTAAGAAATTGAGCATAACTAATCCTCAGTAAAACCACATACAAGTTATGTTACCTGGAACATATTTACATTTAATATTTTGATCAGTTTTAGATATTTGTACAACGTTGTTAACCATTAGTAAAACCACATTGAGATCATGTTTCTGTGTTTAACAATTACAACATTTAATGTTATTATTGATTCAAGATTATGTGTATGATGAGTTGGTGACACAGTTCTTACTTTCCTGCTTTCCTTCAGACACACACAAAACTGCCTAGCTTGAAGCTTGATCATGGATCATGAAGCTGGATCGCGTGGACACACACACAGAACTCAGTTATTAGAATTTTTTTATTACATATGTTTTATATTTTAAGACCTTTGACCTTACTTTTGATGTTGAGGCGGCAGGATGACGGGACTTTAATCTCTTTCTACGACACACGACACATTACAGGGGCATGCATGGAATTTGGGTTTTTATGTATGGTTGTTCTGGAAAATTTGTTTGGTGCTTTGGGGTGCTTGTGTGGTCCTTGAGACACGATGCTTGTAAATTTGCTCTATAATCTGCACAAAGGGACTGCACATGTAAATGCACTGTATGTATTGACATGTTAGTTGTTGCACATCTACAAAATTCCTAAACATGTTGTAGTAAGTTTAGACTATACAAACTGCTTGTTTTCTATATTTTTCTTTAAGGCTGTGCTATATTATACCGTTCAGGGCAAAAGCAGATCGTTGAATGAAACCGATGAACCACAATTAGTTTGTAAAAAATGGTGCAACTTCAGTGATGTGGTACTGGTTTGTTTTTTGCCCTTCAGATACCCACCAAAGCACATTTGTTTTGTAGAACATGCAAGTGGGCTGTCGTTATTAGCATATTTTTCTGACTTTAAGGCGCTCTTAAAATTCTCAAATTTTCTCAAAAATCGACAGTGCACTTTATAATCTGGTGCGCCTTATGTATTCTGGTTGTGCTTACTGACCTTAAACCAATTTAATGTGGTACATGGCACTCAAATCTGTCAAAAAAAATCTTTTATTACAACTTTGGTAAGCTAGGAAGCTGCACCACTTGATGGATAGTTAGAGCATTATGGCTACGGTAGACAGGGGCCTCGCGGAGTAATACGTACTGTGCTTCAACATAATATTACCGTACTGTGTGTGTGTATAAGGACCCCAAAATGGCACTTGTTAGGAGACATGCGTATGAAGCGGATTTTAAACTCAAGTCAATCAGTCGCGCAGTAGACCATACTAGTAGAGCAGCTGCGAGAGAATTTGGCATTAATGAATCAATGGTGCAGAAGTGGGGAAACAAGAAGAATGAGTTGAGTAAAGTTAGACTTATCTGACTAATTTGTTTTCTTATAACCCCCGTGCACTTTATGTTCCTTGACCTATTTATTTGGCACAATGCAGTTTGATGTTTCAAAGCACCTCATTTTAACTTTTGTGGATATTATACATGGTTATGCTCAGGATATGTCAGCCCATTTCCTCTGGAAATGCCTTTTGGTTAAACTGTCAGCAAAGAATTTGCGTTGCACTGTTAAATTTTTATATAGCTTTAATGCACATAAAAAAACAGCTGCTTGTTTAAGTGAAAATAAATTGATGGGGTTTTTTTTTCCACTAATTAAGTTGTGAAGTTGTAAAGTATTTTGTCTCCCATCAATTATATCGTCAGTTATGTTGTTATCGCAAATTTTCAAATACATATCGTGATAAATATTTTGGCCATATTGCCCTGCCCTACCTACTTTTATTAGTATGTACCACTTTCTTCAGTGGAATGGGGATATAATGGGGAATGACAGTTTTTGATAACATTTGTGAGATTTCCCATATGGAAAAGAAATAGTAAAAACTTATATGATTTACGCATGAAAGTGGCCACTTTCTCATTACTTTCATATATTGTTTTAGTAAGTATCCAAAACATACTAGTTTCATTATATAAATTTTCAAGGGATCTTATATCTGTTTTCACTCTTGTATGCTTTTCATACAAGTTTCACACAAGACAGATACAAACTTTATAAGATTTATATATATCTTTTCCATATGGGTTTAGACAACCTGGAAAGTTCTCATATGTATACCTTAAAGGTTTGCCACCCATCTAAGAAGGCAGTCCTGACAGACTGGGGCATGGCAAACATAAGAGACACTGTGATGCTTCGTCAAGGGAGTAAGTTCACTGCCTAGGCTGTTGGTTCAACTGGTGGCATATATCTTTACATGGTTCCTGAATGCATAGTGATGTTTGGAGAGGCCTCGTTCCACACAGACATGCGGTCCCTTGGAGCCACATATCTGGAGATCCTAACGGGGTCTGCTCCATGGATTGTCAAAACACAAAGAGAACTGGCTGCATTAATGGCCACCAAAACCCCACCACATGCCCTATCACATCTCAGTGACACACAGTTTTCTTGGTGGTTTGGTGAGCTATGACCCTTCCACATCTGATGTTGTTAAGTTCCTCAAGTTCCCTTGATCTTGCAAACAGATATGGCTACAAGTGGTAATGTTGCTACAGTCTGCAGTTCAAGAGTCTCTCAGTGTTAATTATGTTCTACATTAATCATTGTGAAAAATGGCACCTTGTCAATTGTATTTCCATGTTTTTTGTCATGGTCTGACCAAGCCCTGCTAGGCGACCTGATCGTTTATGTTTGTGCTTACTTTGATGCTTCCTCGGAGGCGGGTCCACCAACCCAGAAGTAGCTCCGTTCGGAGTTTCTGCACACCGCCGATTAATCAGCACTCACCAGCTGCTGTGAATTATCCGCCGTCAGACCCCGATGTATTTAACGCTGTGACCAGGCTTCAGTCAGCGCTGGTTCATTAGACTGAGCTCGTTTGTAGTGTTTAGATCGTGTACTTTTTCATAGTTCCTTTCGGATTGCTTCTCACTCTTTTTTGTCTTTTGCACCAGGAGGTGGAGAGGAGAACACGGGAGCTAAATCATGAGTGGGGAATTAAATGCACGAGTATCGCCTGTTTTGCCATCGCCGTACTGCACTTTCGGGAGCTGGGTGAATTGACCACGGGGAGCCACGGCCGAAGGATTTCCCACTGGACTGTTATTATTTCACACTGTAAATAAATTCACTGTCTCATTGCAAAAGGAGATCTGCATTCGAGTCCGCTCCTTCCACACACCACAACATTTTTATTGTATTTTGTTGGTCACACAATTGTCAAATTATCTGTTGATTGTAAACAAGGACAAATAAATGTTAACAATGTTGTATGATTTTATTGGTCATTGGAAATGTTTAATGATGCACCTTCTATTGTCTCTCGCTTTAGAAATATGTATATGTCATTTGCCTCTGCAAATGTAGAAGGTGTAGGAACTGCATTTGCAGTTATGAATTTTCGGACTAACATGAGGTATGCAGCAAGACAACCATCAGGTGTGCAGGGAAACTGACAGTTTTCTAAAATGTTCTGGCACATGTCTCTGAATTCCTGGTTTGGTACCAGTGAATGCTGACTCAGCAGAGTGAAGCTGACCCCCCACCCACTTGAAACGTAAAGGCAAATAGGCGGAGCGGTTAGTGCTACGTTTGTGCAGGTGAAATTAGCGTTTGTGCTGCTACGGTTTTTGAGATATTAAACATTATTTTATAGGTCATTCAAAGGTCACCATCCCCCCAGACTGCTCCAAAACGGGCCAAAATGGTCTACTTTTTTAGTGCTACGTTTGTGCAGATTTGTGCAGGTAAAATTAGCGTTTGTGCTGCTATGATTTGAGATATTCTGTTATGGTGTTACTGCTGAAAAATGTCTTTTTCAAATGACCTTTCACCATGTGTGTTCACTTGTTCAATAAAGTTCTGTTAAAAAAAACCCTCTTGTTGTATTTAATCAGCTAAATTTGTAATGAGCAAGGTAAGCTTACATTTAAAATACTGAGGTTTTAGTTACTGAGTTAATACATGATATAGCTAACTGCTTGGATCAAAAGGATTTTTTTTTCAATGTTAAACATTTTCAAAAATGTCCAAGAAAAAAGTTTCTAAAGCACTTTAAAACATGTAGCACACTGGACTAAAGTGCTGTACAGTACATGGGTTAAATACTCAGACTCAATTTAATAAACTCACAAATTCAATAGCTCCATCTTAAAAACAATAATTCCACAAAATATGAAAGTGTAGATTGGTGGAGAACTTGGGGGAGGGGTTGCTCCTGGCTGTATATATAGGTCAGAAATCACGTTTTGCTCCATCATAATCATAGTGTGTTTTTATTTTTTTTATTTAGATGCCTCGAAAGCCATCTGTAGACAAGGTTTCCATTTTTGCAGTTCTTTGCAATTCAAAAGAGGCCATAGTCCACGATGGCAAAATAGCCACTCCAGCTGCACCAGTCTGGAATGAGCTGAGTCAGCAGCTAGAAGACAAGATGTCAGCAAAGGCCCTGTACACTTTTGTGAAGCTAAATAGACACAACATCTGGTCAGCTTTGGAAATCAGTGATCAGGAAAGTAATAGTGAAGGAGAGTTAGATTCACGTTGCATTTTTCCTGGACAAGAAAACTGTCAAGCTTTTGAACTAGAAGTCCCTTTTGAGGACTGGGTTAAATTTATTCCTGAAAAGGTTGAATACAATGACAAGTTTTCTCCTACCCAAAAAAGGGAATACACAATTTTGAAACCTGGCACTTGGACTCATATCATCAACGATCTTATATGGAAGAAGATCAAAAATACATGTACACTTGTGTTCCGTAGAGCAAAGGTTCATCCAACTGTCAACAATAATTATCTGGACATCAGAGGCGACTGTAAGGAGTGTCATGGCCAGTTAGAAATGTCATGTGACAGACAGCCAGCAATTAATAGTCCAATGGTGCTCCAGTGTTTCATGAGAAATACAGATGTCTCCCTGCACACTGGCCACTCCAAGCGGTTCATGTCTGGAAACCTGCGTGAACAGATCGCTAAAGAGCTGTGTGAGGGCAGAATGGAACCAGCTGTATGGAGGTCAGCGAGGGCAGCAGATCTGATGGATGTTGGAGATCCTGAGCCAAGCCACCTTCCAAATTTGGCCACTCTGCGAAAAGCCAAACAAGAGAGAAAAGACTTGGAATTAGGAGATAAGGACCCCATTGCATCTCTGCAATTGTTAAAATATAGTATTCCTCACAGTGGTAGCATCCGAGATATTGGACTGGACAGGTTTTTCTGTCACTACTGGAGTCAAACACAGATGCATGTTTATAAGACATTGTCAAAAAAATCTCCCCCAACTGTGTGTTTTGATGCAACCGGTTCAGTTGTGAAAAAACTGCTGAGACCAAATGGCAAATCTGGCCATATCTTCCTTTATCAAGGTATTCAAAAAGACCAAGGAGATCATTGTAGATTTCCGGAGGAAGGGTCATAACAACCATCTGCCTCTCTTCAATGGCAGTGAGGCGGTGGAGAGGGTGAGTAGTTTTAAATTCTTGGGGGTAACTGTGACCGAGGACCTGTCCTGGGGCAACCATATCACCTCAGTTGCACGGAAGGCCCAACAGCGCCTCTACTACCTGAGGAGACTGCGGAGCGCACACATTCCCAGATCTCTGATGTTGAACTTCTACAACTGTGCCATCAGCGGTGTTCTGACGTATGGATTTCTAGTGTGGTTCCCCAGCTGCACCAAGGCCGATCAGCAAGAACTCCAGCGGGTGGTGAAAGAAGCTGGCAGAATTATTGGAACAAGTCTGCCAGAGATTAGTAATATCTTCCCCACTCGCTGTCTGAGGAGGGTGCATAGTATCCTGCGGGACCAACATCACCCTGCGCGCCACCTTTTCCACCTGCTGCCCTCAGGGAGAAGGTACAGGTCTATACAGGCCAGAACATCCAGATTGGCCAACAGCCTGTATCCACAGGCTGTGAGGCTTCTGAACTCTCTGCCCCCCTCTCACGGACAATAACCATATCCAACTCTTTAATAGCACTGAACTGGTCTGCATTGGTGCATCATATCTTTATTCTCTTTCCCCCTCCTGTCCCCCCCCCCTCTTTCTTAAATAGATAACTATCATATCTGACATCATATCTCACAGTACAATAATATTGTATGGGTTGCATTGTTGTACTTTGTCATGTTTCTCAGGTCTTTGTCTGAATTTCTTATGAACATTACTTGTCATGTTCTCATGTTGTTGCTAAGGATTGTCTTATTGCACTGGAGTCACACTGGGTTAAATATTTACACTTGGGTTTTAAGGGGTATTTATTATTTTCTTCATTATTGTATTTACGGGTTGTACGGAAGCCCCAAACGCAATTTCATTGTTCTCTGACAATGACAATAAATACTTAAATAAATAAATAACTAAATAAATAAATTCTGAAAGAAAACAATTGCCCCAGTGTCCCAGTGGTGCAAATGCTGTCAGAGAAACATGATGTTAATGCCATCGCAAACTGGTTGACAGAATGGATTCGTGCAGGTGCACCTGTGCCAAAGGAAGCTGTGAGTGACTTTTCCCTGGCAATTCTGGGAGCTCTGGTCAAGGCTTTCACTCCTCATCCTGATCTGAAGTCCTACCTTAATGAATGCTTTCATGTCCTTCTTGGAACCCAGTCTGCCAAACTCCCCCCTTGTTTTATCAGGGTTGATGTTGCGCACTGCATCAAGATGATATGCCAGTGGGACTGCCTGAAGAAGAAAACACATCGTGTTAAAGATTTCTTTGTCAGGTCATTAGCAAAACTTCTTCAGTCTCAATGTTTGGACCATGCAAAACAGCTCCTACGTGCTATCACTGTTGTGGCCCTCAGTGAGGCAGAAGGTGATGACAGTTCTGGAGCCCCTCTTCCTTCAGAAAGGTGCAAGAAATACTTGAAAGCCCAAATTGCTCAAGACCCCATCATCATTCCAGATGAACAGACGGAGGAAAGTGAGAGAGTGGATTCAGTGGATGAGATCCAGACTGACCTACGACAGTGGGTAACAGAAATATGTGAGGAGAGCAGGTCACTTGCTGCAGCAAACGGGGATAGAGATAATATTCACTTTCTCCCTGAGATTATTCCTCATATAATAAGACTGGCAAGTTACTTGCCACTCTGGACAGGAATAATGGTCCCTCTCTTCCAAAGCACCAGCATCACAGCAAGTTCAGCCACTGTTGAAGCTGAGTTCAAAAACATAAAACATGGCCTTTTCAAACATGAAAACTTCCCTGTTCGAGTCGATCGCTTCATTGCTCGTCATCTTTCCTTCATCGAGGGAAATATGCGGATTTGTTCTGCAAAAGAAAAGGTCAAAGATGAGGCAACAGTGGGATCACTGAAAGTCACAGATGCCAATTCTGGATCCATGACGACTCACAGTGCAGAAGACAAAATAAAAATGGATGCTCACCCGTTTGTGGGATCTGATGCTGCCACAAACATTCTTCCGGCTGATGGGGATGCAGTTGAGAACTGGAGGGGCCTGGCTGTTCCACCCAAAAAAAGGAAGAGGACTTCCTACCTCTCTTCATGTACCGAATGGCTCCATGCAGATGAAACTTTTGGGGCCAAAAGAGTGAAAGTGGGATTATTAAAAAATGGAAACCTCCATCAGCCTATTAGATTAGGGGAATCAACAATCTCTGTGCTCAATACCTGTGCATTTGATGCATTTTTTCAGTGCTTATGTTGTGCCTTCTGTGACAGTTCCACATTTCAAAATGCTGTTCTGAAAGACAGTGAAAACCCAGTCCTGCAGCTAGTGAAAGCCATTGCCACAGATGGCGTGACCCAACAAACCTACAGAAGGAGAGCAGAGCTGCTTAGTGTAATGTTTGAAGCTGTCTCCTTGAGGTCTGGTGCGATCCAAATCGATGCTCAGTGCAATATCTCCGCTGTAATTGCTAAGACAACGAGGAACATCTCAAGTGTTTATTTTACCAAACACTGCTCTTCACAGCACTGCTACCTCAGCAAAGGGATGACAAGGGAAGTGCCATTTGTTTCTCCTGCCATCTCCGTCCTCAAAGAGTCTGGTATGGCTCATCTTGGCACGGCTGTGGAAGCAGGACTTGGCCTGCCTGAGTCTACCTGCCTCAGGCCACTCTCCAATCCATCTCTGTGTCCATCAGAATTCAAAACAGAAGACAGCACCACGGGAAATGAGCTCTGTGCAGGGACAGTTACTCACAGCTACAACGTTGGAGATATCGTGTGGATTGATACTGACCTTGCAAACCAAACAGAATTTCCACTGATTGAATTTCCCTCCAACCTGGTTCTCCAAGGAAAGTCGTTCACTTTGAGGGCATTAATTGCTTTCCATGGAAAGATGACCACTGATGGTTTGGGGCATTACACTGCATACTGCAGGAGAGCTCCATGTGTGTGGGAGTGCTATGATGACCTGGGAAATGGAGTGACAGGAGCATCTGAAAAGAAAAAAATACAACCCCATGCTGTGTTATACACAGTATAATGAGTGCTGCTTGCATTTTTCTGTTTTATTTGGTTCTTTACAGTTACATGTGTTCAAATGGCTAGTGTGTGTTATCAGTAAGTTCAGTTTTGCACATAAAGTTAAAGTTCTAAATTAAAAATCTTTTAACACTCTTTTCTTTGTCAGTCTGATGCATATTTGCTTTTATACACCCAGTCACCTTTACCCGTAGCCTTGAAAGTAACCGTTCCATTTTTCTGTCAATAATTTTTCTGTATTTGTTTTGTGTTGACCTGGTGGCTTAAGTCAGGGGTCAGCATCCTTTTCAGTTCAAAGGGCCCCTTTTCCCCTGCTGCTACAAAACCTGTCTAGAGCCTAAAAAAAGAAAGAGCCTATAAATATCTAGAAAATGAGTTGTTGTATCGTGTAAACTATGGAAATGTAAATAAAAATGTTTATTTTTAGATTTGATAAGAAAATGAATCATCAAAGCTTTATAACGGAAAAAAGTATTTGTTAAAATGAAGCCAGCTACGTGAGTCCTTTCCATAATAATTGAAAATTAGGAAACATGGGCAACCAATTTGAAAATTACAGTAAACAGATTTGAAGCTAAGAAACATTAAATCACTTTTAAAAGCCTTGTACATTCAGTGAATAGTCAATGCAGATATTTCATAAAAAAAACCAAACTGTTAACAGAACCCTTTCTTGTTGTCTTTATAATAAAAAAATGACTTACTTGGTCTTATAAGAGCCACAGTGGAGGGGCCGGAGAGCCACATGTTGCTTTAGAGCCGCAGGTTGAAGATCCCTCGCCTAGGTGCTGTGGAATATTCAGTTTTCTACACGTAGGTAACAACCTATCAAAGCAAACACTTCATTTTTTCTGAGACAGCTACATTAATAATAATGAACATATATAATTCAAAACAAAATCATAGAGGCCAACTGGGTATGTGAAAAATAATAATAATTTAGGTATATGTGAATCACTTCACATGAAACTCAGTTTTGCCACAGAAAAAATAAAAACTTCAGCCTACCTTGTGTACGTTTCTGCACTGGTAACAAAAGAAATATCGACCTTTCCGCTGAATAAATTGTGTTACTAAAGTGTAAACTAATAAAAGTTAATATGCAGCAAGCCTAGAAAAAGTGGACAGTCTTCTATAAAAGTGCAAAACTCCACAGCTGCTGAAACTCACTGCCACAGACACTGGTGTTATACAGCGTAGGCCGTAATAATTAAAATCATTATATCTCAGATACTGTAGCAGCACAAACGCTAATTTTACCTGCACAAATCTGCACAAACGTAGCACTAAAAAAGTAGACCATTTTGGCCCGTTTTGGAGCAGTCTGGGGGGAGGGTGACCTTTGAATGACCTATAAAATAAAGTTTAATATCTCAAAAACCGTAGCAGCACAAACGCTAATTTTACCTGCACAAATCAGCACAAACGTAGCACTAAAAAAGTAGACCATTTTGGCCCGTTTTGGAGCAGTCTGGGGGGAGGGTGACCTTTGAATGACCAATAAAATAAAGTTTAATATCTCAAAAACCGTAGCAGCACAAACGCTAATTTTACCTGCACAAATCTGCACAAACGTAGCACTAAAAAAGTAGACCATTTTGGCCCGTTTTGGAGCAGTCTGGGGGGATGGTGACCTTTGAATGACCTATAAAATAATGTTTAATATCTCAAAAACCGTAGCAGCACAAACGCTAATTTCACCTGCACAAATCTGCACAAACGTAGCACTAACCGCTCCGCCTATTTGCCTTTACGTTTCAAGTGGGTGGGGGGTCAGCTTCACTCTGCTTGAAGAGCCTTCTTCTCACAGATGAATTGCTTGGTGTAGTCCAAAAGGTCTATGTGCAGTAGGGCTGCCATGATTAGTCCACTAGTCACGATTACGTCGATTATCAAAATCGTCGACGACTACTTTAATAGTCGACGCGTCGTTTGAAGCTTTAAGAGTGTAATAATGGACTGAAACAGAAGATGGCAGCACTGCATGTACAAGGATGCCAGCTGCCGTTAAACCCCGAAGAAGAAGAAACTGTGTCCCAGAATTCATAGCGCAGCCCAGCTCAGTTTCCAACAATGGCGGCAGCTAGTTAGTTTTAATATTACTCGTATTATTCTTTCTGGGTCACAAAATAAATGTTTAACATGTTTTCAGGCGATAATGTAGCTGTGTAAACCTCAAATATCTGCTCAGTTTATCAAGACACCACATATTTTCAAAAGCACTCCAACATTTTCGGAGGCGTCTGTTACCCACCAGTTCGATAGCTAACTGGGGGTTCAAGGCTCACTAGAGCCCATGAGAACACCGGACTCCCGGCAAATCGTTTTCAAACCCACCGCCGTCTTTCACTACTCAGGTTAAACATGATATATAAGTCGCTTAGATAACTTAAAAATGTTAGTGTTTGGCCTTTTTTAGTATTTTATTTGTTCCTGAGTAAATCGGTTTGGCTGAGATTAAAGTTATAGTTTTTACATAGCTGAATAAATGTCAAGCAGACAACTGATTATCAGAGGTGTGAGATGCTCGAGAATTTACTCCGGTGTCCTGTTATATTTTAGATAGCAAGGAGCAGATGGATTTATTAAACTTCACCGAAACAATCTGCAGATTTCATTAAGATTTAATAAACTATCATCTTGTCTTTATTTTTAGTTAGCACATACCTTAAACACTTAAAGCTGTAAGCTAATGATAGTTATATAAGAGCAGATGCTGCTGGTGCAATAAGCTGTACGGATGCATGATTTGATTAGTCGACTAATCGCAAAAATAATCGGTGACTAGTTGACTATCAAAATAATCGTTTGTGGCAGCCCTAATGTGTAAATTAATTTTAAAATCTTAGTACTGGCTTTTAAAAATCTGAATCATGGCGCTCCTGCCTAAATTTCTGATCTTTTAGAACCCCACACTCCCTCTTGCAGCCCGAGATCATGTAATCAAAGCCTGTTGGTAGTCCCACGAACACGTTTTAAGACCAGAGGTGATAGATCTTTTAAAACGGTGGCCCCCAGGTAATGGAATGTTCTGCCCTCTATCATTACGTTGCCTTGTTTGTATTTATTCTTTTAAACAGCAGCTTAAGACTCATTTATTTAGATTGGCTTTTAACTTGATTTGTGCTCCATGTTCGATTGTACTTTTTTTTTATGTATATCTGTTTCATATTATTGTGAAGCACTTTGTGGTTTTTGCCCAGTGAAGAGTGCTATATAAATAAAGTAAAAGTAAACTAAGGAAAGTAAAAACAAACAAACAAATGACATACCCGGATGTGGTGAGGTAAAGAGAGGTCAGGATTCCCAAATGGACCTGGTGCATTGCGTTGTTTGCGGATGTCATGCGTGTTCCAAACTGTTTGTTCTGTTTCTAAATCTATTTGAAGCAGTAGCAAGTGTGAGTACTGCAAGCAGTTGCTATGAAAAAGGAAAATTAAAAACCTTAATATTTTCCTCTGCTTCTTTGAGGTTGGGTTGTAGGCTTTATTGCAGGCTTGACAAAGAAACAGAACTAAACTGAGGACTGAGGGAACACAGAAAAAGGCACACAGGTTCAGGGAAGAAACATTGACAACGCGACATTGAAAAAGCGACATTGAATTGAGGGTAGCGATGTTCGATTCATGAACGAATCGTTCAATACTCGAGACTCACTTTACTGACTCGTGAATCATGATTCACAAACGCAAAATTGTGGGGGAAAAAACAACAGCCAGTTTCCTAACAAAAACATTTCTGCTCTGAACTGGAAGAAAAAACCCTGAGTAGAAGTTCACATCAAGACAATAGCTCCTCCGTTCACAGTAGCATCGCTCAGCTAACATGCTAACAGCACATTTGAGTTACTCACCCCCTCCCTTGCTGTGCTGAATCATAGCATGTACGAATCACTCACTCACTCACCCCCTCCCTCCTGGCTCACAGCTTCTTCTTCTTCTTGGTTGGCAACCAATGTTAAGGCGCATGACACATTTAAGGAAAATACTAATAAAATAAAATAAAAATAACTAAATGTTCCCTTTAGAATTTTTGCTCTTTTTTTGCTCTATAAAATAGTTGTTTTCTTTTACAACCATTCATCTTAGCAGTAGGATTTACATGAAAAGAGAAACAAATGAAGTTTGAGTGAAAATATACATTTTTGCACTCTCTGGTCAAATGCCTAAGACATCTAGAGAAATGTAAATTGGCGCTTGATTAATTCATTTGCTTAACTTGTTTTGGACCGTAAACAAGGCGCGAATAGGACACCGGAAACAAAGCTCCCCACAGGAGTTTCCGCACCGGAAGTAGCATATGCTAGCGTGCACATAATCTATAAGCAACATCTTAACATAACAACTTAGGAACCATGGCATACACACAGAAAAAAGATACAAAAACAGACGAAAACTAAGAATGCTGGGTCAACATGACCCAGGATCATGACAGATTGATTGTTTGGCTTTGGAAAAATATATTTCCTTAGAATTTATGATTCACTCAGTACTCTTGAGAAAAGGGAAAAGGGATTCAAATGTTATATTTCTCAGTATCTGTAAGCAGCGGTCCCTCGTTTATCGCGGGTGTTATGTTCTAAAAATAACCAGCGATAGGTGAAATCAAGTAGCCAATTTTATTTTTTGACGGTGCAAAACGTTTCGTGGACATACAGTACTGCACTTCAGAGTCACACTGCCAGCGATCGATACAGTGATTCTGTACTGTACAGGAGAGACGTCACGGAGGAGATCGTCTGCAGCGATCAGGACGCAGGACACAATGTGACGTAAAAATAAGCATGCAAACTTGCACTAAAAAAATCTGTGAAACAGCGAGGTGAAAGGTGAACCACGTTATAGCGAGGGACCACTGTAATTTTGAAGGTAAGTCACAACATACCCTTCGTACATACTAATGTATAGAAACCCTTACCAGCAATCATTCATTTTTTGTGTGCCTTTTTTTCACGATTTGTTAACATGCTGTGTAGGTGTGTACTTGACTAGCTGATCTCGACATAACAGGGAAACATCTGGTTTGACTATTCTTCACCTGTAGTTTGAATGCTGAACATCTGCCTGTTTAAATCATAATAACTGTCACTATACAGAGATGTGCTTCTGAATATGGACGATGTGTCTTCTGCTGCAGTGATGCAGTTCTGCTTGTGTTGAGTGATGTAAACAACTGATCGATCTAAAATCTTTTTTAACATCAAAATTGATCATTAGATTTTTTGTGACACAACAGTGGTGAGTGTTCCCACTTTCTGCTCTTTGTAACTTAACGCGATCTTTCCGTTTTCGAGTTGTGGACATGATTTTGGAGTATATCTTCGCAGTAGCGATTGACCGCAAAGTAAAGCTACCGGAAATGTACAACCCCACATCCGGTCTCAAACCAGGAAGTTAGCATTTTCTCGTGCACAGGGTCTATAAGCAACATCTTAACATAACAACTTAGGAACCATGGCATGCACACAGAAAAAAGATACAAAAACAGATGAAAACTAAGAATGCTGGGTCAACATGACCCAGGATCATGACAGATTGATTGTTTGGCTTTGGAAAAATATATTTCCTTAGAATTTATGATTCACTCAGTACTCTTGCTTTTGTAGTAGTACATTTATTGTGTTGCAGGTGTTGTGCTACAGGTATGCTCTCGCTTAACCTCTGATTCCCTCCAAGTACCGGAATTTGTATTAATATAGTTTTTGCGGCCTGTTGTAGCGCGGCAGTTTCTGTTTTATTTCGGCGTTGCGGAGAGAGGTGCTCGTGTTATCCCCACCAGTGAGAGTATAGCGCCTCCGGTCCTGGGGTAAGCCGTGAAAACTATTTTTATTAGCATTCACAGCTACAAGAGGCTAAGGTTACATTTATCTGTTGTTTTAGGGTTTGATCGCTGCCCTCACCTCTCCGTGGCAACTCGCCCAGCCTTAATTGGAGAATCAAGACCCCTGCCTAGCCGCTGTTGTGAGGGCTCCTCCTCGGTGGAGCCTGCTGTCTTGTCTATCTTGACTTATCCTGTTTTTTCTTGTCGTGAGACTGTTTTTATTAAGTAGGCCTACCTTTTCCTGGTTCGCCTGGTTTTATTCTATTTTATTCTGGACTGTTGCTTGTACCCACGCTTCTGTGATCGGGCTAAAGCGATCCTCTGCCCGAGTGTCGTGCCGGGAATTTTAAATCGCCTCTGTTGCTGGTCTCAGCCTGTGGGGAGCCAGACCAGCTTGCGATTGAGGCTTGGACAACTACTACCAGCACGAGTGGTAGTTTGACCCGTGGGGCATAAGCCTTCCAGTGTGGTGTGTGTGTGTGTGTGTGCATGTGCGATTTCTTTTATTAAAGTGTGTTTTAGTTTTTTTATGATCTGTAGCGAGCCAGACGCTCAGTGTCCTTTTATTCCTTTAACGTATTTTTCTGTGTTTTATTTCAGTGAACGGAGGACGTGCCAGTGGCCCTGGGACCTCAGGTGGTGGGTCGTTTTCACACTTTCTTTTGTACAGCACCAGGTGGGCTGCAGTGATTTTCTTTTTGTGTGATTTTCTTTTGGGTCCACGGCTGCTGGTAAGTCCAAGTTCCATCATTGTTTTATTGTACTTTTAGGACACTGTCACCAAAGACGCTACATTTTGTTCTCCTAATATTTTATTCTTTATTTCTTTTACTATACATAAAATTGTTTTAATATTGGAGCCAATCTGCCTCAGTGTGCATCCTTGAATCTGTGCGGCCTCTTTTTATCTATTTTTCTTAAACATATATTTCCTGGGGGTGGAATTCCCCTAGGTGGCGTTGTCATTTTATTATTTCTTTTAGAACCCCGCCGACCACTTGGTCACATACTTGGCAAGTGCAAGTGTTGCAAGATATGTTAATAAAACAAACTATTTCCTATGTGTTAAGCAAAACTGACCCTTTTTTTATATACATCGAGGTATGTAATCAATTTAAGATAATAGATTAGACTATTGATCCCGCAGCTGAGAAATTCAGTTCTACATTATGATTGCTAGTCTTTGTTAATATGTTTTATAGATGAAGTGAGATGAAGTGTTAGTTTAGAAATAAGTCATTTATCAGCTTAAAGACATACCTGGTTGTGCACTGATGTCCCCGTTCTGAAGTACCTCCATGCCTGATTCCCAAGATCTCGCATGTGAAATGGCATCTGCATTTGAACCACAACAAGGTTCTCCTTTCCTCTGTCCCCCCGAATCATCTAAGGACAGCCTAAAGACACAAACTGATGATAATTAGTGAATGATGACAAAATAATTTTATTACAAAAATGTAATCTTGTTTTAACCTCTCTTTTTTCAGTACAGCGCATATTAGGACTGGGCAATATGACACAAAATTCATATCTCGATGTTCTTTAGCTGGATGGTGATATACGATATATATCTTGAAATTTTTTAAAGCCATAAAGTAAGAACAAAAAGAGAGTTCTTAGTCCAAGCTGTGTCCCAAATCTCACATAGGCACTTTTATTAACATACAGCGTAGATGTACAAGAAAAAATTACTCAGAAATAAATTATCAGCATTTATTAAATATACAATATAAATAATGCTCCAAAAATAAAATAAAACAATGTTGTTTTTGTGCAAAACAAAAAGCTCACAATTGTGCAGTCAAAATGTAAACTAAAAAAAACGCTGAGCATAATAACAAAGACAGATTTCGCAGCTGCTCTGTTCCCAAGTTCTACTGCGTGACTGACAGCCTGGAGTTTGAAATCCTCTTTGTAACCATGTCTCTTAACAGTTGCCATTTGTAGTCCTTATACACACACAGTACGGTAATATTATGTTGAAGCAGAGTACGTATCACTCCGCGAGGCTCCTCGGTAGCCATAATGCTCCAACAATCCATCAAGCCGTGCAGCTTCATAGCTTACCAAAGTCGTACCAAAACATTTTTTGAAAGGTTTCTGAGTGCTGTGTGCCACATAAAATTGGTTTGCGGTCAGTAAGCACAACCAGAATTCATAAGGCACACTGTCGATTTTTGAGAAAATGAAAGGATTTTAGGCATCAACACATTAGCCCGGTTAGCTCGTTAACGTGTTGACGCCATCCAGCCCCACACACGGGGTGATCCGTGGTAACTCATTAACAGAGATTTGCCCCGTTAAGGCAGTTATGGCATTAATGCCACGCTGACAGCACTAAAATAGTAATCTCCAAATGTTTTCTTTTTACCGACCAGCTCCTCTTTGATAGCTGCCGTGTCCATCTTGTCGTTGCCTGCAGGTGAAGCGATGGCGGAGGCGGAGTTGTGTTCAGTGAAGGAGAGAGGCGAGGCAGAGTGGACGAAAGAGAGGCAAACTTGCGGCTCCACAAGTATAGTTATAACGTAACATAGACTATATCGATATAAACAATATTGTCACATCTCATATCTCATATAAAATATATCCATATATTTAAAAACTCGATATATCGCACAGTCCTAGCACATATCACCCTGTTCTTGAACAGCCTCATAGATGTATCTTGCCACAAAGCTTTTCTTGCATTTAGAAGTGCCCACCTTTAGCCAAAGAACCTTCCTGGAAAATCTGAAAAGACAGAAACAGAAAAGTGGCCGCTCACACATATGATTGAATCATGTTTTCAATTCAATTCAATAAAACTTTATTGATCCTGAAGGTTGACCCCGGAGGAAATTGGGTTAAGGCTGCCGACCTTTGCCAGCGCCATCTTACCCTTCCAACCATGCATATATTAGACAAACATCACATGGTGAAGACAGGTCAGAGAGGTATACAATGGAAAATGCACAACATGAGGAAAGATGAGGAAAAGAAAGACCTTCCCCCAGACTGAGTTTCAACAGGGAGATCAGTTTGAGAACAGAAAAAAATACCTCAGCACATAGCACATGAATCATCACATCTCACAACATAGAAGATGTAAGCTTCGAATGCGTTTGGAGGGGGGTGTGTGAGTGCAGGTCTGTGTCAGGGTACATGTGTATGTGTGCGTGTTCCATGTTCAACCGGTTAAGCAAAAGTCAACAATCTTCAATCAACGCAGATGGCCTTGAAGGAGGGACAAAGAGTTCTGACAACAATCCTGTTATTATTGAGAATTTTGTTGTTCAAGTCAGCTTCGACCTTGGCAGGCCTTCAGCTGGTGCTAGTGGGATAGCCGCATGAGTGAAGATGGTGAATGTTTGGGTTTAGTGCGAACAACTACATCTAATTTTACAGTTGGTCTAATGTCCATCACTGGTCACCAATTCTCTCAATTCCCATTGTTCTTCTCCAAGATGTTATCCATATTGCAGAGCCATGAGCTTCTCCAAGATCTTATCCATATTGCATTCAAAACACAGTCTGAGTACTCACAGCCCTGCCAATCGTCTATCATGTCGGCAACCCTGATGGGATTTTGAACAGCTGTAGCCGCTCCTTGTACTTCGATAAGCCAGGTCCGAGCCAGCTCCAATCAGCCAGAACTCTGTTATTATGGTTCTGAATTGGTAGATGCTCTCCCTGAAGTTAACTGCTAGTCTGAACCTGAACTTTAAGACTAGCAGGAAGTAGTAGTAAAAAAATACACTTAATTGATATGGAAGAGGCGAATAGTAGTTACTAAATAAGTTGCACCTTTTTCATTTATTTTTAATGCTCCTTTAAATATAGGTATTTTTGGAAGAGCCATAGAAACCAGCCAAAATTGGATACTCCTTTCATCATCGTCAGATGACATATTGCACCAAAGTCTAAAAACAACCAGTGATGGGAATAACAGCGTTACAAGTAATGGCGTTACTTTTTTCAGTAATGAGTAATCTGACTAACTACTATTTCTATCGTTACAACGCCGTTACAGTTACTAACAAGAAAATGCGGTCCGTTACTATTTTTCAACAAACAGTAAGTTGAAGCTGTGTTCAACTTAGTGCATCTTATATTAGTTGCACGGAAGTAGCTGACTACATAAGTAATCTGGACGCTACAGCTTTAAGCAGCTGCGTGCAGCTGATTGTTCTGTAAATAGTTTGAAATGGTTATTTAAAAAATCAAGGTAAAAGGTAAATGGATGCAAATAACTTTGTTGTTTGCAAAACTAGTGCATGGGATTTTAAAATTGACCATTCATATTTACATTTAAAGTTATGAAATATGATTCATTAAACATGTTTGTGGTTGTTACAGTAAAAAATATATAACTTTTTCTACTCTGATTTTATGTTTTTTGTCTGATTTTAGATCAATTGTGTTAATGCAGTATGTCAAAATGAAAACATAACTATAAATTCAGACACGTGAGGTTGTGCTGAAAAGAATGATACCAAACAAGGCCAAATCGTTTTTAAAGGTAAAATGTCGAGGGAAAATCGAAAGTAGTTAAAAATGGCCAATTATACCTTGAACCCCAGAGGGTTAAACGTAAACGTATTAAAAGTAATGCAATAGTTACTTTTCAAGTAATTAATTACTTTTAGAATATTGTAACTAAGTTACTACCTCAGTTACTTTAATTAACTGAGTTAGTAACTTTAATTTAAGTAACTAGTAACTATAATTAATTACTTTGTCAAAGTAACTTGCCCAACACTGAAAACAACAACATATCGGGATCACAAAATATCTCGACAGTAACAACAGGAAAAAGAAAAATATGGAAAAAGAGCGACAGAAAGGATGAAGGCTCCTTGTAAGCTTTCAGCTTGTCCATTTGCTGAAATATATACAAACCAATTACTAACCAGTTTAAATTAAAATCACATATCACTACCACTGTCGCTAGCTAGAACAAATTAGCCAGACAAAAAATATGCTGATTTAGTGATTTACTGATTTTTTGCTTTTCTGATATGCATTATGTAACTTTCACAACCTAACCACAACTTAATATAACACAACTGTGGCAAAAGTATGGACAAAAGGGAGAAGAAGTTCAACTTACCTTGTGTCATTATGAGCCTGAAGTATAGTAGCATTCTGCTGAGGTCAATGACCTTATGTCCTTCCACTGTCATAGGATGATGACATATTGGAAAATAGGGCTGTTCGATATAACGATATATATCGGATGACGATATAAAAACGTCTATCGTTTCATTTTACGCTATCGTTTGTTTCGTGGTGTCGCAAAATAAACTGTTTACGGCAATATTTTTTTTCATCGTTTTGATGGTCACTGCAGTGGTTATATTAATTTCTTAAAGTTCTCTCTTTCTCTTATATTTAATATGACCACACTGCGGACGGACAAGCACCTGTTTTTATGCGTTGTGGTTAGCAACAATGACGGTACCACTTTCGCGTGTCCGCTTGTTTATGTTCCACATAAACCTTTCACAATAAAGCTCAAGATCCTGTTGAGACTTTTCAAAATAAACTGAATCACGTGAAAGAGCAGATTATTTACGGATGAGAAGTAAAAAAGAGACGCCCGGTGCTAAAAAATAAACCTTAGACTCAAACGTTAGAACAGGCTTTTCCCCGCAGCACGCCGTGTAATAAATACTCACAAAGAAAACGGCGGCCGTTACAACTTATGTCTAAAAATGTATAGTTTCATGCATCTGTTAAAACACTCAACTCCAGCTACATGACGCGCAGCAGGAAACACTTCCCGCAAGTCGAGCTGCCCGAGATTCACAGAATTTACAGAAAATGTTAAATTTTTGTGATTTATATTGTTATCGGGATAGATGTTTAAATCTAATAAAATTAAACCTACACCATCCTCCCTATTCTGGTATTCTAAACAGTAATTAGCTGAAACCCAAAGACTTGGTTGAGTTAACCTCCTGAGCTATCTACAACACATGATGGAAACCTGAAATTAAGACAGAGAAGACTAGAGGTGAGACATGATCATTAATGGATATTAAAAATAATAAATGACAGATTTAGTGATATTTTCATAAACTATTCATTTACCACATCAATAAACAGCATGGCAGGGCAAAATATTTTTTCTAACATGGCAACCTGTGAAAGGAGACACAAAGACAGGTGAGAAAGAATAAAACTTAATTGACTTTTTGTCAGTTGGCAACTCTAATAATTAATAAAATAAAGTTCACCATCAGTCACATCATAGCACCCACCCAGCTGTATAGAAACTCCGTCATGCTAGCTAGTACGTAGTACGAGTTATTGTAACTAACTGTAAAAAGTCAGCACAACGAAAATAAACTCCACCTAAACTTGGTTTATATCGGACCCAGATAGACTGCAGGTCATAACTTCTTACCTGAAGTTCAGTTCACCTCAAACTCGGACCAGTGTTCTGACAAAACGTCCTACCGTAAGTAGTTTATGCACATTTCTGCTGTTACAGAGTAATTCCAGCACAAATGTAAGTAGGTATGACGGTTTGAGTATGTAGAGTAGAGTATGCTTGTAGCTCACATTCATGAAGCCAGGACGGTTTGCCACTTCATTTTACCCGTTAAAGTATGCTTGTAGGTAACATTCAGAAAGGTAGCATGGTTTGGCACGTAATTTTACCCGTCAGAGTATGTTTCTAGCTTATATTCACAAAGGTAGGACGGTTCGCCACAGACTTTCGTGTTGTGTGCATGCGTAGAAACAATGGGTAGGATGGTTTGTCAGGTAGGATAGATTCCCAGAACACCGGCGGCCGCCTCAGGTTTCTCCTCCTCCTCCTCCCCTTTCCCTCGTCCACCTGCTGGCCTCCACCACTTGCTAATTGTACTAAGTCTGTGAAAGCTACGCCATAGCCACCACCAATCAATTGAGTTATTTTTACACATCTGCCAGCATCTGTCCAATCCGCCACCTTTCACTGTTTACACCGTTACGGGAAAAACAGACAACTACAAAAAAACATCGGCCCATAACAACAAAAAATTGCCATCGGCCCACCGGGCAAATGCCCGGTATGCCCGATGGCCAGTCCAGCTATGGTGTCAGTAACAGTCAGAGAGGAGGGACTAATTGAACGCAGCACATAAGATTTTCTATTAAAAGTAGAAAAACACAGAGAATACATTTAGTCTGCATTAAATCTGTTGATTTAAGAATTAATGGATCTTTGTATCAAACTGGCAAGACCCCAGATACTATAATACCCAGCTTGATGAAAGCTTCATTATAATGAGTTGTGTCTTCAGTAACCTTTGATTTGACATGAATTCTCCTGTCAGTGAGCAGCATCTCTAACAGGGCTTCTTCTTTTAAAGCTCACACACAGCTTCATTCATTCGATTCAGCTCAGGCTGAAAATACTGCAGCTGTTTCAAACACAGCAGAGTGATCAGTGCTGCCTTAGTGGATCTTTACTGGCTCACAGTCACCTTCACAGCTCATCTCATAGACTGGACTTCAGGTGTTCAGTCAGAGTCAGGAAGTCTTTATTCATGTGCTTGATTCAGTTTCTCAGACTCTTCATGTTGATGCTTTGATTCTCTGTGTTTACTCTCACTGAAAGCTTCACATGGATTCATGTCACCTTTAAATTAAAGCAGGTGAATTTAGAAGCAGGACAGCCTCAGTTAATGAGCACAGACTGCATTTATACTCAGATACATGTCAGGAGGAACAAACTGCAGGACCAGGTTTAATTCCATGCAGTGACACTCCTGGAAGAAAATATTTGACCACAGAAATCAAAGAATGATATGCTGTGTTTGTGGAGCAGAGCTGTGAATATTAGGAGTCAATATTACTATAAACAGAATAAATCCTAAACTTCAAACTGTGACAAAAATAAAAAAGTTAGTTTAGTGAATATTTAAAATATCTTCCCAGAACCTGATAAAGGTAATATTTTTTGCTATGAGACAAACTCCTGAACATCTGAAAACAGTCAGTGATGGTGAAGGATCACATTTGTGTAACAGTCACAGAAAAAGAGGAAAATCCAAAGTCCACTCTTTAATCTGGGCGGAGTCACAGAAAGAAAAGTCAACAACTCCATACATGGAATAATAACTGCTGCTTGGCAACACATTCCTTTGACTGTGACCACAGGAATGAGCTGTTCTGCTGGAACTCCTTTCTGTACTGCAGGCTGATTCATGGAAACAGATTTCCTCTCTGTAAACAGTGAAACAAGAGCTTGTTCATGTGATTGTAATAAACACTCCTACACAGTGCTGTGCAGACATGTTAAAGTTAAAAACAGGCGCATAGAACCAGGCTGAATAACATCAACCCACACTCATAAAGAATAAAGAATCTAATATGAATCCCATCATACTATATCTATCATGGTCCCCCATTTTGACGCAGTGTTTTGAACTTTCATGCAATTTTAATAATTCTCTATTATTTTTGAGTTCACTTGTATTCTATGGTTCCTAGGTTATTCTGTCCAGTATGGTTTATTATATTTTCCCTTGTGTCTTTGCCCTCTGTATTTATTTAGTTGTGTGAGTCCTTGTGCCTTGTTTCCTCTCCTTGTGTTTTATTCCATCATGTTTCCCCAGCCTGTCATGTCTGTGCTCTACCTCATGTTCCCTCACTCGCTCTTGTCTTCCTGTCCTCCACTCCTGCATCTGCAGCCAGGTGGAGTAGGTACCAAAACAGTAGCTGGTACCAGGAACTAGCACCTAATGGAAAACCATAAGAACCAAGTGGAGCTGTGATGAGCCGAGCCGAGTAAGTACTAATGGAAAAGGCGTAACAGAGACTGTGAAGATTTAAGGTGATAGGAAATATAAATAACTAAAACTTGAATCTTTACTGAAGCTCAGTATTCGACAGAGTTCAAGTTCACTGCTGTAATAACTAATAACGATTAATGTAATAATAACTTTAATATTGGCCATATTATATTTACATTACCAAAGTGAGATGATTTTGGTCTCATGAACAACATAAGCTAATTGTTATTTACTAACTACTCTGAAAATGACTGTTCAGTACATAAATGAAGCCCAACAATCATGTTTTTAGAGTCATGTGAAAATACATATAATTGCAATGTTGACTTTGTGACAGTTTTATTTGTCATATGCTAACTTGCATAAAACTGAAACTGAAACTGATTGTAGTGGAAACACTTTAAAGTATTTGCATAGATGATAGCTGAGTTTGCATTTGCTTCATTTCATGTAAAGCTTGTATATAGATGTGGTGCTTTGAAAGATTTTGGACATGAACACTTTATCTAAGTTCTAAAAATGATTCATTAAATACATTTGCTGTTTTTAAAAGTCAAACTTTTCTACTGTCAGCTGGGATGATTTCAGTGAGCCTCCAAACATGACTGCTGCTTCGTTTTCCACCTGTGTTTACGTCCAAAGCTTGACACATCTGTACACATCTGTATGTTTCAGCTTTGTCCTTCAGGCACAACATGGATCATCTTAACTTCCTGCTTCTATCATGGTTAAAGCTCATGAATCCTCTGGACATGAAACACTGATGTTGTCATTGGAGCTGGGTGAAGTTTGATGGCTTTATTATCCACACTGTGACATATGGCAGCTGTCAGAGCAGAACACAGGAAGTCAGCGGCTGTGTTTGAATTCAGCCTCTGCTTCCTCTGAAGGTTGATGACATAACAGTGAGGCCACAAAGGCCGTCCAGAATCCCAGGCTCCCACAAACGTGTCCTCCTTCTCCCTGGATTTGAAGGACAGGTGGGCCCACCCTATTCCAAGATTCATTGCAGCGTGGTGGAGGAACATATATTTGGGTCCAGGGATGGAGCAGCGCTCTCTCTCTGAATCTTTTATGCTGTTTTCTGTTTGAGTCTGGCTTCAGTTTAGCCTAATTTAGCAGCTCTGACATCAGCGATTGTAGGGGAGGAACAGCCACACCCACAGGTGAGTTTCCCACCCAGAAACAGAGCGTGAATATCAGGTTTGGATGGATTCCGACACACGGACATCAATCGGCAAGCTGTTCCAGAGTTTTGGTGCGGCAAAAGCACGACCCCCCCGGTCTTCCGTTGAGACATTGGTTACATTAACAGCCCCTCGTTAGAGGATCTGAGTGCTCTTGTGGGGATGTATAGGTCAAGGAGGTCGATTAAGTAACTGGGTGCCAGGTTGTTTAAAATTTTAAAAGTGTATAAGAGGATTTTAAAAACGAAACAGCATTTGACGGGAAGCCAATGAAGGTTGGCGAGGGTGGGTGTGATATGGTCATGTCTTCTGGTGCCGCTTAAAAGGCGTGCTGCAGCATTCTGGACTAGTTGCAGGCTTTGGATGAGGGAAAGTTGGAGGCCTAAATAAAGAGAATTACAGTAGTCCAATCTCAAAGTTACAAGAGCATGAATGAGCTTTTCAAGGTCATTATGTCGTAAGTATGGCATTGCCTTAGAAATTTGGCACAGTTGGTAGAAGCTGGTTTTCACCACTGCAGCCACTTGCTTGTCTAATTTGAGGGAACTATCCAGCACTACTCCAAGGTTTCTGACAGTAAACGATAGATGACTGGCATAGGATCCCAAGGTATCCGATAGCTGTTTCAAGGGCATGTGACTGTCAAAGATGATAATTTCTGTTTTGTTTTCATTAAGGGTGAGGGAGTTGTGCAGTAGCCAGTCTCTAACATCACACAGGCAGTTGAACAAAGGGAATAGCGGGGACTGGAGATCCAAATCTAGAGGAAAATAGATTTGGATATCATCCGCATAACAATGGAAAGAAATATTGTGATTTCTGAAAATTTGTCCCAGGGGTAGCAGATACAAGGAGAACAGCGTAGGACTTAACACATACCCCTGGGGCACACCACAGCGGAGGGGTGCAGAGGAGGAAGAATGATTTCCCATAGAGACAGAGAAAGACTTCTGATTTGAACCATGAAAGTACTTTGCCTTTAAGACCAACTACATGTTCAAGCCTTGAAAGGAGGATGTCGTGATCAACCGTATCGAAGGCAGAGGACAAGTCTAAAAGAACTAAAACCACAGGGCACCCTGCATCAAAAGTTACAAGGAGGTCATTAAAAACTCTCACTAGGGCTGTCTCGGTACTGTGGTGAGGTTTAAAACCAGACTGGAATTTTTCATTGATTCCATTTGCCTCTAAGAAGGATTGCAATTGTTTAAGAACTATTTTCTCTGAGATTTTAGCCATAAAAGGAAGTTTGAGAGGACATTAGGGTCTAGATTACTTTTCTTGATAACAGGTTGAATGACTGCATGTTTGAACACTGCAGGGACGCAGCCTGATAAGAGTGATGAATTAGAATAGAAGTGAGATGCAGGGTCCTATAGTGTTCAGGGCATTTTTGATAATGCGAGAGGGAAGCACATCGTGACGAGAGTTAGAGCTTTTCGATTGGCCTATTATTTCCTTAAGGGTCAGAAAAGATATAGGTTCAACCTGTTCTAAGACCGTTGAGGGTTCAGATGTTAAAGATTTGTCAACAATGGGTAAATATGAGGATCTTAGTGCTGTGATTTTATCTAAAAAATAGTTAAGGAACTTTTCACATAGGGCTTGAGAGGTCTCAGTCTGAATGATAGAGAGTGGACTTATCAACGAGTTAAAAATGCTAAATAGAACCTGTGGCTTATGACTATTAGTCGCAATGATCGCCGATAGAAAACAGGCTTTTGTTGTTTTGACAGCCTTCTGATCTTTCTTAAGGAGATCTGAAGTTTGTCTTTCTTCCATCTCCTCTCAGCTTGGCGACATTCACGTCTGAGAGTTTGGGTGCAGTCATTCAGCCATGGTTGAGGGGACGGTTTAAGGCGTTTAGTCTTTAACCCTGGAGAACCCATGGGGTCAAATTTGATAAACGGTAAGCAGAATTGATATTGTCCTTGCAACATTGGAATTTCATAAATGCAGGAATGGCTTGGCGCGCAAAAGAATAACGTCACAACAATGTGATTGGTCACTTGCAATGTTGAACCTGGAATAACATTTTCATGATGATCTGGGAACAACACCAACACGACGATATCAGATCATCCGTCTATGATAGAAGTACAAGTGGCGATAAAAGAGTTAACAAGTTCGTTAACTGGTGTAGCTGTATTACAGTTAGCATCGTAGAAGGCAGAGTTAGTCAGGGCCATAGAGAACTGGGCAATAGTCTCCGAATTGATCATACATAATATTTATATATATTTAATGGTGATGGTAAATTTAAATCGAGTTTTAATGAGTCACTCACCAAAGTGAATCGGGTTTTTTGAGTCATTTGATTCACTGAGTCAGTTGACTAGAGAGTGCAAAAAATGTACATTTTCACTCAAACTTAATTTGTTTCTCTTTTCGTGTAAATCCTACTGCTAAGATGAATGATTCTAAAAAAAAAAAACTATTCTATAGAGCAAAAAAGAGCAAAAACATTTCTAAAATTAAGCAATTTCCTATCAAAATTGCTTAATAAACATTTCTTTTGTTTATTTTTATTTTATTAGTATTTTCCTTAAATGTGTCAAATATATATTTTCTCATCTAAATGTCCACTGAGCTGTGAGCCAGGGGGCGGTAATGCGCCTTAACATTGGTTGCCAACCAAGAAGAAGAAGAAGCTGTGAGCCAGGAGGGAGGGGGTGAGTGAGTGAGTGAGTGAGTGATTCGTTCGTTCTATTATTCAGCACAGGAGGGAGGGGGTGAGCGAGTCCTGAGTGATTCGCTTACGCTTACGATTCAGCACAGGAGGGAGGGGGTTAGTGAGTCCTGAGTGATTCGCTTATGCTTACGATTCAGCACAGGAGGGAGGGGGTGAGTGAGTGAGTGAGTGATTCGTTCGCTCTATTATTCAGCACAGGAAGGGAGGGGGTGAGTAGCTCAAATGTGCTGTTAGCATGTTAGCAGAGCGATGCTACTGTGAACCGAGGAGCTATTGTCTTGATGTGAGCTTCTACTCAGGGTTTTTTCTTCCAGTTCAGAGCAGAAATTTTTTTGTTAAGATACTGGATGTTGTGTTTTTCTCCACAATTTTAATTATAAGCTAGATATATTGCTGCTAACAGCAACAGGGATGAGTCAGTGAGTCAGTTGGGCTTGTGAATAATGATTCATGAGTCAGTAAAGTGAGTCTCGAGTATTGAACGATTCGTTCATGAATCGCACATCACTAATATTTAACCATGTGCTTTAAAGGATTCGATATCAATATATATGCAGATTAGTATGAGCATTTTTTCATATTTATTTAGAGTTCAGCACTAGGGATATGTATAACTTACATCTGTGTACATGACGAGTTATGAAAATTCAAAGTCAGACTTTCAAAGGACGTCAGAATTGGTGTCTCTATCTGTGACTTTCCCAGAGGAACCTACCTGAGGATTATTAAAGATCTGTCTATCTAGAAAGACTTGCATTGATTCACAGTGTACAATTCTTTCTAATCTATTAACATCTTCCTCAAAATCCTGTTTTCTGCTGCATCAGAAGGGCTCAAACCTCCTGCTGTTTCTACTGGACCATAAATTCTACTTTATGATTATCTTCAAAGATAAAAACGTGAATTTATTTGTGAACTCTGTGAAATGCAAACGATGTTTAGTGTGAAACAATCCTATGTCAGCACATCATTGCCACGCATACAAATGGGTGCGTTCCATTCCTGTTTAGACCTGCTCACTGTCAATGGGCTTCATTCCATTTCAGACTGCCGGTGGTTGGCTGTGATCTAAACTCAATATGGCTGCCTGTGTTAGAAGAGCCTCTGATTTTAAACTATGGATTTGCACATTTAATAGTTTATTTTAATAGCATTTAATAGCTGGAGCCACCAGCCCAGTATATGTAGCCCACAGTAGATGGAGTTATCAAGCTGGACTGACAAACGTTTCTCATGACTCATGTAATCCCTACATGTGGACCTTTCACACATGGATCCAAGTTCAGATTCAACTCTGCATTACATTTGACTTCAGCTGTTACACACTTTCATTTTCTAGCTGTGTCACTTCTTGCTTTTTGGATCAGATAGTTTATCCATGTCCACAAATGTTTGGCTGCATTTTTTTTATCATCTATATTTTCCAGTCTTCATACAGCCGATATTTCATGTGAACTCCAATCTGCCACCTGCCAACACATTTTCAGTGTTAATTCAGTGTTGAAAATGTGGGACAAAACAGCAGCACATGTTCTCTAAATGCTTGCAGTCATTTTGAAATGAAGCTGATACTACACGAGACATTTTCCACATTTATTGTCTTTGAACAGAGAATAATAAAGCCATCAAAAAATATACAAGCTTGTGCAAATACAAACTTCTGCAGTGCATTTGATGGCCTGCAAAGGAGAATAAGTTGGGGTTTTCAGGCCTAACACTAACCTCTTTGTTCTCAATACTACAAAACCTTAAAAGGCAGATATGCACGTTTGCATGAATCACTAACACAGTTGTATTTGTTTCTAGTATAGTTATAAATAAGGTGATCAAATATCTGCTCACTGATTAGATCCAGTATCTATTAAAGATGAACTAGATGTCACAGCACAGTTGTTAATCCGTCATATCAAGCTAAACAGTGTTGCTGGTGTAAATATACTCCAATAAAGTCAGATAGGCTGAGGGCTTCTGTTGCCAGGTAACACTTGATGTCGCACTGTCACAAATTTTAAATTACATTATACATCTTAAGTGATTTAAATTACTATTTTAACATGATTCATTTTTTCCATCTTAACAGTTCATTTCTCAAATCAAACAAGATATTTGATCAGTCTGTGAGGTGTTATCTAATGATTTCCATCATTAATACACATTAAGCACAAGTATTTATGAAGCTGATAAGATGGTTCAAGATACTGAGCTTTTGAAAATGGTCTTAAATCATCTCCTGCTGAGTTGCTTGGATTTCACCTGTAAACAATGTTCCCTCTAAGCTGCGCACGTGCGCAATTGCTCACTGCTAGAACGGTCTCTGCGCACAGAAAATCTGCGTTGTGCACAGAAAAAAAATCGAACCTGAATTGAAATTAAAATTAAACCATAACAATTCTGTTTTGCAGTGTTAGTCAGTAGCTGTGTCCCAAAACGTTGGCTGCATCCTCCGGAGGCCGCATTTGAAGGCCAATTACTTCACAGCGACGCGACGAAGGTTGTCCCTATTCGTCAACTCCTTCAAATGCGGCCAACAAATGCGTTCTTCATTTCCCCGAATTTGAAGGATTGGTCGGGTGTGTCCTTTGTGGCCCACCATATCCCAGAATTCATAGCCAAACTCCAGTTTTCAGCAATAGCGGCAGTTAAGGAGGTGGTAGAAACGGTGGTCGAGGACAACTATATTTTTTTAAATGTAAGTTGTATTTGAAGTAGTGATACAAATGTTAAGATGTTTCTTAAAGTAGTTAACAAGGCAGTTCAATGGAAGTCATTTTTTATAGTCGTTAAACTTACGATCGATCACGTAGATGTACAGTCCCGCTCATTTTTAACATTGAAAGGTTAATATTACTCTGTCTGTGTCACAAAATAAACTTTTAACATATTTTCATGTGAGAATGTAGCTATGTAAACCTCAAATATACTCAGTTTATCAAGACATCACATATTTGCAAAAATGCTCCGACGTTTTCAGAGACGTCTCTTACCCACCTGCTCGGCGAGAACACTGGCTAGTTGTCAGTTTTCCGACCCCGCGCTATCTTTCGCTGCTCAGGTTAAACATGATATTCAAGTCACTTAGATAACTTATAAATCTTAATGTTTGGCTTTTTTCACTGTTTTATTTGTACCTCGGTAAATCAGTTTGGCTGAGATTAAAGTTATAGTAGTTTTCACACAGCTGAATAAAAGTCAAACAGAAAACCCATTAAACAGAAGTGTGAGATGGTTGATTGTACTCCAATGGCCTGTTATGTTTTACGGAGCAAAGAGCAGACGGCCGAGTTCATTGAACTCCGGAGCACCTGTTTACTGGTGCCACTGTGGGTTGGAGGTACAGCAACAATATGCCGTTTTTAATCTGTTAGGCATAAGGGAGAGAGCTTATTCTTTCTTTTAGTCCAAACTTTGTACATTTTGCTATGGATGCTGTTCAGGAATTAAGAAGATTGATATGCTCTATTATTTTCTGTCTGTTTGGGCCATTCTTGAGAAGATGGGCATAGAAGGGTAAAGTCACCTCTTTGCAGGCAAAAAAATAAATGGGACGATCTAAGAAAGAAATACAAAGTATGTACAGCTGTATTCAAATATGGGTTTTTAGCAAGTTATAAACTTATTCATGTAAACCTGTACTGTTGCTTTTTTTGTCAACTGCCACTTTTTATTTCCTCTGCCTTTAGGATTTCAAGTATACAGGGTCAGGCGATCGAGTGAGCGGGAAGCCCACTGCTGCTACATGGCCACGGTTTGCCCTCATGGATGAGGTGTTAGGACAGAGGCCTTCTACCAGGCCTCCAGTGCTAATTGCTTCCATCCATGAGGACACTTCAGGGCCCAGCAGTGGGCAACGAAGTGTTGGATGAGGAAGAGTAGGAAGATGAGGGCCAGGTGGAGCAAAGAGGGGCAAAAAGAAAGGACAGGGATGAGTTGTTGGATTTAATCAGAGAGGACATGAGATTGCAGAGGGGAATGGAGGAAAGAACAGCACAGGAGGCAAAAGATGGGATGGACAGACTGTTTGGTTTGCTTGAGAAACTTGTTGAAAACAAAAAGTAAATTGCTTGGAAATAAAAATGTAAATGCTTTACCTTTATTTGCATTGTTTTTCTTTTTTTTTAAGAAACTATGTACAACATAAATTTTATCAACACAATTAATTAAAATGTCACAAAAAAGTAACAATAGAAAAAACAACAAAAAACATGAATTCCTAAGAATTATTATTACAGTCCAGGATTAACCTGAGTGTCCCAGTAAGCACAGGTACTTTTAACCAGGCCTGATCTTTGGCTGAGCAGGAAGTCTCAGGCAGTAATGCTGAATGTGATGGACCAGCACCAGAGAGATGGAGGAGGTGCCACAAGCAAGACCTTGGTTTGTATTTCCAGCTGACGGCTGACGGCTGCCATGTCACTAAGATGTATTCAGAAAGATGCAAACAATCCTGTTAATAAAGATCTAACAAGTAATATCTAAAAAATGCACTACTAACAGAATACTTGCCTCTTTAAAAATATTCATGGTCCTGGGGTAGCTCCTCCAGGGCAGACACCTCAGCAGATAGCTGAGAGTTACAGGACTCTCTCCCAGACCACAGACTCATAATACAAGTCAGAGCCTTATAGAAAAAAAGAAAGTTGTGTTTTCAAAATTGGAGTTCAAGTTATTTTTACTTCCAGTAGTGTTAACATACTACACAGGTCACAAACAAGTTTTTTTGTAATTTTCATTGTAAGTGGGATAAAGCAGTTAAATTAAAAGTAGTCTAACATAAATGTAAATGTTGTAATTTGATTATTTTAATAAACCATGTAACTAGGATGGATTCAATGCTGGCGTGACCACAGTGCACACGTCTGCTGTTGTTCACAGTGGTCGAAGGGACCGCTCAGGGAGTTTGTGTGTTTGCTCAGACACACAAAAAATTAGAGGGAACATTGGTGGTGACAGGAAGTTTTAAAACAGAAAGTGACACCACTCAGAATAAACTGTTCAAACAAGTCAAAGACATTTCTACATCAGGGAATAAAGATGAGTTTACACATACTGACAGCTCTGCAGTGACAGGTTCAACACAAAAAACATGAGTCAGGTATGAAGCTGACCTTTGGTAAATGAACCTTTGACCTCAAACGCAGAAACAAATGGTGCTGATGACATCACTGCCCTGTCACTGTACACTATGATCATAAATGTGCATTCATCACATTAATATCGCCTCTCATCTGCTCTTGTAGAACTGCTTCATCCTTTTATTTCAGCTGGTGGCTCAAAAAATATATAAACAAAATTCAAAGAGCTTGTAATAGCTATTGTTTTTAACAAACTGCTTCAAGGCTAAATCAGCTGGTCTGATGCTTGTGGACATTAAAAGCTTACAATAAACAACATTTTTTATAGGTCACAGGAGGTCAAAAGTCAGAGCTCCTGTGGGTCTGAGGGCGGCCTCAAGCTGGAGAAGGATGAAGGAGTCTGACCTGAGCCAGTGTTTGACATGAACACATCAGCACTGCTATCAGTGAGCCTCACAACAGCCGTTAGCATCATTTCAGCGTTTCAGTCATTTAAAAACACTTCCTGTCACTGTGGTGGTTACAGTGACATCATGCACTTTGTGTTTTGACCTCCAGAGGGCGACAAATCAGCACAGACAGAGAGCTCCACTCAAACTTTGCTGCCATCAGTAATAATTCTTCAAATATAATCATCAGTGTTTGAGCAGTTATGATATCAGGGACAATCTAGACGTGTGACAATACTGAACATGTCACATGACACACCTTAAACATTTGATCCACTCTCAGTCTGCACTTTCATTCATGACTTCAACATGTTGAAATGAGCTTTGAAGAAACATCAGTTTAGTGCAGAAATATTCAAACTAAGAAGAGCAACAAAGTGATGACACATGTTTGTGTTTCAAACAGGAAAACCAGCAGAAATAAAATCTCCTTTGGAAAACCTGCCTGAGATTTGGGAGTTTCCGAGGTGCACCTGAATGTAGCACAGACAGTTTCTAACGATTCGGATTGTGGAGAGGGCCTCACACAACTTTATGGGTGTTTTCTTCCTGCTCAAACTTGACTTTTTCTGTCCTGAACTTCCCGTTTCTCCTAACTGATGCTGATAACTCTGTGTGAAGCGCCACGTGAAGGTAAGTGAAGCAAGCTGTAATGTTTTCCTGGCATCAGCTGTGTGCAGCTTAGTTCCAGCACATAGTTCACGGTAACGGACTCGCACCTGGACCAACGAGGCCCAGTGTTAAACGCTCTTCCCCCTTTTATTGTTTGTGCGAATGAGTGTGATAATGTAACCGGTGTATCCCTGCGTTGTGTTTGACAATGAAAGGTAAAAAGAAAGAAAGACCTACAAGTAATTAACTCATCTGCTCCAGCTCCTCTCCCACAGGGGAATTTGTAGAAAAGGGGTGCACGTATCTTTTTACATTAAACATCAAATACAAACTTACATGGAACATATTTGAGACAAGATAAGAGAAAAACCACACAAAATTCGACATTCCTACCAAAGAAAGGTAAAAAGAAAGGAAAGACTCCAAGTCATTAACTTGCTTGCTCCAGCTCCTACAACCAAATGCAAACAATAGGAAGAGTGTTAGCTCAACCCATCACAACTTCTAAACTAGCTAGAATTATTTATTCATGCAAGCAGTGAGAGTGCCTATAACACATATGCAGCACATGTGTACTACACATTTACAGCATCTAGCAAAATCTGGCATAATAATTGTACTGAAAAGACAACCAGTAACATCAGGGTGGCTAAATACAAATAATATGTGTCTTGTACAGTGTTGGAAAAGAAATGATACCATCCTCTCCCATGGGGGAATTGTAGAAAAGCGGAGAGGCCAAAGGGGTTTTATTGATGCTGCTCACAGACAAACATGAGCCTTTGGTCAGTTTTGCTACCATTGTTTTCCTGATGTGATGAATGTGCAGCTGGAAACATTTGGAGTTGTTGAGGATGGGTTGACACCAGAGATGGTGAAATCTGATTAATCGGATTACAGTAACACGTTACAAGTAATGTGTTACTGTAATCTGATTACTTTTTTCAAGTAACGAGTAAAGTAAGGGATTACCATTGCAAAAACGGTAATTAGATTACTGTTACTTTCCCGTAGGAACGCTGCGTTACTGCGTTACTGCGTTACTAAAACCGTGATTTTTTTGCGAGAATGTCTCATGACAATGACGTAAGCGAGTGCGACGTTCATGACAACAGCTGTGTGCAGATCAACAACGGATAATATATCGAGTGCAGGAGAGAGTATGAGCGTGCAGCGTTTAAAGCGTGGAAGTACTGACCTTACTTTGAGTTTGATTCCATAAAAAGTGACAAAAACATTAGCGTCCGTTGTGCGTGGGAAGAAAACTTCTTTTTACAGCGAAAAACCCCCTAAACATCCAAGCAAGCACCGAGTAGCTACGACGTAATGGGAAATTCACAGAGAAACTCGCGGATTCTTCAACTGACCGCCGCGGCACACCTGCACCAGGGCAAACCTCCGCCTAACCCACTCCTGCTTTACAGGTGAAAATAGAGCAACAGGACCGCTAGTCTTTGATTTTATTTATTTTCTGCTATGTTTCACTTGCATCTATTTGAAAGACTGAGTGTAAACACAAAAAAAAATTTATTTTATGTGCTGGAATGTGCAGAAAATAGGTTTAAATGTTAAACTAATTTCTTCCAGTCAGAGAATGGCGCATATAATTACATTTTTGGTTGATGCATAAAGTTAGAAGATTAAAACTAATAAAACAAGTTTTAAAAAGAGACTTTTCCATTTGATTACATTTTGTATGATGGATTATGCAGAAAAAGTAGAATTGGGCTTTACATCAAATCAAAATTATTTATTTTTAGCACATAAAAAATGGGCAGGAAGATGACCGTTGACCAGAACAGGAAGAAGAGAACAGCTTGAGGTTTCTCTGTTTTATACTTCCCCCACAACCTAGCCTGTATGACATGAGCACACATAGCAACAGCTTAGCAAACACACTTCCTGTTTTTTTTCTTGATTTTTTCTCTGTGAGTCCTGATTTTGGGAGAAACACTAAAGAGCTAATGACTTTGACCACTGGAAGTTAAAGAGTCTACTTCCTCTGTCACCGAGCAGAAAACAGTAATGACCATACTCAATAAAACATAACGGTGACTAAGAAGTTCTTGAAATGATTTTCAGTAAAAAAAACAAAAAAAACAAAAACCTTAAAAACCCCCAAAACCTGTTAAAAATGTAACTGTGCTTAACAGGAACATGGTCACTGAAGGCATCAAGCGATGCTGCTGTCTCCTGTGTCTATACAGTTTAAATAACTCTTCTTTTTTTTTTTTTTTTTTTTTTTTTTTTCCTGTCCCATTTGGTTCTTTAGCCATCAGAATTGTTGTCTGAAGACCAACAAGGATACCCAATGGATTTATTTTGCCAAATGGATCATCGTGGCATTGCCGTATTGGTCCATTTGATCGACCTTTGTTCTTATTATTTATTTTATTTTATTTTCAGTTGTTACAGACGGGACAGACATGAGTGAGGGATAGGAAAGGGAGAAAGAAAGAGGAAGGAAAAGAAAAAAAGAAGAGAAGAGGGACAGTGATAAAGGGGGGGGAGAAAAAAAAATCTCCTGGATCACCTGTTGAGAGAAAAAGAATAGAAAACAAGCAAAAAAAACCAAAGCAACATACTAAACACAACATCATCGCATTAATCTAGCTAAGTGTAAACAGCAGTAAATACTAAATATTCAATGTTGTTGTGCAGCACGCAGGACAGACAGCGCACAATGTGCTTTGAAGTAGCAGCCAAGAAAGGTGTGATTTAAGTCTATGAACAGTGAGCACCCGTGTGCACACCTGTGTGGATCAGCGCGCTTGTATTCAAATGGTTTCCACATGTAATGGTCTGCAAGAGGATGTAGAGAGCCATAGCCCCGTCCCCCAGGGCATGAAGCAGGCATGGAGGAGATCCAGGCCCCAGACATCCAGAGGCCCCAGAGTGCGAGAGCCCAAGGAGGACCACCGGAGGGGCATCCGTGCCACCCTCATGGGAAGGGCTGAGGATCCCCAGACGAGGCGTCACCCAGTAGCCACCGAGCAGAAGCTAGAGGGGGCTGCACCGGCGTGCCCGCCGGCTCTGCCGGCAGCCAGCTGTGCCAGAGTGAACCGAGCCGCAGGCCCAGAGGCCGGAGGCCCGAGGCCCGAATAACTCTTCTTGAGTCACGTGATGTTCCTCTGTCTCTACATCTTTTTCTCTGACTGCAGCTGTGTTTGAATAAACTGGAATGTCCAATTCTCCAACACATTAACTCTGCTGATACTCTTTGAATCCTGGATCGGGAAGTAAAGAAAACAGAGTAACATAGTGTATGCTGGTAAGTGCCAGGAGGATTGTCAGGATTTATACATCAGAGAAACCAAACCTCTGGAGAAGTGGTTGGCACAACACAGAAACGCTACCTTAGGCCAGGACTCTGCAGTCTATTTACACCTACACGCCAGTGGACAGTCTTTCAATGATGAGGATGTACACATCCTGAACAGGGAGGAACGCTGGTTAGAGCGCAGAGTCAAAATGGAAAAAGGAAACACCATCTTACAATGCTGTGATTGCAGCCATTCCCCAACTCTTTGTGAATGGTACTCATGGCCATTGATCAGTGGTCAAGGAAATGACCTGAGACTGAAGAAGTTACTTGGATGAGTGACGAAACATTTCTCCCACTGAAAACGCTATGTCCAGATGAACAGAATCAACTTTTGGATGTCTAAGGAGCTTGGAAGGAAAAAAGGCATCTGGACATTTTAAGTTGCTTGAAGATGTTTCACCTCTCATCCGAGAAGCTTCTTCAGTTCTAGGGTAAAATGGTGGAGAGTCCTACATTTTTCCTTGTGGGAGTGTCCCCCCCAAAAGTGAGAATGGACCTCCTAATGAAACTCTACCTAATCACACAACCCGAGGTGTGAAAATGGGTGTATTTCACAATCAGCCAAGGTTTTGGGTGAGCTCATTGTGAAAACTAGCCCCACTCTATCATGTGATTTCCTGAGGTCAGATGGCCCAGGATTTAAGTGGGCATTAAGGCGTCTGGGAAGGGATCTCAAAACTGTCTTGATGCATTCTCAATCATTCAGGAAAGTAAATCTCCAAATGTTGATTCTGTTCATCTGCATTTTGTGGGAGAAACGTTTCGTCACTCATCCAAGTGACTTCTTCAGTCTCAGCCTGGCTGGGGGGCTTCTTTGCCTCCCTCCTGCTGTGTGCCCAGCCTGGAGGCTGCGGTCTGTGACCGGCTCCCGGTGCAGACGGCTCCCTGTGATAGTGTTTCCTCACTTGGGTCATGTGTACCCAGCCCAATTTTACTCTTTAAGTGTGTGTGTGTGTGTGGGGGGGGGGGAGGGGGGGGGGGGGTGTATGCATCCATGATCATTTATGTTAATGAGAGTGTGGGGAGTGAGTTGGAGGGCGGGGTGGGGTGGGCTGCTTTTAACCATGTAAAGCACTTTGTGCTACATTTTTGTATGAAAAGTAAATAGTAAAGATTGATAAATAAAGATTGATTGATTGATTGATTGATTTTGGAGACTGAAGAAGTCACTTGGATGAGTGACAAAACGTTTTTCCCACAAAATGCTACATCCAGATGAACAGAATCAACATTTGGAGATCTCAAAACTGGATTACTGGATTCTCTGACAGTTGGTGCCGTAACTTCCACTAAATCAAATATGTGTGACTAAGTGGTCAGAGAGGTTAGATTAAAAAATAATAAAAGGACAATGCCACCAAGGGGAATTTCACCCCCAGGAAATATATTTATTTTTTAAAAAAGGGGGATAAAAGCAAATAAAAAGTTCAAGGATGCACCCTGAGGCAGGTTAGCTCAAATAATAACACAGTTTTATAACACAGAGGGATTAATAAAGTTTTATCTAATCTAATGTAATCTGAATAAAATAATGAATAAAACAATAAGAAAACTGAATGCAGCGTTGTTGTTGACAGTGTCCTAAATTACAATAAAACAATCACTGAACTAGGACTTACCAGCAGCTGTGGATCCAAAAGAAAATCACACGGAAAGAGAACAAACACTATAGCCTGCACCCAGTGCTGTACAAAGGAAAGTGTGAAGACGACCAACCACCTATGGTCCCAGGGCAACTGAAGCGTCTTCCGTTCACAAAAAAAATATAAAAGCATGGGACAACACGCTAAAAGAATAAAATGACACTGAGCCACAAGCTTGCTACAGATCATAAAAAAAAGAAATAAAAAAACTTTAATCTATAATAAAACAAACCGCACACATGCACATGCATACGAAACTTGCACCCCACGAGTCAAACCAAGCTTTTACTGGCTATAATTGTTCAAGCCTCGATCATAGTCCGGTGCAGCTCCCCGCAAACTGGGAGAAGCAAGCGGAGGCAATATTTGATGATATGCGGCGGAAGATCACTCTAGCCAGCCACAGAAACAGGAGTGCAGACAATAGTTCAGAATTGGCTAAATAAAACCAAAACAAATCCAAAGCCCCAACGAGGTGAGGCAGAACAACAGGAGCAAAACAGCAACACAGTTCACAACAAATGAAACTGGAAACACGACAGCAGCTCCACTGAGGAGGAGCCCTGAAACAGTGACTAGGCAGGTGTCTCCCATAATTCAGATTAAACATGTAATCTGCTGTGAAATATAGTAAATAAGTTTAAAAAAAATAGATGAGATGAAACCGTGATTCACATATTCTCATGTTTTACAGTCAGAGATGGAGAAGGCCTCACCAGTGCAGCTGCTTGAAATGTTGAAGAAATTGGGAGAGGAGGAGCTGAAGCTTTTCCACTTTTACCTGCAGTATGAACCTGGAGGTGACTTCACCAAAATCTATAAGAGCCTGCTGGAGAACGCAGACAGACTGAAAACAGTAGAAGTGATGGTGCAGGCATATTCAGACCACGTGATCAAGGTGGCGAGGTCGATTTTAAAGAAGATGAATGCAGGTCAGTCAGAGGAAAGAGAAACAAACACTCAGTACGGTATGCAGACACGACATCGTCACAATTTATTTTATGAAGTAGGGGTGGGCAATATAAACGATATACGATAGAAGCGATATAAATTTGGCCAACAATAGAGATTTTGACTATATAGCGCATGTTGATGATGTCATCAAGCTGCGTCTGTTTTGGTCGAAAGCATCGCAGCGGCTACAACCATTATCATCTGCAAATTATGACGGGCGACAGTAATAGCAAAGAAATGAAGCACTTTTGAATTATGGGGAAAGCCAAAAACTGCGCTTCTTCCACTTCCATAACATTGATTCAATAATGTTGAATTCTCTCGCAGCTGTTCTATTCCCATGTAGTTGCAGTATATTAATAACTAACCTCGTATTGCGGATGAATACTCTTAGTTGTTCTCCTGACTGAAGTTTGCCCCGTGTATAGCATCCTGCTATACGATTGCATTTGTCCCTAACCACCAGAATCCCTCACGTTATCTTTTATCGAGTGGAGAAAAAAAAGTTGGCGTTCATCCTCCAGCTGCACTGTGCTAATGTTATGCTAACATAGCTGTGTCGCTAGCAATCACGTAGCACAACATTATATACCATGTAGTCCAACTTAAGTAACCCTGCAAACGCCACTGTTGTTTAGTTTTCTGTTTTCATTTATGTTGGAAGTGATAGCAGAGCTGTACGTTTTAATTACTTTCAAAAATCTCTGAGTCAGAACATGGTATGTCATGTTTAGTTACTGTTAACTTGTAACTCCGTTAAATTTAATAAATTCTGTTTTCATGGATGCCTGGATGTTAAACTTAATTGTTACACCTGGTAAAGCAGCAACGCTGATGATTTTATTAAAAATCTGCACCCAGATTACTCCGCAAAGCTCCTCACTACGGCAGCAAGCAGTGCGGCTTACCAAAGTTGTACTAAAACATTTTTTTAACAGATTTCTGCACGCCCAAATCGGTTCGAGGTCAGTAAGCACAACCAGAATTCATACATAAGGCACACTCTCGATTTTTGAGAAAATTAATGGATTTTTAGTGTGTCTTATAGTGTGGAAATTATGTTATACAGAAGAAAAGAATATATTGCAATATATATCGTTACCGCACGTGATTCAAATTATATGGATTTTAGGCCATATCTCCTAGCCCTATTATGAAGGTATTAAACAGTTTTAGTCTGACTTTTTAATTTTGTGTCTTTCTCATCAGGTTCTTTTAGTACAAATGTTATATTTACATTATTTTGAAGTGAAGCAGGTTTTCATTTTTAAAGAGACCAGTTCATAATTCAAGCGACACTTTCCTCCAACAGGAAGTCCGTCAGCCCAGGAAGTTTCATCGCGTTTATCAGAAGGTAAGAATTTAGTTGTTTGTCTGTAGAGACGTCAACATGGCAGAAACAGATGAAGGCTGAGCTGACCAATCAAAACTCTGATTGTTTCCATTTGGTATCTCTGTAGCCTCAGTGTTGCTCCGCTGTATGACTTAAAGACAGAGCTCCAGCAAATGAAAGGTTGTTTGGTTTAACCCTTTAAAGCCGGTCGGAGCGGGCACGCTCTGTTTTGTGTAACTATTTTTAAATCCCGGTAGCACTGCAACCACGTAAGCTAGCGCAATAATTTTTTTGCACATGAAACCGGAGGAGTTGTACTTACATCTTATGCCATCAGCTTGTCCTAAGTCACAGTTTCCTTCCACATATAGCTTTGCAAAAACTGCATAAAAAGCACTTTTAGTTTTTCCTGCAGTATATAAAAATTGGTGTATTTCAAAAATAAAACTATGAAAACACTTAAAATAAATTTCCTGTGGTGTGAAACTATTTTGTGCAACTTTTTTGTATTTACAGTTTTGAGGGATAAGCTTCTTAAATTTCTCTAGAAATATATGTTAAAAAAAACAAAAACAATTTAAAAATTATTTTGTAGTTTATTGCACTTTTTTGCAATTTATGTAATTACTATGCACTTAATGCAGACATATTATTAAAATTTGGGCTATAATGGTTGTATTGATGTATATCAACTTGAAATGCTCCCAAAAATGGCACTACAGCATGTAAAAATATAATATAACCTCTGGTGGACTTGGTTCTATGGTAGGTCTTAAAGGGTTAATAATGTCTAACATTAGTTCACTGCATGTAACAGCAAACAACAATAAAACAGAGGACATAGTTACAGGCAATGTTCCCTCTAAGCTGCGCACGTGCACAATTGCGCACTGCTGGCACGGTCTCTGCGCACAGAAAATCTGCGTTGCGCACAAAAAAAAATTTAACCTGAATTGAAATTAAAATTAATACTTTAACAATTCTGTTTTGCAGTGTTAGTCAGTAAGTGACTGGCTTATCCAGTATGGGATTAGAACGATGCCACCTTATCCCATAGCAATGATGCGATTCACACTCGTATATGCGCAGCCAATCAACGTCATTGACAGGCTATGACAGCGTCCTTATGTGCTGACACTGGAGTTTTAGCTAGCAAAGCGGCTGATGCGGAGTGAAGCCACGTTAATGACAACGTGTACAACCATTGGAGATGTGAGCAGGACAGACAAACAATTGATGGAAAAAGTGTGGACTTTATACCAGTTTTTAAATTGTGTTGATAGGGCACGTAAAAACAGAGTTGTGATAAAAAAAAATATGCAGTGTTTGTTTTTCTTCCTGAATACTATCGTTGTTTATATTTACTGCGGGAAGAAACGGTAAAAACGTCATTTTAAAAGAAAAAAGGCTTGAAAGCCTGTGAGCAAAGCCAAACCCCACCCCTCTCTCTTTCCTATTCGTCCAAAAAAAGTACCATGTCGACCAATCAAAAAATGGTATGGCAACGTGGCATCTAGTTGTTAAGAAACGGAGGGAAGTTTTAGGAGTGACGGCGGTGTTCTGAGATGTGAGAGGTTTGAGACGTTTAGCGCAAATCTTGTGTAGTTAGTGTGTAGTGTAGTCAATAGTTTTGTTGTGTGTGTCAGAACAATGAGGTGACTGCTGAATGTTACAGGTGTTACAGGAGTGATACATCTGCTGTTGTCAGGCCTGCAGGTATCAGGCTGTTGTCCTCCTTCATCTCATAGTGGACAGAAATTATTTTTTGGAGTGGCACAAATAATTTGTGTGGCATCAGAATTGATGCAGAACAGCTGATTGTTCTGTAAATAGTTTGAAATGTTTATTTAAAAATGCATTGGCTGCCAAACTGAGTTACTTTTTTGAGGAGTAACTATATAATTTATTGCCCAGCATTGGTCATTATTTACTATATTTTGCAGACATAGAGTTACAGACTCTCTCCCAGACCACAGACTCATTATACAAGTCAGAGCTTTATAAAAAAAATTGTTTTAACAAAGTTGTGTTTTCAAAATTGGAGTTCAAGTTATTTTTACTAGTGTTAACATACTACACGGGGCAATGGCTAGATTTTTTTTTTTACATTTTCATTGTAAGTGGGCTAAAGCAGTTAATTAAAAGTAGTCTAACATAAATGCTGTAATTTGATTATTTTAATAAACCATGTTACTTGCATGGATTTGATACTGGCGTGACCACAGTGCACACGTCTGATGTCGCTCACAGTGGTCCAAGTGACCGCTCAGGGAGTTTGTGTGCTCGCTCAGACACATGAAAAATTAGAGGGAACATTGGTTACAGGGTTTTAGATGAGATGTGAGGATGGTTCATAGCAGATTATAAAAAATCTAGAAAAACAAATAACATGATTGGACTCAGAAATAGTCATACGTGTGATGCTCTAGGTTTGCATTTTAAACCAGAGTTTTTAGAAGTGTATTAATGTTTTATTAAGTAAAGTGATATGAATGAATGAACAAAATATATTAAATATTTTAACACTGTGTTCTGCAGGATGTTATTTGTTTAAACTTCTCAAAGCAAATCAATAATTAATAACAACCCCGCCCCCCCCCCCCCCAAAAAAAACAAATAACCCTAAGGTTAAAGCCGCACGCACAATGAAGCCATTGTTGAAGTGTCTGCTTTGCTTTGCTACAGTTTTCTCGCAGGTAGCTCTCTGCGGTCGGAGAGAAATCCTGTTTCTACCAATAGACTTATTTTTGACTTTATGGAGGTGGAGTCCAAAGGAGGATGGCCTTTTCACCGAGTGAAGCACACTCAAAGACAAGAACATAAACACATTTTTATTTATTTATTTTTTTCACATTTTATAACATCAATTTTTCTCAGTTAACTAAGAAACAATTTTCTTTGGAGTGATGTGTGCTTCTCATTATGATGATTTTTTTTTTACTCATAGAAGTTACAGTATGTAATACTGTACAATAGATTAATGGGCCAGCCGTGCACAGGCTTCAGAACTTGCCTCTGAATCTTCTGGTTTAAAATATTTCTTTAACATTAAATCATCCAGTGGCACTTGTCAGTATTTCCAAAGCTGCACAGCAAACAATAACTGCTGATGATTTATTCAGCAAAAATCATTTTTTCAAATTTAAACAAAATATGGTTAAAACATTTTTTCAGTCGCTGCCACTGACCAATCACATTAGAATCCTGACCTTCTTTGGGCTCCACATCCAAACAGTCAAAACAAAGTCTTTTCCATGAGCAGGAATTTTTCTCCCAGTGCAGAGAGCTGCCTGCGAGTGTGTGTGAAACTGTAACAGTGCGTGTAAAGCAGACACTCAAAAGTGCATGAGTTCTACTTTGTGTACATATCTGATTTTGATTTTTTTATGACATAAATATAATTCCATAAAGACATCACAGCTGTGGCTTTGGGACAACTCTGCAAATGTTCTAGAGTAACTCACTGAGAGCCCTGACTTCAACCCGATCAAACATCTCTGTCGAGACCTGAAAATGTGGCTCTCTGACAGTTCCATCCTGGCTGAGTCTGAGAGGATTTGCAAAGAAGAATAGTAGAAAATCTCCATCATTCTCAAAAAGATTTGAGACTGCAATTACAAAAAGTTATGTTCTTTAACGAGGGGACTAAGTCATTTCAATGACTATAGCATCAGGCTGCAACACAAGAAAAGTGAAAAAAGTGAAGGGGGGATATGGATACTTTCTGAGCCTACTCTATATGATTTTTCTTCAGCAGTGTAGAACACAATCTCAAATTCTATGAAATTTCTACCTGTATATTCACTGAATGAGAACAAGAAGTGACTAACAACTTGACACCTTGAGTCAGAGAGTGTCAGGCTGAGACAGCTGAAACATGGGTATGTTTATCTGAAGGTCAAGCTTAGCTAGCACACCCCAAAATTCTTAAGACATAAATGATACACCTCAAATTTCCCACTGATTAAGCAGAAGGTACTTTACAAAATGTTTAAAAAAAAACAAAACCCTATGTAAAGGATTAATTACTAAATGATCAGACCACTGTCATCAAATCACTGGGGTCCTTTGAATTTTGGAGTTTTCTCTATATTATTGTAGTCTTTACTTCACAATATAAAGCACATTGGGATGTCTGTTCTTGCAATTTAATGTTAAATAAATTAAAATGATTAAAAATAGAATTTTTTGGACCATCGTTCAAAAAATCCTAAATATCTGATGAGATCTAAACAAAAGTTACCAAGAGGCAAATAAATGAAGTTATTCACACTACATAAACCGCAATTGGCCAATCATATCATCTTCTGTTTCAAATTCAGAGGCTCTTCAAAACTGTCAGCTTAAATTCAAGTCTAACCTGGTAGAGCAGTTCCAGTGTGTGTTTGAGGGGATTGCTAAAGCAGGAAACCCAACCTTTCTGAATCAGATCTACACAGAGCTCTACATCACAGAGGGAGGGACTGCAGAGGTCAATAATGAACATGAGGTGATACAGATTGAAACAGCATCCAGGAAACCAGACAGACCAGAAACAACAATCAGACAAGAACACATCTTTAAAGCCTCATCTGAAAGAAATAAACCAATCAGAACAGTGCTGACAAAGGGAGTGGCTGGCATTGGGAAAACAGTCTTAACACAGAAATACACCCTGGACTGGGCTGAATACAAAGCCAACCAGGACATCCAGTTCATATTTCCATTCACTTTAAGAGAGCTAAATGTGCTGAAAGAGGAAAAGTTCAGCTTGGTGGAACTTGTTCATCACTTCTTCGCTGAAACCAAAGAAGCAGGAATCTGCAGCTTTGAAGACTTCCAGGTTGTGTTCATCTTTGATGGTCTGGATGAGTGTCGACTTCCTCTGGACTTCCACAAAACTACAATCCTAACTGACCCTAGAATGTCCACCTCTGTTGATGTGCTGCTGATAAACCTCATCAGGGGGAAACTGCTTCCCTCTGCTCGCCTCTGGATAACCACACGACCTGCAGCAGCCAATCAGATCCCTCCACAGTGTGTTGGCAGAGTGACAGAGATCAGAGGGTTCACTGACCCACAGAAGGAGGAGTACTTCAGGAAGAGATTCAGAGATGAGGAGCAGGCCAGCAGGATGATCTCTCACATCAAGACATCACGAAGCCTCCACATCATGTGCCACATCCCAGTCTTCTGCTGGATCACTTCTACAGTTCTGGAGGATGTGCTGGAAACCAGAGAGGGAGGACAGCTGCCCAAGACCCTGACTGAGATGTACATCCACTTCTTGGTGGTTCAGGCCAAAGTGAAGAAGGTCAAGTATGATGGAGGAGCTGAGACAGATCCACACTGGAGTCCAGACAGCAGGAATATGATTGAATCTCTGGGAAAACTGGCTTTTGATCAGCTGCAGAAAGGAAACCTGATCTTCTATGAATCAGACCTGACAGAGTGTGGCATCGATATCAGAGCAGCCTCAGTGTACTCAGGAGTGTTCACACAGATCTTTAAAGAGGAGAGAGGACTGTACCAGGACAAGGTGTTCTGCTTCATCCATCTGAGTGTTCAGGAGTTTCTGGCTGCTCTTCATGTTCATCTGACCTTCATTAACTCTGGACTCAATCTGCTGGAAGAAGAACAAACAACCTCCCTGAAGTCTGAAATGAAAGAATATTCAGAGAATCTCTTCTACCAGAGTGCTGTGAACAAGACCTTACAGAGTCAAAATGGACACCTGGACTTGTTCCTCCGCTTCCTCCTGGGTCTTTCACTGCAGACCAGTCAAACTCTTCTAAGAGGCCTGCTGACACAGACAGGAAGTAACTCACAGACCAATAAGAAAACAGTCCAGTACATCAAGGAGAAGCTCAGTGAGAATCTGTCTGCAGAGAAAAGCATCAATATGTTTCACTGTCTGAATGAACTGAATGACTGTTCTCTAGTGGCGGAGATCCAACAGCGCATGAGTACAGGACTTCTCTCCGCAAATTATCTGTCTCCTGCTCAGTGGTCAGCTCTGGTCTTCATCTTACTGTCATCAGAAAAAGATCTGGATGTGTTTGACCTGAAGAAATACTCTGCTTCAGAGGAGGCTCTTCTGAGGCTGCTGCCAGTGGTCAAAGTCTCCAACAAAGCTCTGTAAGTAAATATGTGATCAAAGCTTTAGTTTTGAAATGTTCATTCTACTTAACAAAAAAATCAGGTTAGCAATTAACAAATCCAAAAACTGTGATGGGTTCTGCAGCAGTCAAAATCTTTTTAAAAATTGTATTATAAATGACATTATAAATGATCAATTTCAGAAAGCAAAGACGTTCCACTTATGTCAGCATTTCAGCTCATCGCCTTTACATCCATCTTTTAACATGAACACTGTTTTATACAATTATTCTTATAAGTACAGTGATACTCACATTAAACACCTAGAATTACGCTGTTGTTAGAATTGTGCCCTCCACTATTATGTCTTGATGGATTCTCGATCATCCAGGAAATTAAATCTCCAAAAGTTTATTCTGTTCATCTGGACGTAGCGTTTTCAGTGGGAGAAACATTTCGTCATTCATCCAAGTGACTTTTTCAGTCTCAGCTGACTGCAGGTTTCTCCAATCTTATAAACAGTACGTTTGCATAATGACTAAAACCAGGCCACTGAGGGAACAATAGCCTGGGAGGTCAGTTCCTTAATCTTAATTATACAAATTCTCATGACCATTGATCAACAACCACTGACAAAACGCACTGATCAAAGACCACTGATCAATGGCCATGAGTATAGAGAGTCTGTATGGTTTACCAAAAATACATAAACAGGGTGCACCTTTAAGATCGATTGCCTGCATGATCAACTCACTCACCTATAACATCTCCCAAATTTCTGGCTTCGATCCTCAACCCGCTGGTGTGCAGCTCTGAACACCACATCACTTTACTTGCATCCCAGTCACGGAAAAGTTGGAGGTAGTCTGTAAGAGATTACAGGATGACACCAACCTCAGCAATAGGATCACTCTCAGCTTCGTTCAAGTGTGTTTGCTTTTGGAGCTGTGTCTTCATTCCAACTACTTAACATACAAGGGTCAGTTCTACAGGCAGAAACATGGGTGTGCCATGGGCTCCCCAGTTTCACTCATCATGGCCAATTTGTACATGGAAGAAGTGGAAAAGAGGGCTTTGCTATCCTACCCTGGAACACCACCAAGCCATTGGTTCAGATATGTGGATGACACCTGGGTGAAAATCAAATCTCAGGATGTTCCGCAATTCACGGATCACATTAACTCGGTGGACCGACACATCAAATTCACCAGGGAGGATATGAAAAGTGTCAGGTTAGCCTTCTTAGACTGTGAGATTTCCATCAGTAATGGGGGACATCTAAAAGCTGACATGTACCGTAAACCTACACATACGGATCAGTATTAAAGGTTTGACTCTCATCATCCACTGGAGCACAAACTGGGTGTCATTAGGACGCTACAACACAGAGCGAACACCATCCCCACTAACACAGCGGCCAGGGAGGCAGAAGAACAGCACATCAAGAAGGCCCTGAGTAAATGTGGTTATCCCAGCTGGACTTTTGTCAAAGCTGGAAAGGTGCCTAAAGAAAGCTCCACCCGATCCAGGAGAGAAGGACATCCACTGCCCAAGCAAAAACCTGTAGTGATCCCATATGTGTCAGGAGTATCAGAGCAGTTGAGACGTATTTTTTCTAAACACCGGGTCTCTGTGGCTTTTAAACCCCAAAACACGCTGCGCCAAAAATTGGTCCACCCCAAGGATCGGGTCCCCCGACACAACCAGAGTAACATAGTGTACGCTGTTAAGTGCCAGGAGGATTGCCAGGATTTATACATCGTGGAAACCAAACAACCTCTGGGGAAGCCAATGACACAACACAGAAGAGCTACCTCATCAGGCCAGGACTCTGCAGTCTATTTACACCTACAGGCCAGTGGACACTCTTTCAAGGATGAGGATGTACACATCTTGGAAAGGGAGGAACGCTTATTTGAGCGCGGAGTCAAGGAGGCCATTTACGTGAAAAGGGAAAGACCATCTCTGAATCGAGGAGGGGGCCTACGGGTACATCTTTCGCCATCTTACAATGCTGTGATTGCAGCCTTTCCCCAACTCTTTGGGAATGGTACTCATGGCCATTGTTCAGTGGTCTTTGATCAGTGGGTTTTGGTCAGTGGTTGTTGATCAATGGTCATGAGAATTTGCATAATTAAGATCAAGGAACTGACTTCACAGCTCATTGTTCTTTCGGTGGGCTGGTTTCAGTCATTATGCAAATGTACTGTTTATAAGATTGGGGAAACCTGCAGTCAGCTAAGACTGAAGAAGTCACTTGGATGAGTGACGAAATGTTTCTCCCACTGACAATGCTACGTCCAGATGAACAGAATCAACTTTTGGAGACCTCCGCTATTATATTTCACAGTCAGGAATCAGAAGATCTTGCTTGCATCCAGGGGCCAGAAATTATGTCTTCTATGAGACTTACAGTTTGTATTCAAAATTTTATAAGCAGAGGGTGGAGGAGATGGAGCTCATAAAGATGGAATGTTTCCTGAAACAAGCATATTATAAAAAAAAGGTCCAGTATGTGACGGATAATGTTGAGTTGCATCGACCAACAGTTATGACAGACATTAGAATTAGGAAGTGACCAAAAGTATTGTAATACATACTGGTATACTTTTATTACTAAATCTACGAGCCTGTCATTAAATTATATTCCAATAAGGGGTTGTAGTTATGCTTGTATTAAGAAAAGTTAAAGGGTTTTCTTCCATTTAACACTTATATTTAGAGATTTTTAATTAACCATGTCTTGTAGTGCCCTCCAGTATATTTATTTTTCTTTTCAAGGTTGAACAAATGTCACAAATGTCATATTTTGTTCTTTTATTTAGGCTGAGTGTCTGTAAACTGTCAGAAGAAAGTTGTCAAGCTCTGTCCTCAGTTCTCAGCTCCCAGTCTTCTAGTTTGAGAGAGCTGGACCTGAGTATCAACAGCCTAAATCATTCAGGCGTGAAGCTTCTGTCTGCAGCAATAGAGAGTCCACATTGTAAACTGAATACTCTGAGGTCAGATCAGTTATACTCAGTTTTTGTTATTGTTTTTCTTTTGTTTTCAACTGATAAAATTAAACAGTTAAAAACTTGTAGCCCATAAATTTTTAATCACATTGTAATATTTCTTAGTAAAACTGTTGCATTTTTAACCTGTTTAACCCCAGACATTAGAGATTCTCTAAAAGACATTGCTAAACATAGTAGCTCCTCACTACACCCTTATTACAGTTTAACATGAGTGTTGTTTAATTGTTCATGTTTTCCTTTTCAGACTGAGTCTCTGTAACCTCTCAGAGATGAGCTGTGAAACGTTTTCTGCTGGATTGAAGAATCTAAACTGCAAGCTGTCTACTCTGAGGTCAGATAAAGAGGTTTTCAGAATTAACCAATTAAAGTTCATTCATTTCTTGATGTACAGTGGCTTGCAAAAGTATTCTGCCCCCTTGAACTTATCGACATTTTGTCATATTACAGCCACAAACAGGAATCAAGTTTATTTGAATTACATGTGAAAGACCAATTCAAAGAGGTGTACACGTGAGAAGTGGAACAAAAATCATACATGATTCCAAACATTTTTTACAAATAAAAAACTAAAAAGCGGGGTGTGTGTAATTATTCAGCCCCCTGAGTCAATACTTTGTAGAACCACCTTCTGCTGCAATTACAGCTGCCAGTCTTTTAGGGTATGTCTCTACCAGCCTTGCACATCTAGACACTGAAATTCTGGCCCATTCTTCTTTGCAAAACAGCTCCAGCTCAGTCAGATTAGATGGGCAGTGTTCGTGAACAGCAGTTTTCAGATCTTGCCATAGATTCACAGAGTCACCATGGGCCTCTTGGCTGCAGTTCTGATCAGCGGTCTCCTTGTTCGGCCTGTGAGTTTAGGTGGATGGCCTTGTCTTGGTGGGTTTACAGTTGTGCCATACTCCTTCCATTTCTGAATGATTGCTTGAACAGTGCTCCGTGGGATGTTCGCCTTGAGGTGACTTTTGTTGTGATTTGGCTCTATATAAATAAAATTGAATTGAGGCTTGGGAAATCTTTTTGTAGCCTAAGCCTGCTTTAAATTTCTCAATAACTTTATCCCTGACCTGTCTGGTGTGTACTTTCCACTTCAGGGTGTTGTTGCTCCCAATATTCTCTTAGACAACAACTTCTGAGGCCACCTTAGAGCAGCTGTATTTGTACTTATATTAAATTACATTAGCACTGATATTAGATTACACACAGGTGCACTCTATTTAGTCATTGGCACTCATCAGGCAATGTCTATGGGCAACTGACTGCACTCAGACCAAAGGGGGCTGAATATTTACGCACACCCCACTTTTCAGTCATTTATTTGTAAAAAAAAAAAAAAGAAAAAAAAGAATGGAATCATGTAGTTTAGAATTCCAATAAAATTGATTCATGTTTGTGGCTGTAATGTGACAAAATGTGGAGAAGTTCAAAGGGGGCCGAATACTTTTGCAAGTCACTAAAAAGCCTTTTAATATGGTTTCCTGAAGTATTAAATTTTGATAATAGCTCCACACTGATTATAAGTTAACACCAGTGTCTGTTTGTTTTGTTTTGTTTTTTTTTGTCATTTTCAGAATGAGTCTTTGTAACCTCTCAGAGACAAGCTGTGAAACTCTTTCCTCAATTCTCACCTCCCAGTCCTCAATTCTGAGAGAGCTGGACCTGTGTAACACCAACCTGCAGGATTCAGGAGTCAAGCTTCTGTCTGTTGCAGTGGAGAGTCCACAATGTAACCTTGAAACTCTCAGGTCAAGAATCAAAGCTTTCCTCAGATGATCATTTAAAATGTGATTTATTATTGTTGCACAAATATAAGAATTGTTAAGAGGGTTTTTTTTTTTTAAATGTGTGACAGTTTTTATTTGTTTGTTTGTATTTCAAAAATTACTTCATGCACTAATAAACTTATATATAGTCATTTTGTGTCCAAAAGACACCACTTTCCTTTTATACTGGTAGGCCAAAAATGACCAAATTACATGTTGAGGTTTCTTTTGGGGTGGAGGAGTTTAAGTATCTCGGGGCCTTCGTCACGAGTGGGGGGAAAAGGGAGCAGGAGCTCGACAGACGGGTTGGTGCAGTGGCCGCAGTGATGCGGACGCTGTACCGGTCTGTTATAGTGAAGAGAGAGCTGAATGTAAAAGCGAAGCTCTCAATTTACCAGTCGATCTATGTCCCTACCGTCGCCTATGGTAGCGAGCTGTGGGTAGTGACCGAAAGAACGAGATCGCGGATACAAGCAGCAGAAATGGGACCATTAACAAATGCGACCAAATTTGTTAATGGTCCGACTAAAAAACTCCTAGGACGCACCGTTGCGACCAACTGTTTGAGTAAAAAAAGAAAAAAGAAAATTCTTCAACTCTGAAAGTCTCTGTGTGGTCAACGACACACATTATGCTCCTATCGTGGTCTAAACCAATTACAGATAATCAGGGGCGGGACCTCTCTGATTGGATGTGGTCTAATTGAAGTGCAGGTGGATAGAGAGAGGTGAGTAGCTTGAATAAAGAGATGAGGCTCAAAAACTTTTTCAACAACCACCAAACAGCAAATGAGAACAGATAAACGGATTCCACACTAAGACGTAAACATAGAGTGGACACGTCACCTCAGAATCAGGTTTCTCTTTCTCGGCTTTCTCACACGACTTCCCGTGCTGGACACGCCGATGAAGCTGATTCTAAGGCGTCGGGTCTACGCTTTGTGTTTACATCCAGCAAGAAAAGAAGATCCAAACTACGCTTAACATTTGATAAATATCGTCATTAATCTACTCTTAATTTTGCTGTTTTGCTTCCACCACAAGAAAATAACACTTCATGCACAGCTCTCTGTCTCTGTGTATTTCACGAACAGTTTCATCTCAGATCTTAATTTTTGCATTATAACATTCGATTATTACCCATCAGTCTACCGTTGTTTACAGCGCTGTCGGTGACTTTCTTTCTTTCTTTTCTTTTTTTTTTCTTACTTAAGTGACCTCGGACAAAAATATAATGACAAAATGTAAACTTTTTTAAAATTACGTTAAATTGCAGAATATTTTTAAGGTTATCTGCTATAAAAAGCCAAGTCAGGAAAATCTCCTTCATGTTCTGTGTTTTATCCTCAGTTACTTTGACACAAAAGCATCTGCTGTGATGCTCACACCTCCTATAAAGTCTCACAAGTGTCAGTACTGATAAATGATCAGAATGATATTATTTCTGACTGTCTGAGGCAAAATTGAATCGAATCGAATGGATTGTGGAAATCAGTGATGATACCCAGCCCTAGTGAGCAGCCTAGGCCTGGCAGAAGTGGATGTAGCTGTGGGTAATAAGAAAAGATGAAAAGAACTATTGATAACTTTTTTGTTAAGTTAAGGCCTGATCCATCTGAAATTCATAGCCAGTGCTCTGACATGGAGCCATCAATCTCTGAATGCTGAGAAAGCTCAGTGTATCCAGAAAACACATTAGTTGCGATAAATGCACTGTCCAATTGTCCCCTCTCCCCACTGCCTATCAGCGGCAGGCAGCAGCAAACAGGTCATCAGAGGAGGCCCATGTTCTAATTAAGTTTAACATTGTCTACAACAGACCATCCCAACGTGTGGGGCCCGCCCCCTAGGTGGGGCGCAGAGCCATTGCAATTACTTGTAATCTGCAATGACAAGTAATTGCAGATTACTTGTATTTCTTTCATTGTTTACTAAATGTTCAAGGTTTGAAATAAATCACAAAGGAGCAAAACATGGGTGTGTGTGGTTGGAGGATGTGTTTGTGCATGCATGCGTGCGTGGGGGGTGGGGGTGGGGTGCCCAAATGGACATTTTAAAAGACATAGTCCTTTCTTTAGTTTTATTCTGCACTTTATTACATCAGATTAATTAGAGGTTCAGTCACTCTGCCTTCTGTATTACTCCAATACATGACAACATGCCAAGGCTAGATGTACAGCACAAATAATTCTGTTAAAGGTCTCCTCAGCGCTGGAAGGCAAGACATGCAAACAGCAGCTCTGTAGCTCTCAACCAACCATGCTCTTTACATCATGTCACATGGCTAATTTCCATTCTATTTCCTCTCTTAGCACAAAGAGTAACGGCTAAAAGTGTTTTTGTAGGGTCAGATCCAGTGGGCATGCACTTAGAGGGGTTAGAATACTTGCTCGTTCTAAATTGTCCAAAGGTGGAGGTTTGTCTCTCTGAATCATCTCTTAGTTATGCTGCTATATGCTCAGGCTGTTGGTTGACCTCCCATGATGCTCAGCTTTCTTCTCCACTCCTCTCTTTTCACTCCTGATGCTTTTATGTGCCACTACTGCATGTCCTTAAACTTTTTCTTCTTTCTTCTTAGTTTGTGTTTTGTTCTTGTCTCACTGAGATCATCTCTTCTCTTTCTCCTCACCTGGCAACCAGTCATGGTAGATGGTCCTCCTGGAGCCTTTTTTAACTGGGATGCTCTTTGTGTCAATGGGAGTTCTTCCTTCCCACCGTCACCAAATGGTGATGCTGATCAGAGTATATAGTCTGATAGTTGGGGCTTTCTCTCTAATATTGTAGGCTGTTACCTTACACTGTTAAACAGCTGTTGTCTGTTGGGAATTGTCACTTATAAATAAAGTTAAATTTAATGCATGTAAATGGACAGATGTTATTGTATGTGACAAACAGAAAATTATTGTTGACAGATGGATTGTTGTTTTGTGTGTCTGTAGTCTGTCAGGCTGTCTGATCACAAAGGAAGGCTGTACTTCTCTGGCCTCAGCTCTGAGCTCCAACCCCTCCCATCTGAGAGAGCTTGACCTGAGCTACAATCATCCAGGGAATTTAGGAATGAAGCTGCTGTCGGCTGGACTGAAGGATCCATGCTGGAGACTGGACACTCTCAGGTATGGAGAGGATGTCTGATAGAGGAGGAAGAGCTGGAAAAATTTCTCTGTCCTTCACTCACTTCCTGTTTGTTTCCTGCAGATGTGACATAAACAAATCAATAAGGCATAATAATGTAAGAGGTTTTCAGAGAGAAGTTTTCCAGGAAAAAGTTGTGGATATCTCGGTATATGTAGTGTGGATTATATTAATTGTTCTATACAGAGAGCAACAATTAATATTTATCCTAGATAAAACAACCACTGTAAGCAGGGGAAACTGTTATCTTAGATTTATTAAAAGAAAAGGCTGTGGTACAAACTCTCAACTACAGGGAGATCTTTTCATTACATTTAAAAGCTGCTTGCCATTAAATGCAGAGAAATGAAACTGTATTAATATATTTTAGTGCTTTTCAAATACAAAGGTCACAATCTGCTTTGAAAAGCCAACACACATTATGCAATAATGGAACAAAAACAATCCAGTAAATAAACAAATTTAGAGACAACCAAGGTGGAAGACATATAGGCAGGATGTGACAAAAAAGAGGGTTTATTGATCCAAATGCAAAACTCACGATGAGGAAACACGGAGTCAGGCACAGGAAAAGAGGACAGTATATACACTGGGATACCTGCAAAAGAGAGACAGGTTGGAGCAAAGTACAGGTGCAGATGCTGAGAGTGTGTTTGGTTGGTGAGAGATGAGCTGATTGGACGGTATGTACGTGTCAGGACTGGTGACTTTTTGAATTGTTACTGGGTGGTATTGCTGCGGTTGGTTGTTCTCAGATTAAGTATTTGGATTAACCCTTTAAAACCGGTAACTACTTTTAAGTAGTTTAAATAGTTACTGGTGTATTTCTATAAGATTTCTGGGATGCTTAGAACTCAAATTACACTGTTGGAAATGCTTTGTCATGTTTCGACTGTGTGGAGGCAGGAGAAGGACCCAAACCCACAACTCAGCACGTAGGAATGAAACTCAAAAAGCTGCTTTATTGCAGAATAGCGCGAAAAATATAACAAAACTATACTGGGACATGGATAAACTGACACAAAGGCAAACAGCCATGAGGGAGACTACGACACTGACAAAGAGAAACACAGGGCTTAAATACACTGAGGGATAACAAGGGAATGAGACACAGAAGAGCACAGAGCACAGCTGGGAGTAATCAGGCTGGATGAGACAAGGGAAACAAAACTAGAAACACTGACATGAGACACGAACCTTCAAAGCAAAACAGGCAACACACTGACTGAACTCTCGACATGTAAACTTAAGAGCAACTGGGGAGACAGAACATAGGAACCTGGAATGGTACAGAAAGGCACAGTAGACACAACATGGAACACAGTGAAGCCATATTTCAAGAACTAAACCTATGATAACCATAACTGAAACCTAGGGAAATAATAACTATAAAGATCAAAACAGCACAACCCACATGAACATAATGAACTCGCAGGGAAAGAGTAAAACTAAATACAGTGACCATAGAAACGCAAGAGTTCTTCAAAATAAAACAGGAAACATGAGACACAGACATGACAACCTGAACTTGACAACGTAAGACACAGACATGAACCACATGAAGGACAAGGGAGACTTAACAGGGGTTGGAAGACAAAAGGGGAATCTAATAACAAAGAACTATACCAACTATAAAATTAACTTAGAAAACCTAAAGGGCTTAAACATAACAGGAATGTAAACTAAAACTCAAAACGCTGTGTCAAAAACCCCAGGATCGTGACACTTTATTACATGCTGTATTTTTGAAAATTTGCATTATAATATTTATTTTTATTTTTCCTGCAGTACATAAAAATTGCTGTATGTCAAAAATCAGACCCAAAAGCAGCGCACATTTCGGTGCTTTATTTTGGTGCCTTTTTTTTCCTGAGATGTCAGGATTCTAGCCAATAATTTTACCTTTGCAAGGATAGTAGGCGGGCCCAGGTACATATGTTATTTTAGAGCAGAGTTACAGATTAAAAATGCCCAAGGCGAAGCGGTCAAAAGTCTGGCTATACTTCACAGCAAAAGATGCAAACTCAGCAGCCTGCAACAAGTGCTTTAAGGTGATACTGTGATACTGTGCAAAGGAGGTAACACCTCGAATCTGATGACAAACCTTTTTTTTAAAAAAAAAAGCTGAGGAATGAGTCTTTAGTTAGGAGTAAAGGATGAAGCTGCTAGGTGGGTTTTTGACTGGGGGATTTATGAAAATTAACATCTAGTTGAACTGGACTATGGTCTGAGATAGAGTTGTATGGGCAATCTAAAACCTTGGGAAGAATTCTATTATCTACAACAAAAAAAATCTATCCGTGAGTATGACCAGTGTACTGGTGAGAAGAATGAGAATTGTTTAGATGTAGAATTTTTATTCCTCCAGGGGTCAAAAAAGTGTAAGATTGCAAAAAGAATTGCAGAACTTTGCCCACTCTTGAAATTTTGCTGTCAGCTTTTGCATTTGATCTGTCAAGTTGAGGATTAAGCACACAGTTAAAGTCACCACCCAATATCAAATGGGACTCTGTTAAATCTGGGAGGTTCTTTAAAAAAGTACTATAAAATTTAGGTCATCCCAGTTTGGTCCGTATACATTTGAAAGAGTTACTTGTTTCCTATACAAACTGCCCTGTATAATAATACATCTCCCTCTGGTATCCGCTACAGTTGATAGTGGAATAAATGGAATGCCCTTCCTAATTAGAATAGCAACACCACGTGATCTATCCTCAAATTTTTATGCTAAATACTAAAGTTTAATTTGTTCACTTGATCGGAGGTGTGTTTCCTGCAGATATAAAACAATGATTTTAAATGAATAAATACCCTTGTGCATTTAACCGGATTATTTATACCTTTAACATCCCAACTTAACCAAAAACAATGGTCTCTGAGCAAATACTCTATTTCTGAGAGACAAATCAAACCCAAGGAATGAAAATGACTCTTATGTGGGAGGCCTTAAAAGCCTATCTTCGAGGCCAGATAATTTCATATGCAACCTTTTAAAAAAAAGAAATACTTAAAACAAATGAACAACCTAGCCAACAGTCTAAGCAGCTTGGAAAGAAAAGTGTCTGGACTTCTTTAAGTTGCTTGAAGATGTTTCACCTCTCATCCGAGAAGCTTCTTCAATTCTAAGGTAAAATGGCGGAGAGTCCCAGATTTAAATGCAGTGGGAATAACCCTCCAAAGAGGGACAAAGGGACCCCCTGATGATCCTCTACCTAATCACATGAGCCAAGGTGTGAAACAGGGGGGTGTCACAATCAGCCAGGGTCCATCCATCCATCCATCCATCTTCATCCGCTTTATCCGAGGCCGGGTCGCGGGGGCAGCAGCCTAAGCAAAGAGGCCCAGACCTCCCTCTCCCTAGCCACCTCCTCCAGCTTATCTGGGGGAACACCAAGGCGTTCCCAAGCCAGCCGAGAGATATAATCTCTCCAGCGTGTCCTGGGTCTGCCCCGGGGCCTCCTCCCGGTGGGACATGCCTGGAACACCTCACCCAGGAGGCGCCCAGGGGGCATCCTTGTCAGATGCCCGAACCACCTCAGCTGGCTCCTTTCGATGTGAAGCAGCAGCGGCTCTACTCTGAGCCCCTCCCGGATGGCCGAACTTCTCACCCTATCTCTAAGGGAGAGGCCAGCCACCCTTCGGAGGAAGCTCATTTCTGCCGCTTGTATCCGCGATCTCGTTCTTTCGGTCACTACCCACAGCTCGTGGCCATAGGTGAGGGTAGGGACGTAGATCGACCGGTAAATTGAGAGCTTCGCTTTTACACTCAGCTCCCTCTTCACCACGACGGACCGGTGCAGCATCCACATTACTGCAGCTGCAGCCCCAATCCGTCTGTCGATCTCCGGCTCCCTTCTCCCATCACTCGCGAACAAGACCCCGAGATACTTGAACTCCTCCACTTGGGGCAGGAACTCATCCCCGACCCGGATTGGGCACTCCACCCTTTTCCGGCTGAGAACCATGGGCTCAGATTTGGAGGTGCTGATCCTCATTCCCGCTGCTTCACACTCGGCTGCGAACCGCTCCAGTGCGAGCTGGAGGCCCCCACCCGATGAAGCCAACAGAACCACATCATCCGCGAAAAGCAGAGATGAGATTCTGAGGCCACCAAAGTGAAAGCCTTCCGCCACTTGGCTGCGCCTAGAAATCCTGTCCATAAAAATTATGAACAGAACCGGTGACAAAGGGCAGCCCTGGCGGAGCCCATCACCCACCGGGAATGAGTTCGACTTATTGCCGGCAATGCGAACCAAGCTCTTGCAACGGTTGTATAGGGATCGAATGGCCCGTAGCAATGGGCCAGACACCCCATACTCCCGCAACACCTCCCATAGGACACCCCGAGGGACACGGTCGAATGCCTTCTCCAAGTCCACAAAACACATGTAGACTGGTTGGGCAAACTCCCATGCACCCTCAAGTATTCTCGAGAGGATAAAGAGCTGGTCCAGTGTTCCGCGACCAGGACGAAAACCGCATTGTTCCTCCTGTATCCGAGGTTCGACTAGCGGACGAACTCTCCTTTCCAGCACCCTGGCATAGACTTTCCCAGGGAGGCTGAGGAGTGTGATCCCCCTGTAGTTGGAACACACCCTCCAGTCCCCCTTCTTAAAGATGGGGACCACCACCCCGGTCTGCCAGTCCACGGGTACTGCCCCTGATGTCCACGCAACATTGCAGAGGCGTGTCAACCAGGACAGCCCTACAACATCCAGAGCCTTCAGGAACTCGGGGCGGACCTCATCAACACCAGGGGCTCTGCCACCAAGGAGTTGTTTAACTGCCTCAGTGACCTCGCCCCCAGAAATTGGCGGGTCATTCCCCTCATCCCCCGACTCTGCTTCCTCCTCGGAAGACGTGTCAGTGGGATTAAGGAGGTCCTCGAAGTATTCCTTCCACCGCCTGACAATTCTCTCAGTCGACGTCAGCAGGGTTTTGGGTGAAACCTGGCCCCACCCTATCATGCGAGCAACATAACGAAGTCCAGACACTTTTCTTTCCAAGCTCCTTATACTACGATGACTGAGAACCTTCACAGATAATTTAGCTAACAGTATAAAAGAGATTGATTGCTTATATGTAGAAAATCCAACACCAGACCTCTATAAGAGAAAATTATTACTAAACAAAATCCTGTCCATTCAGCAAAAGAGAGCGTTTATTTTTCAAATCAAGGCAAAAGTTCTATGAGCATGGGAAAAGAGCCAGAAAAATCTTGACACATCAAATTAAACAATCCATATCAGTTAACACAATTTCTGAAATCTGTAAAACCTCTGGAGAAAAGATGTCCGATCTGAAAACTATTAATGACCAGTTTAAAATGTTCTATTCCAATCTTAACGCTTCAGATCCGGTTGATATGCATGGGCAGGGGAACAATATGAGAACAATATGAAGAGTTGGACAGCACCAGGCCCTGGCACAAATGAACCAGCTGCTAGTTGACGAGAGACACCCGCAAAACGCAAAGCACCAGCTACTGGCAGACCAGTATCTCCCCCAGGTGCAGGCTGTGTAAAGATGCCTCTGAGACAATCCAGCACATAACAGCAGGGTGCAAGATGCTAGCAGGCAGGGCATACATGCAACGCCATAACCAAGTGGCCGGCATAGTATACAGAAACATCTGTGCCGAATATGGCCTGGAAGTTCCGGGGTCAAAATGGGAGATGCCCCCAAGGGTGATGGAGAATGACCGAGCTAAGATCCTGTGGGACTTCCAGATACAGACGGACAAAATGGTGGTGGCTTACCAACCGGACATAGTGGTGGTAGACAAACATGAGAAGACGGCCGTAGTGATCGATGTAGCGGTTACGAATGACAGCAACATCAGGAAGAAGGAACACGAGAAGCTCGAGAAATACCAAGGGCTCAGAGAAGAGCTCGAGAAGATGTGGAGGGTGAAGGTGGTCCCAGTGGTAATCAGAGCACTAGGTGCGGTGACTCCCAAGCTAGGCGAGTGGCTCCAGCAGATCCCGGGAATAACATCGGAGATCTTATCTAATCTGTCCAGAAGAGCGCAGTCTTGGGAACAGCTAAGATACTGCGCAGGACCCTCAAGCTCCCAGGCCTCTGGTAGAGGACCCGAGCTTGAAGGATTGACCGCCCGCAGGGGCGTGCTGGGTGTTTGTTGTATATATATATATATATATATGTATATATATATATAAAATATATATATATATACACACAGACACACACAGTGGAACCCCGACTTACGAATACCCCGTTTCACGCAAGTTACAAAGGCACTGAACGGCAATATTTCTGCTTGTGTTCCGGCAAAATGCCCGAGTAACGAAATCCGCTGGCTCTGATTGGCTGAGCCTAGAATGCCCACAATGCCTTCCGAATCATGTGACAATCCCTTGGCTTCCGTACTTGCGTTTTGCTGCGCCTTCGTAACTTGAATTTTTTGTTAAATGGGGTATTCGTAAGTCGGGGTTCCACTGTACACTGGTCCCTTAATAGTTTCAACATGAAATATTGAAAAAACAAATATATGGTCCACTGATTGTGTGACAGATGCAGACATTTCTCTGTGTGCATGTGGTGAAATCTGCTGTTAAATCAGAACATGAAAAGGTTATAGGTGACATTAAAACCCATGAAAACAAAGCTGCATTCACTCAGAGGGAGTGTTTGAATCACTCATATTTTGTTCAATTCAGTGATGTACTGACAGATCCAGGATCAGCCCAAATCATCAGCAGTTTGATCCACGTATGGGCTGAAGTGTATTTGTATATGAGAGCCATGTAATGTCCATGTGTGCATGCTGAAAGAGACTGTGCTGGTCTGACCACCCTCCTCATTTCAGGGTGGAGCCTGCTGGAGTCCGATGGTTGAGACCAGGTCTGAGGAAGTGTAAGTGTGTTTTTAATGTGATTCATAAAAATAAAGCAGCACATATTCAACCATCTTCAAACTGTCACATCACTCATTCATATCTCTGATGTCAGGAGTCATCATCAAAGTGTCAATCAATGAACAGATGATGGATCAATAACTGCAGCTGGATTGTGTTTGTTCTCTCCATTAGACTCCTGTCAACTCACAATCGACACAAACACAGTACACACAAGCCTCCAACTGTCTGACAACAACAGGAAGGTGACACATGTGAAGGAGGTTCAGTCATATCCTGATCATCCAGACAGATTTGATTATTTCTGCCAGCTGCTGTGTAGAGATGGTCTGACTGGTCGCTGTTACTGGGAGGTCGAGTGGAGAGGAAGGGTTGATATAGCAGTGAGTTACAGAAGAATTAGAAGGAAACGAGAGAGTCAATTATCAAAATCTGGTATGTTTGCTACGCTTGCCAGTTTCTATTCTCCATACTGTATGTTTGGACACAATGATCTGTCCTGGAGTCTGTGTTGCTCTGATGATGGTCCTCATTCCGTCTGGCACAATAAGTGGGATACATCCATCTCCTCCTCCTCCTCCTCCTGTGTCTCTAACAGAGTAGCAGTGTATGTGAACTGTCCTGCTGGCACTCTGTCCTTCTACAGAGTCTCCTCTGACACTCTGATCCACCTCCACACCTTCAACACCACATTCACTGAAACTCTTTATCCTGGGTTTTGGTTCAGGTCCCCTGGTTCCTCAGTGTCCCTGTGCTGAGTTGAGTGTAAAGAGTGTCCTCCTGTTAGAGAAACATTGTTATCATTTTACAAAAAATAAAACAGCTAAACATGAGAGGCTTTTGGACAAAGTTTGTGTCCTCCATTCTTTAAGCACCGGTTCGAGGACCGTTTAAGCACCGGCACAGTTTCAAAAGTACCGGTTTTGCACTGGTATCGGATAAAATTTAAACGATACCCATCCCTACTCTCACCTAGTGATGGTGAGGTGAAGCCTCGTGATGAACTGAAGTTTTCCATCCAACTGGTCGACTCGTGGTTCGAAGCATTGTGATGATTCATTTTCTCTACTGCGCCATCAAGTGGATTAAAGTGAAACAGGCTCTGTGATTATAATGATGTGATGTGTCAAGCTCTAAACTGAATAAATAAATTGTTTTCGTGGTTATTTATCCCGAATATTGTCTCAGAGAAAGTCGAAACTATCAGGACAGAGTTTTGGTATGATTGTGTAACTGTTAGGGCTCTGATTTCTAGAATCGATTCAAATCGCGGAAATGCCTCAGACAATCAGAAATATTATAATTCACATCATGCATCAGTACATTTCCATAATTTTGAATCTATAAAAATAAATCTGACACTTTATCAAAGGTGTAAGCATCACAGCAGATGTCTTTGTGTCAAAGTAGCTGAGGATAAAACACAGAAAAACATAAAGGTGATTTTCCTGGCCTGGGATTTTATAAAAATATTCTGCAGTAGATCAAAAACAAAAGAAAACCATTAATCAACATAAACCATCAAGTTACAGTCAAAACGCATCAAAATGATTCAAGCTGCGCTCAAGCTGCGGTTAACAGAAGGTTTTTAACTCATGCTCACCCTACCTTGATGTTCATCAACATCAGGTTGGAGAACAGGTGAGTGCAACCAGATTTATCACCTAACACACCCATGAGTCACACCCCACACCCGTGCACCAATACAGTGAGTCCATTTAACCCCACCCACTTAATCAAAAAAGGAACTCATATGGGTCCTACAATCTGATTACGTTTCTGTGAGTATTATTATTTTTGAGTCTGCTAAATGACTTTAATAAAATCTCCTGCAGTTAAATTGTTTCCTTTTGAACGCTTTGTGAAACATGAATGAATGTGAGTATTAATGAGTTTTAGTGTAAATGGCTCTTACAGGTGACACCATCCTTTCAAAGTAAGAGTCCATCGGGGCCACTGTCCAGGCCTCTAAAACCATCCCAGGTAACAAGTTGGTAAATCCATTTAAAGCTTTAATGTCAACCATTAAAAGGAAATTCTTTGATCAGCACCAGATTCCTGTTGATTTTCAGAATAAACTGATAAATCCTTTAATACAACGGCTGATAATTACCAGTATGATTATTTCAGTCAAAGCTGAATCTGCTCAGAGAAACGGGAAAGAAGAAGTGACACCAAGTTACTTTAATTCTGTCAGCACAAAGTTAAAAAGTTACAAACTGTCAGTGTGATGTTACTTTAGTTACAGATTGCTTTTATTGTGAAAATCGGTCTGCGCGCAGGTGAAGGCCTTCCTTTCCAGGAAGCAGCTGAACTATCAGGAAGTAAGTGGAGCTTGTTGTTGGTGTGTGTGAAGAAACCGTAAGTTTGCTTTGTTTCCTCCTTTAACAGTTTGTTTTTAGGAACTTTACTGTTTGCTCAGCTCATGTTTGATTTCTTCTCACAACAAGCTGTGTGTTTTTATTTCCGGTCCCTCCATTCAAGAGAGAGACCGCTCGATAGTTCAGATAGTGATGGCTCGCTTGAAGCTGACGCTCCGGTGCATGTGTCAAAAAAATCAACACACTGCTTCAGAAGCACTGTGTCGAAGCTTGATTCGTTTGACCAGAGTCACGTGATCAGTGATACATACTCCAAATGCGCCGTCGATTTCTCCAAATATCAAGCGTGGTCCGGTGCACGCTTCGTGGTCCCATATATCCCACAATTCATCGCGCGGCGGTGGGTGTGGATAATTTTGCCGCAAAATACGGCAGAAGGGAGCGGCTGAAGAGTGAACTGTCAAAAGTAAGTACTGAATATGAGGTCACGTATTTATGTGCGAATGTTTAATACAAAGAACATTAAAACAGTACTGTTGGCCACATGTCGGGAAAGTTGTGTGACATTAGTGATGTTTGTACTTTCAGCGTTAACTTGGTTTTAAAGCCTTTACACACACACACACACACACACACACACACACACACACACACACATATACATATATATATATATATCATAATAATCTGACAATACTATAATATTGGCCATATTATATTTACATTACCACAGTGAGATGATTTTAGTCTCATGAACAACATTAGCTAATTGTTATTTACTAACTAATCTTAAATGACTGTTCAGCACAGAATTGAAGCCCAACAATCATGTTTTACAGTCCTGTGGTCTCAGCCTCAGATACTCAACTAACCACAGTGATGTCATGTCAAATATGAATGACCAACAAAACATTTTTTCTCCTTCATTTCTGTCAAACAAAGCTGTATGTAACGTTTCTCACGGTTAGTATCATGGTTGCTAGGCAACCTGAACAGCGCGACGAAGGCTAGACCGTCCCATTTCACAAGCCTCTCACTTCTGCACTTCTCGTACTTATAGTATGCACCGTACGTAGTACGCGTAGTGCGCGTACTTCAAGCGTGCAGACCCTGAATTGGGACACAGCCAGTGTCTGATTCCATGGTTTATAAGGAAGTGAATCACTCGCGGGATTTGTGGAGTGTTTTGATGGTGACAGATAGCAAACCACTGATCATTCTTCTGAGAGATATAGAGCCAGTGAGGAAAAGAGGAGTTTCTGTTGTGCAGCAGTATTTTGAGTTGATTTTGGTCAATCAAGTGGGTTTTTCAGCTTTGTGTTCTGGCTGTTTTTGTTTTGTGCGTGTTTAGTTTATCTGAAAACGGGAAAAACTTAAAATGTCAAAAGTCTGCTTTCATAATATAAATATCATTAAATAATTTTAGAAAAACTTCCATTTGACTTGTAACATTTAATGTTATAAAAAATATATTTTATTTTTTAAATAATCTTAAAATGTTAGTCTGCCAAATGTGCAGCAATTTAATTTATTTATTCTCTTTAGCTGATAGTTGGTGGGGCCCAGGTAGACTGTATAACTGCATCTCTACCAGTTTCTCTGCACTCCAGCCTCTTCTGTGTCATGTGAGGGATTTTTCTTAAGGCAGGAGAAATTATCTCCACGAAAAGGAACAGGTTCGGCCATCGCACAGTGGAACAAACTTTCTTCTTAAATAAAATTGAAAAAGGGTTACCTTAAATGCATCATGTTTTTAATTTGCAAGTTCACAAGTTCACAATCAATTCGACCCCCAGGTCAAAAATATGTATAAGAAAATTTCCCTAATGTAATATTATTTATAAATATACCCGTCTAGCGATTAATTGCATAAGGGCGCACTGACAGAGGCGAAGCTGCCGGACACTGGCGCCACCGGGCCCTCTGACCACCACCAGTAGGCAACGGGTGAAGTGTCTTGCCCAAGGACACAATGACCGAGACTGTCCAAGCCGGGGCTCGAACCGGCAACCTTCTGATTACAAGGCAAACTCCCAACTCTTGAGCCACGATCGCCCGTATACTCCATAATGTGTTGTACATTATTATATGTATATTATATGTAACGTGGTATTTTTCAATTATTGTATTTACCAACATGAAGAACTCACAAGCAAAGAAAGACCACACAATGGTGCATGTTTAAACAAGGAGAGTTTTCTGGTCAAAATTATTTATTAAACAAAGAAACCACATTTTCTAACCCCCAAAAAATACACGTTTAAAGCAACACAGCGGCGGCCCAATATCAGACAGAATTCCACTCTGTAGAGTGAGCAATCTTAATGAAGCAGTTGGTTTTATTTTGTGGATTAAAGCTGCTCTTCATATTTTTGGCCACCAGATGTCACCAGAGAGGACGGTATTGAAAAGCTTCTAGTAATGAACCGTTTTTCAATACAAGCTTTAGTGCTTCAGAAAGCTTCATTTGGCCATCACTAGTTCACGGTAACGGACTCACAGCTGGACCAACGAGGCCGAGTGTGTCCGCCATTCTGAGCTACGTTCGTGTTTGTGTTTGTACTTTGAGTTCACTCAGAGTCCGCAGAGGACGCAGCTTACTTAATGACGTCACAGCCCTTTACCTCCTTTACTGTCACTGTGTTTAATATTTACACACAAAACACGTGCCAGAGCTCTGACGCTAAGCTAACAATAAGAACTCTTAAAGACACGAGTTAAAAAGCTGCTTTTCCTGTGTGATTAGAATCCAGGAATGAGAGCAGCAGCAGAGTTGGTGGTTGATGAAACTCCCTGATTACTAAATGGAAGAAGCTTCTCATTACCAGTAAATCCATGTGTGTCAGTGAATGCATCGTTTGTGCTTCATGGCTCCATCTAGTGGACTGATAGTAGAAGTAGAGCAGCGATGGCAGCTTCCTCTGCCTCACACTGCTGTCTGACTGCATTCAGCTGACACTGACATGAAGCAAGAAAGCAGCAGCTGATATTTGGACAGCACAGTGATGGAAAGGAGGGTTTCAGTTGATGTGAACATGAATGACTTGTGTTTCCTCTGCAGCTGAAGGTGGAAAGTGTGTGTGAGCTGATGTGAATTGAGCAGCATGGATCAGTGTGAGGACAGAGAGGAGGGAGTCCCTCCCTCTAAAACCACTCTGTGTGGGGAACATGAGAGCCAGACCAAAGCTCAGAGGTGAGATGACCATCTCTAACTGTCCATGACTCTTCTCCATGTCACAACTCAGCACTCACATCACTGCTCCATCATTATTCACAGGAAGAAACGAGGAACTAAACATGAACCTGGACCTTATTAAACCCAGATTCTTTTGTCCCCATGATAGAACAGAGAAAACCGACTCATAGTGGTCAAACATTTATAATTGTTTATTTAATTATCTTCCGGAAGAGAGAGCCCTGCACACCCCAAAGGCAGCCGCAGATCTCTAACATTAGAATCATAAACTGTCTCATATAGGTATTATTTTGGTACTTTACACGTCACAGTTTCGATACAAACATTCTTGTATAGCTCTACACTAACTTCCTGTTTTTCAGTCTGGCTGAGCACTTAGTTTATGAGTCAAAAGTGGCCTTGCTTTACAAACCTTCATTATTAAAGTACATAAAACAATATAATAAAGAAAATAAGCACTAAGGATATATTAATTACATGACAACCTCCACCCAGATCTGTGTCCTTACTGAGTGACAAGTTAAAGGGCGGTGGTTCTCCTGCAAAGAGGTAATGTGTGTGTAAATGTTGTTGTGACTCAGTGTTTGTGAATAAATCCTCTATCATGTTTAATGTCAGCTCAGCTGTGTTTCACACACATTTCTATGTTCATATGTGAAGCGGTGTATGTTGGAGTGTTTTCACAAACACAGCAGTCAGAGTATAAAGAGTGGATGTTGTAGGTGTTTCTGTAGTGAAGAGGCTGAGTAGGACACCTGCAGATGCTCCAGCAGGTGTCTCCTTTGTGCTTTGCTTCAAACACAGTGTAGGGAGGAACTTCCACTCAGATGTCTCAGGTGGTGCTGGATAGACGAGGATGAATAGTTTGAGCGTCAGACATTTCCAACTGTAACCAGAAGAAAGATGTTCTGAGTAATTGGGATTTGTGTGAAACTTGTGTGTTTTAGAGCGAGTGATCAGCTCCAGCCTGTGAGTGCAGCCCTCAGTGGCCTAAGTTTAAGCTCAGCTAATACTTGTGTTTGTCTGCTCTGACAGAGGAGAACTAGCTCATTAGTCAAAGGAGCTTGCAAAGAAAAGCGTCTGGACTTCTTTAAGTTTACTTGAAGACGTTTCACCTCTCATCCGAGAAGCTTCTTCAGTTCTAAGGTCAAATGGTGGAGAGTCCCAGATATAAACCTAGTGGGAGTATCCCCCCACAGAGGGACAAAAGGACCCCCTGATGATCTTCTGTGTTGTGCCATGTGTTGCATGGCACAACACAGAAGAGCCACCTCCACAGGACAAGACTCAGCAGTCCATCTGCATCTTAAGGATAAAGGACACTCTTTCGAGGATGCCAATGTTCACATTTTGGACAGAGAGGACAGATGGTTTGAAAGAGGAGTGAAAGAAGCCATCTATGTCCACTGTGAGCGACCATCTTTGAACAGAGGCAGGGGTTTACGACACCAACTCTCTGCCATCTATAATCCAGTTTTGAGATCCCTTCCCAGACGCCTTAACGCCCACTCACATCCTGGGCCATCTGACCTCAGGAATTCGCATGATAAGGTGGGGCCAGGTTTCACAATGAGCTCACCCGAAACTCTGGCTGATTGGGACCCACACCCAGTTTCACACCTTGGCTCAGGCGATTAGAAGATCATCAGGGGGTCCTTTTGTCCCTCTGTGGGGGGATACTCCCACTAGGTTTATATCTGGGACTCTCCACCATTTGACCTTAGAACTGAAGAAGCTTCTCGGATGAGAGGTGAAACGTCTTCAAGTAAACTTAAAGAAGTCCAGACGCTTTTCTTTGCAAGCTCCTTTGACTACGATGACCTGGATGACTGAGAACCTTCACAGACAACTAGCTCATTAGATTCAACGGGAACCTGAGAATATCTCCAAGGACCAGAGTTAACCCATCATCAGATAATTATATTGTAAATGTTATTATAATGATTTCCTTGGTACCAGATTCCTGATTTAGAAACCTCACTTTAAACATCCTCAGGTATAACTCTTTAACAGCAGTGTTAGGATTAAAGTTGCATGTCACACTTATTTCTGCACAATTCTCTTTTAATGATTCTTTGGTGTTTTGGGGTTAGTTCTTATTGTATCCGGTCTTATTGTTGATTCTTTATTATTCAGTTTGTGATGTTATTCCCATCCCAGAAGAATCCATCCAAGAAAAAAAAATGTTAAGTAAAACCTAAATAATCCAGATCAAACATTTAATCAGCTGTGCAATATACAGTGGAACCCCGACTTAAGAATACCCGTTTCACAAAAAATTCAGGTTACGAAGGCGCTGAACCCTCGGGAATGAATTAATTTCGTAAGTCGGGGTTCCACTGTACTACATTTCTTTAGTAAAATTCTTGCAGAAACTTGTAAATGCTAACTAGTCGTAAATTCTCTAATATTTAATAATTTTTTTCCCCTCCTTTTGTCTTTTATTATTACCACTGGTAATTTCTGTTATTTTCTCGTTAATATAACTGCACACTCTCTCTATGCTCATGTAAAGCTGAGGGGCACGAGCCAAAGAATTTCATTATGGATACATGTGGCTACACTATTTATCTGTACATGACAATAAAACTTGAAACTAAATTAGTAAAATGTAGATGTGATAGAGACTGTGACTGTTCACATGATTTCATGTTTAACAGATCAAAGATGGAGAAGCCCTCACCAGCGCAGCTGCTGGAAATGTTGAAGAATTTGGGAGAAGAGGAGCTGAAGCTTTTCCACTTTTACCTGCAGTATGAACCTGGAGCTGACTTCCCTAAAATCTATAAGTGCCAGCTGGAGAACGCAGACAGACTGAAAACAGTAGAAGTGATGGTGCAGGTGTATTCAGACCATGTGATGGAGGTGGCGAGGTCGATTTTAGGGAGGCTGAAAGGAGGTCAGTAAGAGAAAAAAGAAACATTAAACACTGCTGACACAATCAGAATCAGAAAGGGTTTATTACCTAAAGTTGAGCAGGTTTACAAGATTAGGAAATTGCTGCAGTACTTAGTGCAAAACATGCTGTAAGACAAACACTTAAATAAAATTTAAAAGTGCTGAGCAGATTGATATATACAGTGGGATGCAAAAGTTTGGGCAACCTTGTTAATAGTCATTATTTTCCTGTAAAAATCATTGGTTGTTCCAATAAAAAATGTCAGTTAAATATATCATATAGGAGACACACACAGTGATATTTGAGAAGTGAAATGAAGTTTATTGGATTTACAGAAAGTGTGCAAGGATTGTTTAAACAAAATCAGGCAGGTGCATAAATTTGGGCACTGTTGTCATTTTATTGATTCCAAAACCTTTAGAACTAATTATTGGAACTCAAATTGGCTTGGTAAGCTCAGTGACCCCTGACCTACATACACAGGTGAATAGAATAATGAGAAAGAGTATTTAAGGGGGTCAATTGTAAGTTTCCCTCCTCTTTTAGTTTTCTCTGAAGTGTAGCAACATGTGGGTCTCAAAACTACTCAAATGACCTGAAGACAAAGATTGTTCACCATCATGGTTTAGGGGAAGGATACAGAAAGCTGTCTCAGAGATTTAAGCTGTCTGTTTCCACAGTTAGGAACATATTGAGAAAATGGACGACCACAGGCTCAGTTCAAGTTAAGGCTCGAAGTGGAAGACCAAGAAAAATCTCGGATAGACAGAAGCGACGAATAGTGAGAACAGTCAGAGTCGACCCACAGACCAGCACCAAAGACCTACAACATCATGTTGCAGCAGATGGAGTCACTGTGCATCGTTCAACCATTCAGCGCACTTTACACAAGGAGATGCTGTATGCGAGAGTCATGCAGGGGAAGCCTTTTCCCCACCCACAGCACAAACAGAGCCGCTTGAGGTTTGCTAAAGCACATTTGGACAAACCAGCTTCATTCTGGAATAAGGTGCTGTGGACTGATGAAACTAAAATTAAGTTATTTGGGCATAACAAGGGGTGTTATGTCATGGAGGAAAAAGAACACAGCATTCCAAGAAAAACACCTGCTACCTCCAGTATAATGTGGTGGTGGTTCCATCATGCTGTGGGGCTGTGTGGCCAGTGCAGGGACTGGGAATCTTGTCAAAGTTGAGGAATACATGGATTCCACTCAGTATCAGCAGATTCTAGAGACCAATGTCCAGGAATCAGTGACAAAGCTGAAGCTGCGCCGGGGCAAGACAACGACCTGAAACACTGCTCAAAATCCACTAAGGCATTCATGCAGAGGAACAAGTACAACATTCTGGAATGGCCATCTCAGTCCCCAGACCTGAATATTATTGAAAATCTGTGGTGTGAGTTAAAGAGAGGTGTCCATACTTGGAAGCCATCAAACCTGAATGAACTAGAGATGTTTTGTAAAGAGGAATGGTCCAAAATACTTCAACCACAATCCAGACTCTCATTGGAACCTACAGGAAGCGTTTAGAGGCTGTAATTTCTGCAAAAGGCGGATCTACTAAATATTGATTTCATTTCTTTTTTTGTGGTGTGCAAATTTATGCACCTGCCTGATTTTGTTTAAGCAATTATTGCACACTTTCTGTAAATCCAATAAACTTCATTTCACTTCTCAAATACAGTGGAACCCCAACTTACGAATACCCCATCTAACGAAAAATTCAAGTTAAGAAGGCACTTAACGGCAATATTTCTGCCCGTGTTATGGGCAAATGCCCGCGTAACGAAATCCTCTGGCTCTGATTGGCTGGGCCCAGAATGCCTTCCGAATCATGTGACAACCCCTTTGCTTTTGTACTTGTGCTTCGCTGTTCCACTTTAACCGTGTATTGTTCTTGCAGTTAGCAGTTATCCTATAGACCAGTGGTTCTCAAACTTTTTTCGCTGGGCCCCCCTTTGTTTTACAGAAAAATGTTCGTGCCTCCCCTCGCACGCGCGCACACACACACGCGCGCACACGCACGCACGCACTAACACATCCTCCAACCACACACACCCATATTTTGCTCAATTGCGGTTTATTTCACACCTCAAACATTTAGTAAACAATTAAGCAAATACAAGTAATCTGCAGGTAGTAAGAAAATAAACTACTAACTCTTTTATGCTACGTCCGCACCTACACGGGTATTTTTGAAAACGCAGCTGTTTCGTCCACACGTAAACGGCGTTTCAAATCACCGAAAACGAAGATTTTTTAAAACTCATTTTTTGCGTTTATGTGTGGAGGAGGAATACAGAGTTCCTCACGCAATGTTAAAGGTATGTGCCTTTTTTCACGTCAGCTGTGCGCCATGTTATTGTTTACATGAGAGGAATTGCAGAATGGCAGATAGTCAGATTAACAATATTTTGTCTATATCTTCAGGTTTTACACTCTTACATATAAACACGCAGTTACTGTCCCTCTATTTAGAAAGGCAGAGGCGTCACGGTGTAATTATTTTACATGTAGTTGTTTTTTTCCTGTGTAATAATATTCAACATTGCTATCAATACATTTTTCAAAAAAAATGTCTCTCTGTGCAAAATTGGTTTAAAAACATAAACAGCTGTGGGATACTGTTTGTCCGTGATTTAGACAGGGGGAACAAATCGTGGCAGGATCAGCCTGATATTATTTGTATCCCGCTGTAACTTTACTGTATAAAGAGCTAACATCTCCAAAATGTCAGGAGTAGTTAGTCATTACAACAAGTGTTTGTGAACTAAAAATCAAGAATATGGGATACTGTTTGTCCGTGATTTGGAGAGCCCAGCGCTGCTCCCCACGAAGGGAAAACCAATTCTGCAGGGAGACCTACCTCGGCACTTGTGCAGGTGAAACCAAAGGGAAGATATGCTTCACCATATTTTCTAGTTTTTGGCTTAGAATGAAGTTGGTTTGGAAACATATTCAGCGATGCTTCATCTCCTGCTTTGCGTTTGTGTGGGAGCCCCATGGTTGTTTTTTTTTTTTGTTTTTTTTCCTTTTCATGCCGCACCCCCCCTGCAATGGCTCTGCGCCCCAAACTTTGGGAAGGTCTGCTATAGACTATCGTTCATTCAAAGGCGCGATGGGTACTTAATTAGCTTGACAGACTGGTGTTTGGAGGTACAGCAGTTGGTGTACAGGGAGAAGAGCAGAGGACAAAGAGCACAGCCCTGGGGGGAGCCGGTGATGATGGTCCGGGAGTCAAAGACATTCTTCTTCAGTCAGGAAGTCAGTGAAACACCAGCAGATGGGATCAAGTATAATTATCTGGGAAAGTTTGTCTTGGAGATGGTCTGGAAGAATGGTGTTGAAGGCAGAGCTGAAGTCCACAAATAGGATTCTGGCATAGGTTCCCAGGAAGTCCAGATGCTGCAGGTTAAGGTGTAGAGCCATCTTGATAGCATCGTCTACAGACCTGTTGGCACTGTATGCAAAAAGCAGGGGGTCCGTGAGGGTCAGGCACTCAAATTATTTTATGACCACGGATGTGAGAACCACAGGTCTGTAGTAATTTATTCAAGTAAACCTTGGCTTCTTGGGGACAGGGACTGTGGTGGAGGACTTGAAGCAGGCATATTTGCATTTGCACAGTCTCTGAGAGTGACAGGAGACACATTGAGTCAGGAGCTTTCTGAGCATTCAGGCTCTTAAACTGCTTCCTCACATCTGCTTCATGAATATGAAGGTTTGTAGTGGGAGAAGGTGGTGTGAGATCCTCATAGGTGTGGGGTGAGAAGGGGGGTGTTGTGGGTGAAGTCTTTGGTTGTAGTGATGGCTCTGTGGTGGGGGAGAGGGGGAGGTGGGTTGATGAGTGTCCAGAGTGTCCCTATTGTTGGGGCTGGTGGAGGTATGAAGGGTGCTTGATGGCTCATCAAAACGACAGTAAAAGTCGTTGAGGGTGTTGTCCAAGAGCAAGTCATCAGTGGAGTGGGGGGTTTGTTTTCTCTCTGTTTTGGCCTCACATCCACATTGAGATGTCGTTTTCCCCGAAAGAAAACGCAGCTTTTTGAAAACGCTCTCGAAAATTCCTTTCTTTTAAAACGGAGCTTTCGCATCGCAGTGTGGACAGCGAAAAATTGAGACTTTCTAAAACGATGACGCATGTTAGTCATATGATGCAGTCGTGTGACCAATTAAACTAAGATAGCAGAGGGAATTATACAGCATTTGTTTTGTTTGCTGTCAATTTAGACAGCCCTATTAAAGATTAATATCAGTTTGTACATGCTTCAAATAGCTTTTCTTCACATTTTTTAACTTTCACTCGTTTTTGCAACTTTGTACTTTCTCGCAGCAACAACTCCACCTCATTGTTAGTCCATTAAAAAAAAAAAAAACTCTGTGCTTTTCCTTGACATGTTGCCCCGACGTTTCAAAGAGCCAGAAAGTAAATAAGTGCCAGACAGAAATGAGGCAGGTTGAATCTTCTTGCATTTCACGCATGTGCAGTACTGGAACGTAAGTGTTTTCGGCCGTGTCAATGAGGACGCGCAATTCTGTGAAAACAACTGAAAATGATAGTGTGGACGTGGAGCGTTTTCATATGAAAACGCCGTTTTCAAATCTATCCGGGCTAGTGTGGACGTAGCCTTAGGCTTGTAGTTAGTGATATTCCTAAATTATTCCTTTTCCACACAGAGGCTGAGTCGTTATCTGAGATCTGATGCGTCTTCTCAAAATGCTGGTGTTTAGCAGTGTCCACTTCTTTACTGAACCTGTACTTGGCGTCTCTGTAGTAGTCCCTGACTCCGCATCTGAACGCCTTTCACTTTTCTAGCCACAGCTGTTTGATTTTAGGAGTAAACCAGTGTTTGTCATTATTATAACTCACCGTGTTTGTCATTATTATAACTCACCGTGGTGCGTGATGGCACACGCACCACGCTATCCTCGCAGAAGTGGAGGTGACAGTGTCTCTAAACTCATCCGCGCTGTTAGAAGCAGCCCTCATTGTGTCCAAAGTCTGTAGTAAATCCATCGCAGATGTGACAAATACTGGAAAAAAAACAAAAGTGTTTTAGTCCTGTAGTTCTCTGGTGTAAGAATATCCAGAAGCATGTCCAGACACACAAATTATGCACAAAAACAAGACGGAAGTACCAGGGCATCCATTTGTGACGCCATCTTGGATCTCATATTGTCATTCTTATTTTATAAATGTATTTAAGTATTTTAGTCTTACTTTTTATTTTGTCTTTCCTTCTCAAATAATTGAGTACAAATATCATACTTACATTTTTTTGAAGACATATTTATTACTCAACCTGAACTTTCCTCCAACAGGAAGTCCTTCAGCCCAGGCAGCTTCATCACTTTCATCAGAAGGTAAGAATTCAGTAGTTGGTCTCAGGAAATACTGATGAGTCCATAACACATAAAGCCTGATGTGACTAATCAGAGCTCTGGTTTCTCTGTAGCCTCAGCTCTGCATTACGACAAATGTCCGAGCTCTATTGAATGAACACCTGGTTGATTTAATAGTCTCTTTAGTTCACTAGATTTCTTGATGGATACAGAGCTTCAGTTGACACGTGAGGATGGTTCATATTCAATTGAATTTATTTATACAGCACCAAATCACAACATCAGTCACCTCAACTCGCTTTATATTGTGAGGTAGACCCTACAATGATACATACAGGGAAAAAGCCAACAATCATATGACCCCCTATGAGCAAGCACTTTGGCAACAGCGGGAAGAAAAAAACGTATGAATAGAACTCTCCATTTACATGAACAAACTGGTGTCTATTAGATAGATAAGATACAAACTGCACTGAGTTCTAGCAGGACAAGCACAGAGATGAGTCCACTGTCAGAGGCCATAAGACGATCATTTGTAATCTTCACTAAAGCTGTTTCTGTGCTGTGATGAGCTCTGAAACCTGACTGAAACTCTTTAAATAAGCCATTCCTCTGCAGATCTGTTAGCTGTTTGACAACTACTCTTTCAAGGATATTTGAAATGACAGGAAGGTTGGAGATTGACCTATAATTAGCTAAGACAGCTGGGTCTATGGATGGCTTTTTGAGTAAAGGTTTAATTACTGCCAGCTAGAAGGCCTGTGGTACATAGCCCATTATTAGAGATAGGTAAATCATATTTAATATTGAAGAATGTTAATGTTAGAGCTAATGTTAAAGCTGAATCTTCGAGCTAATACTCATTAAAAAAAAAACCCTGAAATTAGCAAACTCAGCGCTCTACAAAACTCATACTGACTGAGTCACTTAACAACAGATTAAAATGCAGCAGTTTGGATATATTCAGATTGCAGCTTCTGTTCTTGATAAATTTTCATTAGCTGAGAGCAACGTGGCAGTGACTTATCTTCGGTCAAGCTGAAAGGAGCTGTGACCGGGGCACACATGCTTGCGCCTACATGACCACACAGCGCACACGAACACACACAGACTCAGATCATATAGGCAGGAGATTAAAACACAAAATGAAATATTTAATAAACAAAGCATGTTTTGGTGAAATTCAAAAGAACAACATATATTTAACCAAACATCTAATGAATTGAAACAAATTTAAGGTGCAAATAAATAAATGTATAAATATAGACCATAGTAGACTAATCATCTCAAATACTGTTTTTAATTCAGAGACTCTTCAGTGCTGTCAACTTAAACTCAAGTGTAACCTGAAGGATGAGTTTGAGTGTGTGTTTGAGGGGATCGCAAAAGCAGGGAACCCAACCCTTCTGAATCAGATCTACACAGAGCTCTACATCACAGAGGGAGGGACTGAAGAGGTCAGTGATGAACATGAGGTCAGACACATTGAAACAGCATCCAGGAAACCAGGCAGACTAGGAACTACAATCAGACGAGAAGACATCTTTAAAGCCTCACCTGGAAGAAATAAACCAATCGGAACAGTGCTGACAAAGGGAGTGGCTGGCATTGGGAAAACATTCTTAACGCAGAAATACACCCTGGACTGGGCTGAAGACAAAGCCAACCAGGACATCCAGTTCATATTTCCATTCACTTTCAGAGAGCTGAATGTGCTGAAAGAGGAAAAGTTCAGCTTGGTGGAACTTGTTCATCACTTCTTCGCTGAAACCAAAGAAGCAGGAATCTGCAGCTTTGAAGACTTCCAGGTTGTGTTCATCTTTGATGGTCTGGATGAGTGTCGACTTCCTCTGGACTTCCACAAAACTACAATCCTAACTGACCCTAGAAAGTCCACCTCAGTGGATGTGCTGCTGATAAACATCATCAGGGGGAAACTGCTTCCCTCTGCTCGCCTCTGGATAACCACACGACCTGCAGCAGCCAATCAGATCCCTCCACAGTGTGTTGGCAGAGTGACAGAGATCAGAGGGTTCACTGACCCACAAAAGGAGGAGTACTTCAGGAAGAGATTCAGAGATGAGGAGCAGGCCAGCAGGATCATCTCCCACATCAAGACATCATGAAGCCTCCACATCATGTGCCACATCCCAGTCTTCTGCTGGATCACTTCTACAGTTCTGGAGGATGTGCTGGAAACCAGAGAGGGAGGACAGCTGCCCAAGACCCTGACTGAGATGTACATCCACTTCCTGGTGGTTCAGGCCAAAGTGAAGAAGGTCAAATATGATGGAGGAGCTGAGACAGATCCACACTGGAGTCCAGAGAGCAGGAAGATTATTGAGTCTCCGGGAAAACTGGCTTTTGATCAGCTGCAGAAAGGAAACCTGATCTTCTATGAATCAGACCTGACAGAGTGTGGCATCGATATCACAGCAGCCTCAGTGTGCTCAGGAGTGTTCACACAGATCTTTAAAGAGGAGAGTGGACTGTACCAGGACAAGGTGTTCTGCTTCATCCATCTGAGTGTTCAGGAGTTTCTGGCTGCTCTTCATGTCCACCTGACCTTCATCAACTCTGGAATTAATCTGCTGAATCTAGAAACACCTCACGTATTTAAAACCCTCAGAACAAAATACAAACTACATTTCTTCTACCAGAGTGCTGTGAACAAAGCCTTACAGAGTCCAAATGGACACCTGGACCTGTTCCTCCGCTTCCTCCTGGGCCTTTCATTGCAGACCAATCAGACTCTCCTACGAGGTCTGCTGACACAGACAGAAAGCAGCTCACAGACCAATCAGGAAACAGTCCAGTATATCAAGGCACAGCTCCATGAGAATCTGTCTGCAGAGAAAAGCATCAATCTGCTCCACTGTCTGAACGAACTGAATGATCATTCTCTAGTGGAGGAGATCCAGCAGGGCAGGAGTTCAGGAAGTCTCTCCACAGGTAAATTGTCTCCTGCTCAGTGCTCAGCTCTGACCTTCATCTTACTGTCATCAGGAGATCTGGATGAGTTTGACTTCAAGAAATATTCTGCTTCAGAGGAGGCTCTTCTGAGAATGCTGCCAGTGGTCAAAGCCTCTAAAAAAGCCCTGTAAGTAAACATGAACTCATCACTTAAAATCCTATAATCAGCAATAAATCTTAAAATCATGGGAAATAAATCAGAAATGCCGAAAACATAAAAATAGTAACAATTATTATTAGCTCAGTTGGTAGTGGTTTCCCTATGATCTTCTTTTCTTTTTTTTTCCTTTCTCTCTCAGCCTGAGCAGCTGTAACCTGTCAGAGAAAGGCATTGAAATTCTGTTGCCAGTGGTCAGCTCCCAGTCCTGTAGTCTGAGAGAGCTGGACCTGAGTACCAACAGCCTGAAGGCTTCAGCAGTAAAGCTTCTGTCTGCTGCAGTGGAGAGTCCACACACCAAACTGAATATTCTGAGGTCAGATCAACTTGTTTAGTTTAATTCAACAGTTTAGTTCAACTGTTTAGTTCTGTTGGTTATATGTTTGATGTTTTTTTTGTTTATATAAACCGACAAAAATAATCAACAATTTAACCAGTAATTGTTGATTGCACTCTGATTGCACTCTGCACTCTGTCCTCTCACACCTGGACAACAACAACACCTACGCCAGAATGCTGTTTATAGACTTCAGTTCAGCGTTCAATACAATCCACCCCTCACAACTCATCAGGAAACTGACAGACCTGGGCATCAGTTCCCTCATCTGCAAATGGTTACTGGACTTCCTGACCAACCGCCCCCAACATGTCCGGCTGGATAACCACTGCTCATCTACCATCACAATGAACACCGGTGTACCACAAGGCTGTGTGATGAGCCCCTTCCTCTACTCCCTCTTCACCCACGACTGCAGACCTGCTGATGGTTCCAACACCATCATTAAGTTTGCAGATGACACCACGGTGATTGGCCTCATCAGTGACAACGATGAGGCCGCCTACAGGGAGGAGGTGGATCGTTTGGCTGAGTGGTGCGACACAAACAACCTGCTGCTTAACACCGAGAAGACCAAGGAGCTCATCGTGGACTACAGGAGGAATGCTGACCCACATCCACCCATCCACATTAAGGGGACGGCTGTGGAGCGTGTGAGCAGCTTCAAGTTCCTGGGAGTCCACATCTCCGAGGATCTCACCTGGACGACCAACTGCTCCAAGCTGGTCAAGAAGGCTCACCAGCGCCTCTTCTTCTTGAGGACTCTGAGGAAGAACCACCTGTCCTCAGACATCCTGGTGAACTTCTATCGTTGCACCATCGAGAGCATCCTGACCAACTGTATAACAGTCTGGCACGGGAACTGCTCTGCCTCGGACCGGAAGGCGTTGCAGAGGGTCGTGAAAACTGCCCAGCGCATCGCCGGAGCACCACTTCCTGCCATAAAAGACATCTACAGGAAGCGGTGTCTGAAAAGGGCTGGGAAAATCATCAGAGACCCCAGTCACCCATCACATGGACTCTTCACCCTCCTGCCCTCTGGGAGGCGCTACAGGAGCCTCCGGACTAAGACCACCAGGTACCGGAACAGCTTCTTCCCCACAGCTGTCAGACTCCTGAACTCTGCCTCCTGACATCTGACCCACGTTAACACATGGACTGAACATACACACACCCACAATGGACAACTGTATCCTCAAACACACAATAATAACATGGACTGAACCACCACTCACAACCACTAGCACTTTATATAGATACTGTAGAAATTATCCACATATCTAATTTATCTTAACTGCACTACTGTATAGCTCTGTAAATAATCATTCTGTACATATGATAATTTTTAACCCGACAACTGTTTACAACTTGCATAGTTCCCATTTCTGTATAACTGTATATCTCAGATTTCTGTAAAGTTATTTATTTCATATTCTGTATAGTTTTTCATATTTATATCCTGTTCATAGCCTGTACATAGCTTGTACTCACTACAGCCTGTACATACCTATAGTTATAGAATATTCACAACATACTTCATACCGTGTACATTATAACATACCATAATAGACCCATTTCTGTAATATACTTACATATCTATATTATTGCTAATATATATTGTAATATATCTATATCACTAAAGCACTTCTGGATGGATGCAAACTGCATTTCGTTGCCTTGTACCTGTGCATGTGCAATGACAATAAAGTTAAATTCTAAATTCTAATTCTAAAGGTAAACTTTATCCAGTTATCCTTGTTTCATAGCATTTTTATTCATTTTTAAGTTAAAGTAAAGTTTTACTAACCTGCTCAGCGCAAGACAATACGCTATTGCACCTTGATTACTCTTTAATAATAATCTTTATTCATGTTTTTATCTTCAGACTTAACATCTGTGAACTCTCAGAGGAAAACTGTGAAGCTCTGTCCTCAGTTCTCAGCTCACAGTCATTGAGACTGACAGAGCTGGACCTAAGTATCAAAAACCTGCGGGATTCAGGAGTGAAGCTTCTGTCTGCTGGACTACAAAGTTTAAACTGTAAACTGAATACTCTGAGGTCAGATCAAATTACATTTTGTTTTCAGATTTATTAATTAAATATTTAAGCTAAGTTCATCCATATGATGTTGTATCCTAGTATGTTAATGTTTCCTATAAAAATAGAAAGACAAGATTTAATGTTGTGAAAAGTATTAACAAACTTTACAGGAGTATTTGTTTTATAGACTGTCTTTTATTTTTCAGACTGAGTGGATGTAACTTCTCAGAGAGAAGCTGTGAAGATCTGTCCTCAGTTCTCAGCTCCCAGTTCTCTACTCTGAGAGAGCTTGACCTGAGTAACTGTGACCTGCAGGATTCAGGAGTAAAGCTTCTGTCTGCTAGACTAAAGAGTTCACAGTGTGCAGTGGAAACTCTCAGGTGAGGATTCCAACTTTTCCACAGATGATCATTTTTCCTTGATTTCCTGCAAGATTCTTTGTAATACAGGTGCCAGAATTGTAAAGAATTATTTGTAGAATTCTGCAGGAAAGTCATCTGGAACTCGAGGCTTATTATTAGGCATACTTATCAGGGCTTCCTGGAGTTCCCCTGGTGTCACAGGCAAATCCAGTGCTATTGCTTCACTGTCTAGTAATTTTGGAAGAGTTACATTGTCAAGAAACTGATGAATTTCATTTTTAGATAGGTTTATTTGTGGTAAACATAAAGTTTCGTAGAAATCCCTAAAATATTGTTTGTTGATTATCTAAGAATAACAAAATTGTTATTGTGTTAAAAATTCTGCAAGGGAAGTCTTTGCTTAGGAATTTATTTATTTTTGAATTAATAATTTAAGTTAATTCTAATTTTGTTTCGCATGTTTTGTTCAGTATTTCCTGATCTTGGTCTGACATGTAGGGTTTTGTTTTTTTTAAGGATTTGATGTTTTTTTTATAGTTCCTGTATATTTTTGTTTTCTTTTTTCTTTTTATGTGATGAGAAAGAAATTATTTTACCTCTCATCACAGCTTTCCCTGCTTCCCATAGAACAGATGCTGATGTTCCAGGAGTGTCACTATAGTCTAAATATAAAGACCACTCTTTTTTAAAATATTTAATAAAGTCTTTATGTTTGAGTACTGATGTATTAAACCTCCAGCTTTTACTTCTTCTTAGTGTTCTTCTTATGTATTAGTTTTAAAGATACAGGAGCATGATGGCTGACAGCGATAGGGTGAAGTTTAGTGTCTGAAATTTTACTTAACAGTGAGCTGCTGACTAGAAAATAATGAGTGATAACCATGTGAGAAGAAAGTATATTCCTTACTGTTGGGGTGATGGGAGCGTCATACATCGCAAAGACCAAAGACGCATATATACTGTTTGATTATATTTGTGGACTGCCAATTGCGCCAAGTTCCTGCTGTGTTTAGCCTGTCCATTTCTTCATTCAGTCCAAGGTTGAGTTCGCTTCCTAGAAAAAGCAGTCTAGGTGTTCAGAGAATGCACTAAAAAATCTGTGAAAGAATGAGCGATCATCAACATTTGGGCCATATACACTTACAGTACATAGCTTTTTGTTAAGTATAGATGGTTAATAATTAAGAATCTGCCCTCTGGATCTATAACTGCGTCGCATACTATAAAATCAACAATTTTACTCTACTCCCCTTTGTCTAGATTTAAAACAGGCAAACACATTATGAAACTCAGGAGTTTTAAGTTCTTTTAAACTTGTGACACATCTGTGAGTCTCTTGTAATAAAACAACATCTGCCTTTAGTTTTTTGAGCTGCTTAAATATCTTTAACCTCTTTTCTCTGGTGCCATCTTCATTTACATTCCAATTTATAAACCTTAGTGTGCCCATATTTGTGTGTATATGGCTAATGATGTACGCTGGATATTTTGTTTTACGGGTGAAGAGAATGTAGACACTTGTTTAAAGAGAAAAAAGATATGTGGTGTAATGCTTCATAAGTCTGACTATGTGTGTGCATATTAACTAATATTAGCAGGCGTGTATGAGCTTGAGTGTGTGTGACCTATATGTCTATGTGCACTGTGAGGGTGTTGTAAATGTGCTGACATTGAGCGCATGTGGGTGTGTTCCACTATTCACACACTGGTGGAGGCAGCTACAGTTGTAGCCACAGCTGCCCTGGGGCAGACTGACAGAGGTGAGGGTGCTGTATCACCCCTCTGGCGATACGGCAGCCGAGTAAGCTTCTCGGATGAGAGGTGAAACGTCTTCAAGCAACTTAAAGAGGTCCAGACACTTTTCTTTCCACGCTCTACGACTACGATGACCTGGATGACTGAGAACCTTCACAGACATAAGATACCATTTACTTTTCTTTTCCACCTGACGTGACCTACAGCGTGACACATGTACCTTTTGCCTCACTTCCATCACTTCCCTCTCTGTATGTGTTTTCTTTCTTTCTAAAACAGTAAGCATTTGTCACATTTTCAGATGCTAATTCTGACCAATCATAAGCGTCAATTTCACGCATATCTTTAAGTCGTCCTCTGCTGAACATCTTCTGAACTAGGGCTGGGCGATATGACCCAAAATTCATATCTCGATATTTTTTAGCTGGATGGCGATATAAGATATATATCTCGATATTTTTTTAAAGCCATAAAGTAAGAACAAAAAGAGTTCTTAGTCAAAGCTGTGTCCCAGATGTCACACAGGCACTTTTATTAACATACAGCATAGATGTACATGAAAAAAACTACTCAAAAATAAATTATGAGCATTTATTAAACAATAATGCTCCATAAATAAAAGAAAACAATGTTGTTTTTGTGCATAACAAAAAGCTCACAATTGTGCAGTCAAAATGTAAACTAAAAGATGCTGAGCATAATAACAAAGAGACAGATTTCACAGCTGCTCTGTTCCCGACTTTTACTGCGTGACTGACAGCCTGCAGTTTGAAATCCGCTTCGTAACCATGTCTCTTAACAGGTGCCATTTATGGTCCTTATACACACACAATACTGTAATATTACGTTGAAGCACAGTACGTATTACTACTCGAGGCATCTTGGTAGCCGTAATGCTCCGACAATCCATCAAGCGGTGCAGCTCTGTAGCTTACCAAAGTCGTATTAAAACATTTTTTGACAGATTGCTGAGCGCATTGTTCCACATAAAATCGGTTTGCGGTCATCAAGCACAACCAGAATTCATGCATAAGGTGTGCTGTCAACTTTTGAGAGAATGAAAGGATTTGAGGCTGTGCAGCCCCTCTGGGCTGCATGGCGTTGGTGTGGTTAGCTCGTTAACACGTTGACGCCGTCTAGCCATACGCACGGGGCGATGCGCGGAAACTTGTTAACGGAGATTTGCCGTGTCCATCTTGTCGCTGCCTGCAGGTGAAGCGATGGGAGAAGAGGGGGAGTTGTGTTTAGTTAAGGAGAGAGGCGAGGTCGAGTAACATTAACGTAAAGTAATGTAACGTAAAGACAAAAGTGGACGAAAGAGAGGCAAACTAGTGGCTCCACAACTATAATTATAACGTAACATAGACTATCGATATAAAGGATATTGTTGCATCTTATATCTCGTATAAAAATATATCGATATTTTTAAAAAAACTCGATATATCGCCCAGCCCAATTCTGAACCATGAAGAAACTTTTCTGAACTTTTGGGATTCTTTTAACACTCGCCTGATGTTTCACTGTCAGACTGGAGTTTGGCTTATAGGGAACCTGCATAAGTCCTGTTGGATTTCACAGACTCACAATAGAAGTGTCAGTGGAAATCAAAAAGGAAAGTCGATGGGCTAAAATCAATGAATGTTTTTCTAGCTTCACTTTTTTTGCCTGGGCGGGTACTCCTTCATCAGTCGGCCGCGGACTACTGGTCGTGGCGGAGAACTGGCTGTGGTGTATCGAAACTGGTTTCACTGTCGCTCATTGATGGTTGAAAAAATGTCAACGTTTGAACTACAGCTGGTTAAAATTGGAATTAAAGATCCGTGTTACTGTGCTGTAGTTTATCGTCCACCTGGACCTAACAGTCAATTTTTAAAGGAATTCAGTGACTTTTTATCTTCCATCTTGAAGTTGTCCAGATTGCTAATAATTCGTGATTCTAACATGCACATTGATGATGACTCTGACCTCTTTGCCAGAGGTTTTCTTAGCATCATGGACTCTTTTCATTTCACACAGCATGTATCTGGCCCCACCCACACCAAAGGGCACACTCTGGACCTTGTTTTTACTATTGGCTTAACCATTGACTGTATTAGTTCTGAGGATATTTTTATTTCGGACCATCATTGTATTATATTTAATTTGTCTTTTTATTTGCCTCCTCCTCCTGAGCGTCATGCTTTTAGCTCGCGTGTCTTAGATTCTTCTACTGCTGCTAAATTTTCTGACGTTTTTAATTTGGTTCTGCCTGCTTCTAATGATGTTGACTTATTAATTGATTTAGTCCTTGAAGGAGAGGTGGTGTTTTTACTGAGATATTCTAATGATGTTACAGACAGTGTGTGGCTCTCTCTCTGAATGAAAAGCATTCATTCAGTCATTACAAGGCCCAGTCCAAAAGACCAGCCAATCAAAAATTGGAATTCCTGAGCCTGGCAATGCCTGAAAGCAGCAGGTATGTGGCAGCCAGAATCACGTGATCTGACTGTTTGAACCACGGCGCAGCATTTCCAAACATCTGCACTTTAGAAGCTCCAAACTGTGGAAACGTCAATGTTGAGTGTCTCATCCCTATTTAAGAGATCTTCTTGGCACTGCAAAGCTAAGCTTGCAAACAGCACCATAGTTTGAGAATCCCAACTAATCAGAGCGCGCCTTATGTCACGTCACATGACCCGTGTGTTTTCTTCTTTGATTAGCACCCAAAGAACTAAAGAAAGGCCAGAAGGATGTTCAGCTAATCAAATCCCTCATAGGAACAGGAAGTCTAGAGACGAAATGGAGCAGAGAAGGAGAATCACCAGTTTAAAAGTCTGAGTTTTAAACTGGTCACCCTCTAAAGAGGCTTTTATCGACTCTTTTTTTTTTTTAATTGACTTTCTCTTTTCTTTACAGTTTTTTTCACCATTTAAACTGTTTAATATCAGATTTAGAAATAACTTTTGGATAGTTTTTCTACATTTCCACTAAAATGTGACACAAATAATGACTTTCTGATTTTACTTTGGACTAATCTAACGACTCAGCCTGGCTATGTTGGACTTGGTGTGGAAGCAGCTTCCAGTTTGAGTTCAGGAGACAGACACCCTCTCTACTTTGAAGATCAGCTTCAAACTTTCCTTTTTGATAAAGCTTATAGTTCGAGCTGGATCAGGTGACCCTGAACCATCCCTTAGTTATTCTGCTATCGGCTAAGGCTGTTGGTGGACTTCCCATGATGCTCTGCTTTCTTCTCCACTCCCCTCTTTTCACTCCTGATGCTTTTATATGTCATTTATATGTGTATTCCCACACAGCATTTAATTTAGCTAGTTTAGGAAGATCAAATAACAGGTATCGCTTTAGAAATAAACTGTGATACTTCTAAAAGCAGTGTATTCCCACACAGCATTTAATTTAGATAGTTTAGGAAGATTTCACTTTTCTAATAGTTTCACAGGCTAATAGTTTTTAAATAGAGCACCACAAACAACATGTATCCCTTTAGAAATAAACTGTGATACTTCTAAAAGTACATATTCACACTAGCGCTGTATCAACCCCAATGTGGCTTTAATGCAACTAGTCTTATAATTATCTACTAGGCTGCAACAGTTAGACTCGATGATTACACATAGATGATTTAACTATTTTAGGGGCATTTCACTTTTCTAATAGTTTCACAGGCCAATAGTTTTGAATAGAGCACCACAAACAACATGTATTCTTTTAGAAATAAACTGTGATACTTCTAAAAAACACATATTCACACATAGTCACACTCTGTAACAGTTAGACAGAGGGGGTGCAGTTAGGCTCCCAACAGTCTGTAAAAAAAGGTATGACCCAACAAAGAAGCTCCCTTATCAAGAGCATCCCAGCCCAAAGGTGTTTCTTCACAAACAGTTAATTCCCACACTCTGTAACAGTTAGACAGAGGGGGTTGCAGTTAGGCTCCCAACAGTCATGAAAAACACCCTAATCAGACACCTTGTATTCTTCCACACTACTTCACAACTGCCGCAAGGTATATCGTTTTAACTTTTTATTTTTTCACCTGAATGTGCGTTGGAGCCGACTATGCTACCCGCACAGAGCGTTTCTGACAGTCGGGGCTCTGCTTATACAATAGAGAAAAGCAACAATACAGAGTGTTTCTCTGCTCCAAGAAATCCGAGGGCCTTTCACAAGGTAAGCATGTCTGTTATACCAAGGGCATAAATGTCTGTATGGCGGTGCTGATTATTCAAACCCTGTTTAAAATGTGACATATATGTTGTCCGAAAACAATTCCTCTAAATTTGCAAAGTTACTGATTTAAAAAATATATATTTTCGAATTTTTAGTTGCATGTCAAACATATGATAGACTCTTGAGCATATTTATATAGCTAAATTCACAATGGTATAACCGTGCTAAATAAAAGAGGCCCAAGCACCAATGCACTCTAATCCACTCCGCTAAACTGTATGTTGATAAGTACATGAAGCGTACCTCTACAGCTGAAAACAGTTTGTATCCACACTCTGAGGGTCTGCTGAATTGTTTTTAATACGGCACTTTTTGACAAACAGCAGATGATGAAATCCTCTTTATTGTAGAAACTGTCCCCAAGCTATTGTTGCTCATACTTACTGAGGTCCCTAGCTACTTCCTTACTATGTCAGTAAACTTTTTTGAAAAGGAAGCTGGTGTAGATTTAAAGAAACATCTTAATTGAAGCAAAGGCAAAAAAAACTGGAATGAATTTTATGTGACCGTTCATATTAAAGCCAACAACAAGTGAAGATCCAAAAACGGCTCCAATCCTTTGTATTAATGATCTCCCCCTCTCTCTCTCTCTCTCTCTCTCTCTCTCTCTCTCTCTCTCTGTGTGTGTGAGTGTGAGTGTGTGTGTGTGTGTGTGTGTGTGTGTGTGTGTGTGTGTGTGTGTGTGAGTGCCCTCACAGAAGGAAGGTCACAGCAGGAGCTTTTCTCAAACGCATTACCAATCAGTTTTTTACAAGAAGTGTAGCTCATACAATGGTATAAATGTATTCTTTGCGATACTTTATAAATATGAAACTAAAGATTTTGAGTTCGTGCACATTGTGAAGCAAGAATCTAAATATTTGTGTCACAATGATTTCTATAAAAGCATGTTGTTTATGGGGATAATGCAACAAATCTTTTGCGCGTCCTATTAATGATCAATGATAATTGAAGAGGAACCCTGGCTCAGGACATTTTCATGACCAGTGACAGCGCAGACAACTACTAATGAGAGAACCTGTTTTATCATCATAAAGACTGTGATATGAAGCATCGTTAAAGTGTCACTTCAGTAATGTTGACTCATGTTTTTAATAACGACTTTTAAACACTAAACTCTAATTTCTGTGGTTATTTTAATTTTACAGAATATAACATGTGGTAAGACGACGAGTTTTACTTCTCACTGTCCGTGTTATGTGTATCTATTTATCATGTATGCTACTTTGCTCTGTGGACTGTAAAATGTTTCATTGTGTTCATGAAATAAACCAGACTTTCACTGTCTGCATCTTTTACTGTTTTTCTGCTTTTGTTCACTCCAAGTTTGACAAAACCTACAGATATCCAGAGTTAACTCACTAACAATGTGGAGCAGTCACAGTGTATTTAGCTGCTTTTTCCCTGAACACAACCAACTGAGAGAAACGCCTGTAGTCCTCACTTTGGTCATTTGAACGCTGAAGGAGAGTTGTTCCATAGACACCTTATACTAGTGTTTCCTGCACTACTATGTTCTATTTAAATCCAGATTCCTTTTATAGTTTGCAGTGAAATTTGTTAAACCATTGCTTAATGGGACAGAAGTACAAGTCACTCTTTACTAACACATTTGTAGATGAGTTTATTGCTGAACAACACAGCTAGCAGTCTCACACACTCTTTAGGTTTTTCAAGTTATGTGTGTAAGGGTTTAGTCTATCAAACCTTACCCTTTTCTCCCCAGTATCACAAGAGTATGACTTCCAAAGTACGGCTCAGTAAACAACCAACGATTCTAAAGCCAGAACAGAAAGATACAGTTGGAAGATGAATGATTGCATTTTTATGATACGTAGTAAAACGACCCCCTCTTCTTCTTCTCTGTGTTGTTGTTGTTGTTGTTCGTGTGTGTGTGTGTGTGTGTGTGCCTTAGAAGTCAAATAATACATTAGCCATACTTAAAAAAAACATCTGAATTTCATTTAGAACTGAGATTCTAAGTTGTAAGCAGAAATCTTATGCACAGCCAGAAACATGTTTCCCCACTTTCACAATGCTGAGGTGACAAATCCACAACCCCCCAACAAATGGTTTTGTTACACGCGGGTGTGAAGGGCAAGCTTTACTTACACAACCTCACACACAGTAGATTTTTAAAGTTTTTGGGTACAGGGGTTTAGCCACAGATGCAACATCCACTATTGATAAAGATCACTCCACCTGTTTATTTCGTAAGAAATTAAGCATCTTTATTAAGCTCTTACTTATAAATGTCTACACAATAATAGACACCGTGTGCTCTGTGACATTATAGTCTTCTACTTCTGCTTCCATTGGTTTGCATTTTAAACTCCCAGCCTTTCAGTTTGTTATGAACGACTTATATTTCTAACATTTTGTGATATAAAAGTGAACCATGCGACTTTTTTTTATTTTCTGTTTGATGGAAGGACTTAAGACACGAGTTATTTAAACAATTCTAAATGACAGTGTGATGGCCATAGTACTTTATGTGGGCCAAATGTGTTAAGGATAATGTTTATCAATGTAAAATTGCAAAGAACTTGTGGATAGAATATAACATTTTGTAAATGGGTACCTCAGAAGCTGTACTGGCAGATCTATGTATGTAAGGTAAAACTTTCCACAGTACTTCCACTTAAGTAACTAAACACATAAAGTCACCCTTACCAATAATCCACTGCTCCTTGAAAAAGTAGCACAAACAGACAACTGACTGAGCGATGATAAGTAGAGCTACCCGAGGCCGATACTCAAGCAGAAGAAAATTAAAAGTTGTTGTTTTTGTGGCTCGAAAAATTAAAGAAAGTATGTTTAATAATTCAACAAGACCCGCACCTTCAACACATGTACATTCAAATTTTGGAACAGGCTCAACATTGCTGTTGTTCAATAGTTTTTACCCGTTCGAAAAAGTCATTTTACGGCTTTAATGTTTCCAGCTGGTAAGGAGAATGAGTGCATTTCAAGTGAGCGTCCAAAGGCTTTAAACATCTGCTTTGTCTGTAACGACAGTATCAAACTACAGAGCATTGTTTTTACTAAAATTCAACATTTTCAGATGAAAATTTGGCTGCTTTTTGTTTTTTTCACTGTAACACCCACCTCAATGCCATTTTTAGGATGTTCTTGGTGATCCCACCTTTTTCATATTTATGCTTTTGGCACTGAGGGTATCTAATACGCATGTTGTCACTGTGTTTTTGTACTACCAGCTGTGAGGGCTCTGCTTTTGCTTTGAGCAGTCTGTTTTTATTTTGTCTCGTGACTGTGTGTTTTTTTTTTTCAAACGTGATCCTCGTCAGTTTGATTTTGTTACCACAAACTTTGTGTGAAGTTCACAACAGAGGTAAAGAGATTTAAACACCCCAGTTTAAGGAGGCTGGCAGGGGTTGGACCACCTGCACAGGACAGGTGAAGCAGAGAGTGTCCGGGGAGATGTGCAACAGAAGCAGAGGGAACATTTTACAAGATGATAAATGGCAGATTTAGGTGATTAAGGATTTGTTGACAAGATTAAAAGACACGTCCGTCAGAGTTCAACAACATTACAGTTTGATTAAATAAAAAGTTTTTAAACTACACAAGGGTCATTTTCTCCTCTGATAGTAATCATAGTAAACATGTCAAGAAAGAAAGAGTATAAAGAAAAATAGTAAATGTGTGTCTAATTAAACTCTTCCTGTGAACCTTATATATGTTTGGTGTTACAAACTTGAAGAAGCACAGAAAAGATCATCAGACATTAATCTAATCAGTTTTCAGCCTTCATTCATATTGAAAAGTTGAAATCTTCCCTGCTAGACCCAAGTGCAGCGTTTAACACCGTTGGCCATAACATTTTATTACAGCTATTATTAAATGGAGAGTCCTCTTCACACACTGAGGTTAATTATGAAGCTCCACAGGCTTCTGTGCAAAGAGCAGTTTTGTTTACATTATACGTGCTTTAGAAGGCATAGCATAGCATACATTTTCACTGCTATGCATATGATACCCACCTTTATTGGTTAAACTGCCGGGATGTCTTAGACACATAATGAGCTTTAATTTTCTGCTTCTAAGTTCAGATAGAACTGAGGTTATTGTAACGGGGCGTAAAAATCTTAGAAACACTGTGGCTAACAAGATCCTTACTCTGGATGGCATCGTCTTGAGCCGCCTGTTGTAGTGATTTGGTACATTATAAGTAAAATTGAAACATACAATCCCATAGCACAACATCAACATTTATTTATATACAAAAATAAAAATGCTTTTTCAGAAAAGAATTGTAACTTCACAATTCATTACCGATTACGTGGGTACATAGGGTAAGTCCTCATCATTAACCCATAGCGGTTCCGGTAATCTCTCAGGGCCTTGGAAGGGTGGCGATGCCCGGTCTACCTCATCAATGTCGGGAGAGTCGCCGAAATACAAAAAATCTTCCTCGTTGTCAGTGTCCATAGTCCACAGTTGTGGTGATGAGGGGGGTGTGCTCCACTCTGACACTGGTGAATACAGTGCGTCTTCACTCCAATCTTCAAATGTAGGGTTCGTGGCTGGATCTTCAGAGACTAAAGATTGCTCAGTATCCCTGGTACCAAGTACCAAATATGTACCAAGTTCTGTCACTCTGATGGTTGATTGAGCAGAAGGGCTGGAAGATGCCATTTTCATGGAGAATTTCAAGCCCAACAGATGGGAATTACCGTTCTTTTCCAAAGTTGCAGCTGCTAGAGACACAGTGGCCAACTCTACGGTTTTTGAAAATTGCTGCCACTCCTACCCGCACCCTTTAAGTTCAACCCACTTCCAGATCACGCCCCCTTCTGTTATTTTAAAAAGAAGACCGCCGTCTCATTCCTTCAAACCTTTTTTTTTTTTAGCTCAAAAACAGAGAGAAGTATGGCCTCTACAGCCCTGCGCCACCCTGCGGAGGAGGAGGAAAGTTCTGCGGACGAGGGCACAATATTACCTGACACGCCCGGTTACTATCGCCCCTTGGAAAAGCAGCAGCAAGCGGACAAGCTTGACGGTTGGGCATCTTCTTTGTTCATCGATACCGTGAAAACCGCGGTGTATCATCTTGTCAACCTAGTAATCAACAAGTACCTCACTGACAAATGCAACGGCTGTATGTCCGATCAACCCCGCCAGAAACAGCACGAGTGTGTGCGAGTGTTGGAGGATGACTTTTACACTGAAAATTATTACGGCATCAGAAAAAGACTCCTCACCCCTCGTTTCATTCCATCCATTCAACGGCTGCTGATTGCTCGCCACATCAAAATGGACGACGTCAAAGTCTGCATGGTGGCGGAAACTCTCTTGCACGAACTGAAATTGGAAAGGAAAGTCTTTGACGCCATCGCCGAGGCATACACCAAACTGGTAGGGTTGGACATGGTGAAAATCAGACAGCTACGGTTGGTCGCAGAGTGTTACAAAGGTGGCTGCTAATTTTTTCTCTGAAAGACTGATTTTTTCATTCTAAGAACGTGTAACCAGCATTTTACCAAACAATGTATTCTACATTTAGTGAATTAAAAAAAAATGTACCCACGTAATCGGTGATGAATTGTGAAGTTACAATTCTTTTCTGAAAAAGCATTTTTATTTTTGTATATAAATAAATGTTGATGTTGTGCTATGGGATTGTATGTTTCAATTTTACTTATAATGTACCAAATCACTACAACAGGCGGCTCAAGACGATGCCATCCAGAGTAAGGATCTTGTTAGCCACAGTGTTTCTAAGATTTTTACGCCCCGTTACAATAACCTCAGTTCTATCTGAACTTAGAAGCAGAAAATTAAAGCTCATTATGTGTCTAAGACATCCCGGCAGTTTAACCAATAAAGGTGGGTATCATATGCATAGCAGTGAAAATGTATGCTATGCTATGCCTTCTAAAGCACGTATAATGTAAACAAAACTGCTCTTTGCACAGAAGCCTGTGGAGCTTCATAATTAACCTCAGTGTGTGAAGAGGACTCTCCATTTAATAATAGCTGTAATAAAATGTTATGGCCAACGGTGTTAAACGCTGCACTTGGGTCTAGCAGGGAAGATTTCAACTTTTCAATATGAATGAAGGCTGAAAACTGATTAGATTAATGTCTGATGATCTTTTCTGTGCTTCTTCAAGTTTGTAACACCAAACATATATAAGGTTCACAGGAAGAGTTTAATTAGACACACATTTACTATTTTTCTTTATACTCTTTCTTTCTTGACATGTTTACTATGATTACTATCAGAGGAGAAAATGACCCTTGTGTAGTTTAAAAACTTTTTATTTAATCAAACTGTAATGTTGTTGAACTCTGACGGACGTGTCTTTTAATCTTGTCAACAAATCCTTAATCACCTAAATCTGCCATTTATCATCTTGTAAAATGTTCCCTCTGCTTCTGTTGCACATCTCCCCGGACACTCTCTGCTTCACCTGTCCTGTGCAGGTGGTCCAACCCCTGCCAGCCTCCTTAAACTGGGGTGTTTAAATCTCTTTACCTCTGTTGTGAACTTCACACAAAGTTTGTGGTAACAAAATCAAACTGACGAGGATCTCGTTTGAAAAAAAAAACACACAGTCACGAGACAAAATAAAAACAGACTGCTCAAAGCAAAAGCAGAGCCCTCACAGCTGGTAGTACAAAAACACAGTGACAACATGCGTATTAGATACCCTCAGTGCCAAAAGCATAAATATGAAAAAGGTGGGATCACCAAGAACATCCTAAAAATGGCATTGAGGTGGGTGTTACAGTGAAAAAAACAAAAAGCAGCCAAATTTTCATCTGAAAATGTTGAATTTTAGTAAAAACAATGCTCTGTAGTTTGATACTGTCGTTACAGACAAAGCAGATGTTTAAAGCCTTTGGACGCTCACTTGAAATGCACTCATTCTCCTTACCAGCTGGAAACATTAAAGCCGTAAAATGACTTTTTCGAACGGGTAAAAACTATTGAACAACAGCAATGTTGAGCCTGTTCCAAAATTTGAATGTACATGTGTTGAAGGTGCGGGTCTTGTTGAATTATTAAACATACTTTCTTTAATTTTTCGAGCCACAAAAACAACAACTTTTAATTTTCTTCTGCTTGAGTATCGGCCTCGGGTAGCTCTACTTATCATCGCTCAGTCAGTTGTCTGTTTGTGCTACTTTTTCAAGGAGCAGTGGATTATTGGTAAGGGTGACTTTATGTGTTTAGTTACTTAAGTGGAAGTACTGTGGAAAGTTTTACCTTACATACATAGATCTGCCAGTACAGCTTCTGAGGTACCCATTTACAAAATGTTATATTCTATCCACAAGTTCTTTGCAATTTTACATTGATAAACATTATCCTTAACACATTTGGCCCACATAAAGTACTATGGCCATCACACTGTCATTTAGAATTGTTTAAATAACTCGTGTCTTAAGTCCTTCCATCAAACAGAAAATAAAAAAAAGTCGCATGGTTCACTTTTATATCACAAAATGTTAGAAATATAAGTCGTTCATAACAAACTGAAAGGCTGGGAGTTTAAAATGCAAACCAATGGAAGCAGAAGTAGAAGACTATAATGTCACAGAGCACACGGTGTCTATTATTGTGTAGACATTTATAAGTAAGAGCTTAATAAAGATGCTTAATTTCTTACGAAATAAACAGGTGGAGTGATCTTTATCAATAGTGGATGTTGCATCTGTGGCTAAACCCCTGTACCCAAAAACTTTAAAAATCTACTGTGTGTGAGGTTGTGTAAGTAAAGCTTGCCCTTCACACCCGCGTGTAACAAAACCATTTGTTGGGGGATTGTGGATTTGTCACCTCAGCATTGTGAAAGTGGGGAAACATGTTTCTGGCTGTGCATAAGATTTCTGCTTACAACTTAGAATCTCAGTTCTAAATGAAATTCAGATGTTTTTTTTAAGTATGGCTAATGTATTATTTGACTTCTAAGGCACACACACACACACACACACACGAACAACAACAACAACAACACAGAGAAGAAGAAGAGGGGGTCGTTTTACTACGTATCATAAAAATGCAATCATTCATCTTCCAACTGTATCTTTCTGTTCTGGCTTTAGAATCGTTGGTTGTTTACTGAGCCGTACTTTGGAAGTCATACTCTTGTGATACTGGGGAGAAAAGGGTAAGGTTTGATAGACTAAACCCTTACACACATAACTTGAAAAACCTAAAGAGTGTGTGAGACTGCTAGCTGTGTTGTTCAGCAATAAACTCATCTACAAATGTGTTAGTAAAGAGTGACTTGTACTTCTGTCCCATTAAGCAATGGTTTAACAAATTTCACTGCAAACTATAAAAGGAATCTGGATTTAAATAGAACATAGTAGTGCAGGAAACACTAGTATAAGGTGTCTATGGAACAACTCTCCTTCAGCGTTCAAATGACCAAAGTGAGGACTACAGGCGTTTCTCTCAGTTGGTTGTGTTCAGGGAAAAAGCAGCTAAATACACTGTGACTGCTCCACATTGTTAGTGAGTTAACTCTGGATATCTGTAGGTTTTGTCAAACTTGGAGTGAACAAAAGCAGAAAAACAGTAAAAGATGCAGACAGTGAAAGTCTGGTTTATTTCATGAACACAATGAAACATTTTACAGTCCACAGAGCAAAGTAGCATACATGATAAATAGATACACATAACACGGACAGTGAGAAGTAAAACTCGTCGTCTTACCACATGTTATATTCTGTAAACTTAAAATAACCACAGAAATTAGAGTTTAGTGTTTAAAAGTCGTTATTAAAAACATGAGTCAACATTACTGAAGTGACACTTTAACGATGCTTCATATCACAGTCTTTATGATGATAAAACAGGTTCTCTCATTAGTAGTTGTCTGCGCTGTCACTGGTCATGAAAATGTCCTGAGCCAGGGTTCCTCTTCAATTATCATTGATCATTAATAGGACGCGCAAAAGATTTGTTGCATTATCCCCATAAACAACATGCTTTTATAGAAATCATTGTGACACAAATATTTAGATTCTTGCTTCACAATGTGCACGAACTCAAAATCTTTAGTTTCATATTTATAAAGTATCGCAAAGAATACATTTATACCATTGTATGAGCTACACTTCTTGTAAAAAACTGATTGGTAATGCGTTTGAGAAAAGCTCCTGCTGTGACCTTCCTTCTGTGAGGGCACTCACACACACACACACACACACACACACACTCACACTCACACACACACAGAGAGAGAGAGAGAGAGAGAGAGAGAGAGAGAGAGGGGGGAGATCATTAATACAAAGGATTGGAGCCGTTTTTGGATCTTCACTTGTTGTTGGCTTTAATATGAACGGTCACATAAAATTCATTCCAGTTTTTTTTGCCTTTGCTTCAATTAAGATGTTTCTTTAAATCTACACCAGCTTCCTTTTCAAAAAAGTTTACTGACATAGTAAGGAAGTAGCTAGGGACCTCAGTAAGTATGAGCAACAATAGCTTGGGGACAGTTTCTACAATAAAGAGGATTTCAACATCTGCTGTTTGTCAAAAAGTGCCGTATTAAAAACAATTCAGCAGACCCTCAGAGTGTGGATACAAACTGTTTTCAGCTGTAGAGGTACGCTTCATGTACTTATCAACATACAGTTTAGCGGAGTGGATTAGAGTGCATTGGTGCTTGGGCCTCTTTTATTTAGCACGGTTATACCATTGTGAATTTAGCTATATAAATATGCTCAAGAGTCTATCATATGTTTGACATGCAACTAAAAATTCGAAAATATATATTTTTTAAATCAGTAACTTTGCAAATTTAGAGGAATTGTTTTCGGACAACATGTGTCACATTTTAAACAGGGTTTGAATAATCAGCACCACCATACAGACATTTATGCCCTGGGTATAACAGACATGCTTACCTTGTGAAAGGCCCTCGGATTTCTTGGAGCAGAGAAACACTCTGTATTGTTGCTTTTCTCTATTGTATAAGCAGAGCCCCGACTGTCAGAAACGCTCTGTGCGGGTAGCATAGTCGGCTCCAACGCACATTCAGGTGAAAAAATAAAAAGTTAAAACGATATACCTTGCGGCAGTTGTGAAGTACTGTGGAAGAATACAAGGTGGGGGGGTGGGGCAAAAAAAGTACAGGTATATTACTACTTATGTCACTACTGCATGTCCTTAACTTTTGTCTTCTCTCTCCCTAGTTTGTATTTTGTTCTTGTCTCTCTGAGCTCATCTCTTCTCTTTCCCCTCACCCTGCAACCAGTCATGGTAGATGCTCCTCCTGGAGCCTGTATTCACTGGGAGGATCTTTGTGTCAAAGGTAGTTCTTCTTCCCACCATCACCAAGTGCTGCTCAAAGTAGATAGTCTGATAGTTGGGGCTTTCTCTCTAATATTGTAGTATATTGCCGTTACCTTACACTGTTAAACAGCTTGAGATGACTGCTGTTGTCTGTTGGGAATTGTCACTTATAAATAAAGTTAAATGTAATGCATGTAAATGGACAGATGTTATTGTATGTGACAAACAGAAAATTATTGTTGACAGATGGATTGTTGTTTTGTGTGTCTGCAGTCTGTCAGGCTGTCTGATCACAGAGGAAGGCTGTACTTCTCTTGCCTCAGCTCTGAGCTCCAACCCCTCCCATCTCAGAGAGCTTGACCTGAGTTACAATCATCCAGGAGACTCAGGAATGAAGCTGTTGTCGGCTGGACTGAAGGATCCAGGCTGGAGACTCAGCACTCTCAGGTATGGAGAGAATGTCTGATAGAGGAGAAAGAGCTGGAAACATTTCCTGTGTCCTTCACTCACTTCCTTTCTGTTTCCTGCAGATGAGACATGAACAATCACACCCTGTAGTCATTGTTTGGTTTTGTGTGTCAGTTCTACTAGTTGTGACAGCCAGTGGGCTGGCCTTGTGTTTTGCTTTTCTTGTTGCCTGTCTTTTTCAGGTAAGTGGTAGGTGGAGCTGACCCAATTATAGATGCAGTACACCTGAGAAGGCCAGTCCCAGCATATAAAGCCACCTTGATTGAATCTCTGTCTGGCATCCATCGTGTTCATTCGGTGCTTTTGTTATGGCTGCTATATCATTTAAATTGTGTTAAACTTTCTTCACCTTATTTTCATTAAAAATATCTTACAGCCTTTAAAAGACTGTATGTGTTATCCCACTTGCTTATCACGTCCTTGAGCCGGGTTGTGACATAGTGAAGTTTGAAATGCTTATATAAAACCACCTGAGGCCTTGGCTGCATTTTTAGGGAAATAGTTGCAGTCATGTTGTTTGCAAAACGTGTGCATCACTTTTTAAAATGCACAAATTTTATGTGCATTTCAAGTTCTGAAAATGATTGGTTAAACATGTTTGTGGTTTTTACAGTAAAAATCTGACCTTTTTCTACTCAGATATTTTCTCCAATGACTCGAGATATGGTATTGATGAATGTGTCAGAACTAATACAAAGATATAACCCTGTGCAGTCTGGAGAAATTGGCCATCATCCAGTCCTGTCCTGTTTCTGTCACTGTCTTGTTGGCCTCAGTCATGAAGCAACAGACAATAAGGTCTTTAGAGAGGCTCATCTGTGCTGTCTTTCCTCCATCCAGGACCTGGAAAGGTCCAGAATGAGGAAATGGGACAAACACATCTCTACAGACCTTTCACATCATGGAGATAAACTGTTCGCATTTCTTTCTTCAGGCAGATGATACAGAGTGTTGTTAACAAAAACAGACACCACAGACAATTCATTCCCCCGGGCTTTCACTTTGATGAACACTGTGAATGTTCATGTGTACGAGAGCCATGTAATGTCCATGTGTGCATGCTGACTGTGCTGGTCTGACCCCCCTCCTCCTTTCAGGTTGGAGCCTGCTGGAGTCCGATGGTTGAGACCAGGTCTGAGGAAGTGTAAGTGTGTTTTAATGTGATTCATGAAAACAAAGCAGCACACATTCAACCATCTTCAAACTGTCACATCACTCATTCACATTTCTGATGTCAGGAGTCATCATCAAAGTGTCAATTATTAAAACCCGATCCTTTTATCCCCACGATAGAACAGAGAAAACCCGACTCATAGTGGTCAAAACATTTATATTTCTGTTTTATTCAATCGTCTTCCGGAAGAGAGAACCCTGCACAGCCCCAAAAGCCAGTTGCAGAAACTCTAACATTTTTAGCTCAACATGTGTCTTACATAGTGTTATTTCGGTACTTCAGACGTCACACACGTGACACACAGTCTCATTACAAACAAACTCCTTCTACTCAGTTCCTCTTTTCTGTGTCTGATTTATTAATATGCCTGTGCACTAAACCTTCCTGTGCAGCTTGCAATAACTTCCCCTTTCTGAGGTCTGTTGCCAGGGCAACCTGTCTGAACTTAGTTTCACTCTGTCTGTTGCTCATACTCTACAAACAACATGCAGTTTCCTGTCAGCCTGTGACCTAGTCTCAAAGCTGGCCCTTTTTTATACATAAAACAATATAATCAGCAAATAAGCCTTAAAATATATATTTAAATCTCAACACAATCAATGAACAGATGATGGATCAATAACTGCAGCTTGATTGTGTTTGTTCTCTCCATCAGATTCCTGTCAACTCACAATCGACACAAACACAGTAAACAAATGGCTCCAACTGTCTGACAACAACAGGAAGGTGACACATGTGGAGAAGGTTCAGTCATATCCTGATCATCCAGACAGATTTGATGTCAAGTGGCAGCTGCTGTGTAGAGATGGTCTGACTGGTCGCTGTTACTGGGAGGTCGAGTGGAGAGAAAACGCTGATATATCAGTGAGTTACAGAAGAATCAGAAGGGAAGGAAGCAGTAATGACTGTGTGTTTGGACTCAATGACCAGTCCTGGAGTGTGAGCTGCTCTGATGATGGTCCTCAGTCTGTCAGGCACAATAAGATAAAAACATCCATCTCCTCGTCCTCCTCCTCCTCCGTCTCTAACAGAGTAGCAGTGTATGTGGACTGTCCTGCTGGCACTCCGTCCTTCTACAGAGTCTCCTCTGACACTCTGATCCACTTCCACACCTTCAACACCACATTCACTGAAAGTCTTTATCCTGGATTTTGGGTTAATCCTGATTCCTCAGTGACTCTGTGCTGAGTGGAGTGTAAAGAGTGTCCTCCTGTTAGAGAACAGATCAGTTCAATCTGTACATTTCTGACTCTTTCACTCATGGATTCAACCAGTTTTTAACTGATTTTAATGTTTTAAATCATGTTTTAATGTTTTAAAGTGTTCTAAATGATTCCTTGTAAACTTCTTCCTCTTCAGTCCTTTAAAGATGGAAGCTCCGATTATTCCAGGATCCACGTGTTGTTTTTGTGTCTTTTTCCACTCAAAGCTTCACAGTATGTTGTGTTTCTCTGAAGCTCAGTTCACAACCAGCTCCTCTGCATTTTCAACAAGTCTGAGCTCATTAAAATGAATCCAAATGTTTGATTTGATTTCTTAGTGGGATGTTTCCAAACTCTCCACATGCTCTTACTCTTTCACTTATTGTTGAAAGCTTATCATTTGAAAATGTTTCAGCCATATAAGCTGAAAATATTGGCTCAATAGTTTTTAAACCTGGTTGCTTTCTCACAGTGTTGTGTTCATATGTTACACAAATATTGCATTCCTTGTATTTTATGTTTACATGCTGTAATGTTGGCAGTGAACCTCTGACAGTCTGTCCTGATGTCAATTGTGGTGAAGTGGTGTGTTGACAGTGTAACGGCAGCATTGGTGTGGTGTGAGAGTCCAGCTTCAGCCTTTATGTTGGACACTAAGATCTTGTATACAGAAACACTAATAAAGAATCAATTATGAATAATTGTTGTTCAGACATTAGTTCCTGATGGAGAAACTCCTTCTTTATCACAGCTCTGATGGGGCTACAGCTCACTTTCACACTAATCAAGCTCTTTGTTTCAATTCCGTGATTCTTATTTGCAAACCTCTGCCTGCTAAACCCCCTGCTTCTTTTTCTGTTACACCAGCTCGACTGTGCAACAAGCGTTTTCATAGATTTCTTTTAACAGCTGATTTTGGGCTAAGTCCAGCTGTTAAAATGCAGTGGCTGTTCCCTTACATTTACTCTGTTTGTGTCAGAACAATAAATGGACCGTAAGTGGCGCTCCATATGGGAGCACACTTATTCCTTCTACAGTTTATTAAAGCTTGACAAATGAAACACGAGCCACACACGGAGACAAGTCTGAGGGCGGAGCTTGTGCAGCATAATCAGAGCTGTCCCCGTGGAGACAAAATCCATCCTACAGTTTGGGAAGTTAGGGGATCATCTTTCCTGTGGCTTCTGGCTTTCCTATATAATGCACCATTACATTGCTAACGTGCTTGTCTTTAACTACTGTAGCTTCTACTATTGTGTTTCTGTAAAAAAACTGTTCAATGTTTTGTTTTTCAGCTAAGTTTAACAGATGCATGAAGCTGTTGGAATCATTCACAAGCCTGAGTTTTGAAGCATTTTCAAATATGCTGATGTCCTCAATGACATGTCACAAACGTGATTTGTGTCTGTAATACTTGGTGTTAAATGATTTAACTTAATGCTTCAGATATTAATCAGATACCTTCTTTTCAGTTTAAGGCTTTCATTGTCTTTGTTAAGACAACAAAATTGGTTGTAACTCAATGCATATGATCATTGATTTACAACTTACTTTTTTGTCAGTAAATGTGTGTTTGTAATTAAAATGTAATGATCATCTTACTGTTTCCCACTTATGAATATTTTCTATACTGATTGAAATAATCCCATACGGAGAGATGGTGTGGAAAAACTAAACCTGATTTATTGGGATACAGATATTCATGAAGCTATTTGACGGTTAGACTCCCACAGAGTCTGGATGCTGATGGTGCTGTAGTTGAAGATAGAGGCATGCTTCAAAGAAGGCAGCTGAGACAATGATTGGACCGTGGAAATGATTTGAAGTATTATTGAGTTTGACAGTGCAGGGAAATGGAAGTGATGGCAAGAATAAAGAGCAAGGAAGCAGCAGAAAAAAAAAGGTGTACAGCTTGTGTCACTGAATAATGCGAGTTTGATTGATGACCCTAACCTTGACCTTTTGACCTGTTACACCCCAGCCCAGGGAAAACTGGCGTGCAACATAAGAAAAATAAAAATAAGGAGAAATGCCCCCACACTCCCTGCTCTCAAGGAAGACGAACCAACAAAAAAACAGCTACCACGGATTTCACAACAGCCAGTCAATTTATCAAGTCCCAAAAGGTAGCAGGCGTCAGGGTGAGCATGGCCAAAACAACAAACAAACAAACAAAAACTCTAGAAATGAAATGCAGCTGGCTTACCTTCACAGAAAACCCCAAACGAAAATTACAGGTGTCTTACCTGCCTCCCTAACCAAAAACAGGAGAAAAGGTTCCCAAAGAAAAATGGCTTCTCACTCCTACAGCTACCGAGTAAGAAAAAGTATCGACAACTATTTACATCTATATACGACAACTATTTACTAGTGATGTGACGTTCTGTATCGAGGCTTCGAAGCTTGTGTCGAGTAATGGAGGGGGCGTTTCCGCGATGCGCGTATCGAGGCTTGCTTCATTTATGGGAGGAGCTGAAAATGATGACGTCCGAAGCCTCGCTGCCCGGCTGTACCACGTGACTGGTTCATGAAGTGGTTCGAACTTTGCCGTGAGCTATGATTGCGATATAAACCCCTCAGACTTCATTCAAAAATGTGGGTGTTTGATGGAGAGTTGCGGTTAGTGAGAGTTTGGAGACAGTTTGGAGGTTTATGAGAGTGAGGAGAGAAAGTCAGGAGAGAATGGAGCCAGCTAAGAAGAGGAGGATGTCCTCCCCTGTGTGGGAACATTTTGATTTTATTCCTCCCAACAAGGCATGTAAATTTCTACAGAAGATGTATTTTCATAATACTGATGGTGCAATACAATTTATGTTAAGCTGTCTTGACTTTTGTACAAGGTGAAGTGTTTGCTATGTGCCAGGGAGCTGGGATATAACAACAACACCTCATCCATGCTTAGGCACTACAGAGCTTTGCATGAGAATAAGGGGAACACCGATTGTGGAGCAAGACCAGGTGAGCCATCAAATGCCATGATAATATAGCATGCAGTAATGTTACTAAATGAGATAACAATATTATACAACTGTAATAAGTTACGTGTGTGATATTTATATTTGTGCTTTGTCTTTATTGTCTTTCCTCAGGAGAACAATCTCAAATAGATGAAGACCTGGTTAGCATGGTGATTGAGGACTCCCAGCCATGTAGCATTGTGGAGGACAAAGGATTTAAAAGATTTGTTAAATCATTAAATCCTAGCTATGTTCTCCCCACTAAAAAGGTCATAAAAGCAGTGAAAATTTAGTTTTTACAGAATAAAATGTGAACAGGCAGTGTGTAGCTGTTCATACCTCAACGTTACAAAAGCACAACTACTGTCCACACTCCAACCACACCTCACCTCACAGTAAATGATCATTTCCATTTTAAGCATTTCCAAATAATCATTTTCCATACTGCCAGTATAAATATACACAGTATACTGCCATCACTACAATATACATGTTTTACACACTGCTGTTGTTGTCGACATTTACAGGCTGTGTGCAAAAGGCCACACTCTTCAAATTCATGCCAACTAATATTTTTACGTCCAGTAGGTGTCCTACTAGAGCAAATGAAGCTTCAAGAAGCTTTGCGCTGGGATGAACCAATTGGATGAAAAGCTTCAGTGCTTCATGAAGCTTCATCTGCCCATCACTAATATTTACATCTATATACGACAACTATTTACAACACGGGGGGAGATCACGACCATGACAAACTGAAACACAGGGCTTAAATACATAGAGGGAGCAATCAGGGAATGGACAACAGGAGGGAAACACAGCTGGGGCAAATCAGAACTGACGAGACAAGGAAGCGTAAACTGAACACACTGAGATAAGACAGACCGTCAAAGTAAAACAGGAAACACATAACAGTCACGCTTAAAACAAAACACTGACAACATCGAATCGTAACAGACCCTACCGGAAGTACTCCGGAAGTGACTAATCGATTCCATATGTGTGACTAATCACATCCGGTGGGAAAAAAAGGAGGTGTGGTTCCTGGGGGGGATGCTTCAGGGATAATTCTGATCAGAGAGGGAGGGCTATGGTTACTGGGGAGGGAGGAAAAGTTCAGGGGGGTAACGCAGCAGATTTCTGATGAGTGTATAGAGACAGAGAGAAGGATTGCAGCAGTTAGTTTTTCACAGACAAACTCATAGTTTGGATTCTGTTTAATTGTTTCAGTATTATGACAATGATCTTGATAACCATTTTCTCGGTAAAAAGCTATTTCTTTTTTCAATAGCGGCTTTATTTTGCTTTCTTACGTTAATCTTATTACAGGCGCAATAAAATAAAAACCTTTAAGATTATCTGACTAGTAACGGATTGCATATATATATATATATATATATATATATATATATATATATATATTAGTGCCGGGGGGAGGCAAGCTACACCATTGCTTGTATGTGTAAAAATAACCCAGAGTTTAAAAAAAAAAAAAAGCACCGCGCCCATATTCAAAACTCGGTCCTATTTAGAAATTGGCCCCAAACAATTTTACACCCTCGGATGAGGTATTGTGTGGGAAAGACTTTTCTTTTTTTAGAGTCACTTTTCCAACGGGTTTTCTCATTAGTTGAAAACTCTCGACAGACAGAAATCCTAAGAGAAAACGGTCTTGTTTTACAAACATCCAGGAGGAGTCAACTACCCCTCTAATCGAAATTAGTATTTCTCAATACTTGTAACCTAGCAAATAATTTCATACAGGTCTCAAGTCCTTGTATGTGTAAAAAAACAAAAAAAAAAGCAAAAAAAAAACCTTAGTTAAAAAAAGCACCGCGCACATATTCAGAACTCTATCCTAAATAATTTTATTGAATCACCCCGATTAGGTATTTCTGGTTTTGTGCAGCCACTCCTTCTCAGACCAAAGTAAAGAGATTTTCTTCATTTTTTGAGCTACTTTTGCAACAGGTTTTCTCATTAGCAGAAAACTCTGGATAGACAGAAAAACAGAAACCCTAAAAGAAAACAGCCTAGTTTTACACACATCAAGGAGTCAGATGACCGTCGGTTCATCCCGGTCAATTACTTCCGAGAGCTCGGGATGCTTCCTCCATCGGGTACCATAAGCGTATAAGAAAAAAAACAAAAAACCTCCTGACCACTCCAGATCAGGAGGGCGATATAGCATGGAACGGTCAGATGACTACGCCGGATGGAAGCATAACCGGAAGCGTCCCAGGGACTTTCTATTTGACCTTCATCCTGCTCCATGATCAACCGTAAAATGTTTCCTCAATATTGCTGTAATGTAACAACAAAGTTAGTTTTTTAAGATCAGACAGGGGTACAGTCCCAAAACATTCCTTACACATTCCCGCAGTCACCAAATTAGCATGTGTGGCACCCTCGGAAACTAGTTAAAAAAAAAAAACACGATACTGTTTAGTTATGGTGAACACTTACCTCAACTTTGATGCTTTTTTTCTCAGCTATTTAATCTGAAAAAAGTAAACGTGCTACAAGGACAGTTTCGACACAATGCACATTGCAGAGTACATGAATGGGAAGTAGGAATTCCTCCTCTCTATACTTACACTCCTCCCTAACAAATGCCAAGTCATCATCTCCATATTGTGTGACCTACTATTCGAGTTTCATTGGAGTGGACTCAAGTGCACGAGATGTAAAACAATGTATTCATTTGTTTAAGCCATTCACCGAGTCCACGTCAAGATGCCATTCATTTAAGAGACTAATAATTTTTTGAATTTAAATTGTGCTAACTTCAACGCAGTAACATTAAAAATAAAACATATTAGAACTAATTTTTGTTGGACACAAGAACAACTCGAGCATCTTTTTCGGGAGCCGAACTAGGGCTTACAAGTTTGCCGTGCCCCTGGGGACCAGTGCGAGGTTGTGCGGCAGATCCCGGCGTGGAGGGTCCAGACACTCCCACAGCGCAGGCTTTGCTATCCGCACAGAGCGTTTCTGGTGTGGCTTATGCAGAAGAGACAATACAGCGTGTTTCTCTGCTCCCGGTAAGCATGTCTGTTGTAGCCTGCCCTTTATAAATATCTCTTTGATTATTCAAACAGTGTTTAAAATGTGACTCGTTTGTTATCCAAAAACATTTTATCTATGCTACTGATTTAAAATATACATATATATATTTCAAGTTTTTAGCTCAAATAGACTCTTGAGCATATTCATATAGCAAAATCCACATAACCAGTGTGCACCCTAATGTACATCTTTGAACTGTATGTTAATCAGTACATGAAGCGTACCTCTGAAAAGAGTCCATCATTTGTGAATTTACTGATTTGTTTTTTAACTGCAGTTTTCACAAACTGCAGATGATGAAATCTTTTTTATTTTAGAAAATGTCTTTAAACTATCGCTGCTCCTACTTACTGAGTTCCCGAGCTACTTCTTTACTATGTGAATAAACTATTTGAACAAGAAAGGATTTAAAGACGCATCTTAATTGAAGCAAAGGCGAAAAATTTGGAATGAAATTTATGTGACTGTTCCTCTAAAATCCGGCAGAGAGTGAAAATCCAAGAGCTGCTGCAATCCTCTGCATTAATGATCTTTCTGTTTCTCTCCTTCTGCGTGTGTGTGTGTCAGGAGTTCCCTGAGTTGACACGTATGAACCATAAAGTCAGTTTGGACTGAGGAGCAGTTGGTAAACACAGAAGTACATTGAGTGTTGACAAAATTACTTTTTTATCCAAAGCATGTACAAGAATCCAAATCTCTGTATCACAATGATTTCATTAAAGCCTTATTATTTTATGGGGGCAATATTGCAAATTACCGTAGATCATTAATAGGGAATAAAAAAAGGAGGATCACATCAGCAATGTTGCTGGGAGACAGAAGTCTTGACACGTGTTTATAACTTAAACTTAAAACACAAAACTCAGTTACAGCTGGTATGATTTATGGTATAAACCAGACTTTCACAGTCTGCATCTTTACAGGGTTTTTTTTTCTGCTTTTGTTCACTCCTAGTGTGATTAACAAACAATAACCCACAGACATCCACAAACACAGAGCCAACTAACTATTAGCCACTTTTCCCCCCTAAACAGTCAGTTGACTGAGAGAAATGCAATCCATCATCGTGAAAGCTGAAGGAGATGTGCTCCGTAGTCAAACTTATATTTCCTTAACTTACATCCTGTTCTGTTTAAATCCGGCATCCCTTTATGGTTTGATAGAAAATCGGTTAAACCATTGCTCAACTTATGTTTGAATGACGGCAGATAATTCTATCTAGCCCGCCTACTATCCTTGGAAACGTAAAATGATTGGCTAGAATCTAAAGTGTATGACATCTCAGGAAAAAAAAGCACCGAAATAAAGCACAGAAATGTGCGCTGCTTTTCGGTCTGGTGCCATAATGGCACCGGATACCAGTACCCATCCCTAATGTTGAGGCGATGTTATACCTGCTGCTTGGGGCTGTGACTGACTCGTCAGTCTGTTTCTGTGGAGCCATTTCCATTTCCTTCAGTGGTCACTGTCAGTAACTACAACTGTCCACATACAATAATACTGACATTAGGACACATTCACTGCAGCGTTTCAGCACTAATATTCATCAGTGTGATAATGACACTCTATATGTGAACACAGATATTATTAAACTGATAAAAACACTGTCAACAGAGATATACTGACTGATGAGAGCTTACTGGCCTCAGGTGGCCACAGTGAGGAACTGCATCATATTAAACCAGTGACAGGTGTCGTCCTTAATGAAGAGCATTTCCAACCAATATATATACATTCCAACAAGGAGCAATAAGAATCATTAATAACACTGGCTTCAATCAATCTGAGATAGCATCATGCCAAAAACAGGAGGGTTAGGAGAGGTGTGCTAACATGTGGCTGTCATACTCTACGCCCTTCTGGCAGCGCTAAATAAATGCTGATTAGTGCATCCAATAGCAAAGCAACTATCTGGCATTTTGGTTCAGTTCAACTCAAATACATTCAAAGGATGGCTGGAAGGCAAAGGACCACTGTCAGGTCTGCACTTGCAGGACCCGCTGGTTCAGAGACTTACTCCCATGAACGAAGCAAGACAGTTAGAGCTCAATCCATTTTAACTTAAATTAAAACTTACATTGAAATTCAAAAATGTCATTTCAAGTGTTGTCTCTCCAAGAGGAGCAGAAACTACAACAAATATAACAATAGTTATTTAAGGCTATTTTAAATGGCCAAAAAGGACCAGATTGATTATAATGCAACTGCTTCAGAGCAATAAAGATACTTGAAAAACAGTTAATTTTTATTTTTTATATAACATCTTTCAATAATGTGTTCACTAAAGTCTATTGACCAGTATAAGTAAAGACATCAGACATACACAAACACATGGAAACACTGGAAATCTGTTTTTCGCGCAAGAGCGGTCCCAGCTGCTCGCCTTTATCTAGACTGGGTCGGCTGCTTATCTCAATATAATCAATGTTTAAACTTTTGTTCTCAGTGTTTCTGTATTGCTTTGTATAGGATCTCCCAGCATCATCAGCTGTGCTGTCCAATCATTGTGTGCTAGGTTACCCTTATAGTGCAATGTGTGTTTGCACAAAGAGAAGCATGTGTGTCAAATATAAATAAGCACAGAACAGAAAAAGCTGCGAGTTTCTTCTATTTAGAGTCAAGTTAGTGTTTTGTGTCTTTGTTTTAGGCCTAATGTCAAGCAGAGGTGTGTGTAACTGGACTGGTCTGTTATATGTGTGAAATGTGTGCTTCTCTTCAGCATCATCTTTGTCACTGCTGATTCCTTTGTGTCATCATTTGTTGAGAGGAGAGAACAGTTATAATGGAGGAGCAAAAGGAAGCCCTGAAATCTGCATCCAACAAGGAATGACAACTGTTGGCTCACCAGTGATCCCAGCAGAGGCCACTGGTTTGCCTCCAGTTGTTACAGATTCAGTGATGTTGTTCCTACAGAAACATGTTAGCATCTTTATTGTAGTAAAGTCTTGTAATGTGAAGATAGAAACAAGGCAGAAAACAGCTCCATGATCTGATCTTAATGATGTTGTTTTTATTTCTGTCTTTCAGAACTGGATTGGAAACTATCAAAGATCTAAAAACAGCCTCAACCCTCCCAAAGAGCAAACTTTACACACGTCATCTTTCAGCTACAATCTTTGTTGCAGGGATCTTCTGCCAAACAAGGCTGAGAGAAGATTTCTTACAGCTGTCATGTTGATGCTGTTTCAATCTTTGGGCAAACACACTCATATATTAGGGCTGATATCAGGGCTGCACAAGTTCTTTGTGTTTGTGATCATGAATAATAGAAGTGTGCCTGTTGAAGATCATGTTTGCTACATTATTATATGTCCTGTTATTGTTCTGTATTATATTCAGCTTTCAGCATCCTTTCCCAGCCCCCTGTTACACCATCCATACAAAACCAATCTGACTGTGAGCCAATGTGTTTGATAGTTTGTGTTGGATCAATAGATTTGACAGACTTGGTTCTCATCCAGAGGGAAACAGTCCAAATTCAGATCTAATGAAATGATGGAGGCTGTTTCCTACCACGGTGCTAATGTGTGACTAACAAGGCTCATGGTCTCCAGCAGACAAGCGCCTGGAATGAGGTGAGCTGAGTGTTGCTTTGGTGGGTCTATGCCCACGTCATGCATCAGGATTCATATTGGCAATAGTTCATATCTCTGTTCTTTAGCCTTCATCACAAAGCTGTGAAGGAAAAACAATCCAAACATCTAACAGGATTTGATGGATGCAAAGTCCACTGAGCTCTTTGTCATTTAGAAACTTGTCCAACCAACAAGAGCACAGATGAAAAACACAGTGACAGTTAAAGGATTTTGCCATATATGAGCATAGATTACTTTCATATAGATTTTCAATGCAGGCTTTTGGTGAGCCGCTGGGTTCTGTCTAATAATCATCTCAGCATTTTACAATAGAATAGCTCTTTATTAGCTCTTCATTTATTGTTATTGGACATGAAACAAGGAAGCTGTGTTTCTCATCTGATGTTAGTTTCATGTTAATCAGGATCATTTTCTAAAGAGCTGATATTTAGACCATTTACTGCACTGGCTGCACATCCTGTCTACATTTCTCTGTATGTGCTGTGTTTGTCTTTTCATATTTCTCCATATTGACACAAACAATGAACAGCAGTAGATATACTCTTAATCTGTCTGTAGACCCAGTGAAAGATATGAAGCAGAAATGGTGTCATTAGGAGAAGATGAGCAGAACAAGGACGTCGAGGAGGCAGCAGCTCTTAAAGATGAAACACAGCAACTTAGCCCTGAGCTCAGAGAGCTTCACATGAAAAAGCTCCTCAAGCAGATCATGTCAGAGGTTTGTCATCAACAGGAGGAACTGTTAATATCATAGGATGAAGGATGCTTGTCAGCTGGATGAAGAAGGTTATTTAATGTCAAACGTTCACATTGAAGTCAAATTGTTGTCGTGTTGAACAGATTCATGTACTGATTGTCTCCAGAATGTTAGAAGAGCTTCAATGAATCACCACCTCGTGGCACATGGTCACCTGCTCATCCTAGTGAGCTCCACCAGCAGCCCTTTTACACAGTTTACACTGTCAAACACTGTGTGTGGACCTCAGCTAACAATAGGCTACATTTACGTTTTTTTTTTTTTTGTTTTAAACATATATTTCTAGTTAGAGAAATTTAAGAGGCTTGTCCCTCAAAACTGTAAATACAAAAAAGTTGCACAAAATAGTTTCCCACCACAGGGAATTTATTTTGAGTGTCTTCATAGTTTTATTTTTGAAATACACCAATTTTATATACTTCAGGAAAAACGAAAATAAATATTATAATGCAAATTTGCAAAAAAAAAAAAAAAAAGCATGTGCATCAAAATAAACTATTTCCAGCAGTGCAATTTGAGTTCTAAGCATCCCAGAAACTATACAGAAAGTCAAACATAACTTTTAAAAACACCAGTTTGGGCTGATGAGGCCCTGAAGGTAAAAAACTACCCGCTCCGACCGGCTTTAAAGGGTTAACCAAACTTTAAGAATGCCAAAAGTTTTAAATAGGCAGGTTTTAAAGGGTTAAGATTCTCTTTCCACACTGTAGGATTTCCCTTTGATTCACTGCAGGGGCATTTTGGAGTCTGTCAATGAAACTCTTCATGTTTGTGTTTGACACCAGTTTATAGAAACATAGAAATGTGTGATGCTTTTGTTCGGCCTCCACAAATATACACATTTGTTCATTGGTTGAACTTTTTGTAAGGAGACACAGTGAAAACCATGTTAATAAGATCTTGTTGTTTTGTGTTTCCTGTGGATCAGACACACAGAGTGGACTTCAGAAAGAAACCGTGGAAGAGATTTTAGAGGCCGTGTGTGGCAACAGGAAGTTTCTGTATGTTTGCTGATCTTACATGTGGAAAACAACACGTGATGTTTATGAAGTTCTACAATGATCATTGTTCTCACAGCATTTTGAGTGGGAACAGTTCAAAATGAGAGTAGTGGGAGTTATTTACTGATTGAAACAAGCTGAATGTTTCTGTGCATGATGAAGATCAGCAGCAGCTCAGCTGATCAATGAATTGACATCTATCAGTCATTTCATGAGATGAAGTCATCAGCAGACATTTGTTCTAACTGTGTGATAAATGTCAGAACGTCAGGGCTCTGCTTTAGTCACTACTTCATTGGCTCATTGTTGAATCCAGTGGCCCAGTCTGACCTCTGACCCTTTGCTGCAGGTCTTCTGTGTTATCTCCACTTTCATGTCTGATCTTCTGCTGTATCGTCCAAAATAAACATATGAATCATTTCCAACACTTCAGCAGATCTTTAGTTTGGGCAGTACAGTACAAAATAACACATATTGTACTATACTGCCCACTTCCTGATCTTATTGGATCTGTGTGTGAGGTTGGTGAAGGAAACACATGTTTACTGAGTGAATTGCTGCCATTAGGAACTAGTTTTTATATCACAACCTAGAAATCACACAGGACCATTTCTGCAAGTGAAAAGTTGTCATTGGAGGAAAATAATTGTATAGTTTGTGCGACTGTTGTTTGTAAATGAAGAATTGTCCCAACTACATGTGCTGCTGACCTTTTCTTTAGGTGCACAGAGGAGTCTGTGGAAACATCCAGAACTGAGGCAGTACTACAGATGGGATGTCTGTTTTGTGAGTGGATTACAATTTGAAGTTCATTTAAACCTATAAGAACATGTTATTCCAAACCAACTTTATCCAACAGGAAGAAGCATCAGGGGAACAGGAAACATTCAAACATGTTTACTGCAAGAACTGCACAAAGGAAGGAAACACAGTCCTACACACGACCACTTTAAAATGGACATTTAGCTTTTCAAACATCAGGGAGTGCTGCAATAACAACACTGTGCCCATTCTGATCAGATTGAAAGATTTATATAGATTTATCCATGTGCTGGAAAAGGATTTGATATCAACATATATGCAGATTAGTAGGAGCATTTTCTTCATATTGATTCAGAGTTCAGTACCAGGAATATGTAGAATTAACATCTGTGTACATGACGAGTGATGAAAATTCAAAGTCAGGCTTTCAAAGGACGTCAGAATTGGAGTCGCTATCTGTGACTGTCCCAGAGGAACCTACCTGAGGGATTATTAAAGATCTGTCTATCTAGAAATACTTGCATTGATTCACAGTGTACAATTCTTTCTAATCTATTAACATCTTCCTCCAAATCCTGTTTCTGCTGCATCAGAAGGGCTCAAACCTCCTGCTGTTTCTACTGGACCATAAATTCTACTTTATGATGATCTTCAAAGATAAAAACGTGAGTTTATTTGTGAACTCTGTGAAATGCGTCTGATGTTTAGTTTGAAACAATCCTGTGTCAGCTGCAGCCACATCATTGTCACGCATACAAATGGGTGCGTTCCTGTTTAGACCTGCTGGCTGTCAATGGGCTTCATTCCATTTCAGACTGCCGGTGGTCGGCTGTGATCTAAACTCAACATGGCTGCCAGTGTTAGAAGAGCCTCTGATTTTAAACTATGGATTTGCACATTTAATAGTTTCTTTCCAACACTATGGAGCTACCAGCCCAGTATATGTAGCCCACAGTAGATGGAGTTATCAAGCTGACTGACAGACATTTCTCATGGCTCATGTCCACAAATGTTTGGCTGCATATTTTTATCATCTATATTTTCCAGTCTTCATACAGCCGATATTTGTTTGTTTGCAGATGACACTACAGTGCTCGGACTTATATCCAACAACAATGAGACAAACTACAGGACAGAGGTGCAACAACTAGAGTCATGGTGCCACGACAATAACTTGGTCTTAAACACCAAAAAGACCAAGGAGATCATTGTAGATTTCCGGAGGAAGGGTCATAACAACCATCTGCCTCTCTTCATTGGCAGTGAGGCGGTGGAGAGGGTGAGTAGTTTTAAATTCTTGGGGGTAACTGTGACCGAGGACCTGTCCTGGGGCAACCATATCACCTCAGTTGCACGGAAGGCCCAACAGCGCCTCTACTACCTGAGGAGACTGCGGAGCGCAAACATTCCCAGATCTCTGATGTTGAACTTCTACAACTGTGCCATCAGCAGTGTTCTGACGTATGGATTTCTAGTGTGGTTCCCCAGCTGCACCAAGGCCGATCAGCAAGCACTCCAGCGGGTGGTGAAAGAAGCTGGCAGAATTATTGGAACAAGTCTGCCAGAGATTAGTAATATCTTCCCCACTCGCTGTCTGAGGAGGGTGCATAGTATCCTGCGGGACCAACATCACCCTGCGCGCCACCTTTTCCACCTGCTGCCCTCAGGGAGAAGGTACAGGTCTATACAGGCCAGAACATCCAGATTGGCCAACAGCCTGTATCCACAGGCTGTGAGGCTTCTGAACTCTCTGCCCCCCTCTCACGGACAATAACCATATCCAACTCTTTAATAGCACTGAACTGGTCTGCATTGGTGCATCATATCTTTATTCTCTTTCCCCCTCCTGCCCCCCCCCCCCCCCCCCTCTTTCTTAAATAGATAACTATCATATCGGACATCATATCTCACAGTACAATAATAATATTGTATAGGTTGCATTGTTGTACTTTGTCATGTTTCTCAGGTCTTTGTCTGAATTTCTTATGAACATTACTTGTCATGTTCTCATGTTGTTGCTAAGGATTGTCTTATTGCACTGGAGTCACACTGGGTTAAATATTTACACTTGGGTTTTAAGGGGTATTTATTATTTTCTTTATTATTGTATTTATGGGTTGTACGGAAGCTCCAAACGCAATTTCATTGTTCTCTGACAATGACAATAAATACTTATCTATATCTATCTATCTATTTCATGTGAACTCCAATCTGCCACCTCCCAACACATTTTCAGGGTTCATTCAGTGTTGAAATGTAGGACAAACAGGAGCACATGTTCTCTAAATGTTTGCAGTCATTTTAAATGAAGCTGATACTACATGAGACATTCTCCACATTTATTGTCTTTGAACAGAGAATAATAAAGCCATCAAACATATACAGGCTTGTGCAAATACAAACTTCTGTAGTGCATTTGATGACCTGCAAAGGAGAACAAGTCGGGGTTTTCAGCCCTAACACAACCTCTTTGTTCTCAATACTACAAAACCTTAAAAGGCTGATATGCACATTTGCATGAATCACTAACACAGTTGTATTTGTTTCTAGTATAGTTATAAATAAGGTGATCAAATATCTGCTCACTGATTAGATCCAGTATCTATTAAAGATGAACTGGATATCACAGCGCATGTTGTTAATCCGTCATATCAAACTAAACAGTGTTGCTGGTGTAAATATCCTCCAATAAAGTCAGATGAGGGCTGCTGTTGCCAGGTAACGCATGATGTCTCACTGGATCTTCTGATCTTTAGCATCGTAGCGCTCGGAGTCTGATGTTGGCTCATGTGTTGTCATACACCAACATGACGTTCTACTAGTCAAGGCCTCACCTTAACCCACTGATGCTGATCACACAGACCCACTAATAGAACTGTTTTATCAGGTTTTTGCAGCGTCACCATTAATGTCATATTTAATCAGACCACATTTACATTACAAGCCCACTACAACCCATCATCAACATTTAAATTACTTTATACATCTTCAGTCATTTAAAGTACCACTATTTTAACCTGATTCATTTTTTCCACTTTAACAGTTCATTCCTCAAATCAAGCTTAAAGATATTTGACCCTCAAAAAATGTACCAACAATTAATTTTGCAATAAAATATTTATTTTTCAACTTTTCCAAGTGAAATCCAACAAGTGTATTTAACAGTGAAACCAGAGTAGAAGCTGGTTCATATATACTCCAACCCAGGCTAAAAGTAAGTTGAGTAGACCTGCATCCTCATCATCAAAGTGTCAGCTCTCTGAACATGGTGCAAGATCGCCATCTGCAGGACAAAACTAGTTTTTCTCGCCCTCCTCGTCAACGTTATGATGATGTCATCGTACAGCAAAATATGCAGATCAGGTGACATGACTGTCTGAGAGGTGGAGTTAAACTCTGGCAGATAAGCATGTGGAGGAGGAGCAACAACTGCAACATGACGCTGGAACATCATCATTGCATTATACGGTTTCCTCTCTAACTGGATAATGCTGTGAAGAAGAACAGCTGTGGAGCCAGAGTCCTGAGTGTCGTCTATTGATGAATCCAGGTAAGTGTGTTGCTGGTGGAGATGATGAATCACAGCGTCCATCTCACGTTGGAGTCAGAGCTTTTCTTCAGTTGCTCTGGTCTTCAAATGTAAGGCATCGACGGCTCTCCTTTTCAGGTCCGTTGGAATATCACCTTCTTCTGTCTGAGAAATATTCATGAAACAAACCTGAGAAAACAAAAACAGCAGCAGTAACAGTAAATTGTACTTATAAATTCACTGAAAAGCCACATTTGAACTCTACCTACTTGTTCATCAAGGCATGAGTACAAGGGCAAGGAGACTTCACAGACATGTTGAAATTGTCCTTGTGATGTGAAGACGGTGGACTGTGGTGGCCACTGCAGACTGTTGGACTCCGTTACAATCTTCTTCAGTCTCCTGTTACAGTCGTGGATTTGCTTGGACAGCCTGATAGCGACTCCCTGTCTGTCTGGAACAAAGCATTTATATTAAAAAGACATTTACAGAAAATACAAACACCAACAACACATGTCAACATCACATTTGATTATTTATTATATTATATATTATTATCATTTATTCATATTTATTTTTCAATGAAGATGACAACCAACTGTGGCTTGAATCACTGAATTTACACCAAGCACTGCAGATATATTTTAAGACTTCTTATAAATAGTGGAAAAAAATGCTTTGGGTTGTCAATAGAGACACATTAAAGCAAACTTTGCTAGATGACAATAAGCACAGTTAAATCAGTACAATAAGTGTGGAGCCTTCAGAACGTGTCTGTGTAGGTTCTCAGTCATCCAGATCATGGTAGTCTAAGAAGCAAGCACACCATCATCAGTTTTTCAGCAGTTATGATATCAGGGGAAATCTAGACACGTGTGACAAAACTGAACATGTCACATGACACACCTTAATAAGCATGTGATCCAATCTCAATCTGCACTTTCATTCATTACTTCAACATGTTAAATGAGCTTTGAAGAAATATTCAGTGAAATAAAGCTTTCATCACAGGATTCATGTGAGCACCAGATGAACTGTACAAAGATTCAGTGGATTTATCTTCTGTTTCAGATCAACTTTGATCACTTAGCACCATCTAAAGTCCGTTTTTTTTTTCTTCTAACTTCTCACTCACTAACATCTCATATGATTTCAGATCCCTGCTGTTCCCCACCTGAAAACCTGAGGTGGCCTCAGTGTGCCTCAAACCATTTACAGATGATTACGTGTCATTCCCAGTTCATATTTAAATAGAAGACGTGGGACGTTGATGTTGAAGCAGTTTAAACACGTCGATCCATCCATGAACATGTAAGAAATCAAAATAAAGGTTTACTTCATGTCTGAAATGTGTAGAAAATATTCTGGCTATAACAGTTTGGGTCAAAGTGCAGATGTTCTGCAGTCTCTCTGTGTTTCATGTTAACATGTAGATGTTGTACCAAAGTGAAGTTTTTTGATGTGACTGCAGGAATGTGAAGTGTAACTTCACAGCTTTAGAAAATGAAGCTTTAGAAAATGAAACTAAATGGACTTTTTCACCTTTATTTATAGGAAAGTGTAGGAGAGCAACAGATGAACAAGTGTTACTGTAACAGGAAACACAAACATGTCATCAGAGGATCTTTATGTTCATCATTATCACTGTTTCCTTGTTCTGTCCATCACAAACACACAACACTTCCTGCTCTCTCTCTGATGGCTCTGATGGCTGTTTCATTCACAGGAGGTCAGGGCGTCGCACAAACAGCTTTAACTACACAACGACACACTTTAAATCATCTACAGACAAACTTGTGTGTTTGTTTTATGAAGAAATAATAAAGAAGTGTTCTACAGCTGTTCATAAAGCAGCTTCTCACACAAACTCTGACACTTCAGTCACTTTGATTCCTGCAAAGCTGTGTAATAAAGAGCTGTGACTGCTATGAACTGTGTATGATGATTGCATTTAGATTGGTTATTTATGGTTGGTTTACACAGCTTGTGTATGTTTGTGTATGTATGTGTATGCATGTGTAGCAGTATATATCCACATGCATGTGTGTGTGTGTGTGTGTGTGTGTGTGTGTGTGTGTGTGTGTGTGTGTGTGTGTGTGTGTGTGTGTGTGTGGGTGGGTGAATTGTGTTGCTTACATTGTTGAGATGTACATTGCTGTGCTTGAGAGTCACCATCTACCGGAACCAAATTCCTTGTATGTGTCTGTGCATATACATGGCCAATAAATGTGATTCCGATTCTGATTAAGCTCTCAGCTGAAGTTTCATTCATTTATTTTAATGTTAATGTCGCCTTTTTAAGTCTGTGTGACGATTTTAATGACAGACACTAAAGGAGGTTCTTTGATGATAACCAAATTCATGTTGATTTTCAGCCTGAAATGATAAAAACATTAATAATTTTGTTTATAATCATCAACCTGGAGACTAATGAAAAGTATAATAGTAATAAAAATCCTTTATTATTTGAGTAATGCCTGTATCTGCTCAGAGACAGAGACAACACAGAGCTGTTGATGACAGTTTGATATTAACTGAATTAAAAACAAAGTGCTCTTATTCTGAAAATCTGCCTCCTACTTGCTTCAAATCATTCTTATTTATTTTTTAATGTCACAGTGAAACTTAGAAGCATTAATCTTACACAGTTTCATCAGCAGCTGTGTTTTCACAGACATTTCACTTTGATTTGTTCAGATTGAGCAGAGAGAAGTGGCTCTCTGTGTGCGCACTGCTGATAAAAAGAAGCTAATTTCTGCTCTTCAGCCTTTAAACTCTCAGCGTGAGGACTGAGTGAAGAGTTTCTGAGGAGAGAGTTTTGGCTCACAGCTTTTAGCATCACACAAAGAGTCGATTACGCACTCGTTCTGAGAACATCTCCATCTCCTAAAAACAAACTCTCCAACTAGCAGCTTTCACAACCACAACAGGCAGAAGACTGGATTTCGTCAGGCTCAGATTTCATGCAGTTTGCAGCAAATTGTGTGTCACAGACTTTGTAGTTCACATTTGTGTGACTCATTTAGATCTTCCCCTCCTGAAAGTGAAACTCTTAAAAAAACATAAGGCCACAACCTGCTTCAGGTGATTGATCTAAAGACAGCTGACCTTTAAAGCAGTTTGCCTTTAATTCCTGAAGCACAGATAAATGAACACCATTGGACTTTATCAGAAATGAATGAAATTTACTGGGATCCAGTGTAAAGTGACACGTGGAAGAATGGGTTTGTTTTATAATATTTAAAACACGGTTATCAAATGGAAACACAGCAGAAGCCCAAATGTTGCACTTGAATACAGAGAGTACAGAAATGATGTCGGAATCATTTAGTTCCACTCAGAAATATGAACGTCAAGTTAGTCAGACAGAAAGTATTTCCATATAGAAACACTGTTTGTTCTTCTTAATCATTCACTCAAAAAAGAGAAACTGGATGCTTATTACATTTACAAGAGTTTGAACAATAATGTTTCTAACGTGAACATCATTAAATTATATACGATCTGCAGGAAATTCAACTACTTAACACGTCTCAGTTCTTGTTGAGATGATGTGACACAATGTAGTAACAGTGGTTAGTTGCCTTAAAAGCTGATACACTCGCAATATCACAAGACCGGGTGAGACTTCAGACCAAGGGAAAATCACTGGGGTTATCTGTGAAGAGGCAGAAAAGCATAGGCGTGGTGTCACAGTTTGAAAAGGTAAGAATAATGTCTTTTGATTCATCTATGTGGAAATATAGAACCAAAAACCAAACAAATAATACAACCAAATCACTCCCAGTTTATTTACAACATTTGAAACACACAGTGTAGCTCAGTCAAAACACCCCAAGGCCAAGTGAATGTGCCAAGAGGGAAAAGATAATGATTAATGATTTATTTAAACTCATAACTGGGTGCAGCGGCTGAGCCTTAACCTGTGAGCTGCAGCTTAAGACTCTTTTATAGTTCCGTGTTTAATGTTTAAACTGTTTATGGTTGCAGAGATGCCCACAGTCAGGCTGTATACTGTTGAAATGTTATATACAGTGTGGCAGCTGACCTTTGACCTTTAACCTGCGAGCTTCAGACTCATTGCTGGTGTGAAGTGTTTAATGCTCATCTATTGAAGCTTGCAGACACACCCACATAATCTGATTTGTTTTCAGGGTTGTTCAGTGTGTTGGAGTGTGAGCAGAAACCTGCTGCAGATTAATTATTGATCAAATTAATATCACACAAGGTGTAGCAGCTGACCTGTGAGCTTTAGACTCTTTGCTGGTGTGAAGTGTTTAATGTGACACAGCCTGATGACGAGGACACACACACAGAGGACTGATGACGGAGAAGAAGCAGAGGATTTTCTCTGTTTCTACACAGACCTGGTCCAGAAAGCAGAGAGCTGCAGAGTGAAGACGTTTATGGGAAGAAGCTGAGTAAGTGCAACGTCCTCTTTTATTCCTGGATCAAGAAGTGACGCCGGTGAATATTTGGTGTTTAAATAAGGTTTCTGTCTTTGACTCAGTCTGCTGTCGTTTGTTTTAGAGAGAGAAAGAGATTTCAGATTAACTGAACAGATTCCTCCTGCTGCAGCACTAAAGGACAGTATAGGTGACCGCGCTGATGCCTGTTCATAATTTACCAAAGTTAATAAACTGTTGGCTAAATGTTCTTGTTGTCAGAGGTAAACAGAGGTGACAGGAGCAGGTTTGAAGCTTCGTTTAGCACCTAACTGCTTCGGTATCTGATTCCATGGTTTATAAGGAAGCGAATCATTCGCGGGATTTGTGGAGTGTCTTGATGGTGACAGATAGCGAACCAGTGATATTTATTTATTCTCTTTAGCTGATAGTTTGTGGGGCCCAGTTAGACTGTATAACTGCATCTCTACCAGTTTCTCTGCACTCCAGCCTCCTCTGTTCCATGTGAGGGGATTTTCCTTAAGGCAGGAGAAATTATCTCCATGAAAAGGAACAGGTTCGGCCATCGCACAGTGGAACAAATTTTCTTCTTAAATACAAATGGAAAAGGGTTACTTTAAATGCATCATGTTTTTAATTTGCAAGTTCATAAGCATTTTCCCTTTCCATTTCACAATCAATTCTATCCCCAGGTCAAAAATATGTATAGGAAAATTTCCCTAATGTAATATTATTTATAAAAATACCCGTCTAGCGGTTAACTGCATAAGTACATGGAGGCGGGACCTCACAGCAGAAGCATACTCCATAATGTGTTGTACATTATATTATATGTAACGTGGTATTTTTCAATTATTGTATTTACCAACATCAAGAAGTCACAAGCAAAGAAAGACCACGCCATGGTGCATGTTTAAACAAGGAAAGTTTACTGGTCAAAATTATTTATTAAAGAAATAAACAACATTTTTGTCACCCCAAAAAATACACGTTTAAAGCAACACAACGGTGGCCCAATATCAGACAGAATTGCTTTATTTTATAATAAAGTTATTTGCTGTGCAGCAGTTGAAATACTGACAAGTATAGCTGGATTATTTCTTTTAACTATTTTAAACCAGAGGCTTCAGAGGCAGGTTCAGCAGCCTCTGCACTGCTGTGCCATCAGTCTGTTGGACAGTATTTGATAGATTTCATCAGGGAAAAATGAAGGAACGTCAACAACTGGTCAGAAACACTTATACTTTATACATCATGCTTTTCTTATGCAACATCCTCACATGAATCATGAAACTTGGACAACATTTAAAGTATCGTAGCTCTGTTGCTACATTTACTGACTGTTGTTTTAATGGTAATAGTCAAAGTGTGATTGGTGATTTGTGAACAGCAGAAAGGAGGAAAGCACTAATGCTGGCACAAGGGGGCCACATGCCAGTGTACTCCAAGTGCCAGCCTGGACTCATGGGATACTTATTGAATATGATTTTGGAATATCATAGAATCACTACAGAACAGTTACCAAACTCAACTTTGATATTTGTATGTATGCAGCAGCAGCAGCAATGACAGAGAAATCATTTCTTGAAGAAACTATGATGTTCATTTCTTCACATTTGACTTCAAATGTCACAAATCGAGTATTTAAAGTCAATTTTGGGGGCTTTGATGAGTTAAATCAATGAACTGGATCATTGATTAGAGATCATACAGTTAAATGCACATTAGAAATGGTCCAGCAGTACAACAGCTAACACATGGATGTGAATGATTCCACTGTGAAAGTTCCACATGAATTGTGGGTAACATGCAATAATGTTTGCGCTAACATAAGATCTAAACATAGACTGAACAGCTGACTGAGGACATTTATAATCTGACCTCACATAAACACACGTTCATCAATGAATTATTGTCAAAGTTTATCATCTGCAGTCTCTCATGTAGAGTCCACTCTGCTCCACCTTAGTCTGCAGCTCCGCCTCCTCAGCCCTGAACCCGTCTGACTGGCTGCTCTGCTCTCACTTCTCTCTGTATTTGCTCTCATTGGTTCCTCACACTCTGGACTCTGTTCAGCTTTTTAAGCGTGTCGTTTTTAGGAGTGATACACTTCCCGTTGTCAGGTCTGTGATGTGTCTTAATGTCTGCTGGTGGACAGGAACTATTTTTTGTAGAGGCACAAATCATTTGTGTGCTATCTTATTGTATGTGTACCTGATTGTTGTGGAAACACTTTAAAGTATTTGTACAGATAATACCCGAGTTTGCTTTAGCTTCATTTCATGTAAAGCTTGTTTATAGATTTGGTGTTTGGAAAGATTTTGGACATGAACAGTTTATCTAAGTTCTAAAAATGATTCATTAAACATGTTTGTGGCTTTCACAGTAAAAATCAGACTTTTCTACTGTCAGCTGGGAGGACTTCAGTGAGCCTCCAAACATGGCTGCTGCTTAGTTTTCCACACATCTGTACACATCTGTATGTTTCAGCTTTGTCCTTCAGTCACAACATGGTTCATCTTAACTTCCTGCTTCTATCATGGTTAAAGCTCATGAATCCTCTGGACATCAAACACTGATGTTGTTATTGGAGCTGAGTGAAGTTTGATGGCTTTGTTATCCATGCTGTGACACATGGCAGCTGTCAGAGCAGAACACATGAAGTCAGCAGGTGTGTTTAAATTCAGCCTCTGCTTCCTCTGAAAGTCCATGACATCACAGCGAGGCCACCAAGGCCGTCCAGAATCCCAGGGTCCCACAAAGGTGTCCTCCTTTCCCCTGGATTTGAAGCACAGGTGGGCCCACCCTATCCCAAGATGCATTGCAGCGTGGTGGTGGAGCATATTTTTTGGGTCCAGAGATGGAGCAGCAGCTCCAAATGTTTCCACGTGTTTCTACTCTGCTGTGTGTTTGATGATTATTTAAGGTATAGATCAGGGGTGGCCAACCCGCGGCTCTCGAGCCGCATGCGGCTCTTTGCCTGGTTTCATGCGGCTCTTACGTTCATATCAAAGTTTGTGTTTGTGTTTTGGGGTTTTTTTATGTTCTTGTTTTAAAATGTGCACGTTCGCTTCGCTTGAGTTCAATACGGTATTTTCATCAAATGCGCATGTGTGTGAGATGAAAATACCGCAAAGTTTCCCAGTAGGAGCAAGTTCGCCCTTAAAATGGCAGGGAAAAAATGCACAGCAAAAAGAAAATATGAAGATGAACACAGGATGTTTTTAACAGAGTGGGAGAGTTTATATTTTTTTGTTGAACGCAATGGCAAGCCATTCTGCCTTATATGTCAGACGTCATTAGCACATTTCAAAGCTTCAAATCTTCAGCGCCACTTCAGCTCACTCCATGCTAACATCGACCAGGAATTTCCAAAAGGGACTGAACTTCGCAAGCACGAGTTGGCCACTTTGAAAAGTCAGGCAGAAAAGCAGATACAGTTTTTCCAAAAATTTACGAAGCGGTCAGAGACCATAACGCTCGTGTAACCCTGGTTAACATAGCTGTCAATAAATAAAAGCCTGTTAGTAAAAACAGTCACAAGAAATATATTACAGGTGATAAATAGTCAATAAATAGATCATAATGGTTAGAAAATTCATTAAAAACATCAGCAATGATATAATTCATGGTATAGGATTTCATTTGTGTTTAAAAACATGTTAAAAGGGTAAAAAACTTGCTAATTCATGGTGTTTTATGTTAATTCAGGTAAAATGGCTAGAATATGTGTTCAGACTCTTATTGTGAAAGGGCACGCTGCAGCGTGACTCCTGTGATAGCCACACCCAATCGGGTTGTTCCTTCTTTTTGATGCTGGAGAGGGAGAAATGCAGACAGTCCTTGCAGAGCTGCTGCTTAAATGAGTGAAAAAATAGTAAAAACAAGCCAGAAATCTACTTAAAGCCATTTTTGTGCTCTGGAGAATGTATTTTTGTTTTTCCGACCTGTCCTTGCCTTGGTGACGTTGTAAACATAACCGAACGGGTAGTGGTGAGTTCAGAAATTGTATTTTATTTCATGCAAGAAATGTTTTGTTGTATTATATTGCTCATTTCATGCAAATGGAGAGCCAAGGTTGCCGATTTATGTTGTTTTATGTTAAAAACGGTGGATTCGTGCTTAAACGACACACAGGCTGCAGTTCAAAGGCTTTTGACGGTGTTTCAGCGCGCCATATTGGCGTCACCTCATTTACGGCTAAATAAGCTGGAAAAAACGGACTTTTACTGTTATTTAAGGGCTACTCGTGTGTTATTTTTGAATGTTTATGCACTTTATTTTGTTGTTATGGTAGGCCATTAAGGTTTGGATCGGGAAATGCCGAGCTAGAATCGGAGTTTGATCCGCTGAGCGAGAAACAAGATGGCGAGCCACCCACGGACCCATTGAACTGTACCGAGCAGGAAAAGGGAAAACGCCCCCTGCTGGACGTTGAGCTCTTTCGCTGAAAAAAAACTGGTAGGATTAATCCATACACCTCTGCAAAAGAACAGCGGACTTTCAAAGCACTGGATAATCATTCGGAGTAATTCCAGGATTAATAGTTAAAGGACACAGAGACAACTCTCTTTTGTTTATTTGTTTGTTTAAGGGATTTATTCAGCCTTTTGCTGAATTGTTTTCAGTTTTACATTTATTTATTTATTTTTGTAATTTATTTTGGTCAACCTTACATTTTAATGCTGTAATTGTATTAATGGAAATGTAAATAATTTTGTTGAGTTAAAACAAAATAAGAACTGGTTGAGAATTTAAAGGTGAACCTAGACCAAGATTAAATTAAATCTTGGGCTTAAAGAACTGAACTTAATTTAAAATAACACAGTGTTAATGCAAATAGATCAAAGGATAAACTTGAACTTAGAACTTGAAATAAATAAGACAATAACCTAGGTTGAGAATAACATCCTTCTAAAGCCAAATAAAAGGTTTTGAGATAAATAGGATAAACTAACAGAACATACTGAACAAAAAGGGGAAAGGAAATATTTTGTTTTCCTTAAATGTGTGATGTTGAATGTTTTATGTAATGTGTGTTAACTGTCTATTCTCTGTCTTCACAAAATAATAAGCCGGCAATTTAAACGTATTTTCTGGTCTGTGGTCTTTATCACACGCTACACTCATTACTACTCTAGTAGTCGAACCTAACTGGTCCTAGTATACTGTAACGACTCCAGAAGTGTTACACTCGCATCCTATCAGCTGGCTTGGAACACTGCACGGGCTTAAAAGGCATACAATGAAGGGGAGTTCGTTAAAAAATGCCTCAGTGACGTTGTTGAAATCTTGTCTCCTGAAAACGACAAATTAAAACGCATGGTATCAGACGTCCAACTGTCCCGCCACACTGTTGAACACAGAATATCGGACATTAACACGGCTATTGAATCACAGTTGCACTCTGACCTTCAAGCATGTGAGTATTTTAGTGTCGCATTGGATGAGAGTTGTGATATACAAGACAAGCCTCAGTTGGCAATATTTGTACGGTCTGTGTCAAACGATTGTGTGATCAAAGAATGTGCCATTAAAAGACAGAACCTGTGGCATAGATGTGAAAGAAACCATGATGGCTGCATTTGAAAAAGAAAATCTGCCCATAACGAAATTAACTGCAATAGCCACGGATGGAGCACCAGCCATGATGGGATCTGTGAACGGGCTTGTGGGGCTGTGCAAAGCTGACCAAACTATTCCTGACTTTTGGAATTTCCACTGCATCATCCACATGGAGCAACTCGTGTCTAAATCATTGAATTTAGATAACGTCATGAAGCCTGTGATGGAAATCGTCAACTATATCTGCACACATGCGCTTAACCACAGGCAATTCAAGAATCTCATTGCTGAGCTGGACCAAGGGCTTCGAGGTGACCTGCCGCTGCACTGCACTGTGAGGTGGCTGTCAAAAGGCCAGGTACTCTCTCGCTTCTTTGAGCTTTTGGATGCCGTGAAACTGTTTATGGAAAAGAAGGACAAGGACTATCCCGAGCTCTCGGACCTCAAGTGGATTATGGATCTGGCCTTTTTGGTCGACATGCTGTGTCACTTGGACAGACTGAACCTGACCCTGCAGGGTAAGTTAAAAATGCTACCTAACCTGGTGCAAAGTGTGTTTGCGTTTGTCAACAAACTGAAGCTGTTCAAGACATTCAAAAGGGAGATTTAACGCATTTTCCCACTCTGCTAAAAGCCAATGGGCAAGTCGCCAGCGCTGCCCTGAGTAAGCAAAGAGCCAGATATGCAACGCTGATTGAAAACTTGCACGAAAGCTTCGTGACCCGGTTCCATGATCTACAATTGAAAAGGCCACAGATTACGTTCCTCGTCGACCCATTTAATGCAGAGACCGGCTGTTTGACAGTCCCGCTAGTCACAGATGAAGCTGCGGCTGAGTTGGAGATGATCGATCATTGTGAAGAGGACCAATTGAAACCTGCTTTAAGGGAAGGAACCATTGAGTTCTGGAAAAGTGTGCCAATGGAAAAATACCCCAATGTCAAACGGGCTGCGCTTAAGATACTGTCAATGTTTGGGTCAACATACAGGGAGTGCAGAATTATTAGGCAAATGAGTATTTTGTCCACTTCATCCTCTTCATGCATGTTGTCTTACTCCAAGCTGTATAGGCTCGAAAGCCTACTACCAATTAAGCATATTAGGTGATGTGCATCTCTGTAATGAGAAGGGGTGTGGTCTAATGCCATCATCACCCTATATCAGGTGTGCATAATTATTAGGCAACGTCCTTTCCTTTGGCAAAATGGGTCAAAAGAAGGACTTGACAGGCTCAGAAAAGTCAAAAATAGTGAGATATCTTGCAGAGGGATGCAGCAGTCTCAAAATTGCAAAGCTTCTGAAGCGTGATCATCGAACAATCAAGCGTTTCATTCAAAATAGTCAACAGGGTTGCAAGAAGCGTGTGGAAAAACCAAGGTGCAAAATAACTGCCCATGAACTGAGAAAAGTCAAGCGTGCAGCTTCCAAGATGCCACTTGCCACCAGTTTGGCCATATTTCAGAGCTGCAACATCACTGGAGTGCCCAAAAGCACAAGGTGTGCAATACTCAGAGACATGGCCAAGGTAAGAAAGGCTGAAAGACGACCACCACTGAACAAGACACACAAGCTGAAACGTCAAGACTGGGCCAAGAAATATCTCAAGACTGATTTTTCTAAGGTTTTATGGACTGATGAAATGAGAGTGAGTCTTGATGGGCCAGATGGATGGGCCCGTGGCTGGATTGGTAAAGGGCGGAGAGCTCCAGTCCGACTCAGACGCCAGCAAGGTGGAGGTGGAGTACTGGTTTGGGCTGGTATCATCAAAGATGAGCTTGTGGGGCCTTTTCGGGTTGAGGATGGAGTCAAGCTCAACTCCCAGTCCTACTGCCAGTTTCTGGAAGACACCTTCTTCAAGCAGTGGTACAGGAAGAAGTCTGCATCCTTCAAGAAAAACATGATTTTCATGCAGGACAATGCTCCATCACACGCGTCCAAGTACTCCACAGCGTGGCTGGCAAGAAAGGGTATAAAAGAAGAAAAACTAATGACATGGCCTCCTTGTTCACCTGATCTGAACCCCATTGAGAACCTGTGGTCCATCATCAAATGTGAGATTTACAAGGAGGGAAAACAGTACACCTCTCTGAACAGTGTCTGGGAGGCTGTGGTTGCTGCTGCACGCAATGTTGATGGTGAACAGATCAAAACACTGACAGAATCCATGGATGGCAGGCTTTTGAGTGTCCTTGCAAAGAAAGGTGGCTATATTGGTCGCTGATTTGTTTTTGTTTTGTTTTTGAATGTCAGAAATGTATATTTGTGAATGTGGAGATGTTATATTGGTTTCACTGGTAAAAATAAATAATTGAAATGGGTATATATTTGTTTTTTGTTAAGTTGCCTAATAATTATGCACAGTAATAGTCACCTGCACACACAGATATCCCCCTAAAATAGCTAAAACTAAAAACTACTTCCAAAAACATTCAGCTTTGATATTAATGAGTTTTTTGGGTTCATTGAGAACACGGTTGTTGTTCAATAATAAAATTATTCCTCAAAAATACAACTTGCCTAATAATTCTGCACTCCCTGTACGTCTGCGAGTCTGTGTTTTCTACCCTAAAACGTGAAATCAAAGCATTGATCTGTTCTGACTGACACACATGTGAAAGAATTGCTTCGAGTGGCAACAACGGAATACAAGCCAGATTTAAAGAGGATTGTTCAAGGCAAGGAATGCCAGAAGTCCCACTAAACAACATGCATTGTAAAAGTAAATGCTAATGTAGATTATTATATTTTTGTTTGTGGACTTGGTTGAACTGAGAGTTTGTGTGTGTGAGACAGTGCACACAATGTTCATTGTTGAAAATGACTGGCCTGTGGTTTTAGTACTGTAGGAGTCCATTTCTGTCATTATCATGTTGGTGTGTGACATTTACAATAAATCTGGCTGAGCAGAGATGTGTGTATTTTGTGTGTGTGTGTGTGTGAGAGAGAGAGAGAGAGAGGGAGGAAAGGATGAGTGATGTTCATGTGTGCCCATGCGTATGATGTGGCTCTTTGCGGTAACACAGTTAAAAAAAAAGGTGGCTCTTGGTCTCTGACTGGTTGGCCACCCCTGGTATAGATGATGGAATATGACCAGTCTGATGTCAGCCTGCTTCTCTGACAGCGCCTCAGCTCTCTGTGCTGCCCCCTGCTGTAATAATGTGAATTATTGTTTGCAAGATGGTTTGTTCCACAATGGATTGTGTTTCTGCACGGACGTTTTAGAGTATCACACAAGTAAGGAGGGCTGGGCCAGATTGTTAGGCTGTATGTTGCTGTTGTACATGGCAGAGGACCAATCTGAGTCACATGACTTGTTAATAAACCTTACTACCCCGTTGGGTAGGAAATAGATATTCTAGAGTCTGTCGTGAATGAGACCAGAACATGGTAGCAGCGGAGCAGGCAGCGGAGTAAGCTGCACGGCCGGAGTGGACCCCCGAGAGACGCCTGTCGGAGCTGTGAGCAACTAGCAGCTAATCAAGTTAGCATCACTGTTTTACCAGCTGATAAGGGAAGATGCACCGTGGTCCTAAACACTACAGATTACCATACAAAGATCACTACTCTCCTCAGTGACAACAATACCTATGAAGCCTTAAAGCGAGACCCCACAAGCAGCTACAAAAAGAAAGTTATAGCTTGCCTTCAAGACTTTGAAAAGGACAAAATTATTGACCGCCTTACATATCACCGCCTTTACCCAGGGGATGCCATACCCTGCATCTACGGACTTCCTAAAATCCACAAGGAAGCTGTCCCACTCAGACCCATAGTCAGTAGCATAAACTCAGCCACTTATAACATTGCTAAACACCTTGCTACCATCCTTGCTCCTCTTGTGGGGAACACCCCACACCACATCAAGAACTCCACCGACTTCACTGACAAGGTCCAGAAACTTACCCTGGATCCAGATGAAACCATGGTGTCCTTTGATGTAGTCTCTCTCTTCACTTGCATACCCACCACGGAGGCCGTGGAGACTGTCAGAAAACGACTACAAGAAGACAGCTCCTTGGAGAACAGGACCAACTTCACACCCGATCAGATTTGCACACTGTTAGACCTCTGCCTCACCACTACATATTTCAAATACAACGAAGGCTTTTACAGACAAAAACATGGCTGTGCCATGGGCTCCCCCGTGTCACCTATTGTAGCCAACCTTTACATGGAGGAAGTGGAAAGGAAGGCTCTTGGCTCTTTCAAAGGAAGAGTACCCAGCCACTGGTACAGATATGTGGACGACACCTGGGTCAAAATCAAGACACAAGAAGTGGAATCCTTCACTGCGCACATTAACGCTGTGGATAAAAACATCAAGTTCACCAGGGAAGACACAAAGGACAACTGTTTGCCTTTCCTGGACTGCGCTGTGCACATTGAAGAGAACGGCAAACTCAACATCGAAGTTTACCGGAAGCCCACACACACGGACCAGTACCTCCTCTTTGACTCCCATCACCCTTTGGAACACAAACTTGGAGTAATTAGGACCCTACACCACCGGGCAGAACATGTTCCCTCTAAGCCTGAAGGAAAAAAGAAGGAACACACACATGTAAAGGAAGCACTCAAAACGTGCGGCTATCCTAAATGGGCGTTCTTAAAGTCAGCAAAGAGGCACAGAAAAGAAGACCAGACACCAGCGAGGGAGGATAAGAAGGACAGACGCAACAACATTGTCATCCCCTATGTAGCCGGTGTATCAGAAAAACTTAGGAGAGTTTTCTCCAAGCATGACATCCCGGTGCATTTCAGACCCAGCAACACGCTCAGACAAAAACTGGTTCACCCGAAAGACAAAACGCCAAAACACAGACTTAACAATGTGGTGTATGCTGTACAGTGCAGCGAGGAATGCCCAGACCTCTACATTGGAGAGACCAAACAGCCACTTCACAAGCGCATGGCACAACACAGAAGAGCCACCTCCACAGGACAAGACTCAGCAGTCCATCTGCATCTTAAGGATAAAGGACACTCTTTCGAGGATGCCAATGTTCACATTTTGGACAGAGAGGACAGATGGTTTGAAAGAGGAGTGAAAGAAGCCATCTATGTCCACTGTGAGCGACCATCTTTGAACAGAGGCGGGGGTTTACGACACCAACTCTCTGCCATCTATAATCCAGTTTTGAGATCCCTTCCCAGACGCCTTAACGCCCACTCACATCCTGGGCCATCTGACCTCAGGAATTCGCATGATAAGGTGGGGCCAGGTTTCACAATGAACACACCCGAAACTCTGGCTGATTGGGACCCACACCCAGTTTCACACCTTGGCTCAGGCGATTAGAAGATCATCAGGGGGTCCTTTTGTCCCTCTGTGGGGGGATACTCCCACTAGGTTTATATCTGGGACTCTCCACCATTTGACCTTAGAACTGAAGAAGCTTCTCGGATGAGAGGTGAAACGTCTTCAAGTAACTTAAAGAAGTCCAGACCCTTTTCTTTGCAAGCTCCTTTGACTACGATGACCTGGATGACTGAGAACCTTCACAGACTAATCAAGTTAGCACCGCCGCAAAGCATGGAGGGCCTTAAAGCGCCGCCGACGCTGGTATTGGACTCCAGTAACCTATCACAGACATGTAAGACCTGGAGGGACGAGTTTATGCTCTATGTGGCGCTGACCATGGACTCAGACGGTGAACAGAAAAAAGTAAGCCTGTTCAGTCAAAGGAGCTTGCAAAGAAAAGGGTCTGGACTTCTTTAAGTTACTTGAAGACGTTTCACCTCTCATCCAAGAAGCTTCTTTAGTTCTAAGGTCGAATGCTGGGGAGTCCCAGATTTAAACCTAGTGGGAGTTTCCCCCCAAAGAGGGACAAAAGGACCCCCTGATGATCCTCTAATCGCCTTAGCCAAGGTGTGAAAATGGGTGTGGGTCCCAATCAGCTAGGGTTTCGGGTGAGCTCATTGTGAAACCTGGCCCCACCTTATCATGCGAATTCCTGAGATCAGATGGCCCAGGATGTGAGTGGGCGTTAAGGCGTCTGGGAAGGGAACTCAAAACTGGATTATAGATGGCAGACAGTTGGTGTCGTAAACCACCGCCTCTGTTCAAAGATGGTCGCTCACAGTGGACATAGATGACTTTCTGGCACGTGAAACTGGAGGAGGAGTCGAGCTACCTGACAACATTTTCGACTCCGTTTGGACACTACAGATGGCTGAGGATGCCAATGCGGATAAGTCCAGCTCCGGAAGGGTTCCAGAGGAAGCTCACACAAGCTTTGGATGGTCTGGCAGGGATCTACATCATTGCAGATGATGTGCTGATCACGGGTCAGTGGGACACAGATGCTGAAGCAGTACGTGACCATGACGAGAAGCTGAGACAGTTTTTGACTCGTTCCAGGCAGAAAAACATTAAGTTAAACGCAGACAAGTTTAAACTTAAATAGAAGGAGACTACATACATTGGACATCAGCTGACATGCAACGGTCTGAAAATAGCTCTATAGAACAAATGCCCAGACCTACAGACATGAAGGCAGTACAGAGACTGTTAGGTATGGTGAACTACTTAGCAAAGTTTTGCCCACATCTGTCTGACCACTGCGACATACTGAGACAACTGACACAGAAAGACAGTGAGTGGAACTGGACAACTCAACATGAAGACGCATTCCAGAGACTGAAAGAGACTATAGCAGAGGCTCCAGTCCTGAAATACTACTGCCCAGAGGAGGAGCTGACAGTACAATGCGACGCTTCTGACAAAGGGTTAGGTGCAGCACTCATGCAGAAGGGTAAGCCTGTGGCTTTTGCGAGTAGAGCACTTACACGTACAGAGCAAGGTTATGCCCAGATCGAAAAGGAGCTTTTGGCTGTAGTTTTTCAGTATGGAGAAGTTTCATCAGTACACATATGGTCGTAAAGTGGTGGTACACAGTGATCACAAACCCTTAGAGACCATTGTAAGAAAACCGCTGTTGAGTGCACCCAAACGGTTGCAAAGGATGCTTATGCGCATTCAGAAATATGACTTAGATGTGGTGTATGTGCCAGGCAAAGACATGTTATTAGCAGACACGTTGAGTAGGGCATATCTTCCAGAGTGCTCACCACAGGGCTCCATAGAGGAGGAAATAGAGAGCATTAACATGGTCACTCATGCACCCATCTCACCTGACAGACTAAACAGCATAAGGACTGCTACACAAGAGGACAAAGCACTACAGATCCTCATAGATACAATTCACAGAGGTTGGCCGACTGACAAAAGAGACACTGACGGTGACATCAGACCATACTTCTCATTCCAGGATGAACTGAGTAGTCAGGATGGACTTGTGTTTAGAGGTGAACATGTTGTTGTCCCGACTACCATGAGACAGGAGACCATAACTAGACTACACTCGACACACCTAGGTGTAGAAGGTTGTCTAAGGAGAGCCAGAGAGTGTGTGTATTGGCCAGGCATGAACGAACAAATTAAGACTTTTGTGACTAAGTGTGACATCTGCAGGTCAGTTGACTACAGACAGCAGAAAGAGACTTTGGTCCCACATGAGATCCCGACTAGACCATGGGCTAAGGTGGGCTCAGACCTGTTTATGTTTGACAACAAGGACTACCTTATCACAGTGGACTACTATTCAAACTTCTGGGAAATTGACTATCTCCCGGACACTAAGTCCACTACAGTGATTAGAAAGTTGAAGGCTCACTTTGACAGACAGGGAGTCCCGGACATTGTTTCAGATAATGGACCACAGTATACGTCCGGTGAGTTTCTGAGATTTAGTCGACTGTGGGATTTCCAGCACAAAACGTCTTCACCAGGTTACCCTCAGAGTAATGGGAAGGCTGAATCAGCAGTGAAGACAGCAAAGAGGCTGCTGCTAAAGGCAAAAATGGCGGGGCAAGACCCATATCTTGCGATTCTGGACCATTGCAACACACCATCACAAGGCCTGGAGACCAGCCCAGCTCAGAGGCTGCTCAGCAGGAGGACACAGACGCTTTTGCCAACCAGGACGAGCCTGCTAAGGCCAAAAGTCATTCCAGCCCTGCGGGAGTTGGAGATGAGACAGAAGCGCCAAAAAGTGTGCTATGACCGATCAGCACGAGACATGGACTCTTTGAAGCTAGGGGACAGTGTCAGCCTTTTGACCGCCATTCCACTTGGAGCAGGGGAGTGGTGATTGGGACTGTTGACCTGAGGTCCTGTGAGGTTCAGTTAGACTCTGGAAGTGTCCTGAGGAGGAATCGGAGGCACCTGAGACATGCAGGTGTGATAGATCAAGAAAATTCCATAACAGACACTGGGGCACTGAGCAGCTCAGTGACGGCTCCGTCAGAAACTCGTTAGCAGCAGATCAAGACTGCCGAGGTTTCAGGGGGTGTCAGGACAAGGTCAGGCCGCAAAGTGGTTCCACCACTTTGGTACAAGGACTATGTTACATAATGAGGACTTGACAGCCTTTATTGTTTGAGGGGAAGAGTTGTGTATTCTGTGGAAATTGATGTTCCCTACAGCTTGCAGAAATGTACATGTTTGAATAGTGGAATGCTTTTGTATTCTTTGAGTGTTTCATATTGTTTTCTCCCTCAGTAAGAAGAAGGACAAATCAAAACAAAAAAGGACTTCTGTTTTTCAAAAAAAAAAAAAAGGAGGGAAGGGATATAATAATGTGAATTATTGTTTGCAAGATGGTTTGTTCCACAATGGATTGTGTTGCTGCACGGACGTTTTAGAGTGTCACACAAGTAAGGAGGGCTGGGCCAGATTCTTAGGCTGTATGTTGCTGTTGTACATGGCAGAGGACCAATCTGAGTCGCATGACTTGTTAATAAACCTTACTACCCCGTTGGGTAGGAAATAGATATTCTGGAGTCTGTCGTGAATGAGACCAGAATATAACACCTGCTGGCTCTTATCGTTACTGGCTGAGTCCTTGACACATTTACTGCCACTTTATTAGGTACAGCTTGCTAACACAGGCTCAGACCTGCTTTGCCTTCAGAGCTGCCTTAAATCTTCATGGCTCAGATTCAGCAAGGTGCTGGAAACATCCCTCAGAGTCATGGGATCAGTGACATCTGCTTCAGCACTGACAGATAGAAAACTGCCTCCACATAAACAGTATATATAATAATCAAATGCTGATTTTCAGCTTTTCAGACCTTTGTCTGGGTGCTAATCCAGCTGTGTGTGTTTTAGGGCTGCCACAAACGACTATTTTGATAGTCGACTAGTCACCGATTATTTTTGCGATTAGTCGACTAATCAGATCATCATCCATTGTACGTAAAACGTACAGCTTATTGCACCAGCAGCATCTGCTCTTATATAACTATCATTAGCTTACAGCTGTAAGTGTTTAAGGTTTGTGCTAACTAAAAATAAAGGCAAGATGATAGTTTATTAAATTTTAATGAAATCTGCAGATTGTTTCGGTGAAGTTTAATAAACTCCTTGCTATCTAAAATATAACAGGACAACGGAGTAAATTCTCCAGCATCTCACACTTCTGATAATCAGCTGTCTGCTTGACGTTTATTCAGCTGTGTAAAAACTATAACTTTAATCTCAGCCAAACCGATTTACTCAGGAACAAATAAAATACTAAAAAAAAGCCAAACAATAACATTTTGAAGTTATCTAAGTGACTCATATATGTTTAACCTGAGTAGCGAAAGACGGCGGTGGGTTTGAAAACGATTTGCCGGGAGTCCGGTGTTCTCATGGCTCTAGTGAGCCTTGCTCCCGGCTAACTATCGAGCTAGTGGGTAACAGACGTCTCCGAAAACGTCGGAGCGCTTTTGAAAATATGTGGTGTCTTGATAAACTGAGCAGATATTTGAGGTTTACACAGCTACATTCTCGCCTGAAAATATATTAAACGATTATTTTGTGACCCAGAAAGAATAATAAGAGTAATATTAAAACTAACTAGTTGCCACCATTGTTGGAAACTGAGCTGGGCTGCGCTATGAATTCTGGGACAGAGCTACTTCTTCTTCGGGGTTTAACGGCAGCTGGCATCCTTGTACATGCAGTGCTGCCATCTTCTGTTTCAGTCCGTTATTACACTCTTAAATCCTACTACTTATTCCTGCGTCTTTTGGGATCTTACAAAGCTTCAAACGACGTGTCGACTATTAAATCAGTCGTCGATGATTTTGATAGTCGACGTAATCGTGACTAGTCGACTAATCGTGGCAGCCCTAGTGTGTTTGTGATGATAGTAAATAAATGTCAGACTTACAGCTCCTGTTTTACTGCATTAAAGTGATAAGATGACTTCAGCGCTTTGACATGGATGGTAGTGAAAGCAGGAAATGACAAATGTAGCACAGCAGCAGCGTTTAATACGTATGAGCTGGAAACAGAAACTCTGGTATGAACATCATTCATAGAACAGCTTCCAGTGTCTTTTGCTCTGCTACAGTTTAGATGGATTTGCATTAAAGAGGCAAAGAGACTAAAATCGTTAGGGTTAGGAGGTCAAAAGTCAGAACTGCTGTGGGTCTGAAGGCAGCTTCACGCTGGAGAAGGATGAAGGAGTCTGACCTGAGCCATTGTTTGACATGAACACATCAGCATTGCTATCAGTGAGCCCAACGACAGCCGTTAGCATCATTTCAGTGTTTCAGTCATTTAAAAGCACTTCCTGTCACTGTGGTGGTTACAGTGACATCATGCACTTTGTGTTTTGACCTCCAGAGGGCGACAAATCAGCACAGACAGAGAGCTCCATTCAAACTTTGCTGCCATCAGTAATAATGCTTCAAATATAATCATCAGTGTTTGAGCAGTTATGATATCAGGGACAATCTAGACATGTGTGACAATATTGAACATGTCACATGACACACCTTAAACTGCACTTTCATTCATGACTTCAACATGTTGAAATGAGCTTGAAGAAACATCAGTTTACTGCTGAAATATTCAACCGCTGCAGGAAAAAGAACAACAAAGTGATGACAGATGTTTGTGTTTCAAACAGGAAAACCAACAGAAAAAAATCACAACCTGTCAGAGATTTGGGAGTTTCCGAGGTTCACCTGAACGCAGCATACAGGGTTTCGATGGACCTGAGTGTCCTCAAACGCCTCTTTGGGTGTTTCTCCTTCTTTCCAAGATTCGTCTTTCCTGAAATTGGTGGAATGGAGCTTGTTGTTGGTGTGTGTGTTTGAAGAAATTGTAAGTTTGCTTTGTTTCCTCCTTTAACAGTTTGTCTTTAGGAACTTTGCTGTTTGTTCAGCTCACGTTTGGTTTCTTCACACAACAAACTGTGTGTTTTTATTTCTGTTCTCTCCATTAAAGTCAGTGTGTAACGTTTTCCTGGCTAACAGGGACACACCAAACGAGCAACAGCTAATGGAGAGTCTGAGCTCCGCTTTTTTATATTCACAGAGACAGCGGGAGATAGTGAAATTATTATTATTATTATTATTATTTTATATCGTTATAGCTTATATTTAGATCACTGACCTTACTCACTCACTGGCTTAAAACTACTGCGTCATAAACTGTTGGCTCTGTTCCAACAGCCTATTCACTCCAAAGCAAAGACAGGACTGTGGAGCAGGTTTTACATTTCAAATGTGACTGACTGGATTGTGCTGGGCATACACTGTGCGATTTTTGACTCATTTTGAGCCGATTTTTCAGTCGTGCGACCGTTTTGGTGATCGGCCCGAGTTTCGCCTTCATCGTGTGTCGTGCATCGTGTAGTATACGTGGGATAGCGAGAAGCGATTAACACCTCACGACCAGCTCCCGATCATCAATCGCTTGGTCGTAAAAAATTAAACCTGTTTGAAATCCTGTCGGCCGTCATGAGGGTGTCACCGCAGCATCTCACACTGCGCACGCACAAACAGAAATGAAAGTGAAAAGACGGAGCAGCACGGCAGTGCGGCGTGTGATCTGGACACAAGCGATGGAGGCACAACGAGCCTTTTCGATGTGGCCTCACAAAATTATCACGACCACAACAACCGTGAAAATAATTGGATGGACATCGCTGCTCAATCACAGCTGCCTGCTCAATGTTTTTCATTAGTAATTTAGCAAAGTTGATGGTGGCGGTGTGCGTGTCTGTGTGAGTGAAAGACAGAGAGGAAGAGCGAGCGACAGAATTTCTGTTATAACCTTCATGTTATGGAGGCACAGTGTGAGCACTCAGGTCGCATCAGAGCAACGGGCCGTATAATGTGAGACCCAGCACCGTGACCTATGAACTTCTAAGCCCTGCGAGTCAATCGTACAGTTCGAGCAGAAGCTGAGACTGAAAAAATCGCACAGTGTCTGTCCAGCTTTAGACAAAACAAAAGTTGCTATATTTGACTTAATGTGTTTGGTTAATCACTGAAACTATTTAGAAATGATATGCATATCAGTAATCAATTTTAATTTTAATAGATGTCACAATAACGTTTAGCATTTTTTCTTAAGGAGAATTATATTTAGAAAATATTTTTACTTTTAAAAATGACATTGTAGGGATGTAAAAGCATTGACTTGTAGAATAATGTTATGGCATCTATTTGAATAGTAAGACTCACCAATAAAAGACACTTATATCTGTACAAATTAGATATAATTTGGGCCAAATTACAGATGTTATTCAGTCTGTGTATTTCAGTGTAAAATAACATTTGTTAACATGTAGATTTTTTTTGTAAGTTTTTCTTTATTAAAATTTAGGGAATTAAACTGAATTGAGTTCTGTCCTTTTTTCATAGGACAGATATATTTTTGTTGAAACAGATTAACAACAGTTACTGTAACCGAAAAATAAAAGAAATGCAAACAATTGATTTGGGGATTATATTTTGTTTTTTTCACCTCTTATGGTCTTGCATTTACTTAATTCAGAATAGATCCATTGTTTCTAATGAATGTTAAAAAATACGAATGCAAGCTCTGTTTGAATGGCGGAGTGACTCAGATGGTTGGATCAAGTTGTGCTGAACGTTCTTTATCCACTGCGTGATAATGCTGACAGTATGGACAAACATGTATATCTCTGTATTTTTACAATTCTGGTGGTTTCATTGTATGTAACAGTGCTGCTATGATCTAATATTTCTGCACAACTGGGCTGTTTGAATTTTAAAAAAGCTGAGAAAATGCACTTTAAGCTCATGGTCACTGTAAAACTGTAACATAAATATAGTTTGGCTAAATAGCTGAACTATTAAAAACTGTGTGGTATTGGTCAAATATATTAAGCTCTAAGCTGCATTTCAATGTTAATATCACCCAGTAGTTTCCTATGTGAGTACATGTAGTTAATACCAGTTTAAAATAAGGACTTTGACTTAAAAAGACTTTGATCAGTGTTTCTACAGCAGCTCTGAGAACCTTTTTTTCTAAATCCTCTAAATTCCAGATCTCAATCATCTTTATGTAGGCCTGTTGTACTGTTCATGGTCTCAGTAAAGTTTATTTGAAAATAAAAGAGACTGAAGTCATGCAGAAAACTGAAGAGGCGAAAGTCCCTCTGTGTGCTGTATTCAGGAGCAACACTCCTAGATTAATTCAGAAATGAATCTAATCTAAAATCTCCTCCTCCCACCTGTCCTCCTCCAGGTGGAGTCCCGCCTCCTTCCAGGAAGCCGCTCACCTGTGTGTCCGTGTTTAGTGTCCAGGTGTGGAGCTTGTTGTTGGTGTGCGTGTTGAAGAAACTGTAAGTTTTCTTTGTTTCCTCCTTTAACAGTTTTACTGTTTGTCTCTGTGATGTTTGGACCAAATGTTCAGCTCTTATTTCAGGACAAACTTTGATCACTCTTGTGATTGAAGACAAATCCACATGATTACAGATTATTGATTGAATCATACAATTTGATGAACAGCTGATGTTTCATTGATTTCTTTACTTTTTTTATTTGGAAGAAAACTGTCGTCTCTCCATTAAAGTCACACACAGTAGTGTATTTCTGTTTCCTGCTAGTCTTTTCAAAATAAAATATCAGTATTGTACCAGCACAGGCATCCTTTCACTCCCTCTACCTCTGCCTGGCTGACTCAGCTCCTTGTTGGAGTTGGTGTTTAGTCCCATTCATACACTCATTCAGACTCTACACAGTGATTTGCTGACAGACACACACTCCTTTGTGGTTTCTTGGCTTCATTAAAACTGTGAGCATCATCTACAGACTGTTTGCTCTACCTCCTTTGTCACAGACTTTGGAGCTGGGCTGTGACAGAAATAGACAAAGGTTTTATGTTTTTACAAGTCAGCATGTAAACTTTCCTTTGACTTAAACTCAGTCTGAGCAGTCAGACAGCATATTTTGAGTGAAGACATGAAGGTGTGGCCTGTGCGCGCGCACACATATGCAAAGACAAGAAGCTGCAGTTAATTCCAGTTTGAAGTAAGACTCTAAGATCAGTTTGTACACAGACAGTAAAAAGCTGCATTAAGATGAAGGAAAAGCTGTGAGTGAAGCTCCTCGTTCATGTGATTTGTTTTCATTAAAGGGACATTTTTTCTGCTTCCGTTGGAGACACTTTTACTCTGTTTGATGGAGTGTTTGTTGTTTCTGAATCAGGAGCTGCAGTAAAGATGACTTCTGTTTATCACATTCATTGTTCACATGTTGTTCAATGAACTTGACTCTTGCTTTAAAAAGGAATGCTTCTATTTTCCTATTTGTCTTTTTACTTCCTCTTACTGTGAAAATCTGCCTCCTCTCCTCCCTGTCTCTTTTGTCATTAAGCTTGAGCTGTGACTCCTGATAGTAGCTCTCCTGTTTTTCAGTAACAAGTACAGTAAGCTTGGAGTTTCATACTTGTTTGTAGATACGTGAATTTCAATCAGCAGTACACACTACTGAGGATGGGAAGATGTTGAATTGTGAAAATGTGACAAAGCTCAGCTCCATCGTATTACATACAGGACTAATTACAGTATTTTCATCCATCTATCCATGCTACAATAGGGCGAGAGGCAAAGTATTTGCTAGATACACTGTAGTGTGGTGGTATCAAATTGTAACCTTCAGCAATATACACAATCTCACCGTAAGAGCAGGGTCCTCAGTCTTGGTGGAGACACCCAGTGGCTGATAGTCTCTTGGGGGACCCTGGGCAGAGCAACAGTATCTTGGAAAGTAAGCACAGGTCTACAACTGGCAGTCTGTGAGTCAGCTGGCTCAGGAACACAATAAGAGGTTTCTGGGACCCAACCAAAAGACAAAATGTTATGCAGGCCCAGACACAGGCTCTAGCTGCAGTGTGTAAAACCGACAACACGAGCCCCACTTTCACCTGGAAGAGATAGCTTGGGGCCCAGTGGTGGCAGGCTCTATATTCTCAGTCCACATCTCCACCAAAAACTAAGCTGTTGAGGAGCACACTGGGGAGCTGGAGAGTTGGACCTCTAAGGCTGGTGAAGAGCCAGCAGGCTAAGGGAATGAAGGAGGGGAGTGGCCAGTGAAAAGCTGAGCAAACCTGCACAATCATGGAGGGCTCAGATGAAGACAATCAGGCTCACAGGAGGAAAAAAGGGTCCTAGTAAACTTCAAATCAAATCTGCTGAAAATAAGTGAACATTTATTCAATATGTGGGAAGTTACAAAATTTTATTTAACATGTCTGTGCTTGTGTTATTTTATAAACAATTTTCCAAATGCTTTGTGGGACAAAAAAACAAAACAAAAAACACAAACACCCCCAAAGGGTGTTTGGAGGTAGAAAAACACACGCCAAGGCAGAAACCCTCTGTCGTGGATTGTGGATGTGTGGCAGGCAGAGAGTGGACCCAGAATGCAGGACTCACAGATAAAAGTAAACCCAAAATCAAAGTTTTGTTGGCTGGCAAAAGGTAAACAAACATAGAGACATGACTGACTGTGGAAACAAGATGAACTATAGAGGCGGGCACAAAAGTAACCAGACAAACCATGTAGGTAGGTAAGAACACATGGAGGAAAGGCTGACGTCCACAGGAGACTGACAACAAGACACAAAGATAAGATGAGGACAAACTAGACACAAAAGGGAACCAAGACCATAAGAGCATGGAGAACAAAACTCAGAAGTAGCAGGGAACAATATAATACTCAAATAACAACAATATATTGAACTAAAACACGAGTCATCTCAAATCCAATTTCCTGTTAGTGTGTGATCAGAGTCCGGGACTGAGAGCAGCAGCAGAGTTAGTTGACGGTGAGCAGTTGAACTCTGTGGATTACTGTGGATCCACTTCCTGACGACTAAAGGCAGCTTTTCCTGCCTCCATCAGTCTGTGGAGGAGGCGGAGTGGAGCTGCTGCTCTCCCCTCACTGACACAACAACAGCCGCTCGAGAGACTCAGAGGTCCACTTGTGTTAAGGAGAAAGCAGGAGATATTATTATTATTATTATTATTGTTATTATTAATGTTATTATAGATGTAGCTTAGATATAGATTAAACATGTAGGCCTGATTTAAAATACTGCGTCACAAACTAACTTCGTCTAAATAGAAACTCATGTCAGAAAACACGGTTGTTGCTACTCTTGTTGCATGTTGGTAATAAAACTGACTGGATAACACTGGTTTTAAAACAGTTTGTTTTGTGAAATGTTATATGATAAACAACATTGCTTGGCTGAATGTTTCGAGCAGACAGGATGATTTGGGTTTACATGGGACTTTATGAAGTAATATTTAAAACAGATGCAGCACTGATTGAGCATGCACCACAAAGTCGTTGCCTGTGCTCCAACAAAGGGTTTTCACAAGGAAAGGTGGCTGGTGCATTAGGTGTTGCATTTCTTATGTAATATTCACTGCATGAGACTGAAGAAAACTTATGTTCAGCCTCTAATCCTTAAACCATTTACAAATGGCTACATATCACAAACAACTGAATTAAAATAAGTCAGATGTTAAACTGCAACATGCAGAAACTAATTTTTCAGCTTTTTTTGATGACCAAGTACTTTGAAAATACTATTTGTATTAAAATAATACCGATGATGTTGATGCACAATAAAGTATTTATACAATAATATGCAGCATCAATTTCTATCTGTTAAAAAAAGAAAGAAATTCACTTCAGTCAAACTGTAGATTTTATAGATGTTATTTAGCTCTCAGTATTTCAGTTTGAAACAGGGAAAATTGGGAAAATGCACCGAAATACAAATTACAAATTAAGCTGACAAAGAAATAAAGTTGCTGATATTTGAAGAAAATGAGGATTACAGTTGATGTGCACATGAATGATTTGTGTTTCCTCTGCAGGTGAGGGTAGAAAGTGTGTGTGAGCTGATGTGAATTCAGAAGAATGGATCAGTGTGAGGACAGAGAGGAGGAAGTCCCTCCCTCTAAAAGAGCCAGGGAGAGCCAGACCAAAGCTCAGAGGTGAGATGACCATCTCTAACTGTCCATGACTCTTCTCCATGTCACAGCTCAGCACTCACATCACTGCTCCATCATTATTCACAGGAAGAAACAAGGAAGTAAACGCAAACATGAACCTGAACCCAGCTGTGCGTCCTTAAAGAGTGACGGTTCTATGAAGGCAGTAGTTGATTTTAAAGTCCAGCCTCTGTCTGCTGCAGAGAGGTGAGCTGTTAATAACATGAACTCTTTGAGAGGTGATTTAACTGCTTGATGGTGTTTGGTTGTTAAACAAAAAGAAAAAAAAGTGGGAGTGGTTTTAAGCAGGAATACGATTTCATTATTCATCCAAGAATTAGATACTTGTTAGAAGAACAAAATGTTTTTCCCACTCAAAATGTAACATTTAGATGAACAGAATGTTAAGAAAACGACTGTGACTTTAATTGTGAGATGAGTTATTTCTTACATGGAATAAAGCCATTACTGTTTTTAAGAAATCCCTCAAATAGCTGCTACTCATCAAACTGTTTAATTTCAGTTAAACCGTTAGTGATAGGGTTTAAATAGTTTAAATAGTTTCTTGGGAAAGGCTGATGAGCTCTACTGTTAAAGGCCAGTCCCACCAAATCGTAGAGCCAGATTGAGGCAGGATTTGTATATATAGACTGAGGACCAGAGGGGGAGTCTATGAGATGTGTCCCACTCCTGAAATGCAGATCAATTATCTCCACTCAAAGGAAGTCACTGAGCGAGGAATTTATTTATTCTATAAAACGTATCCAACATGTACATTCATCAATAGTCCTGCACAGTGTAAATGACTGTGTTTACCTCTGGGTGGCGCTCTCTTCTTACACTGCCAGCACTAGTTTGGAGTTTCCTTCTGCTCATCCTGAAAACCTGTTTCTCTTTGGGATGATGAAGATATTCTAATTCTTCATCAGCTTCTCTGGCTGCAAATGAAAAACACAATTTTTCCTCTCCAGCAGGATCAAGGAGAGACCTGCTGGACGTGAACCTGGACCCAGCTGTGTGTCCTTAAAGAGTGACCAGTCTAAATATGACCCTATTGATTTTAAAGGACTGCAGTCGTCTGCTGCAGAGAGGTGAGCTGTTAGTAACATAAACAACTTGAGAGGTGATTAACTGCTTGATGTAGTTGGAAATGTTGGATGTTGTCTTTGCTGGAGAGACTTTCCTATTTCTGATGTAAGTATAAGATGCCAAGTTTTCAGCTAATAAGCCTTTGGGATCACCTTGTTGGCATGAAAATACCATTTTATATGTTTTTGTGTTTTATGTGTATTTAAATCAGGGTGCTAGTAACACAATTCTCAGAGATACAAGTTAAAATTGGTTCTTTGTGTAGGCACAACACTTGTTCATCCATTGAGTTTGGCGCCTTTTTTAATAGGTCAGTGTTAAGTAGCTTAACCACCCCCGATGGTTCAAGGACTGAACTGAAACTTAAAAAGAAAAGTCAGAAAGGCCTTCTAAAAGCCAAAGTTATAATAAAGAAGCAAAATATAAGCTTCCATATCAACTTCCATATCAAGCATCTTGTTACACACATGTATCTACACTGACTGTGAGCTGTGCTAAAACACAGGTGACCTACACTAAATGGTGCACTTGAATGCGTTCTTTGTGAACCACAGTTCTGCACTGCCCAGTACACAGCTACTAATGTAGAGCTTTGTGTTAATTGATAGTTTTATGAATATTTCCAGATTCTGCAAAGGAAAACAAACTAAACAAAAAAAACAATTGACATGGCTCTTTCTCACTCACAGTGCCTTGTAAAAGTAGTCATACTCTTGAACCTTTCCATATTGTACAAACACAAACTTAAGTATATTTCACTGGGATTTTATGTTGTAGATCAACAGAAATGAATGCGTAAATTAAAATCCATTTTTATACAAATACAAATCTAAAAAGTGTCGAATGCATACAGGATGTATGCAGCCCCCCATCCCTGAATCAGTACTTTTATTGAACCACCCTTGATTTGCAGTTAAAGCAAATCAAAGCTACAAAAGTTGTTGCGATAAATCTCTACAAGCTTTGCACACCTGGAGACCATCCATTCTCTTAACCTTATCAGAGCCTTATCCTTTTTAATGTGTTTTTGTTGTCTGTCAATAACACTAAAAAGTTTGAGCATACTTTTTAGTGTTATTGACAGAAACTGATACTAGGTTGTTTTAATTTCACATTTAGGATGTTAAGTTTTACTTGCATCCTTAGTGTAGTTTATGAGGTAACTTATTTAATTAAAGGTAAAATCCCATAAGGAGGAGAAACACCTGGCTCATACCTGAGGAGAAAGGATTTACTTCAATAAACTTTAACCCTTTAAAACCGGTCAGAGCGGGCACGCTCCGTTTTGCGTAACTATTTTTAAATCCTGGTAGCTCTGCAACCATGTAAGCTAGCGCAATGATTTTTTTTGCATATGAAACTGGAGGAGTTGTATTTACATCTTATGCCATCAGCTTGTCCTCGGTCACAGTTTCCTTCCACATATAATTTTGCAAAAACTGCATAAAAAGCACTTGCAGCAACAAAAACATAATATTCCAGAAACACGCTTTGCAGATTCGATCAGCTGTTCATAACACTTCCTACGTCCATCAGCGTGAACTATCGCATGTCCGCCATGACCTGCCCGAAACCGGAAGTGACGTCATTTTCGCGGAAATGTAGTTTTTTACCATCAAGGTCTCATGAGCTTATACTGGTGTTTTTATAAGTTATGTTTGACTTTATGACTTTCTGTGTCGTTTCTGGGATGCTTAGGACTAATATTGCACTGCTGGAAATAGTTTATTTTGATGCATATTCTGCTTTTTTGCAAATTTGCAGTATAATATTTATTTTCGTTTTACCTGCAGTGTATAAAAATTGGTGTATTTCAAAAATAAAACTATGAAGACACTCAAAATAAATTTCCTGTGGTAGGAAACTATTTTGTGCAACTTTTTTGTATTTACAGTTTTGAGGGATAAGCCTCTTAAATTTCTCTAACTAGAAATATATGTTAAAAAAACAAAAACGATTTTAAATTTTGTTGTACTTTATTCCACTTTTTTGCAATTTATGTAATTACTATGCACTTAATGCATGCATATTATTAAAATTTAGGCTGTAATGGTTGTATTGATGTATAACAACTTGAAATGCTCCCAAAAATGGCACTACAACATGTAAAAATATAATATAAGCTCTGGCGGACTTGGTTCTATGGTAGGTCTTAAAGGGTTAAATACCCAAGCAAACCATTACAACAGTGCAAACTGACAAAACAAGAACTGAAAACTATGAGAGCATAAAAATTCTTAAGCAAGCACTGACAGTTCTTACTTGTCAGTCCAATTTCGCTGCAGGTAACTGCAAGTGACAAAATAAAAGGGCTTCATCAATTAGTGAGTTAAAATTACAAACTTATTTTGATGCAAAAAATCATGGGTACAAGATGAGCCTGATATCAAAATGTACATAAAAATGACACTTGAGATATCTTCTAACCTGTTTTGAGCATCAACTTGTCCCACGTAGTGGTATGGCCAGTTTTAAAGTTTACCCAGAATGCATTTCATGAAGTTTTTTTCCAGTTAATTATCAGAAAAACAGGTCAAACATCCAGGATACCAGTGCATGTTTCTGCTCCTCTTCATCTTAGACATTAAATCGGTGGAGTTTATTGGAACTGTAGTATACTACTGAATACTAATACTGGATAAAAATAAGTGTTCAGTCCAGGTTTAAATAATTCTTTGACAATGTTTTATCAGATATATGGCTAGTACGTTGAATGTTTTAGTGACTATTGTATACAATGCAGGTTGGAAAGTGACTTTAATTGTGAGATGAGTTATTTCTTACATGGAATAAAGCCATTACTGTTTTTAAGAAATCCCTCAAATAGCTGCTACTCATCAAACTGTTTAATTTCAGTTAAACCGTTAGTGATAGGGTTTAAATAGTTTAAATAGTTTCTTGGGAAAGGCTGATGAGCTCTACTGTTAAAGGCCAGTCCCACCAAATCGTAGAGCCAGATTGAGGCAGGATTTGTATATATAGACTGAGGACCAGAGGGGGAGTCTATGAGATGTGTCCCACTCCTGAAATGCAGATCAATTATCTCCACTCAAAGGAAGTCACTGAGCGAGGAATTTATTTATTCTATAAAACGTATCCAACATGTACATTCATCAATAGTCCTGCACAGTGTAAATGACTGTGTTTACCTCTGGGTGGTGCTCTCTTCTTACACTGCCAACACTAGTTTGGAGTTTCCTTCTGCTCATCCTGAAAACCTGTTTCTCTTTGGGATGATGAAGATATTCTAATTCTTCATCAGCTTCTCTGGCTGCAAATGAAAAACACAATTTTTCCTCTCCAGCAGGATCAAGGAGAGACCTGCTGGACGTGAACCTGGACCCAGCTGTGTGTCCTTAAAGAGTGACCAGTCTAAATATGACCCTATTGATTTTAAAGGACTGCAGTCGTCTGCTGCAGAGAGGTGAGCTGTTAGTAACATAAACAACTTGAGAGGTGATTAACTGCTTGATGTAGTTGGAAATGTTGGATGTTGTCTTTGCTGGAGAGACTTTCCTATTTCTGATGTAAGTATAAGATGCCAAGTTTTCAGCTAATAAGCCTTTGGGATCACCTTGTTGGCATGAAAATACCATTTTATATGTTTTTGTGTTTTATGTGTATTTAAATCAGGGTGCTAGTAACACAATTCTCAGAGATACGAGTTAAAATTGGTTCTTTGTGTAGGCACAACACTTGTTCATCCATTGAGTTTGGCGCCTTTTTTAATAGGTCAGTGTTAAGTAGCTTAACCACCCCCGATGGTTCAAGGACTGAACTGAAACTTAAAAAGAAAAGTCAGAAAGGCCTTCTAAAAGCCAAAGTTATAATAAAGAAGCAAAATAAAAGCTTCCATATCAACTTCCATATCAAGCATCTTGTTACACACATGTATCTACACTGACTGTGAGCTGTGCTAAAACACAGGGGACCTACACTAAATGGTGCACTTGAATGCGTTCTTTGTGAACCACAGTTCTGCACTGCCCAGTACACAGCTACTAATGTAGAGCTTTGTGTTAATTGATAGTTTTATGAATATTTCCAGATTCTGCAAAGGAAAACAAACTAAACAAAAAAAACAATTGACATGGCTCTTTCTCACTCACAGTGCCTTGTAAAAGTAGTCATACTCTTGAACCTTTCCATATTGTACAAACACAAACTTAAGTATATTTCACTGGGATTTTATGTTGTAGATCAACAAAAATGAATGCGTAAATTAAAATCCATTTTTATACAAATACAAATCTAAAAAGTGTCGAATGCATACAGGATGTATGCAGCCCCCCATCCCTGAATCAGTACTTTTATTGAACCACCCTTGATTTGCAGTTAAAGCAAATCAAAGCTACAAAAGTTGTTGCGATAAATCTCTACAAGCTTTGCACACCTGGAGACCATCCATTCTCTCCCGCTTAACCTTATCAGAGCCTTATCCTTTTTAATGTGTTTTTGTTGTCTGTCAATAACACTAAAAAGTTTGAGCATACTTTTTAGTGTTATTGACAGAAACTGATACTAGGTTGTTTTAATTTCACATTTAGGATGTTAAGTTTTACTTGCATCCTTAGTGTAGTTTATGAGGTAACTTATTTAATTAAAGGTAAAATCCCATAAGGAGGAGAAACACCTGGCTCATACCTGAGGAGAAAGGATTTACTTCAATAAACTTTAACCCTTTAAAACCGGTCAGAGCGGGCACGCTCCGTTTTGCGTAACTATTTTTAAATCCTGGTAGCTCTGCAACCACGTAAGCTAGCGCAATGATTTTTTTTGCATATGAAACTGGAGGAGTTGTATTTACATCTTATGCCATCAGCTTGTCCTCGGTCACAGTTTCCTTCCACATATAATTTTGCAAAAACTGCATAAAAAGCACTTGCAGCAACAAAAACATAATATTCCAGAAACACGCTTTGCAGATTCGATCAGCTGTTCATAACACTTCCTACGTCCATCAGCGCGAACTATCGCATGTCCGCCATGACCTGCCCGAAACCGGAAGTGACGTCATTTTCGCGGAAATGTAGTTTTTTACCATCAAGGTCTCATGAGCCTATACTGGTGTTTTTATAAGTTATGTTTGACTTTATGACTTTCTGTGTCGTTTCTGGGATGCTTAGGACTAATATTGCACTGCTGGAAATAGTTTATTTTGATGCATATGCTGCTTTTTTGCAAATTTGCAGTGTAATATTTATTTTCGTTTTTCCTGCAGTGTATAAAAATTGGTGTATTTCAAAAATAAAACTATGAAGACACTCAAAATAAATTTCCTGTGGTAGGAAACTATTTTGTGCAACTTTTTTGTATTTACAGTTTTGAGGGATAAGCCTCTTAAATTTCTCTAACTAGAAATATATGTTAAAAAAACAAAAACGATTTTAAATTTTTTTGTACTTTATTCCACTTTTTTGCAATTTATGTAATTACTATGCACTTAATGCATGCATATTATTAAAATTTAGGCTGTAATGGTTGTATTGATGTATAGCAACTTGAAAAGCTCCAAAAAATGGCACTACAACATGTAAAAATATAATATAAGCTCTGGCGGACTTGGTTCTATGGTAGGTCTTAAAGGGTTAAATACCCAAGCAAACCATTACAACAGTGCAAACTGACAAAACAAGAACTGAAAACTATGAGAGCATAAAAATTCTTAAGCAAGCACTGACAGTTCTTACTTGTCAGTCCAATTTCGCTGCAGGTAACTGCAAGTGACAAAATAAAAGGGCTTCATCAATTAGTGAGTTAAAATTACAAACTTATTTTGATGCAAAAAATCATGGGTACAAGATGAGCCTGATATCAAAATGTACATAAAAATGACACTTGAGATATCTTCTAACCTGTTGTGAGCATCAACTTGTCCCACGTAGTGGTATGGCCAGTTTTAAAGTTTACCCAGAATGCATTTCATGAAGTTTTTTTCCCAGTTAATTATCAGAAAAACAGGTCAAACATCCAGGATACCAGTGCATGTTTCTGCTCCTCTTCATCTTAGACATTAAATTGGTGGAGTTTATTGGAACTGTAGTATACTACTGAATACTAATACTGGATAAAAATAAGTGTTCAGTCCAGGTTTAAATAATTCTTTGACAATGTTTTATCAGATATATGGCTAGTACGTTGAATGTTTTAGTGACTATTGTATACAATGCAGGTTGGAAAGTGACTTTAATTGTGAGATGAGTTATTTCTTACATGGAATAAAGCCATTACTGTTTTTAAGAAATCCCTCAAATAGCTGCTACTCATCAAACTGTTTAATTTCAGTTAAACCGTTAGTGATAGGGTTTAAATAGTTTAAATAGTTTCTTGGGAAAGGCTGATGAGCTCTACTGTTAAAGGCCAGTCCCACCAAATCGTAGAGCCAGATTGAGGCAGGATTTGTATATATAGACTGAGGACCAGAGGGGGAGTCTATGAGATGTGTCCCACTCCTGAAATGCAGATCAATTATCTCCACTCAAAGGAAGTCACTGAGCGAGGAATTTATTTATTCTATAAAACGTATCCAACATGTACATTCATCAATAGTCCTGCACAGTGTAAATGACTGTGTTTACCTCTGGGTGGCGCTCTCTTCTTACACTGCCAGCACTAGTTTGGAGTTTCCTTCTGCTCATCCTGAAAACCTGTTTCTCTTTGGGATGATGAAGATATTCTAATTCTTCATCAGCTTCTCTGGCTGCAAATGAAAAACACAATTTTTCCTCTCCAGCAGGATCAAGGAGAGACCTGCTGGACGTGAACCTGGACCCAGCTGTGTGTCCTTAAAGAGTGACCAGTCTAAATATGACCCTATTGATTTTAAAGGACTGCAGTCGTCTGCTGCAGAGAGGTGAGCTGTTAGTAACATAAACAACTTGAGAGGTGATTAACTGCTTGATGTAGTTGGAAATGTTGGATGTTGTCTTTGCTGGAGAGACTTTCCTATTTCTGATGTAAGTATAAGATGCCAAGTTTTCAGCTAATAAGCCTTTGGGATCACCTTGTTGGCATGAAAATACCATTTTATATGTTTTTGTGTTTTATGTGTATTTAAATCAGGGTGCTAGTAACACAATTCTCAGAGATACAAGTTAAAATTGGTTCTTTGTGTAGGCACAACACTTGTTCATCCATTGAGTTTGGCGCCTTTTTTAATAGGTCAGTGTTAAGTAGCTTAACCACCCCCGATGGTTCAAGGACTGAACTGAAACTTAAAAAGAAAAGTCAGAAAGGCCTTCTAAAAGCCAAAGTTATAATAAAGAAGCAAAATAAAAGCTTCCATATCAACTTCCATATCAAGCATCTTGTTACACACATGTATCTACACTGACTGTGAGCTGTGCTAAAACACAGGTGACCTACACTAAATGGTGCACTTGAATGCGTTCTTTGTGAACCACAGTTCTGCACTGCCCAGTACACAGCTACTAATGTAGAGCTTTGTGTTAATTGATAGTTTTATGAATATTTCCAGATTCTGCAAAGGAAAACAAACTAAACAAAAACAACAATTGACATGGCTCTTTCTCACTCACAGTGCCTTGTAAAAGTAGTCATACCCTTGAACCTTTCCATATTGTACAAACACAAACTTAAGTATGTTTTCACTGGGATTTTATGTTGTAGATCAACAGAAATGAATGCGTAAATTAAAATCCATTTTTATACAAATACAAATCTAAAAAGTGTCGAATGCATACAGGATGTATGCAGCCCCCCATCCCTGAATCAGTACTTTTATTGAACCACCCTTGATTTGCAGTTAAAGCAAATCAAAGCTACAAAAGTTGTTGCGATAAATCTCTACAAGCTTTGCACACCTGGAGACCATCCATTCTCTTAACCTTATCAGAGCCTTATCCTTTTTAATGTGTTTTTGTTGTCTGTCAATAACACTAAAAAGTTTGAGCATACTTTTTAGTGTTATTGACAGAAACTGATACTAGGTTGTTTTAATTTCACATTTAGGATGTTAAGTTTTACTTGCATCCTTAGTGTAGTTTATGAGGTAACTTATTTAATTAAAGGTAAAATCCCATAAGGAGGAGAAACACCTGGCTCATACCTGAGGAGAAAGGATTTACTTCAATAAACTTTAAATACCTAAGCAAACCATTACAACAGTGCAAACTGACAAAACAAGAACTGAAAACTATGAGAGCATAAAACTTTTTAAGCAAGCACTGACAGTTCTTAGTTGTCAGTCCAATTTCGCTGCAGGTAACTGCAAGTGACAAAATAAAAGGGCTTCATCAATTAGTGAGTTAAAATTACAAACTTATTTTGATGCAAAAAATCATGGGTACAAGATGAGCCTGATATCAAAATGTATGTAAAAATGACACTTGAGATATCTTCTAACCTGTTGTGAGCATCAACTTGTCCCATGTAGTGGTATGGCCAGTTTTAAAGTTTACCCAGAATGCATTTCATGAAGTTTTTTTCCAGTTAATTATCAGAAAAACAGGTCAAACATCCAGGATACCAGTGCATGTTTCTGCTCCTCTTCATCTTAGACATTAAATCGGTGGAGTTTATTGGAACTGTAGTATACTACTGAATACTAATACTGGATAAAAATAAGTGTTCAGTCCAGGTTTAAATAATTCTTTGACAATGTTTTATCAGATATATGGCTAGTACGTTGAATGTTTTAGTGACTATTGTATACAATGCAGGTTGGAAAGTGACTTTAATTGTGAGATGAGTTATTTCTTACATGGAATAAAGCCATTACTGTTTTTAAGAAATCCCTCAAATAGCTGCTACTCATCAAACTGTTTAATTTCAGTTAAACCGTTAGTGATAGGGTTTAAATAGTTTAAATAGTTTCTTGGGAAAGGCTGATGAGCTCTACTGTTAAAGGCCAGTCCCACCAAATCGTAGAGCCAGATTGAGGCAGGATTTGTATATATAGACTGAGGACCAGAGGGGGAGTCTATGAGATGTGTCCCACTCCTGAAATGCAGATCAATTATCTCCACTCAAAGGAAGTCACTGAGCGAGGAATTTATTTATTCTATAAAACGTATCCAACATGTACATTCATCAATAGTCCTGCACAGTGTAAATGACTGTGTTTACCTCTGGGTGGCGCTCTCTTCTTACACTGCCAGCACTAGTTTGGAGTTTCCTTCTGCTCATCCTGAAAACCTGTTTCTCTTTGGGATGATGAAGATATTCTAATTCTTCATCAGCTTCTCTGGCTGCAAATGAAAAACACAATTTTTCCTCTCCAGCAGGATCAAGGAGAGACCTGCTGGACGTGAACCTGGACCCAGCTGTGTGTCCTTAAAGAGTGACCAGTCTAAATATGACCCTATTGAGTTTAAAGGACTGCAGTCGTCTGCTGCAGAGAGGTGAGCTGTTAGTAACATAAACAATTTGAGAGGTGATTAACTGCTTGATGTAGTTGGAAATGTTGGATGTTGTCTTTGCTGGAGAGACTTTCCTATTTCTGATGTAAGTATAAGATGCCAAGTTTTCAGCTAATAAGCCTTTGGGATCACCTTGTTGGCATGAAAATACCATTTTATATGTTTTTGTGTTTTATGTGTATTTAAATCAGGGTGCTAGTAACAAAATTCTCAGAGATACAAGTTAAAATTGGTTCTTTGTGTAGGCACAACACTTGTTCATCCATTGAGTTTGGCGCCTTTTTAATAGGTCAGTGTTAAGTAGCTTAACCACCCCCGATGGTTCAAGGACTGAACTGAAACTTAAAAAGAAAAGTCAGAAAGGCCTTCTAAAAGCCAAAGTTATAATAAAGAAGCAAAATATAAGCTTCCATATCAACTTCCATATCAAGCATCTTGTTACACACATGTACCTACACTGACTGTGAGCTGAGCTAAAACACAGGTGACCTACACTAAATGGTGCACTTGAATGCGTTCTTTGTGAACCACAGTTCTGCACTGCCCAGTACACAGCTACTAATGTAGAGCTTTGTGTTAATTGATAGTTTTATGAATATTTCCAGATTCTGCAAAGGAAAACAAACTAAACAAAAACAACAATTGACATGGCTCTTTCTCACTCACAGTGCCTTGTAAAAGTAGTCATACTCTTGAACCTTTCCATATTGTACAAACACAAACTTAAGTATGTTTTCACTGGGATTTTATGTTGTAGATCAACAGAAATGAATGCGTAAATTAAAATCCATTTTTATACAAATACAAATCTAAAAAGTGTCGAATGCATACAGGATGTATGCAGCCCCCCATCCCTGAATCAGTACTTTTATTGAACCACCCTTGATTTGCAGTTAAAGCAAATCAAAGCTACAAAAGTTGTTGCGATAAATCTCTACAAGCTTTGCACACCTGGAGACCATCCATTCTCTTAACCTTATCAGAGCCTTATCCTTTTTAATGTGTTTTTGTTGTCTGTCAATAACACTAAAAAGTTTGAGCATACTTTTTAGTGTTATTGACAGAAACTGATACTAGGTTGTTTTAATTTCACATTTAGGATGTTAAGTTTTACTTGCATCCTTAGTGTAGTTTATGAGGTAACTTATTTAATTAAAGGTAAAATCCCATAAGGAGGAGAACCACCTGGCTCATACCTGAGGAGAAAGGATTTACTTCAATAAACTTTAAATACCCAAGCAAACCATTACAACAGTGCAAACTGACAAAACAAGAACTGAAAACTATGAGAGCATAAAACTTTTTAAGCAAGCACTGACAGTTCTTAGTTGTCAGTCCAATTTCGCTGCAGGTAACTGCAAGTGACAAAATAAAAGGGCTTCATCAATTAGTGAGTTAAAATTACAAACTTATTTTGATGCAAAAAATCATGGGTACAAGATGAGCCTGATATCAAAATGTATGTAAAAATGACACTTGAGATATCTTCTAACCTGTTGTGAGCATCAACTTGTCCCATGTAGTGGTATGGCCAGTTTTAAAGTTTACCCAGAATGCATTTCATGAAGTTTTTTTCCAGTTAATTATCAGAAAAACGGGTCAAACATCCAGGATACCAGTGCATGTTTCTGCTCCTCTTCATCTTAGACATTAAATCGGTGGAGTTTATTGGAACTGTAGTATACTACTGAATACTAATACTGGATAAAAATAAGTGTTCAGTCCAGGTTTAAATAATTCTTTGACAATGTTTTATCAGATATATGGCTAGTACGTTGAATGTTTTAGTGACTATTGTATACAATGCAGGTTGGAAAGTGACTTTAATTGTGAGATGAGTTATTTCTTACATGGAATAAAGCCATTACTGTTTTTAAGAAATCCCTCAAATAGCTGCTACTCATCAAACTGTTTAATTTCAGTTAAACCGTTAGTGATAGGGTTTAAATAGTTTAAATAGTTTCTTGGGAAAGGCTGATTAGCTCTACTGTTAAAGGCCAGTCCCACCAAATCGTAGAGCCAGATTGAGGCAGGATTTGTATATATAGACTGAGGACCAGAGGGGGAGTCTATGAGATGTGTCCCACTCCTGAAATGCAGATCAATTATCTCCACTCAAAGGAAGTCACTGAGCGAGGAATTTATTTATTCTATAAAACGTATCCAACATGTACATTCATCAATAGTCCTGCACAGTGTAAATGACTGTGTTTACCTCTGGGTGGCGCTCTGTTCTTACACTGCCAACACTAGCTTGGAGTTTCCTTCTGCTCATGCTCATCCTGAAAACCTGTTTCTCTTTGGGATGATGAAGATATTCTAATTCTTCATCAGCTTCTCTGGCTGCAAATGAAAAACACAATTTTTCCTCTCCAGCAGGATCAAGGAGAGACCTGCTGGACGTGAACCTGGACCCAGCTGTGTGTCCTTAAAGAGTGACCAGTCTAAATATGACCCTATTGATTTTAAAGGACTGCAGTCGTCTGCTGCAGAGAGGTGAGCTGTTAGTAACATAAACAATTTGAGAGGTGATTAACTGCTTGATGTAGTTGGAAATGTTGGATGTTGTCTTTGCTGGAGAGACTTTCCTATTTCTGATGTAAGTATAAGATGCCAAGTTTTCAGCTAATAAGCCTTTGGGATCACCTTGTTGGCATGAAAATACCATTTTATATGTTTTTGTGTTTTATGTGTATTTAAATCAGGGTGCTAGTAACAAAATTCTCAGAGATACAAGTTAAAATTGGTTCTTTGTGTAGGCACAACACTTGTTCATCCATTGAGTTTGGCGCCTTTTTAATAGGTCAGTGTTAAGTAGCTTAACCACCCCCGATGGTTCAAGGACTGAACTGAAACTTAAAAAGAAAAGTCAGAAAGGCCTTCTAAAAGCCAAAGTTATAATAAAGAAGCAAAATAAAAGCTTCCATATCAACTTCCATATCAAGCATCTTGTTACACACATGTACCTACACTGACTGTGAGCTGAGCTAAAACACAGGTGACCTACACTAAATGGTGCACTTGAATGCGTTCTTTGTGAACCACAGTTCTGCACTGCCCAGTACACAGCTACTAATGTAGAGCTTTGTGTTAATTGATAGTTTTATGAATATTTCCAGATTCTGCAAAGGAAAACAAACTAAACAAAAACAACAATTGACATGGCTCTTTCTCACTCACAGTGCCTTGTAAAAGTAGTCATACTCTTGAACCTTTCCATATTGTACAAACACAAACTTAAGTATGTTTTCACTGGGATTTTATGTTGTAGATCAACAGAAATGAATGCGTAAATTAAAATCCATTTTTATACAAATACAAATCTAAAAAGTGTCGAATGCATACAGGATGTATGCAGCCCCCCATCCCTGAATCAGTACTTTTATTGAACCACCCTTGATTTGCAGTTAAAGCAAATCAAAGCTACAAAAGTTGTTGCGATAAATCTCTACAAGCTTTGCACACCTGGAGACCATCCATTCTCTTAACCTTATCAGAGCCTTATCCTTTTTAATGTGTTTTTGTTGTCTGTCAATAACACTAAAAAGTTTGAGCATACTTTTTAGTGTTATTGACAGAAACTGATACTAGGTTGTTTTAATTTCACATTTAGGATGTTAAGTTTTACTTGCATCCTTAGTGTAGTTTATGAGGTAACTTATTTAATTAAAGGTAAAATCCCATAAGGAGGAGAACCACCTGGCTCATACCTGAGGAGAAAGGATTTACTTCAATAAACTTTAAATACCCAAGCAAACCATTACAACAGTGCAAACTGACAAAACAAGAACTGAAAACTATGAGAGCATAAAACTTTTTAAGCAAGCACTGACAGTTCTTAGTTGTCAGTCCAATTTCGCTGCAGGTAACTGCAAGTGACAAAATAAAAGGGCTTCATCAATTAGTGAGTTAAAATTACAAACTTATTTTGATGCAAAAAATCATGGGTACAAGATGAGCCTGATATCAAAATGTATGTAAAAATGACACTTGAGATATCTTCTAACCTGTTGTGAGCATCAACTTGTCCCATGTAGTGGTATGGCCAGTTTTAAAGTTTACCCAGAATGCATTTCATGAAGTTTTTTTCCAGTTAATTATCAGAAAAACAGGTCAAACATCCAGGATACCAGTGCATGTTTCTGCTCCTCTTCATCTTAGACATTAAATCGGTGGAGTTTATTGGAACTGTAGTATACTACTGAATACTAATACTGGATAAAAATAAGTGTTCAGTCCAGGTTTAAATAATTCTTTGACAATGTTTTATCAGATATATGGCTAGTACGTTGAATGTTTTAGTGACTATTGTATACAATGCAGGTTGGAAAGTGACTTTAATTGTGAGATGAGTTATTTCTTACATGGAATAAAGCCATTACTGTTTTTAAGAAATCCCTCAAATAGCTGCTACTCATCAAACTGTTTAATTTCAGTTAAACCGTTAGTGATAGGGTTTAAATAGTTTAAATAGTTTCTTGGGAAAGGCTGATGAGCTCTACTGTTAAAGGCCAGTCCCACCAAATCGTAGAGCCAGATTGAGGCAGGATTTGTATATATAGACTGAGGACCAGAGGGGGAGTCTATGAGATGTGTCCCACTCCTGAAATGCAGATCAATTATCTCCACTCAAAGGAAGTCACTGAGCGAGGAATTTATTTATTCTATAAAACGTATCCAACATGTACATTCATCAATAGTCCTGCACAGTGTAAATGACTGTGTTTACCTCTGGGTGGCGCTCTGTTCTTACACTGCCAACACTAGCTTGGAGTTTCCTTCTGCTCATGCTCATCCTGAAAACCTGTTTCTCTTTGGGATGATGAAGATATTCTAATTCTTCATCAGCTTCTCTGGCTGCAAATGAAAAACACAATTTTTCCTCTCCAGCAGGATCAAGGAGAGACCTGCTGGACGTGAACCTGGACCCAGCTGTGTGTCCTTAAAGAGTGACCAGTCTAAATATGACCCTATTGATTTTAAAGGACTGCAGTCGTCTGCTGCAGAGAGGTGAGCTGTTAGTAACATAAACAATTTGAGAGGTGATTAACTGCTTGATGTAGTTGGAAATGTTGGATGTTGTCTTTGCTGGAGAGACTTTCCTATTTCTGATGTAAGTATAAGATGCCAAGTTTTCAGCTAATAAGCCTTTGGGATCACCTTGTTGGCATGAAAATACCATTTTATATGTTTTTGTGTTTTATGTGTATTTAAATCAGGGTGCTAGTAACAAAATTCTCAGAGATACAAGTTAAAATTGGTTCTTTGTGTAGGCACAACACTTGTTCATCCATTGAGTTTGGCGCCTTTTTAATAGGTCAGTGTTAAGTAGCTTAACCACCCCCGATGGTTCAAGGACTGAACTGAAACTTAAAAAGAAAAGTCAGAAAGGCCTTCTAAAAGCCAAAGTTATAATAAAGAAGCAAAATAAAAGCTTCCATATCAACTTCCATATCAAGCATCTTGTTACACACATGTACCTACACTGACTGTGAGCTGAGCTAAAACACAGGTGACCTACACTAAATGGTGCACTTGAATGCGTTCTTTGTGAACCACAGTTCTGCACTGCCCAGTACACAGCTACTAATGTAGAGCTTTGTGTTAATTGATAGTTTTATGAATATTTCCAGATTCTGCAAAGGAAAACAAACTAAACAAAAACAACAATTGACATGGCTCTTTCTCACTCACAGTGCCTTGTAAAAGTAGTCATACTCTTGAACCTTTCCATATTGTACAAACACAAACTTAAGTATGTTTTCACTGGGATTTTATGTTGTAGATCAACAGAAATGAATGCGTAAATTAAAATCCATTTTTATACAAATACAAATCTAAAAAGTGTCGAATGCATACAGGATGTATGCAGCCCCCCATCCCTGAATCAGTACTTTTATTGAACCACCCTTGATTTGCAGTTAAAGCAAATCAAAGCTACAAAAGTTGTTGCGATAAATCTCTACAAGCTTTGCACACCTGGAGACCATCCATTCTCTTAACCTTATCAGAGCCTTATCCTTTTTAATGTGTTTTTGTTGTCTGTCAATAACACTAAAAAGTTTGAGCATACTTTTTAGTGTTATTGACAGAAACTGATACTAGGTTGTTTTAATTTCACATTTAGGATGTTAAGTTTTACTTGCATCCTTAGTGTAGTTTATGAGGTAACTTATTTAATTAAAGGTAAAATCCCATAAGGAGGAGAACCACCTGGCTCATACCTGAGGAGAAAGGATTTACTTCAATAAACTTTAAATACCCAAGCAAACCATTACAACAGTGCAAACTGACAAAACAAGAACTGAAAACTATGAGAGCATAAAACTTTTTAAGCAAGCACTGACAGTTCTTAGTTGTCAGTCCAATTTCGCTGCAGGTAACTGCAAGTGACAAAATAAAAGGGCTTCATCAATTAGTGAGTTAAAATTACAAACTTATTTTGATGCAAAAAATCATGGGTACAAGATGAGCCTGATATCAAAATGTATGTAAAAATGACACTTGAGATATCTTCTAACCTGTTGTGAGCATCAACTTGTCCCATGTAGTGGTATGGCCAGTTTTAAAGTTTACCCAGAATGCATTTCATGAAGTTTTTTTCCAGTTAATTATCAGAAAAACAGGTCAAACATCCAGGATACCAGTGCATGTTTCTGCTCCTCTTCATCTTAGACATTAAATCGGTGGAGTTTATTGGAACTGTAGTATACTACTGAATACTAATACTGGATAAAAATAAGTGTTCAGTCCAGGTTTAAATAATTCTTTGACAATGTTTTATCAGATATATGGCTAGTACGTTGAATGTTTTAGTGACTATTGTATACAATGCAGGTTGGAAAGTGACTTTAATTGTGAGATGAGTTATTTCTTACATGGAATAAAGCCATTACTGTTTTTAAGAAATCCCTCAAATAGCTGCTACTCATCAAACTGTTTAATTTCAGTTAAACCGTTAGTGATAGGGTTTAAATAGTTTAAATAGTTTCTTGGGAAAGGCTGATGAGCTCTACTGTTAAAGGCCAGTCCCACCAAATCGTAGAGCCAGATTGAGGCAGGATTTGTATATATAGACTGAGGACCAGAGGGGGAGTCTATGAGATGTGTCCCACTCCTGAAATGCAGATCAATTATCTCCACTCAAAGGAAGTCACTGAGCGAGGAATTTATTTATTCTATAAAACGTATCCAACATGTACATTCATCAATAGTCCTGCACAGTGTAAATGACTGTGTTTACCTCTGGGTGGCGCTCTCTTCTTACACTGCCAACACTAGCTTGGAGTTTCCTTCTGCTCATGCTCATCCTGAAAACCTGTTTCTCTTTGGGATGATGAAGATATTCTAATTCTTCATCAGCTTCTCTGGCTGCAAATGAAAAACACAATTTTTCCTCTCCAGCAGGATCAAGGAGAGACCTGCTGGACGTGAACCTGGACCCAGCTGTGTGTCCTTAAAGAGTGACCAGTCTAAATATGACCCTATTGATTTTAAAGGACTGCAGTCGTCTGCTGCAGAGAGGTGAGCTGTTAGTAACATAAACAATTTGAGAGGTGATTAACTGCTTGATGTAGTTGGAAATGTTGGATGTTGTCTTTGCTGGAGAGACTTTCCTATTTCTGATGTAAGTATAAGATGCCAAGTTTTCAGCTAATAAGCCTTTGGGATCACCTTGTTGACATGAAAATACCATTTTATATGTTTTTGTGTTTTATGTGTATTTAAATCAGGGTGCTAGTAACAAAATTCTCAGAGATACAAGTTAAAATTGGTTCTTTGTGTAGGCACAACACTTGTTCATCCATTGAGTTTGGCGCCTTTTTTAATAGGTCAGTGTTAAGTAGCTTAACCACCCCAGATGGTTCAAGGACTGAACTGAAACTTAAAAAGAAAAGTCAGAAAGGCCTTCTAAAAGCCAAAGTTATAATAAAGAAGCAAAATAAAAGCTTCCATATCAACTTCCATATCAAGCATCTTGTTACACACATGTGAATGTTTTAGTGACTACTGTATACAATGCAGGTTGGTTAGTGAAAGCTGGAAACCTAAAACACTCCTGGAATCCATCTTTGTCTGTGAACAGTGACCAGACAGGAAAATATACTTTCTGTTCAAGGAAGTGTCAGCCTACTGGACATAAGTAAGGACTTCTAACACCCTGAATAAAGCTATCTGATTTTTTAAAAGTGAGATTCAGTTTAAACCCTCAAATACATCCACTGACTGAGATTAATTTCTCCGAGTGCTGACCCTAAAACTCAAAACTGCAGCCATTCAGTCTCACAGAAAAACACTAAGCTGAGCTCTTAATTCGGTTAATTGGCAGGATCGTTAAATTTTGCCATCTCCAGGGAAATTCAGGCTTGACCTAATTCTTCATCATTCCTCCACAGAGTGGACCAGCAGAGCTCAGAGGTTCCCAGTGGTCAGTCTGCCCAGCAGCATCAAACAGACCTGGACTCCATATTTATGGTCTGTACATGTACAACAACTACTTTTACATCTATTCTGTTCATAGTCATCTCCATGCTGCTCTTTGTAGACCAGTGGATTGTCAGTGTGTCCAACATGGATCTGATGTTTGGCTCCATGATTTCAGTCTGTTTGGGTCATTCACAAAGTATTCTGTTCCAGCTGCTGGAGGACAACATCATCACTTTTGTGAAGAACGAGCTGAAGATGATCCAGAGGGTTCTGAGTCCAGATTCCCCAGAATGGTTACAGAGTCAGACAGAGGATGATGAGCAGAGGAAGAGCAACAGAGAGGCATTTGAGAAGATCACACTTAACTTCCTGAGGAGAATGAAGCAGGAGGAGCTGGCTGATCGTCTGCAGAGCAGTAAGAAGATTTCTCTAAAGATTTGGTGCCAGATTTGCTAAATGGGGCAAAATAGTACATGAGTGCAGTCCCCAAACAGTGATGGTGTAGTTAGTTTTGCAGTATAGTGTCTAGTGACATTCTGATGGCAGCAGACACTGGAGAGTACACCGTTCTGGTTATGTTGGATCGCAGCTCTGCTTTTGATACTGTTGATCACAGCATCCTGATAAATAGGCTGAAGGACTTGTTTGGTGTTGTTTTAAAATGGTTTATGTCGTATCTATCTGAGAGATCCTTTACTGTCTGTATAAATCATGTGCTGTCGGAAACATGGTTAAATGACAATTTCCTTCAGTTAAATGCAGATAAAACAGAAACTTTGATTATTGCACCTGATCACATGCTCTCAGAAATTAGGCAGCATATCAGTTTTTTAGACCCTTCATTTCAGTCGAGTCTCAGAAACTTAGGTGTTATATTTGACAGTTCAATGTCTCTTGAGAAACACTCTAAACAACTTGTCCAGAACTGTTTTTATCATCTAAGAAACATTTCTAAACTCAGACTACTGGTGTCAAAGGCAGAACTTGAGATGATTCTTCATGCTTTTATCTCTTCTCGTTTGGATTATTGTAACGGTCTTTTTACGTGTCTCAACAAATCAGCTCTGGATCGCCTTCAGTCTGTACAGAATGCAGCGACAAGACTTTTAACTGGTACAAACAAGAGGTTACACATTACTCAAGTTTTGGCTTCTCTTCATTGGTTGCCAGTAAATTTTAGGGTTCATTTTAAAATTTTAGTTGTAACTTTTAGAGCTCTCCACGGTGAAGCTCCCCAGTATATCTCTGACCTGTTGAAACCTCATGCTTCATCCCGAGCACTTAGGTCTTCAGGTCAGAGGCTGATGGTGGTCCCACGTACTAGGTTCAAAACACGTGGGGATCGGGCTTTTCAGGCACTGGCACCGAGGCTGTGGAACTCTCTGCCGTTGTCTTTACGCTGTCTAGACTCTACTGACTCCTTTAAAAAGCAGCTGAAGACATTTTTATACAAACGGGCTTTTAATTAATTTTAACTTGTATGTCTGATCTTATTGTGAAGCACTTTGTGATTTTTATCTGTGAAAATGTGCTATATAAATAAATTTTACTTACTTACTTACTTAGATGACCAAGATGTATTCAGTCCTTCTTGACAGAAATCTAATTATTATGTGCACTTCATTGATATTTTTATTTCTTTATTCTTTTAGGAACTTTGAGTGGAATTTGTCAATCTACACTTAAATCTAATCTGAAGAAGAAGTTCCAGTGTGTGTTTGAGGGGATCACTAAAGCAGGAAACCCAACCCTTCTGAATCAGATGTACACAGAGCTCTACATCACAGAGGGAGGGACTGCAGAGGTCAATAATGAACATGAGGTCAGACAGATTGAAAAAGCATCCAGGAAACCAGACAGACCAGAAACAACAATCAGACAAGAAGACATCTTTAAAGCCTCACCTGGAAGAGATGAACCAATCAGAACAGTGCTGACAAAGGGAGTGGCTGGCATTGGGAAAACAGTCTTAACACAGAAATACACCCTGGACTGGGCTGAAGACAAAGCCAACCAGGACATCCAGTTCATGTTTCCATTCACTTTCAGAGAGCTGAATGTGCTGAAAGAGGAAAAGTTCAGTTTGGTGGAACTTGTTCATCACTTCTTTACTGAAATCAAAGAAGCAGGAATCTGCAGCTTTGAAGACTTCCAGGTTGTGTTCATCTTTGATGGTCTGGATGAGTGTCGACTTCCTCTGGACTTCCACAAAACTACAATCCTAACTGACCCTAGAAAGTCCACCTCAGTGGATGTGCTGCTGATAAACATCATCAGGGGGAACCTGCTTCCCTCTGCTCGTCTCTGGATAACCACACGACCTGCAGCAGCCAATCAGATCCCTCTTGCATATATTGACATGGTGACAGAGGTCAGAGGGTTCACTGACCCACAGATGGAGAAGTACTTCTTGAAGAGATTCAGCAATGAGATGAAGGCCATCAGGGTCATCTCCCACATCAAGACATCACGAAGCCTCCACATCATGTGTCGCATCCCAGTCTTCTGCTGGATCACGGCTACAGTTCTGGAGGATGTGCTGGAAACCAAAGAGGGTGGAAAGTTTACCCTGACCTTGACTGACATGTACAGCCACTTCCTGGTGGTTCAGGCCAAAGTGAAGAAGGTCAAGTATGATGGAGGCGCTGAGACAGATTCACACTGGAGTCCAGAGAGCAGGAAGATGATTGAGTCACTGGGAAAACTGGCTTTTGATCAGCTGCAGAAAGGAAACCTGAACTTCTATGAATCAGACCTGACAGAGTCTGGCATCGATATCAGAGCAGCCTCAATGTACTCAGGAGTGTTCACACAGATCTTTAAAGAGGTGAGAGGACTGTACCAGGACAAGGTGTTCTGCTTCATCCATCTGAGTGTTCAGGAGTTTCTGGCTGCTCTTCATGTCCATCTGACCTTCATCAACTCTGGACTCAATCTGCTGGAAGAGGAACAACAAACAACGTCCAAGAAGTTCACAAGAAGTAAATCTTTCGAAATGCTAATTTTTTTCCAGAGTGCTGTGAACAAGGCCTTACAGAGCCCAAATGGACACCTGGACTTGTTCCTCCGCTTCCTCCTGGGTCTTTCACTGCAGACCAATCAGACTCTCCTACAAGGCCTGCTGATACAGGCAGGAAGTAGCTCACAGACCAATCAGGAAACAGTCCAGTACATCAAGAATAAGCTCAGTGAGAATCTGTCCGCAGAGAAAAGCATCAATCTGTTCCACTGCCTGAATGAACTGGATGATCATTCTCTAGTAGAGGAGATCCAACAGTCCCTGAGATCAGGAAGTCTCTCCGCAGATGAACTGTCTCCTGCTCAGTGGTCAGCTCTGGTCTTCATCTTACTGTCATCAGAAAAAGATCTGGATGTGTTTGACCTGAAGAAATATTCTGCTTCAGAGGAGGCTCTTCTGAGGCTGCTGCCAGTGGTCCAAGCCTCCAACAAAGCTCTGTAATTAAATCTGTACTTATACCTTTCTATATATATAAATAATGATTTAACTGGCAATCGAACTTGGAGAGATCCATCGATTAATTGAATCAGCAATTTTATTCAGCCATAGGGCTATATCTTCACACATTAATCCATTTTGATTTGTCAGGTGATATAAAATGTAACCAGTATGCACAATTTTGGTATGATTTTATCTCGGTCATTGTCAACCACCCTTGGGTACAATTTGGATTTTAGCCTTGGAAATTCTAGGCTCTATTCCCGACAGGTGTTCCTGTATACTATGCTGGCCACTTGGTTATGGCTTCCCATGTATGGTAAAATCCTCCATGCATGTTACGAAGCTTTCTTGTTTTGATTCCAGTGACTTACTCTCTGCAGGTATTTGGTGATTGCAGGTTTCCTAGTGACCCCTCACTTCTCCCGCCCCTGAGATTACACCGTAGATGGTTAAGTGGAGAATATTTGATCAAATTTGATTTATTCTCCTGGCTTCAATATCTCTGGTATACTTCTTCAAGCGGTTAACCAAAGTTTTTGGTCTTTGCTTGGCATGGTCTGAGATATAGACGGCTTGTTGTGCTTATTAGCTGCTTCCTTTTCTTTGTCACACTTTTCTACAGTTCTAATAGTTGGCTAACTTTCCTCCAGTCATCTTGGCCTGTAGTCTCCTTGACATGGAGGGTACTGCTTCTTGTGTCAGGAGCAGTGTTGGTCAAGTTACTTAAAAAAAGTAATCAGTAACTAATTACTGATTACTTCTGGAAAAAGTAATCCCGTTACTTTACTGATTACTTATTTTCAGAAGTAATTAGTTACTTAGTTACTTTTTAAAACATGATTTACAACCTGAATAGGTAATAAAGCGATAGATCTTTCAGCCCAATTCTACTTTTTCTGCGTAATCCATCATATAATATATAATCAACTGAAAAAGTCTCTTTTTAAAACTTGTTTTATTAGTTTTAATGTTTTAACTTTATGCATCAAGCAAAAATTTAATTATATGCAACATTCTCTGACTGCTATAAAATAAAATAGTTTTTTGTGTTTACACTGACTCTTTCAAATAGATGCAAGTAAAACACAGCAGAAAATAAATAAAATCACAGACTCAGTGGTCCTGTTGCTCTATTTTCACCTGTATAGCATGAATGGGGCAGGCGGAGGTGTGCCCTGGTGCAGGTGTGCTGCAGCGGTCAGTGGAAGAATCTGGCAGTTTCTCTGTGAAGTTCACATTCCAGTTGCAGCGTATTCAGTAGTGATGTGTCGGTCGCGAACGAAACGGCTCTTAGAGCTGGATCTTTGATGTGAACGACGCGAGCCGGCTCCTTATCGCGAGCCGTGGGTTGTTTTTTTTTTCTTTCTCTCACCCTCTGTGTCGTACTTTTTTCCGCTTCACTCCGCATGCGAGCCTTGTGCTTTACGCTGGGATGAGGGGGGATGGGCGGTAGTTACACTCGCAGTAGCACAGGAACAGAGCGGGAGGGAAAGAGAGAGAAAGAGAGCCAGGGACAACAACGTCACATTAGAAGTTTATTCGTGCAGGCCCATATGACAGAGAATGTGCATCTTCTTTTTGTTTTCATATTTAAATTTATATTTAATTGTGTTGTGGTTTGCAGTGTTTTGTGTTGTTTCACTTTAAATTTGTTTTAAAGGAAAAAGCTGAAAATTTAAATAGTTAAAAGTTGAAATGTGAATAGTTGGTTTTTGTATTATACGATTTATTTATTACATTTTATGTGGATTGAATAAATAAAAGTATATTTACGGTGGCCCCTACAGACAAAGCACATACAAACTTCAAAACACGTACGAACTCTGGAGCACGTACAAACCCTGAAGCACGTACAAACTCCAAAACATGTAAAAACTCCAAAACACATAAAAAGTCCATAGCATGTACAAACCCTGAAGCACGTACAAACTCCAAAACACGTACAAAAGACAAAAGAAGTGCTCCAGAATGCTAGGCGCAGTGTTGAGCTGTTGTTACCTAGTGGCTACATAAGCCAGCAAGTACCAACGACCGGATTTGGTGTGTGGTAGTAACAGGTAAATGAACTTTTTTTAAAATTATTTTAATATATGTGTGTGCTTGTGTATAAATACACAAACAATACACATATGCTTTCAATTGTGTAATTTAAGTAATCTAGGTAGCTCTGTTTTGGAAGTTCAGTTAACGCTAGAAATGTTTTTTGGAGTTTGTACGTGCTTTTTGGAGTTTGTACGTGTTTTGTCTCTAGGAGCCACCGCATATATTTATATATAAACATATATAAATAAAACTACTTTTTTTTAACATTAGTAATTCCTTTTGTTCTTTTTAGTGAGCCAAGCTGAAAGAGCCGGTTCTCTAAAAAGAGCCAGAAATCCCATCACTAGTATTCAGTGCTTGCTCTGAAGTTTAGGGGGGTTTTTTTCGCTGTAAAAAGACTTTTACTTCCCATGCAGTGAACAGCGGACACTAATGTTTTTGTCACTTTATACGGAATCAAACTCAAAGTAAAGTCAGTACTTCCACGCTTTAAACACTGCACAGTCATATGCTCTCCTGCACTCGATATATTATCCATTGTTGATCTGCACACAGCTTTTGCCACGGACGTCGCTCTCGCTTACGTCATTGTCATGAGACACTCTCGCAAAAAAATCACGGTTTTAGTAATGCAGTAACGCAGCGTGCTTTCGGGAAAGTAACAGTAATCACCTTTATTACAATAGTAATCCCTTACTTTACTCGTTACTTGAAAAAAGTAATTGGGTTACAGTAACACGTTACATGTAACATTACTTGTAACACGTTACTTGTAATGTTACTTGTAATGCGTTACTGCCCATCTCTGGTCAGTAGGGATGGGTATTGTTTAGGTTTTATCCGATACCAGTACCAAACCAGTATTTTTGAAATGGTGCCGGTGCTTAAACGATGCTTGAACCGGTGCTTAAAGAATGAAGAACACAAATTTTGTCCACAAAACTCTCATGTTTAGCTGTTTTTTTTGTAAAAAGATAACAATGTTAGCCTTTTCTGCAGCTATAGGGGATTTCTGGTGTCACTCTTGGCTGGAAGCAGTGCTTAATCAATGAAAAAAACACAAACTTTATCCAAAAACCTCTCATGTTTAGCTGTTTCCCACTTTTTCTTTGGTCATTTTAGCCTTTTAGCCAGGGTGAAGGGAGTATCTGCCATCAAACAAGAAGACAGCCGCATGTAACTACGACGGTGTTTGCTAGTTCACGTTACATGCATTAATTTAATAACGTGGTTAGCCCACTCAGCGTAAATTACACACGAACAACATTAAGCTACTGATCCAGAGAAGAACGGCTGCTGCTGCCATCATCATCCGTCATCATTTCTGCTACACTGGCAGGGCTAGGGGCCAGGACTCTACTCTTCAGGTTTTTGGGGGATGTTGCTAACTCCGGGACCGATAACAGGCACCACCCGCAGTAGATGTGCTCGATGTGAGGTCTCGCAGCAAGCTATCAAGTACGGCGCATTTCTCAGCTTTTAAAAAAACGCTATGCGTCGCCAGGTGTTTCATCAGATTTGAGGAGTTACCTCCTTTGCACAGTATCACCTTAAAGCACTTGTTGCAGGCTGCTGAGTTTGCATATTTTGCTGTGAAGTACAGCCAGACTTTTGACCGCTTTGCCTTGGGCGTGTTTAATCTTGTTATCATCTATCGTCCACCTGGGCCTTACACAGAGTTTCTGTCTGATTTCTCAGACTTTATATCTAATTTAGTTCTGAGCTCAAATAAAATAATTATTGTGGGTGATTTTAACATCCATGTAGATGCTAAAAATGACAGCCTCAACATGGCATTTAGTCTGTTATTAGACTCAATTGGCTTCTCTCAAAATGTAAAAGAACCCACCCACCACTTTAATCACACTCTAGATCTTGTTTTAACATATGGCATAGAAACTGAACATTTAACAGTGTTTCCTGAAAACCCTCTCCTGTCTGATCATTTCCTGATAACATTTACATTTACAATAATTGATTACACAGCAGTGGAGAGTAGATTTTATCAAAGTAGATGTCTTTCTGAAAGCGCTGTAACTAAGTTTAAGAATATAATCCACCCACTGTTATCATCTTCAATGCCCTGTACCAACACAGAGCAGAGCAGCTATCTGAACGCTACCCCAACAGAGGTCGATTATCTTGTTAATAATTTCACCTCCTCACTACGTACGACTCTGGATACTGTAGCTCCAGTGAAAACTAAGGTCTCTAATCAGAAGTACCTGACTCCGTGGTATAATTCTCAAACACGTACCCTAAAGCAGATGACTCGTAATCTGGAGAGGAAATGGCGTGTCACAAATTTAGAGGATCATCATTTAGCCTGGAGAAATAGTTTGCTGCTTTATAAGAAAGCCCTCCGCAAAGCCAGAACATCTTACTATTCATCACTGATTGAAGAAAATAAGAACAACCCCAGGTTTCTCTTCAGCACTGTAGCCAGGCTGACAAAGAGTCAGAGCTCTGTTGAGCCAACCATCCCTTTAACGTTAACTAGTAATGACTTCATGAACTTCTTCACAAATAAAATTTTTATCATTAGAGAAAAAATTACCAGTAATCATCCCACAGATGTAATATTATCTACAGCTACTCTTAGTACCATTGATGTTAAGTTAGACTCTTTTTCTCCAATTGATCTTTCTGAGTTAACTTCAATAATTACTTCCTCCAAACCATCAACGTGTCTTTTAGACCCCATTCCTACAAAACTGCTCAAAGAAGTCCTGCCATTGATTAATTCTTCGATCTTAAATATGATCAACCTATCTCTAATAATCGGCTATGTACCACAGGTCTTCAAGCTGGCTGTGGTTAAACCTTTACTCAAAAAGCCATCTCTAGACCCAGCAGTCTTAGCTAATTATAGGCCAATCTCCAACCTTCCTTTCATATCAAAAATCCTTGAAAGAGTAGTTGTCAAACAGCTAACAGATCATCTGCAGAGGAATGGTTTATTTGAAGAGTTTCAGTCAGGTTTCAGAGCTCATCACAGCACAGAAACAGCTTTAGTGAAGGTTACAAATGATCTTCTTATGGCCTCTGACAGTGGACTCATCTCTGTGCTTGTCCTGCTAGACCTCAGTGCAGCGTTCGATACTGTCGACCATAATATCCTATTAGAGCGATTAGAACATGCTGTAGGTATTACAGGTACTGCACTGCAGTGGTTTGTATCATATCTATCTAATAGACTCCAATTTGTGCATGTAAATGGAGAGTCCTCTTCACACACTGAGGTCAATTATGGAGTTCCACAGGGTTCAGTGCTAGGACCAATTCTGTTTACATTATACATGCTTCCCTTAGGCAGCATCATTAGAAGACATAGCATACATTTTCACTGCTATGCAGATGACACCCAGCTCTATCTGTCCATGAAGCCAGATAACACACACCAATTAGTTAAACTGCAGGAATGTCTTAAAGACATAAAGACCTGGATGGCCGCTAACTTTCTGCTTCTTAATTCAGATAAAACTGAGGTTATTGTACTCGGCCCTGAAAATCTTAGAAATATGGTATCTAACCAGATTCATACTCTGGATGGCATTACCTTGGCCTCCAGTAACGCTGTGAGGAACCTTGGAGTCATTTTTGACCAGGACATGTCCTTCAACGCACATATTAAACAAATATGTAAGACTGCTTTCTTCCATTTGCGCAACATCTCTAAAATTAGAAATATCCTGTCTCAGAGTGACGCTGAAAAACTAGTTCATGCATTTATTACTTCCAGGCTGGACTACTGTAATTCATTATTATTAGGATGTCCAAAAAACTCACTGAAAAGCCTTCAGCTAATCCAAAATGCTGCAGCAAGAGTACTGACAGGGACTAGAAGGAGAGAGCATATTTCTCCTGTTTTGGCTTCCCTTCATTGGCTTCCTGTTAAATCCAGAATTGAATTCAAAATCCTGCTCCTCACATACAAGGTCTTAAATAATCAGGCCCCATCTTATCTTAATGACCTTGTAGTACCATATCACCCTATTAGAGCACTTCGCTCTCGCTCTGCAGGCCTACTTGTTGTTTCTAGAGTATTTAAAAGTAGAATGGGAGGCAGAGCCTTCAGTTTTCAGGCCCCTCTTCTGTGGAACCAGCTTCCAGTTTGGATTCGGGAGACAGAAACTATCTCTACTTTCAAGATTAGGCTTAAAACTTTCCTTTTTGCTAAAGCATATAGTTAGGGCTGGACCAGGTGACCCTGAATCCTCCCTTAGTTATGCTGCAATAGACGTAGGCTGCCGGGGGATTCCCAAGATGCATTGAGTTTTTCCTTTCCAGTCACCTTTCTCACTCACTATGTATTAATAGACCTCTCTGCATTGAATCATATCTGTTATTAACCTCTGTCTCTCTTCCACAGCATGTCTTTTATCCTGTCTTCCTTCTCTCACCCCAACCGGTCGCAGCAGATGGCCGCCCCTCCCTGAGCCTGGTTCTGCCGGAGGTTTCTTCCTGTTAAAAGGGAGTTTTTCCTTCCCACTGTCGCCAAAGTGCTTGCTCATAGGGGGTCATATGATTGTTGGGTTTTTCTCTGTATCTATGAAGCGCCTTGAGGCGACTTTTGTTGTGATTTGGCGCTATATAAATAAAATTGAATTGAATTGAATTGAATTGAATTAATCTGTATTTCTGCTCTAAAAGAATGTACGTACCTGGGCCCGCCTACTACGCTTGCAAAGTTAAAATGATTGGCTAGAATCCAAAGTGTATGACATCTCAGTAAAAAAAAAAAGCACCGAAATGTGCGCTGCTTTTCGGTCTGGTTACTACCGTTTATGTCAGAACTGGTGCCATAATGGCACCGGATACCGGTACCCATCCCTACTGGTCAGGATGATCACTTTTGTTGTAGTATACATCAGCTGGTTGGTTTCAGTGATGGTCACCGTAGGGATTGTCCCTGATGCTGCATTCACATCTTCTAGTAGACTTTAAGAGGATATTTCACACATTGTCCTTTTTCATTAGTACGTACTCGGCTCGACTCAATGCAACTTGACTTGACACAGTTATAGTTGTTTTCCATTACAAATAAGTATTACTTCATGTGCTTGGGTTTACCAAGCTCTTGAAATGGTTGTATAGGGATCGAATGGCCCGTAGCAATAGGCCAGACACCCTATACTCCCGCAGCACTTCCCACAGGACACTCCGAGGGACACGGTCGAATGCCTTCTCCAAGTCCACAAAACACATGTAGACTGGATGGGAAATCTCCCGTGTGCCCTCCAGTATCCTCGAGAGGATAAAGAGCTGGTCCAGTGTTCCACAACAGGACGAAAACCGCATTGTTCCTCCTGTATCTAAGGTTTGACTAGCGGATGGACTCTCCTCTCCAGCACCCTGCCATAGACTTTCCTAGGGAGGCTGAGGAGTTTGAGCCCCCTGTAGTTGGAACACACCCTCCGGTCCCCTTTCTTAAAAATGGGGACCACCACCCCGGTCTGCCAGTCCAGGGGTACTGTCCCTGATCTCCACGAAACATTGCAGAGGCGTGTCAGCCAGGACAGCCATACAACATCCAGAGCCTTCAGGAACTCAGGGCAGACCTCATGCACACCTGGGAATATGTTCTAGTCTATATTTATATTTAACCTATGATTACTGTTGACTAGTAACAGAATAAGTTAGTCACCAGTAGTAATATCATTGTTTTGTTTTGGGTTTTTTTTTTTCAGATTGAGTGGCTGTAACCTTTCCGAGAGAAGCTGTGAAGCTCTGTCCTCAGTTCTCAGATCCCAGTCCTCTAATGTGAGAGAGCTGGACCTGAACAATAATAACCTGCAAGATTCAGGAGTGAAGTTTCTGTCTCTTGGAGTGGAGATTCCACATTGTAAACTGGAATCTCTCAGGTCAGATCAAGTCATATTTTGTTTTTCAACAAGCAACAACAATAAACAGTAATAATTGTTGCTAATTAAATGTGCTAATTAAATTGACTTCTTCCACAAAATGCTACCTTTGAATTTTTAGTAATGGAGTAGAAGACACTGTTTAATATTATATCTGTAAGAATTCCAGCCAGTCTTGCTATTAGAAATACTGGCTAATCTCAGATCTTGTCTTATGAATACACTTTATCACCAGGTTTTTTTTTTGTCTTCTTGTTTATTTGTTTTTCCTTAGACTTAGAGGTTGTAACCTTTCAGAAAGAAGTTGTGAAGCTTTGTCCCCAGTTCTCATATCCGACTGCTATAGTCTCAAAGAACTGGACCTGAGTGACAACAATCTGCAGGACACAGGTGTGAAGCTTCTGTCGCTTGCAGCAAAGAGTCCACACTGTAAACTACAGACTCTAAGGTCAGATCAAGTGTTTGTTCTCTCTTAAAAAATAAAAAGATATAACCCATAAGAACTGGCAATAGTTAAGTGAACTTCACCCACATGTTGTTTTGTCTTTGAATTCTCATATTTTAGTATAAATTGCAGTAAACTACTACATTTGTCATGTTGTGAGGTCTAGGTATGAGCCACCAATGTACACTCAGAAGGTGATTTGCACAAAGAAATATTAGTTTTTTAGGTTGGATAAACAATCTAAGAAAATCTAAGAGCAGTCAAAATCTAAAACATTAAACTCTAGCCCATTCAACAGTGGTGAACACATGAGTGTAAAAAAAGACAGCTGAAACCAAGGATAAATACTAAATGCAAGACATGGGAAATGAAGTAATTGAGCTCTAGCGGTCTGGAAAACTCTATAAAGTCATTTTTAAAGCTGTGGGACTCCTGTGAACCACAGGGAGAACCATTATCCACAAATGGGAAAAACATGGAAAGGTTCACCACTGTTCCATGCAATGACTCATCCAAGAGGTCACAAAGGACCCCAGAATAACATCCAAAGAACTACAGGCCTCACTTGCCTCAGTTAAGGCCCGTGTTCATGACTCCACCATAAGAAAGAGACTGGGCAAAAATGGCTCACATGGCAGAGTTCCAAGCTGCAAACCATAAAGGAACATAAAAGCTTGTCTCCGTTATGCCAGCACGCAGTTTGATGATCCCCAATACTTTTGTAAAAATACTCTGTGGACTGATGAGACAAAAGTTGAACTTTTTGGACAGTGTGTATTCCATTACATCTGGTGTAAAAGTAACACAGCATTTCATAAAAGAAACGTCACACCAGCAGTTAAATATGGTGGTAATGTGATGATCTGAGGCTGCTTTGCTGCCACAGGACCTGGAAGACTTGCTGTGGTAAATGGAACCATGAATTCTGCTGTGTACTGAAACATCTTAAAGGAGAAGGTCCAGCCATCTGTTAGTGATCTCTTGCTGAAGCGCACTTGAGTTCTGTAACAGGACAATAATCCAAAACGCAGCAATTCCGCCTTTAAATGGCTTAAGAAAAACAAAATGAAGACTTTGGAGTGACCTAGTCCAAGTCCTGACCTGAATCTGTTTGAGATGCTGTGACCTGACCTTAAAAAGGCAGTTCATGCTTGGAAGCCTACCAATATTTGTTTAATTAAAACAATTCTGGAAAGATGAGTGAGCCACAGTTCCTCCACAGTGCTGTTAAAGACTCATTGCCAGTTTTTGCAAATGTTTGATTGCATTTGTTGCTGTTAAGGGTGATACAACCTGCATTTAGAAACTGCTTTTTGTGTTTACTTGTGTCATCTTTTTCTAATATTTAAATTTGTTTGATGATCTGAAACATTTAAGTGTGACAAATGTACAAAAAAGGACACTGGGGAGGGGCCAAATGTTTTCACACCACTGTATGTGTTTCTCTAACCTTTGGATTTCTTTAGGTCCTGTTTTATTTTAGTGCTCTTTTGTCTCCTGTGTCTTGCATTTAGTCATTACCCTCTAGCTTTACAATAAAGGAATCGACAAGGACTGCAAAAGCATTCATGACACCACTTTATATCTTTATTTTTATTATGTAAACCATAGTACAAGACAGAGTGGCAGATTCTTTACAATCTTGCATTGTGTGTGCTTTGCACTTTAAGGTTATCGCTTCAGATGATGCAAAACGATTGGTATTACCTGGAACATGCTTTTTACACATTTGAAGTTTGTTATTATGCTTCTTTGTTGGGTTTTAATTCCTCAGATGACTCCTTTCAACAATGTCCTTTTCTTTTAAAGCCATAGGATATATACATTGGCATGTCGTCTTAGGTAATGCCGCTTGACATATACATTTGTGAATTTGTCTTTTGTCTTGCTCATAGTCCTAACATGCTGGTCCGTATAGCTGCAGTAGCCAAAAAATGTTGATATCTGCTGCCCACTGCTCCTCCTGATTGTTTGTCAACCCTAATATGATATTGCTCTAGCACTATTCAAACCACATGATTCATTTGCTGCTGGGCTCTTCTAAATGTGACAGTTTTGTTTTAGTCTGTCAAAACATTGATGGAATGAGTTCTATGAATGGTAAAACTTTAAGGACTCCAGTCGGTCGTAAAATAGAATAAAATATTGCCAAATCAAGTAACTCTTCAATTAAGCATAAAAACTCTTGAACTCTAGTGTTTTTTGTTGTCTTAAAAATTTCGAGTGCAGCTGTTGTGGTATTAATAAGATGGAATTTAACTGAATTATTGTTTATAATTTTTTAGAGTGAGTCATGGTAATCTCACAGAGAGAAGTTGTGAAGCTCTGTCCTCTGTTCTCAACTGCCAGTCCTCTAGTCTGAGAGTGTTGAACCTGAGTAACAACAACCTGCAGGATTCAGGCGTAAAGCTTCTGTCTGCTGGACTGAAGAGTCCACACTGTAAACTAGAAGTTCTTGTGTGAGTTGAAGTGGTAATGTGTTTATCTGTTTACATAAATATTTATGTCCCATATTTAATATTTTAATGTCTTACACATTAAAAAATTTTTTTTGATGAGTTTAAGACAATGGTGAGCTCTATTTCTAAACTAGCATTAAACATTGCAAAATCTAGTAGCTCCCTTAATAAGCATGATTCAGCTTTAACATCTGTGTTATTTGTCTTCCTAATTTTTCAGACTGAGTGACTGTGACCTCTCAGAAAGAAGTTGTGAAGATCTGTCCACACTTTTCAGTTCGGACTCATCTAGTCTGACTGAGCTGGACATGAGTAGCAATAACTTTCAGGATACAGGAGTGAAGCATCTCTGTATTGCACTGCACAGTCCACACTGTACACTCAAAATTCTCAGGTCAGACGAACTGATATTGCTTATTTATTTATTTTTCTTTTTGTGTTTCTATCAATTGAAAAAAAATACATTACAAAATGTTGCTAAGTTGATTTCATTCACACTTTTATTTATATTTGTATTTTAAGCATTTGAATTTAATTTTTGATTTGTTTAACATAAAATAGAGGATTCCGTCAGTAATTAAACAAGATTACTTATTTACAAATCTAGATTAAGGAGGTGTAATCTCTCAGAGAGAAGCTGTGAAGATTTGTCCTCAGTTTTTAGCTCCCGGTCCTCTAGTCTGAGAGAGATAGACCTGAGTAACAACAACTTACAGGATTCAGGAGTGAAGCTTCTTTCTGTTGGCGTGAAGAGTTCAACTGAGATGAAAACTCTCAGGTAAGATAAAGTGATATACTTTTGATAAAATTACAAAAATACATTTTAACTATTTTAGGTAATTATATGAACTTTATGAATGCTATTATTGTTTCTTTGTATTTTTTCTAAGTCAAAGTAAACGGCACCATTTCTGACTTGTTTAACACAAGGGACTGCTTTTGTTATTTCCAAATCTAGTAATCTTTCACTAAGGTAGGAATACTCATTAACACCAGTATTTCTTTTTCCTCTCTTCTTCCTAATAAAATTTAGACTGAGTGGCTGTAAACTCTCTGAGATAAGCTGTGAAGCTCTGTCCTCAGTTCTCACCTCCCAGCCCTCTAGTCTGAGAGAGCTGGACCTAAGTGACAATGACCTGGGGGATTCAGGAGTTAAGCTGCTGTCTTCCGGAGTGGAGAGTACACTCTGTAAACTGGAAATTCTCACGTAAGGATTTAGACTTTTCAATAAAGATCATTTATTGCATGAATAAATGGTCATTTAGATGATAACTCATTTACAATCGTATCTGTAAATATGTATTGGCACGTTACCATTCCTCTAAATATTCCAAATTCTACCTATTTAAAACATATTAATGCTAGTGGCTAGTATCATACGTTAATAATAACTGGTCCACAAAGTCTAGTGTGTAGCAAATCTACTGCTGCAAACTGAACTTGGTGGTGAAACTTTGCAGACTTGGAATTTGTCTGTGAGTTCAGTTATAGGGGGAAGTGTGACTAAACATACATTTATAGAACATTTTATCTAACCATGACGTACTTAATAAAAGAAACTATCCTGAAGTATATTGTGATTGGTGAGCTAAGAGTTTCTAGAGGAAAAAGTGAGAGAAAATATTCCTATGTTTTTGAATTAAACATGGATGTATGATGATGATAGCTGGATAACAGGTGATTACGCCAGAGTAGCAAACACTACCCAAAATCTTTGGACCCAAAAATTGTTTGGTTTTTTCTGTTCATTTTTGCCATGCTAGATTATAAATTCAGGAAAATTTGTCACAAGTGAGTCAATGTGGTTGTGTTGGTTATTCTGTCACAAACACCATGCTGATCCCACAAGTGTTCAACGGGGTTGAGGTCTGGAGTGCAGCCAAGCTATTCCATCCCCCCACTCAGAAATTCTGAAAGTAGTCTCTGGAGAGACTACCTCCTTGTTTTTCCAGTGACTGCGAGGCCCCTCCACACAAGTCACATTACCTCTACCAAATGCGATTACTCTATCAGAGCACCAATCAGGATAGTGTTCCCCATATCTTCTTCACAGTTTATCCTTTGATCAAATTGGCTTAGGAAAAATCTGAACTTCTTACTCAGTAGCACTAATCTGATGCCAATCAGGCATCTGAATGTCAGCACCTGGAGTACCAGAAACTCAAAACAAGAGTCAAAAGGAGAATATGCAATTTGGCACTGGCAGAAATGATTTGAGAAGTTTGGTTGGTTGGTTGGTTTGTTTGTTTGTTTTTGTTTTTTAAATTATGGGCAGCACTGTGGCACGGTGGTTAGCACTGTTGCCGCACAGCAAGAAGGTCCTGAGTTCAATTCCACCATGAGGCCGGGGTCTTTCTGTGTGGAGTTTGCATGTTCTCCCCGTGTTAAGGTTAATTGGTTAATCCAAATTGCCTATAGGTGTGAATGCGAGAGTGAATGTGAGTGCGAATGGTTGTCTGTCCCTGTGCGTTAGCCCTGCGACAGACTGGCGACCTGTCCTGGGTGTACCCCGCCTCTCGCCCTATGGCAGCTGGGCTCCAGCGTCCCCCGCGACCCTGAAAAGGATAAGCAGAAGCGAATGGATGGATGGATTATGGGCACAACCGACTCTGATGCTCAACCCACAGAAGTATTCTCCTTAGCACTATTTAGTGATTCAAAACTCCCTAGATCCACCAGGAGAGACCATTTCGACCCTGCCCTGAAAAGTAGAACAGTCAAAGTTTATCTCATTCACATCTGCCTCTGATCATCCAACACCCCCCTTGTCTGCAGCTTCACCTCCTCGGCTCTCCTGGTCAGGCCTGAAACCTGTCCAATTAAACTCTGGATTCTCTTTATTTGCTCTGCTTAATTCTCCACACTCTGGAATCTCTGCTCAATTCAGTTACTATTCCCATGCTGCTCTAAACCAGTTGTATTTCTATTTTGTGTGTCTGCAGACTGTCAGGATGTCTGATCACAGATCAGGGCTGTGATTCTCTGGCTTCAGCTCTGGAGTCCAATCCCTCCCATCTTAGAGAGCTGGACGTGAGCTACAATCATCCAGGAGACTCAGGAATGAAGCTGTTCTTGGCTGGACTGAAGGATCCAGGCTGGAGACTGGACACTCTCAGGTATGGAGAGAATGTCTGATAGAGGAGGAAGAGCTGAGCCCTCTACTACAAAGCAAGGGCAACATAGATGAATTTTCTTTTACGGACCTGGTTTCACTCACATTAACATCAGAAATGGGGACAAGCAGTCTCACAAAGCTATTTATCAAACTGATAAGTAAACCTATGGTTTATCATTTTAGTTACAAGTGTATTTATATGAAATGAGTGGCACTACCAGCATCTGACAAAACATGAATAAGTGTACTAGTAGCAGAGCAAAGATTTTACAAAAGATTAAAAAAATATATACTATGGGAAACTAGGAAGAAGTTAAACACAGACTGCAAAGGCCCTTTCACATAGTAGGTGGTGGTATACTCTGTGCTGACAGCTAACTAGAACACAGGACACAACATTTGTGCTGCGCTGGCCACTCTGTTGTGCTTGTACATAATGTTTGGTTTTTTTTGGGGGGGCGGGTTACGATACTGACGGACTAGATGCGCCTGCTCCTTGTCATTTCAAAATTTTTCTCTCTGACTTTGTATCCTCTACGAGAGTTTGTGTTGTATTATGTTCACAGCTTATGTTTTTCATTTTCTATTATAGAAATCTTTTTTTAAATTACTAGTTAAAGAAACAAACAAAAAGACAGTCTGGGCCATAAGCTACCAGAACTACCAGAACTACACATTTATTTCTTACAATTTAATTCCAAAGAGTCATGCTGACAGATCGTTCTTTGTCACAGCAGCTTTATCTTTAACATGCAGAAAAAGAGTTAAATATTTGACTTCTCTACACTGACAGAAAGGGGAGTTTCAGTGGTTTAGCCTGCTTAAGATCAAAGTGGGCTGTATGTGGCCCACAGTGTAAAATGAGTTTGATAACCCTGGTCTAGATTAACGGATGAATAGAATACATTTTCTGGGATTTCCTTTCCTGCATGAGTGATGATGCATTAAGACATATTTATATGGAACTGAGACTGGTATGAAATAAGATTTTACCTCTTTATATATACACCTATACTGTAGCTATGTTATTGATTTAACTTCATAATGTTTTTCAGTGCTTTTTAAATTCAACATCTATCTTACCATCTCACTCAGCAAAAAGAAGGAACCGTTTAAATATGACAGAAATACTGATTTTATTTATATAAAATTGTATTTAAAATATACAAATATGTTCCCATATTGCCCAGCTTGAAGTGTATTTGTGAAAATGTTGGACTGTTCCTTTATCAGTGTCTAACAGTATGTGTATGAAAAGCCATGTAATGTCGATGTGTGCATGCTGAAAGAGACTGTGCTGGTCTGACCCTCCTCCTCCTTTCAGGGTGGAGCCTGCTGGGCGCCAATGGTTGAGACCAGGTCTGAGGAAGTGTAAGTGTGTTTTTAATGTGATTCATGAAAACAAAGCAGCACACATTCAACCATCTTCAAACTGTCACATCACTCATTCACATCTCTGATGTCAGGAGTCATCATCAAAGTGTCAATCAATGAACAGATGATGGATCAATAACTGCAGCTGGATTGTGTTTGTTTTCTCATCAGATTCCTGTCAACTCACAATTGACACAAACACAGTGAACAGAGAACTCAAACTGTCTGACGACAACAGGAAGGTGACACGTGCGGAGGAGTATCAGTCATATCCTGATCATCCAGACAGATTTGATTGGTATCAGCTGCTGTGTAGAAATGGTCTGACTGGTCGCTGTTACTGGGAGGTCGAGTGGAGAGGAAATGTTGATATATCAGTGAGTTACAAAAGAATCAGAAGGAAAGGAGAGCTACTAGATATTAATTACTGTTTGTTTGGGTGTAATAATCAGTCCTGGAGTCTGGAATGCTCTGCTGGTGGTCCTCATTGTGTCTGGCACAATAACAAGCAAATTCTTATTCCCATCTCCTCCTCCTCCTCCTCCTCCTCCTCCTCGTCTGTCTCTAACAGAGTAGCAGTGTATGTGGACTGTCCTGCTGGCACTCTGTCCTTCTACAGAGTCTCCTCTGACACTCTGATCCACCTCCACACCTTCAACACCACATTCACTGAACCTCTTTATCCTGGGTTTCGATTAGGGTACAGCTACACTGGTTACCTCTTTTCTGGTTCGTCAGTGTGTCTGTGCTCAGTTGAGTGTAAAGAGTGTCTCCTGTTAGAGAAACAGTCTGACTGTTGAACAGATAGTTCAGTCTGTACATGTCTGTCTCTTTCACTCAGAAATACGTTTTCAGATTCATGGATTCAATCAGTTGATGTTTTAAACTGTTCTAAATGATTCCTTGTAAACTTCTTCCTCTTCAGTCCTTTAAAGATGGAAGCTCCCATTATTACAGGATCCACATGTTGTTTTTCTGTCTTTTTCCACTCAAAGCTTCACAGTGAATGTCAGTATGTTGTGTTTCACTGAAGCTCAGTTCACAACCCTGCATTTTCAACAAGTCTAAGCTCACTATCATGTAATGATTTTTCTTGATTATACTAGGTATGGGTTAATTGGCTTTAAGACATGCTGCTTTACTCAATTTATACACATGTCAACGTTTTAACTGAAAGTAGGTCTGAGAGGGTTGATTTTCTGCATGTCAAAGTTGCCCATCAGTGTTGGTCAAGTTACTTGAAAAATGTAATTAGTTACTAATTACTTGTCCAAGAAAGAGAAACAGTCTGACTGTTGACTGTTGAACTGACTGTTGACTGTTAATCACAGAAGAAATTTGCTTAACATTTAAATCTATTTTCTGCATATTCCAGCATATAAAATAAAATAATGTTTTGTTTTTACACTCACTGTTTCAAATAGATGTAAGTAAAACACAGCAAAAAATAAATAAAATCAAAGATTCAGTGGCACTAAGTCCTGTTGCTCTTAAATCTATTTTCACATGTTTAGCAGGAGTGGGGCTGGTGGAGGTTTGCCCGGTGCTGCAGCGGTCATTTCAGTGGGGGGATCCAGGGGTTTCTCTGTGAATTTCATATTCCTGTAGCAGCGTGCTAGCGTGCTTGCTCAGATTTGAAGTTTAATTTTTTGCTGTAGAAAGAACAGTGTACAGCAGATGCTAATGTGGAAGCCACCCGTAGGTAATTGTGTTATGAGACTTTGAGATATTTGTAGACATGTGAAGGCCGAAGGTGTGGTTTAGAAATAAAAATAAAAGACCAACAACGTCTGGAGAACGCCGCTGCAAGGCTCTTAACTAAGACACGAAAAAGAGAGCACATTACACCAGTGTTACGTTCATTACACTGGCTTCCAGTACATTTTAGAATTCATTTTAAAATCTTGGTACTGACTTTTAAAGCTTTGAATTGTGATGCCACTGCCTACATTTCTGATCTTTTAGAACCCAACGCTCCCTCTTGCAGCCTGAGATCATCTAATCAAAGGCTGTTGGTAGTCCCATGAACTCGTTTTAAGACCAGAGGACATAGATCTTTTAGAGCGGTGGCCCCCAGGTTGTGGAATGCTCTCCCTCCATCATTACGTTGCCTGGATTGTATTTATTCTTTTAAAAAGCAGCTTAAGACTCATTTATTTAGATTGGCTTTTAATTAGATTTGTGCTGTATGTTTGATTATTAATGTATTTTATGCATTTCTGTTTTTATATTACTGTGAAGGACTTTGTGGTTTTTATCCTGTGAAAAGTGCTATATAAATAAATTGATTTGATTTGATCTTTAGAAAGCGACTGCTGTTTGAATGGTCATGTCGCATTAAATGTGTCTTCTACGTCACTTACACAAGACAGACGCCAATTATCAGCGCCGGAGAAGCGCCCGATAAGACATCGCGAACGCTTCCTGGCCATCGAGTGAAACTGTTTGGAAGACAACGTTGGAGAAACGTGAACATTTTATTTGTACTGTATAATCTGCAGATTCTGACAGAAATCTGCAACTATCCTTTGAATCACCACTCTTCTCTAAATCAGCAATAAGGATAATTATTCGGCCATATGTAAATAACAAAATAACTTTATAACTTAAAGCAAAATTGGGAAACGTAAAGTCCGAAACAAGTCTTTATATTAATGGCCATCAGTCAAACAATACTGTTTGGTCTGGGTCTAAACAGAGCGCGTTGTGTGTGACGTCTTCTTTTGCGCATGCAGCCGCTTTGAGGGTTCACACTAGAGCACATTTGCTATCACATTTTATTTGTAGTGTGAACAAGCAGACAAAAAAAAAATCAGATTTGACAGAAAAATCTGTATTGAGCATTAAGACCTACAGTGTAAATGTAGCCTTAGTGGCTTGATTCTACTCGTGACATGCAAAATTTCTGATTAAATGACTGATATAAATACAAAAAATAACAGGGAAAACTTGGAATCAGGGTTTGAAATGCCTTTGTGTAACCTGCTCTAACTCTTATATTTGTACATAATACATTATCATGGGGTCACAAGACAGCAAATTACTGGGGGGGGGGGGGGTGAAAGTGGGTCATTAAATATTGAAACAGAACATAACTTGCCAAGAAAAGTAAGGAAAGCAATGTAATTATCACAGAAACAAATCCTCATTAAAAATAATTACACCAAATAAATGCCTGTTTGCACCCTTACCTTCATACAAAGTCCCAGTGGATATGAATCAGAAATGGCATACAGATATGGGATGGTTTTAGGCTGAGATAGAAGGCAGCATTTTAAAGTGATACCTAAAATTATTCTAACCATCATTTTTGCAGAAATAAATACTGGAGAGACACAAAAGTTAAATTGCAGAGAGGGGAAAACAGTTATATTTTGACAAGAAACTGGATGCATCAAAGCCATAATAGCTAAAAGAGACCTGATGGAAAAAATTAAATGAGGAAAAGCATTTTAAAGAAATTCATACATTTTCAAGAAATATACAGCTCTAGAGAGACAGGGGGTGTTGTAATCTGGTTTTGATTAGTTAGTTAGTTAAATTAGTTTTGATTACTTCCTTAATTCAGGTAGTCTTTGGTTTGTTTATATTTACTCATTTAAGATATCTGTACCCTTTTTATTGGTGTATTCTAAGTTAAGGGCCAGAAGGAAAGAGAAAATAAGGGTAAAAACACAAAAGAAAGAACTCTAAAGAGTTCTCTTTCACACAATCACAATCACTCAGACAGATGCACATAGAAGTGGCCACATGCCTATGTACTCATGCAGACTGCTGTTTATGTACATGTATTATTGTCTTGTTTCTATTTCTAATGATAGTTCATTTTTGACAAGGGATGCCAGGAGTGAACAAATGTTAAGTAAAGCACGAAAAAAAATGTATGCAAATTAATACGGTTTTATATGTTGAAATCCTCTTTGTGGATAAAGTCATGGAATCATTTTGTCAGAGATCAAACTTGTAAACAGGTCAAACTTTGACCAGAACACAACATGAGGGTGAAAAAGAATCAAAATGTTTGACACAATACAAACACATTTGACAGAGTGAATACTTCATGCGTGAAGAAGTGGATATCCAAGAGTACTCACGGTATAAAATATTAAAAACATTGAGCATCATGAAGTGATTTTTTTTCTCTAATTATTCAAGGTCATGCTCCAAGAAACAGTTTTTAACAAACTGAGTTTCTAAATGAAATAATGTTATCTCAATTGGAGTTTTTGAAAAAGCTCTTATTTTGGAGGGAGCTGACATTTAATAATCACATATGAGTGTGGACACAGTATCTGAGCAGTGATAGGAATACATTTACAGAGCTATAAATTCCTCAAATGATTCAGCAGCAGCAGAAATGTTCAGCTTGAACAAGCCTGCTTGTTATACCAGTCTATCAATAATTCTGATCAACACATGTTTTGGAGAAATTCCCGTAAAAACCAGGGAAGAAAAACGAGTCTGTTAAAGACAGTGAGCTGTGTTTTCGTAGTAAAGGGTCCAGCGCGTTCTCAGTGCTGCTGTTTATTTCTAAGGTGACGGCTGTTACGTCCCCTGGCTAGCCTAGGGGATAGGAGGGACTAACATAAAGTTAAAATAGTGAATGAGGAGTCAAGATGGCAGTTTTTAAAGGTGTATTTCTTGCTAGTTTTAAAGCTCAGAATTAAGCATTCTGGCACTCTGGTAGCTGGCATCAGAGTTTGGGCCCATCTTCATCTAAGCCCAGCCTCAGTCCTGAAGAAGAGCTTAACAAGAGAGATTCTGGAGATGAAATTTGTTCTGATGAAGATGCAGCAGACTTATCTGCAGGACCACAGAGAGAATCAGTTCTAGAATTAAAAGATTTGAACATATTGAGATGGCACAAGCGTAATCTATGCTTCCTGTCTGGTGTTTTAATCACATAGTCAGTGTCATTTACCCTCTTATCCACCAGGTATGGTCCACAGAAACAGGCAAACAATGCTAGCAGTTGGCAGAAGAATCAAATTTTTGTCACCTGGATTGAAAGATCGAGGAACAGCTTTCTTATTTCTTAACTCTTCATTTTCTCCTGAGCAGAGGAGAGGGCTTCTGCTGCTGCCAACCAGGCCTTATGGAAGCACTCGCTGAAATGTGAAACATAATCCAGAACATTAGTTTCACTACATTGTCTGTTGACAGGAACTGGTCTTTAAGCAACTTCAAAGGTCCCCGAACACAATGACCAAACACTAGTTCATTTGAGCTGAACCCAAATGATTCTTGCTTAGCTTCACGAATAGCAAACACCACCAGTGGTACTCCGTCACCTCACTCTTTTCCAGTATCTAAGTAGTATTTCTGCAACATTGCCTTGAATGTCTGGTGCCAGCGCTCTAATGCGCCTTGAGATTCAGGATGGTATGCACTTGACACAACATGCTTAATCCCAAGAGTCTGCATGACCTGTTTGAAAAGTTTAGACAGAAAGTTGGTTCCTTGGTCTGTCTGAACTACTTTTGGCAAACCAAAAGTGGTGAAAAACTTTTTAACACTTTAATCACCAGAGGTGCAGATATTCTTCTGAGTGGAACAGCTTCTAGAAAACAAATTGAAGTGCACATTGCAGTCAGCAAAATCCGATTACCATTCTTTGTCTTGAGCAATGGACCAACACAGTCCACAACGACATGCTCAAAAGGCTCACCAAGTACTGCTATAGGATGGAGAGTGGCTTTAGGAACAATCTGATTTGGCTTCCCTGCAATCTGACATGCTTTACAAGTATGACAAAACTTCACCACATCAGCCTTTAATGGCCAAAAGAAATGGTTGAGTATCTTATGGTACATTTTTGTAACTCCCAAATGACCGGACAGGGGGTGCTCATGTGCAAGGGACACTACATAGTGACAATAGCCAAGAGCCATAACAATCAAAGTAGTCCTCAGTCACAGTCATCAGATCACTGTCCCTCTACATCTGATTGAAATCTTGGGTGTGCAGTCCATTTGCGCATCCTCCAAAAAAAAATAAGCCTTATCTCATGTTTCAGAAAGAGAAGCAAAGCATTGATTCAATGAGGGATCAGCTTTCCGAGCAACAATAAGGCTTTCACGTGTGACTGGCAAGTCCAACAGAGAGATGGAGATCCTTCCACTTCTCAGTAGTATCCTTTGAGTTGCCTTTGAGTTCTGATTCTGATTCTGATTCTTTAAGTTCAGTCAGGGTTTGCAAGTCATCTGCAGCCAAAGTCTGAGCCAACAAGGAATCTGCCAGATCAATCTCTGCAGCTCTACGCTGTGTTTGAGCCCTGGTGAGAACACAAGTAGGAAAAATAGATGGAAAACATGTTGCTAGGTCATTGTTTTTCCAAGTTTGATTTTGGATCAGCCGCTACTTCAGGAACAGGTCGCACCTTTCCACCGGCAATATCATTTGCCATAAACTGCACCCCTTTTATCGGAAGGGAGGGACGTACTGCCACAGAGAAGATGCCACTAATCAAATTTGACTTGATGTGTACATAATGCAAAGGAGCCTCAACATAACTCATTTCAACTCCCTGGATCAAAATACTACCATGAAAGGAGGAACGGTCACCCACTGATAATACATTAGATAAGATCACACATTGGGACCCTCCCGTATCTCTCAGTATGTCATTGCTTTCCAGTCAATGACACAGTGCCATCGAAGTGGAAGGGTTTAAAGCAGGGATGAAACCCCTCACTTTGATCCCCTTTATCAGCATGAGTAGTTTTAATTAAAGACAAAACACAAGAAATTATTTCACAAGGGAAAAAAAAGTATCCTCCTGGGGGATGTAACACGGCTGCACATTAGAGCTGTGAAACTTTAAACTGGATCCATTGAATGAGTAAAGCTTACCGTCCCACAGCCTGAAAAGGACACGTGGAAATCGCTGCAGTTCGTGGCAGATCAAAGTGAAATGAATGTGATTGGTTGAACAGACATTCTTGGTGTGTGTTCTGTGTTTCCAGCAGTGTGAAGGAAACTCAGTAGCAGATTAGAACAAGGTAGAACAACATTTCTACATTTCTATTGAAAGTAGAAACTAGAGAGTACTGTGGCGCCCTCTCTCTGCTGATATGTGTCAGACAGCCTGCAGTCTGTTTCTGTCTCATCTATATGACAGTAATCCTGCCTATAAGATCACATTAATTTCACCACACTTTAGATCTGGCTGTTTTAAGTGAATGGAGAGCTTTTATTGGTCTTCACAGTCCACAGCTGAAATAATAATGACATGTTAGCTGTTTTCTTTTATACATGCACTTGCTTGGAATAAATAGAAGCCACATTATTATGGCTCGGATGCTGCCAACTCCGCCCCTTTTTAATCACATGTCATGTCATGATCACGTGTGCTCTTCTCAGGCATGTATTGCTGAATTTATTTACTGATTTTTGGAAGGCACATGCAAATATCAGTACTCGCGGCTCCTGAGAGTTCAAAGGGACAGGTGGGAGGAAAAGGGTCAAGGCCGCCAGTAGAGTGCGGCAAACACAGTCCTCCGGGTCACAGAAAATTCACAGCTCACATTCGCAGAAAGGACCACATAAGCTCTGCCTCTACCACACCAGCAAGACGTCCATCTGCTCCTCCTGAATTAAATAAACCAGCTGAATACTAACTAATTTGTCCTTTCATGCCGTCTCAGCAATAGCTAGCATTAGCTGAATACATCCATACAGAGCAGAGTGTGAGCTAAGCAGAAACAACGCTAGGCTAAATATGGGATCAACAAGAAAAGATTTTTAGAATATCACCAAATTAAATCCATAGTAAAAAAGAAATTTAAACTGGGTCAAGTTGAGCTACAAACACCACCAAGTGTGGTTCAATTTCTTACTCTTAAAACCCCCAAATTACTATCCAAAATATACAGAATGCTTTCTAAAACAGATGAATCAATATCACTTCCTATTGCAAAATGGGAAGCGGATTTATCAGTTAACTTAGACCAAAACTTCTGGTCTCAGATTTGCTTAAAAACCTTTCATCTAATTAGAAATCCCAGTCTTCAATTAATTAAATACAAAATACTACATAGAGTGCACTATACAGGTCATCGGATGTTCAAGATGGGCTTTACGTCTACCAACAACTGTGGGTGGTGGGCCTACAGAAGGATGGGCCCATGTCCCTTTTTCGGGCTGTGCGCGGCCCAGCCCCATGGACTAAGGCCTGGTCAGGAGATGCTTGTCCTCGGGCATCCTCCCTGGGCCTGGTTCCAGGGCAGTGCCCTGGTAAATAGGGATGTCCTGATCATGGTTTTTTTTGCCCTTGAGTCCGAGTCATTTGATTTTGAGTGTCTACCGATACTGAGTCCCGATCCGATACTTTTATAATACATAAAAAAAGAATAGTGAAGAAACAGATCCTGAATGTTCCTAATTTTTTTTTATTTAATTCACCTTATTTTAAAGTTCAACAACTCTGTTAACAGACAATAAACCTTTGTGAGGTAGCTTGAACAATCAAGTAATAAATAACATAAATTCTTTAGTGCAACAGTAAATATAAAAAAAAAAGTCTAATATAAAAACAAATAGCACCTCAACTTAAAATATCCGGCAAGCATGTAAACAAATAAAAAAATAAAAGTGCCACAGTGTTTGCAAAGCCAGTAATGTGCTTTTAGGAACTGCACTCCTTACTACTATCAGTAGTAAGGAGTAGTACTTACTACTATCTTTACTATCATCACAGTAGTAAGTTTGTAGTAAGTAGTAAGTTTCACAGAAGGAAATGTATGTTTTTCTTAATGAAAACTAACATCTCTACCTTGTCAGGTTTGAGCCTGTTTCTGTTCTCATCAAGGACGCTTGCAACGACACTAAAATATCTCTCACTGTCCACAGAGCTACAGGGGGCACTGAGATACTGGGTTTCAGCATCAGCCATAGAGGGAAACTGATTAGCATGTTCTTTCCAGTACTGAAGTGGGTCGCTTTTCTTAGGGGTGTGTTTTTTCTGAGAGGTAGGTCTGCACTTGAGTTTCTGCTGATGTGGTACTCATGGACCATCTCTGTGACTGCCTCTCTTGCAAGATTTCCTCAAAGGCAACGTCCAGGCTGCTACATGCTTCACGATGTGGTGCCTTGCTCACTGGCTCATTTTCCTCTGGCACTGCACTGACAGCCCTCTTCCCCTCTGTCTTTGCCACCTCCTGGATAAGTTGTTCCTTTGCAAACAACAGGTTGGCTGACTTTGTGAAAAAGCTAGAAACAGATAAAAGTAACACACAATTCAAAACTATAAGACAAGAGAAGCCACATAGTGCAGCTCTTCAGTTAGGCAACTGCCTACACATATACTTTTAATAAACAATTAAAAAAAAATCCAACTTTAGAACTAAATTACCCAAAACTAAATTAAAAAGGAAGTAAAAAACAAATTGGCTTAATACTGGTGTCTGTTGATGACTTTACTTTATATAAACATGATGTACAAAAGGTACATTTTAATTTCACTATACTTGCCCATCTTTGTATCTGGTATCTAGAAAAGTGGCTCAGTTCAACATCAGCATAGGGCTTCTCCACAGCCTCCAGCAGAGTCCTCTTAATTGTTTTTATTCCCTGGTCATCATCATCCTCCCGAGACAGAACGCGTCTGAGGACTCATGAGTGAATGGATGACTTAATGAATGCACTTCATGAGGTATTATGGTTTGTTTCAAACAATATAAGTAAGAAATAAAAATACCAATTACCTGTTATGGCGGGGATCACATCAGCTGCAGTTACAGTCTCCCTGCTCACGTCCCTGGTCAGCTCTTCAAAGGGGGAGAGCACATCAGCAGTCTTATCCATCAGCTCCCACTGGTGAGCTGTCACTGTTGCTGGTAGAGTGTGCTCAGCTGCAAAGACATTAAGAGCACGTTTTTGTTGCAGTAGGCTCCGCAGCATGTAGAGGCTGCTGTTCCATCATGTCTGAGAATAAGAGAACATGATTCGCTTTATTTTTGTGCAAAGCAGGTAATGTATTAGTGGCTTACTAAATCAAGTGTATGGGAAATAATAATAAAATAGAAATACGTTAATGAATGTTACGAGAGGACTCTCACCTGTACATCTTGCTGTAGGCACTTCATATCCATATTTAAGTCCATCTGTATGTCCTCTCAGGGCTCTAGACTAACTTTTTGCCATGGGCGTACCGGTACGCCTAACTTTAAAAAGTTAGGCGTACCGGCACAAAAGTTAGGCGCACACAAATTTTATAATAATTTATATAATATAATGTGTTTTTCTGGATACACTGTGCTTTTTCAGCATTCAAAGATTGATGACACCGTGTCAGAGCACTGGCTATGAATTTCAGAAGGATCAGGCCTTAACTTAACAGAAAAGTTAGCAATAGTTCTTTTCCTATTACAGCTACATCCACTTCTGTCGTGCCTAGGCTGCTCACAAGGGCTGGGTATCATCACTGATTTCTATAATCCATTCGATTCCGGTTTTCAAAGTCCCGATTCGATTCAACTTAGCCTCAGACAGTCAGAAATATTATAATTCTGATCATTTATCAGTACTGACTTCATCAGAATTGTGAACATCACAGCAGATGCCTTTGTGTGAAAGTAACTGAGAATAAAACACAGAAAAACATGAAGGAGATTTTCCTGGTCTGGCTTTTTATAGCAGATAACCTTAAAAATATTCTACAATGTTCTGCATATAAAGTTTAAATTTCTTCAGTATTGAACAACAGAAAAAATAGGCTTTCTTGTCCGAGGTCATTTAAGTGAAAAAAAGAAAAAGAAAATTAAACGACAGCAGCCGACAGCGCTGTAAACAACGTAGACTGGTGGGTAATAAGCGAATGAATAATACAGAAAACAGAGATTGGAGACGGGAAACTGTTCTTGAAGTATAGAGAGAGAGATAGAGAGAGAGCTAGCTGTGCATGGAGTGTGATTTTAATAGTCGTGGAAGCAAAACAGCAAAATTCATGACGACATTGATCAAATGTGAAGGCAGTTTGCTGCTTCTTTTGCTGCTGGCTCGGTGAATTTTGGTTGGAGAGAGACAAAACCTGCAGCTCAGAATCAGCGCAAAAAGACGTAATCACAGCGCGGACCGGACGCATCAGAATCGCTAAGCTCCGACAGCGTGTCCGTCTACGGGCCGTCGGGTGAGAAAGCCGAGAAAGACAGAGCTGATTCTGATGCGTCGGTTCCGCTCCGTGTTTACGTCTTTGTGTGGAATCCGTGTACCTGCTCTCATTTGCTGTTTGGTTGTTGTTGAAATGGTTTTGTGAGCTTTAATCTGAGAATCTGGCGTTTCTGGCAAAACACAGTTATATTTAAAAGTCGATTCAGGATTTAATGAATTGATATCGCTTTATTCAAGCTACTCACCTCCCACTTCCACCTGCACTTTCAACTGGACCACGGCCAATCAGAGAGGTCCCGCCCCTTACTATCTCTGATTGGTTTAGTCCACGATAGGGGCACAATGTGTGTCTGTTGTTGACCACAGGGAAGGTTGCAGATTTTTTTTTTTCTTTTGCTACCCGAACAGTTGGTCGCACAGGTGCAACCAAATATTTTTTTTTAGTCACACCACTGAAAAATTTGGTCGCATTTGCGACCAAATTGGTCGCACTCTAGAGCCCTGCCTCTAGTCGAGAGTAGGCCTACAATCTTCCTTGCATTGGCCAGGGTCTGTGTCACGCTGCGCTAAGACAACAGGCCCTCATGCACACAGAGTTGTCAGGAATGGACAACACAGCCCACACTTGGAACCCCCATATCCCTCATAGCTTTCTTCATATTTTCCGCATTGTCACGCAAAATTACATGGACCCGTTGCTTGTCAATTCCCCAGTTGTTCATCTTTTCAATCGATTGCTGGATGTGCTCTGCGGTGTGCGATCTGCGAAATTCCTGGACATGTAGGGTCGCACGGCGAAAAAAAAACTTGAGTCAATCCCTTGTGCGGTAAGGCTTAGTAGAGACATGTGAGCTACGGACGAACTCCAGATGTCTATGGTGAACGAAACACGGGGCACATCTGATAACAGGACAAGTAGTTTGTCAGAAATCTTCTTATAAAGGGCTGGCAGAGCTTTCTCTGTGAAGTAATGATGAGACGGCATTTCAAATAGAGGTTCTACATACTCCATAAGCATAAGAAATCCAGGGTTTTCTACAAAGGCAGATGGCAGGTTACTCATTGCGGTCATTTGTGCTATCTTGGCTGTGATGTCCTGTGCCTTCACGCTGTCACCAGGCATTTTTTTTTCTCCTCTTCAACCTCTCCTGCAGTTTGAGCGGACTCATCTTCAGCTGGGTTGCCTGGGTAAATTGGCTGTATTGTGTCGGGTGTTTGTTTTTGATGTGCCGTATCAGGTTTGTTGTGTTACAGACATACATAGATACATATAGCTGAGTCCTGATCGGAAGGTAACGTCAGATTCCGATCGAGTCTGAAACCACGTGATCAGGCCCGATTTCCGATCACGTGATCGGATCTATACATCTCTAATTACAGTGGGATGCAAAAGTTTGGGCAACCTTGTTAATAGTCATTATTTTCCTGTATAAATCGTTGGTTGTTACAATAAAAAATGTCAGTTAAATATATCATATAGGAGACACACACAGTGATATCTGAGAACTGAAATGAAATTTATTGGATTTACAGAAAGTGTGCAATAATTGTTTAAACAAAATCAGGCAGGTGCATAAATTTGGGCACCACAAAAAAAGAAATGAAATCAATATTTAGTAGATCCGCCTTTTGCAGAAATTACAGCCTCTAAACGCTTCCTATAGGTTCCAATGAGAGTCTGGATTGTGGTTGAAGGTATTTTGGATCATTCCTCTTTAAAAAAAAAAAAACATCTTTAGTTCATTCAGGTTTGATGGCTTCTGAGCATGGACAGCTCTCTTTAACTCAAACCACAGATTTTCAATACTATTCAGGTCTGGGGACTGAGATGGCCGTTCCAGAACGTTGTACTTGTTAAGGCATTCACACAGCCCCACAGCATGATGGAACCACCACCATATATAACTGTAGGTAGCAGGTGTTTTTCTTGGACTGCTGTGTTCTTTTTCCTCCATGACATAGCGCCCCTTGTTATGCCCAAATAACTCAATTTTAGGTTCCTCAGACCACAGGACCTTATTCCAGAATGAAGCTGGCTTGTCCAAATGTGCTTTAGCAAACCTCAAGCGTCTCTGTTTGTGCTGTGGACGGAGAAAAGGCTTCCCCTGCATCACTCTCACATACAGCATCTCCTTGTGTAAAGTGCGCCGAATGGTTGAACGATGCACAGTGACTCCATCTGCTGCAACATGATGTTGTAGGTCTTTGGTGCTGGTCTGTGGGTTGACTCTGACTGTTCTCACTATTCGTCGCTTCTGTCTATCTGAGATTTTTCTTGGTCTGCCACTTCGAGCCTTGAACTTGAACTGAGCCTGTGGTCTTCCATTTTCTCAGTATGTTCCTAACTGTGGAAACAGACAGCTTAAATCTCTGAGACAGCTTTCTGTATCCTTCCCCTAAACCATGATGGTGAACAATCTTTGTCTTCAGGTCATTTGAGAGTTGTTTTGAGGCCCCGATGTTGCTACTCTAAAGAGAAAATTAAAAGAGGAGGGAAACTTACAATGAACCCCCTTAAATACTCTTTCTCATTATTGGATTCACCTGTGTATGTAGGTCAGGGGTCAGTGAGGTTACCAAGCCAATTTGAGTTCCAATAATTAGTTCTAAAGGTTTTGGAATCAATAAAATGACAACAGTGCACAAATTTATGCACCTGCCTGATTTTGTTTAAACAATTATTGCACACTTTCTGTAAATCCAATAAACTTCATTTCACTTCTCAAATATCACTGTGTGTGTCTCCTATATGATATATTTAACTGACATTTTTTATTGGAACAACCAATGATTTTACAGGAAAATGATGACTATTAACAAGGTTGCCCAGACTTTTGCATCCCACTGTAATATAGTTTCATACTGAAGTTGGACTTTGCAGTGAGCTGACATGATATGACATGATCATACTCACAGCTGTTCCTATTATTTTGTCCTGTTTCAAACATGAGAGTATTTCTTGCGTTTTTTGTTTTTATTATTGAAAGGTCTTAAATTTCAGAGTCCGCAACTAAGATCAGGTTTTCCTTGAATCCCCGATGTGGATCGCTCACTGAGTGTTTGTGGTTTACCTCTCAGAATGACTGAAGTCCACAACAAGATGATGATCGAGGAAGAGGAAGTCAGGTCTAGATTCCCATCTGTGAGGAGTGACTGGTCTAAAGATAGCAATCCAAACTTCAGTAATGAACCAGTGAGGTAAGAGAACCGTTATGAGCTGTTTTAATTTAATTCAATTCAATTCAATTTTATTTATATAGCGCCAAATCACAACAACAGTCGCCTCAAGGCGCTTTATATTGTACAGTAGATACAGAGAAAAGCCCAACAATCATATGACCCCCTATGAGCAAGCACTTTGGTGACTGTGGGAAGGAAAAACTCCCTTTTAACAGGAAGAAACCTCCAGAACCAGGCTCAGGGAGGGGCGGGGCCATCTGCTGCGACCATTTGGGGTGAGAGAAGGAAAACCGGATAAAGACATGCTGTGGAAGAGAGACAGAGATTAGTAACAAGTACAGTTTAGTTCAGAGCGGTCTATTAACACATGCTGAGTGAGAAAGGTGACTGGAAAGGAAAAACTCAATGCATCATGGGAATCCCCCAGCAGCCTACGTCTATTGCAGCATAACTAAGGGAGGATTCAGGGTCACCTGGTCCAGCCCTAACTATATGCTTTACCAAAAAGGAAAGTTTTAAGCCTAATCTTAAAAGTAGAGATAGTGTCTGTCTCCTGAATCCAAACTGGAAGCTGGTTCCACAGAAGAGGGGCCTGAAAACTGAAGGCTCTCCCTCCCATTCTACTTTTAAATACTCTAGGAACAACAAGTAGGCCTGCAGTGTGAGAGCGAAGTGCTCTAATAGGGTGATATGGTACTACAAGGTCATTAAGATAAGATGGGGCCTGATTATTTAAGACCTTGTATGTGAGGAGCAGGATTTTGAATTCTGGATTTAACAGGAAGCCAATGAAGGGAAGCCAAAACAGGAGAAATCTGCTCTCTCTTTCTAGTCCCTGTCAGGACACTTGCTGCAGCATTTTGGATTAACTGAAGGCTTTTCAGTGAGTTTTTAGGACATCCTGATAATAATGACTTACAGTCGTCCAGCCTTGAAGTAATAAATGCATGAACTAGTTTTTCAGCATCACTCTGAGACAGGATATTTCTAATTTTAGAGATGTTGCGCAAATGGAAGAAAGCAGTGTTACATCCCCCCCACCATGGTGGAGGCAAAGGCAGGAAGGAGACAGCAGCACCGGACAATCACAATCAATTGTTAGGTTGAAATAGTTAAATGTTGTCATTGTGTTATTAATTAATGAATTATTAAATTTGTAATAATTAGTTCAAACTGTAGGATCAAAGACATTCTTCTGTTTCTGTTCCCCTCCCCAGCCTGTTGAATGGTGAGGGGGGGGGCAATAGTGTAACTGTAGGCACATCCTATGTGAGGGTTCTGCTTCTTTTTTAGTGAGAAAGTTTTACTTCTTGCCATTTTCGACCTCACCTGTGTTTGTGTATGGTGAGACCGTTAGAGGGGTTAAGCCATATACAGGATGGGGGAGATGACCCTTTTGTGATCAGCAGGAAGTCACACAAACTCACACACACTCACTCACGTGCAACTACACACACACACACACACACACACACGCACACACACACACACACACACACAGTGTTTTAACCTTTTGTGACCATAGGGGGGGGTTTACAATGGGTGTTGGTGTAAACTGTGTGTCACAGAATAAAAAGGCTGCAAGCGGGGGCTGGTCTTTGGAGTGGTCTGAGATCGAGGGCAGAAGGGCTGCTCTGAGATCCTTCCCTTGCTAGCAAGTAAAACCGATCGATCGGTGGTCTGTCTTGCTTTAGAGATGGGAATAAGTCTCTAAACCAGCGCAGACCCAACACAAATGTTTGTCATAAGACAGAAGCCACCAGCTGGCCAGGGGGCTGCTCATTTGTAGTGATCCCCAGAGAGTGATTGGCCAACTGTGCCCAGACCAGCCAATAGACACATGCCAATCAACTTTGAACTGGCCACTGGTAGAGGCTTGGTAAATGGTAAATGGTAAATGGACTGGCTCCTATATAGCGCTTTTCTACTCTTCTGAGCACTCAAAGCGCTTTACACTTGGCTTTCAGGCTTGACACCTGAAAGATAAAAAGAACACAAAAGCAAAGCCACATCTCTTGGCACGTAACAGCAGTCTTACATATTTGTTTAATATGTGCATTGAAGGACATGTCTTGGTCCAAAATGACTCCAAGGTTCCTCGCAGTGTTACTGGAGGCCAAGGTAATGCCATCCAGAGTATGAATCTGGTTAGATACCATATTTCTAAGATTTTCAGGGCCGAGTATAATAACCTCAGTTTGATCTGAATTAAGAAGCAGAAAGTTAGCGGCCATCCAGGTCTTTATGTCTTTAAGACATTCCTGCAATTTAACTAATTAGTGTGTGTTATCTGGCTTCATGGACAGATAGAGCTGGGTGTCATCTGCATAGCAGTGAAAATGTATGCTATGTCTTCTAATGATGCTGCCTAACGGAAGCATGTATAATGTAAACAGAATTGGTCCTAGCACTGAACCCTGTGGAACTCCATAATTAACCTCAGTGTGTGAAGAGGACTCTCCATTTACATGAACAAATTGGAGTCTATTAGATAGATATGATACAAACCACTGCAGCACAGTACCTGTAATACCTACAGCATGTTCTAATCACTCTAATAGGATATTATGGTCGACAGTATCGAACGCTGCACTGAGGTCTAGCAGGACAAGCACAGAGATGAGTCCACTGTCAGAGGCCATAAGAAGATCATTTGTAACCTTCACTAAAGCTGTTTCTGTGCTGGTTTGGAGGAAGTAATTATTGAAGTTAACTCCGAAAGATCGATTGGAGAAAAAGAGTCTAACTTAACATCAATGGTACTAAAAGTAGCTGTAGATAATATTACATCTGTGGGATGATTATTGGTAATTTTTTCTCTAATGATTAAAATTTTATTTGTGAAGAAGTTCATGAAGTTATTACTAGTTAACGTTAAAGGGATGGTTGGCTCAATAGAGCTCTGACGTTTTGTCAGCCTGGCTACAGTGCTGAAGAGAAACCTGGGGTTGTTCTTATTTTCTTCAATCAGTGACGAATAGTAAGATGTTCTGGCTTTGCGGAGGGCTTTCTTATAAAGCAACAAACTATTTCTCAAGGCTAAATGATGATCTTCGAAATTTGTGACACGCCATTTCCTCTCCAGCTTACGAGTCATCTGCTTTAGGCTACGTGTTTGAGAATTATACCACGGAGTCAGGTACTTCTGATTTGAGGCCTTAGTTTTCACTGGAGCTACAGTATCCAGTGACATGAGGAGGTGAAATTCTTAACAAGATAATCGACCTCTGTTGGAGTAGCGTTCAGATAGCTGCTCTGCTCTATGTTGGTACAGGGCATTGAAGATGATAACAGTGGGTGGATTATATTCTTAAACTTAGTTACATCACTTTCAGAAAGACATCTACTGTGATAAAGTCTACTCTCCACTGCTGCGTAATCAATTATTGTAAATGTAAATGTTATCAGGAAATGATCAGACAGGAGAGGGTTTTCAGGAAACACTGTTAAATGTTCAGTTTCTATGCCATATGTTAAAACAAGATCTAGAGTTTCCTGCCTGTGGCCATCTCCCTGTACAACGCATCCACTTAACACACTGGTTACTGCTACAACTACACGTTTCTTTTCCAGCTATTTATTAATAAGTGACTTATGTGTGTGTATATATATATATATATATATATATATATATATATATATATATATATATATATATATATGTATATATATATGTGTGTGTGTGTGTATATATATATATATATATATACATATATATATATATATACATGTGTGTGTGTGTGTGTGTGTGTATATATATATATATATGTGTGTGTATATATATGTGTGTGTATATATATGTGTGTGTATATATATTGTACTATTCTTAGTTAGCGTATTGTCTGTCTTGTTAATGTTGGTTTATAATGGCAAAATTGGTTTTTTTTAATGTAACAAAAAAATTATTTCCCCCAGGGATCAATAAAGTATTCTGATTCTGAGTGTGATTAAAGTGGTGGGTGGGTTCTTTTACACTTTGAGAGAAGCCAATTGAGTCTAATAACAGATTAAATGCCATGTTGAGGCTGTCATTCTTAGCATCTACATGGATGTTAAAATCACCCACAATAATTATTTTATCTGAGCTGAGCACTAAATCAGATAAAAAGTCTGAGAAATCAGACAGAAACTCTGTGTAAGGCCCAGGTGGACGATAGATGATAACAAGTAAGACTGGTTTCTGAGTTTTACAGCTGGGGTGAACGAGGCTAAGCATCAGGCTTTCAAATGAATTAAAAGTCTGTCTTGGTCTTTCATTAATTAATAGGCTGGTGTGAAAAATTGCTGCCACACCGCCCCCTCGGCCTGTGCTTCGAGATTTCTGGTAGTTAGAATGACTCGGGGGTGTTGATTCATTTAAACTAACATAATCCTCCTGCTGCAACCAGGTTTTTGTAAGGCAGAGTAAATTGATTTGTTGATCAATTATTAAGTCATGTACTAACAGAGACTTAGAAGAGAGAGACCTAATATTTAATAATCCACATTTCACTGTTTTACTCTTTGGTTCAGGTGTGGATACAGTATTGTTCTTTCCTTGTGATTTTTTTATGTTTAACCCTCTCAAGGCAGACGTTGCCAATTTGCAACAGTTAAAAACTAACAACCTGATTACCCCACATACATATTTTATGAGTTTTTTTTACTCAGAAGTAACACTGCAGGACTTGGTTGTGCATTAGCAACAAAAAACTTAATTTGAGCCTGAGAGGGTTAAGTTGTTTGTTGCTGGTTTTTAGTTTGTTTTTTGTCTTTTTGGGACAGTCTCTATGGAGATGGGTTTTGGGGGGTCAGCAGGAGGAGAGAAGCTGCAGAGAGGCGTGTCAGACTGCAACTCTAGTTCCTGGTCCCAACTCTGGATAGTCATATTTTGGGGGGTTTAATAAATGTGTCCATATTTCTAGAAATGGGAGCTGCTCCATCCAAAGTGGGATGGATGCCGTCTCTCCTAACAAGACCAGGTTTCCTCCAGAAGGTTTGCCAAGTATCTATGAAGCCCACATCGTTTTTTGGACACATGCGGCTAAACATGTCACTCCTGGTCTGATTGGGGAGAGGACCAGAGAAAAATACAGAGTCCGACATTGTTTTGGCAAACTTACACACCGATTCAATATTGATTTTAGTGACCTCCGATTGGCGTAACCGGGTGTCACTACTGCCGGCGTGAATTATGATTTTACTGAATTTCCGCTTACCCTCAGCCAGCAGTTTTAAATTTCCCTCAACGTCGCCTGCTCTGGCCCCTGGAAGACAATTGACTATGGTTGTCTATGTCTATGTCTATGGTGTCTCTAGCTTCACATGTCTGAGAACAGAATCACCAATTACCAGAGTTTGACCCCCGGCGGGTGTGTCGCCGAGTTGGGAAAAACGGTTAGACACATGAACAGGTTGGTGGTGTACCTGGGGCTTCTGTTTAAGACTATGCTTCCTCCTCACCGTCACCCAGCCACCCTCTTTCCCCAGCTGCTTGGGGTATGCCGGGGAACAGCTAGCGGTGCCTACGCGATCTTTGGCTGCACCAGCTACAGGGGCCCGGCTAGCTACGGGTGAATGAAGGGTGTGAAGCTGAATCTCCAATTCAGTAATCCTGGCCTCCAGAACTGAAAATATGATACATTTGTTATAATTATCATTACTGCTAAAGGAGGCCGAGGAGTAACTAAACATCTGACACAATGAGCAGGAAAGTGCAGGAGGGACAGGTGAAGAGGCCATGCTGCAAGCGAGTTGGCTATGAGCTAAGCTAAGCTAGCGAAACAGTAAAGACACAGTGAGTAAATACTTTGGCTGTAAATTAGGTAGCTAGTACACAGAGAGTGTGCTTCGGATGAAGCATGTGAAGATTATAATATGAAGAAGAAGTTATCTAAAAGTTTTTAATTAAATTGCTAAGCAGATAAGCTACTCAGAAACACCACTGTGTTTGAGCAGGAACAGGAAGTGATACTCTACTGCAGAGAGAGCGAACACCAAGTGACAGCTCCACCCTAAGGTCCAAATGCATTTAGATGTTTGTGTTTTCCCTTTTTGTGCCTGTCCGTGAATCGCTACCTTATCGTGGTCGAGGGGTTTGCGTGTCCCAGGGATCCCAGGGGCTATGTTGTCTGGGGGCTTTTGCCCCCTGGTAGGGTCTCCCATGGCAAATTGGTCCTGGGTGAGGGACCAGACAAAGAGCGAATCAGAAGACCCTTATGCAGAGAACATCGAGGGAACAGTTTACCCTGCCCGGGATAGGGTTACCGGGGCCCCGCCCTAGAGCCAGGCCCGGGGAGGGTGCCCGAGGGCGAGCGTCTGGTGGCCGGGCCTTAGTCCATGGGGCCCGGCCGGGCCTTAGTCCATGGGGCCCGGCCGGGCACAGCCCGAAGAGGAGACATGGGCCCATCCTCCCGCAGGCCCACCACCCGCAGGAGGCACCATAGGGGTCGGGTGCATTGTGTGCCGGGTGGCGGCCAGGAGCGGAGGCCCTGGCGGACTGATCCCCGGCTGCCAAGACTGGCAATAGGGACATGGAATGTCACCTCTCTGGTGGGGAAGGAGCCTGAGGTAGTGCATGAGGTTGAGAGGTACCGGCTAGATATAGTCGGGCTCACCTCTACGCGTGGCTTGGGCTCTGGAACCAGTCTCCTGGAGAGGGGCTGGACTCTGTCTCAGTCTGGAGTTGCCCCTGGTGAGAGGCGGCGGGTTGGGTATTCTAATATCCCCTCGGCTTGCTGCCGGTACGTTGGGGTTTTTCCCAGTGGATGAGAGGGTTTGTTCCCTGCGCCTTAGGGTCGGGGAACGGGTCCTGACTGTCATCTGCGCTTATGCGCCGAGTGGCAGTTCAGAGTACCCAGCCTTCTTAGAGTCCCTGGGGGGGGGTGCTGGAAGGTGCTCCACCTGGAGACTCTGTTGTCCTCCTGGGAGACTTCAATGCTCACGTGGATAACGACAGCGAGACCTGGAGGGGCGTGATTGGGAGGAACAGCCTCCCTGATCTGAACCCGAGCGGTGTTTTGTTATTGGACTTCTGTGCAAATCACAGTTTTGCCATAACAAACACCTTGTTCGAACATAAGAGTGTCCATAAGTGCACGTGGCACCAGGACGCTCTAGGCCGTAGGTCGATGATTGATTTTGTAATCGTATCACCAGACCTGCGACCATATGTTCTGGACACTCGGGTAAAGAGAGGGGCTGAGCTGTCAACTGATCACCACCTAGTGGTGAGTTGGATCAGGTGGCGGGGGAGGACGCTGGACAGACCCGGTGCACTTAAACGCGTAGTGAGGGTGTGCTGGGAACGTCTAGCAGAGGCCCCAGTCCGCGAGATCTTCAACGCACACCTCCGGTAGAGCTTCAACAGCATTCCGAGGGAGACTGGGGACATTGAGTCCGAATGGACCATGTTCAGCGTCTCCATTGCCGAAGCTGCTGCATTGAGCTGCGGCCGCAAGGTGGTTGGTGCCTGCCGTGGTGGTAATCCCCGAACCAAATGGTGGAAACCAGAGGTGAAGGGAGCCACCAGGCTGAAGGAGGAGTCCTATTGGGCTTGGTTAGCCTGTGGGACTCCGGAGGCAGCCGACAGGTATCGACAGGCCAAGCGGAATGCGGCTCGGGCAGTGGCTGAAGCAAAAACCCGGGTGTGGGAGGAGTTCGGAGAGGCCATGGAAAAAGACTTTCGGCCTGCCTCGAAGAGATTCTGGCAAACCGTCAGGCATCTCAGGAGGGGAAAGCGGTGCTCTACCTGCACTGTGTATAGTGCTGGTGGAGCGCTGCTGACGTCGACTGAGAAAATTGTCAGGCGGTGGAAGGAATACTTCAAGGACCTCCTTAATCCCACTGACACGTCTTCCGAGGAGGAAGCAGAGTCTGGGAATGAGGGGAATGACCCACCAATTTCTGGGGGCGAGGTCACTGAGGCAGTTAAACAACTCCTTGGGGGCAGAGCCCCTGATGTTGATGAGGTCCGCCCCGAGTTCCTGAAGGCTCTGGACGTTGTAGGGCTGTCCTGGTTGACACGCCTCTACAATGTTGCGTGGAGATCAGGGGCAGTACCCCTGGACTGGCAGACTGGGGTGGTGGTCCCCATCTTTAAGAAGGGAGACCGGAGGGTGTGTTCCAACTACAGGGGGATCACACTCCTCAGCCTCCCTGGGAAAGTCTATGCCAGGGTGCTGGAAAGGAGAGTTTGTCCGCTAGTCGAACCTCGGAGGAACAATGCGGTTTTCGTCCTGGTCGCCGAACACTGGACCAGCTCTTTATCCTCTCGAGGATACTTGAGGGTGCATGGGAGTTTGCCAAACCAGTCTACATGTGTTTTGTGGACTTGGAGAAGGCATTCGACCGTGTCCCTCGGGGTGTCCTGTGGGAGGTGTTGCGGGAGTATGGGGTGTCTGGCCCATTGCTACGGGCCATTCGATCCCTATACAACCGTTGCAAGAGCTTGGTTCGCATTGCCGGCAATAAGTCGGACTCGTTTCCGGTGGGTGATGGGCTCCGCCAGGGCTGCCCTTTGTCACCGGTTCTGTTCATAATTTTTATGGACAGGATTTCTAGGCGCAGCCAAGTGGCGGAGGGCTTTCACTTTGGTGGCCTCAGAATCTCATCTCTGCTTTTTGCGGATGATGTGGTTCTGTTGGCTTCATCGGGTGGGGGCCTCCAGCTCGCACTGGAACGGTTCGCAGCCGAGTGGGAAGCAGCGGGAATGAGGATCAGCACCTCCAAATCTGAGGCCATGGTTCTCAGCCGGAAAAGGGTGGAGTGCCCACTTCGGGTCGGGGATGAGTTCCTGCCCCAAGTGGAGGAGTTCAAGTATCTCGGGGTCTTGTTCGCGAGTGATGGGAGAAGGGAGCCGGAGATCGACAGACGGATTGGGGCTGCAGCTGCAGTAATGCGGACGCTGCACCAGTCCGTCGTGGTGAAGAGGGAGCTGAGTGTAAAAGCGAAGCTCTCAATTTACCGGTCGATCTACGTCCCTACCCTCACCTATGGCCACAAGCTGTGGGTAGTGACCGAAAGAACGAGATCGCGGATACAAGCGGCAGAAATGAGCTTCCTCCGAAGGGTGGCTGGCCTCTCCCTTAGAGATAGGGTGAGAAGTTCGGCCATCCGGGAGGGGCTCAGAGTAGAGCGGCTGCTGCTCCACATCGAAAGGAGCCAGCTGAGGTGGTTCGGGCATCTGACAAGGATGCCTCCTGGGCGCCTCCTGGGTGAGGTGTTCCGGGCATGTCCCACCGGGAGGAGGCCCCGGGGCAGACCCAGGACACGCTGGAGAGATTATATCTCTCGGCTGGCCTGGGAACGCCTTGGTGTTCCCCCAGATAAGCTGGAGGAGGTGGCTGGGGAGAGGGAGGTCTGGGCCTCTCTGCTTAGGCTGCTGCCCCCGCGACCCGGCCTCGGATAAAGCGGATGAAGATGGATGGATGGATGGATGGTGTTTTCCTGGATAAATATAAGCTGAATGATCCTCAGAAGTTTACAAAGGTTAACACAAAAGAAAACAGTTAAACAAGACATCTTATATTTTCCAACCTGTACAGTCTGGGGTCTACCAGTGAGGAAGTCCAGGATCCAGTTGTAGGTGTAGGTGCTGAGTCTGAGGTCCACCTTGCTAATCAGCTCATGGGGGATGACAGTGTTGAAAGCTGAGCTGAAATGAATGAACAGCATTCTTATGTGGGCGTTACGTTGATCCAAGTGTATAGGGCTGAGCGGACTGCCAATGAGATCGCAGTGTCCGTTGATCGGTGTGGAATGCAAACTGTAGTGGGTCCAGTTTGGGGGGAAACTGGTTCTTGATGTAACTCAGGACTAGCTGGTCAAAGCATTTCATGATAATTGGAGTAAGTGCTACTGGGCTGTAGTCTTTAAGCTCTGAGGCTGTAGCTGTCCTTGGTACAGGTCTGATGGTGGTAATTTTAAAGCACTGTGGCACAACAGCTTGGATCAGGGAAAATTTAGGATAATTTGTATACTTAAAGATAAAAACTGTAGAATCAGTTTTCGATAAATATTTATTGAACACATTAAAACAATGTTTTTAAAACATAAATATGAATAAAAACAGACAGGTATATTATTCCAGAAAAAATAATATTTAACTTTAAATATTTTGCTCTCCATAAAAATATATCCTGTCAAAATTATGCAAGTTAGAAATATGAACATGCTGCCAAAAACCCCAGAAAAAATAAATGAAAATTGTGCTTTTAAGTAAACACTAAAATAACAACAAATCAAAACAATGAGATTTTCTTGCTTTTGAGATTTTCTTATTCCATTGTTATTCCATTTTATAAAAAATAAAATAAACTTAAAATATTTTGCTCTTCATAAAAATATCTCCTGTCAAAATGATACAAATTCAAAATATGACGATGATGCAAAAAAACAAAACACAACTGGAAATATAAATAACATTTCTGCTTTTCAGTAAAAGTTAAAATAACAACAAATCATAAGATTCAGTTTTCTTTGCTCTTATGTCATTTTGTCAGAGCTTGATGCTTAGCATCCTTTTTTGGCAACAAGTTCATTTAGGTTTGGTGTGAGGTCTTGTGCTGTAGAGCTCCTCGGGATGGACTGCAGGTGTTCATCAGTGAGATGACTCCTGTGTGCTGTTTTGTTAATCTTCATCACTGAAAACAGCTTCTCACACAGATATGTGCCAACAAACATACACAAGGTTCGAGTCGCATGTAGACGGAGCTGGGGCATTGCTTCGGAAATGGAACGAATAAACTGTGCGGGCCCTTCAGTGTCGTACTTTGCCTTGAGTGTCCCATTACACTGCAGCTCAATCAGCTCCATCTGTAAATGGGTTGCGAAGCAGCTTGAAATTCTCTTTTTGTGCTTCAAAGTCACCAAAGCGCCAACGGACCTCTGTATGATAAGGAATGTCGGCAAACTCTGAATCTATTTCCCGCATAAAAGACTGAAATTGATGGTGATTTAAACCTTTACCTCAGATAAAATTTACGGTTTGCTTTACGGTGATCATTACATGCTCCATTTTTAGGACTTTACCACACAGCATTTCCTGGTGTATGATGCAGTGATATGCTGTTAACTCACCGGTACAGTTCTCCTCCTGCATCTTTACTCACATCCTGCCGACTAGTCCACTTTTTTCATCTGTTGTAAGTCAGTAAGGCAGTTTCATGTCAATTTAACTTTGACATACATTTTTAAAAATGTCTTATCCTGTTGTTGTCCCGTGCATTGATTTAATGTCCAATATTTCCTCTGTAATGCGCAAATTGGAGTCTAATCCACAGATGAAGATGGCCAGCTGTGCAATGTCCATCATGTCTGTACTTTCATCCACAGCAAGAGAGTATTTAATAATGTTTTTGCTTCTTTCACACAACTGTGTTCTTAAATCAGTGGCCATCTCACAAACCCGATCAGCAATCGTATTTCTCCTCAGCCTGCCAAAATCTGCGTTTTGTCTGGACACAAGACGTCGCACACCTTCATCATGCAGCTCTTCAGAAACTCTCCCTCTCTAAATGGCCGGGCTGATTTGGCTATCTCCTCTGCTACAGTAAAACTTACAGTAAAACAACAGCTTCACTTTGTCATTTTGCTCTGGTGAAAAATGTCTGCTGAAATGTCAGATTCTTCTTTAGCTCTTCTACTTTCTGTATTTTCTGCCCTGCATTTAGGTTTTTCAGCTTATCCTGATATTTTGTCTCGTAGTGCCGTCTTAAATAAAATTCCTTAAATACAGCCACATTAGCTCCACAAATAAGACACAAGTTTACCAGCAATGTCTGTAAACATATATTCAGTCACCCACCAGTGCTGAAAGGCTCTGCTTTCAGAATCAACTTTTCTCTTCGCCATTGTGAGGGGCTAGCTTCGCAATAACAGAACGTTGACTTGATTGGCGCGGGAATGTTCCCAGGTAGCCTAGCATTTGGCATGGAGGCTGTAGTGCTGCATTATCGGATCTGTAGTTTGTGTGTTATTAACGCCTCATATGGCCAGGCCATGCATAACAATATAATAAATCTATATAAAATGATCTTGCAGGCGGGATATAAATGTACGCTATGTGCGATATAAAAGAGACAGATTGGAGAGAGGAGAGCCGGAGGTGTGGCGCCTGATCTGGCATCCCACACCTCCCCGCCGGATCAGGTTGGAAGCTCTACCTGGCTGCTGCATCCCAGAAAAGGGAAAAAAGAGCAGAGGGGAGAAGAGCGGAGCATTTTTACAGTCCTCTGTTAGGTTTCTCTACCAAGAGGTTAACTGCACAGCCCTCAAGAGGACCTGAGACAGCTGTATCAGTTAAACTGGGTAAAAGTACTGCTAGGTCGTTATCCTGTGAACTAATTCTTCGTGATTCCTCCACAGAGCAGACCAGGAGAGCTCAGACGTTCCCAGTGGTCAGTCTGCCCAGCAGCATCAAACACAGCTGGTCTCCATATTTATGGTCTGTACATGTAAAACAACTACTTTTACATCTATTGTGTTCACAGTCATCTCCATGCTGCTCTTTGTAGAGATCTGATGTTTGGCTCCATGATTTCAGTCTGATTGGCTCATTCATAAAGTATTCTGTTCCAGCTGCTGGAGAACAACATCATCACTTTTGTGAAGGACGAGCTGAAGAAGATCCAGAAGGTTCTGAGTCCAGATTACCCAGAATGCTTTGAGAGTCAGAGGGAGGATGAGCGGAAGCAAAGCAGCAGAGAAGCATTTGTGAAGATACCACTGGACTTTCTGAGAAGAATGAAGCAGGAGGAGCTAGCTGAATGTCTGCAGAGCAGTGAGAGGATTTTTTAAAATTTAAGCTGCTGGATGAATCAAACATTTAGTAATGTTTTAAGAGATGGACCAACATGTATTCAGTCAGTTATTGGGGACATTTTGTAAAACATGAAGTGATTGTTGATAATGTCTTTTTACTATTGTTATTCAGAGCTTCAAGCTGCAGTTTGTCATCGTAACCTTAAATCTGCACTGAGGAAGAAGTTCCAGTGTGTGTTTGAGGGGATCGCTAAAGCAGGAAACCCAACCCTTCTGAATCAGATCTACACAGAGCTCTACATCACAGAGGGAGGGACTGCAGATGTCAATGATGAACATGAGGTCAGACAGATTGAAACAGCATCCAGGAAAACCGACAGATCAGAAACAAGAATCAGACAAGAAGACATCTTTAAATCCTCACCTGGAAGAGATGAACCAATCAGAACAGTGCTGACAAGGGGAGTGGCTGGCATTGGGAAAACAGTCTTAACACAGAAATACACCCTGGACTGGGCTGAAGACAAAGCCAACCAGGACATCCAGTTCATATTTCCATTCACTTTCAGAGAGCTGAATGTGCTGAAAGAGGAAAAGTTCAGCTTGGTGGAACTTGTTCATCACTTCTTTACTGAAACCAAAGAAGCAGGAATCTGCAGCTTTGAAGACTTCCAGGTTGTGTTCATCTTTGATGGTCTGGATGAGTGTCGACTTCCTCTGGACTTCCACAAAACTACAATCTTAACTGACCCTAGAAAGTCCACCTCAGTGGATGTGCTGCTGATAAATCTCATCAGGGGGAAACTGCTTCCCTCTGCTCGCCTCTGGATAACCACACGACCTGCAGCAGCCAATCAGATCCCTCCTGACTGTGTTGACATGGTGACAGAGGTCAGAGGGTTCACTGACCCACAGAAGGAGGAGTACTTCAGGAAGAGATTCAGAGATGAGGAGCAGGCCAGCAGGATCATCTCCCACATCAAGACATCACGAAGCCTCCACGTCATGTGCCACATCCCAGACTTCTGCTGGATCACTGCTACAGTTTTGGAGGATGTGCTGGAAACCAGAGAGGGAGGACAGCTGCCCAAGACCCTGACTGAGATGTACATCCACTTCCTGGTGGTTCAGGCCAAAGTGAAGAAGGTCAAGTATGATGGAGGAGCTGAGACAGATCCACACTGGAGTCCAGAGAGCAGGAAGATGATTGAGTCTCTGGGAAAACTGGCTTTTGATCAGCTGCAGAAAGGAAACCTGATCTTCTATGAATCAGACCTGACAGAGTGTGGCATTGATATCAGAGCAGCCTCAGTGTACTCAGGAGTGTTCACACAGATCTTTAAAGAGGAGAGAGGACTGTACCAGGACAAGGTGTTCTGCTTCATCCATCTGAGTGTTCAGGAGTTTCTGGCTGCTGTTCATGTCCACCTGACCTTCATCAACTCTGGACTCAATCTCCTGGAAGAACAACAGACAGCCTCCCAGAAGTCTGAAACAGGAGAATCTGCAGAGAAGTTCTACCAGAGTGCTGTGAACAAGGCTTTACAGAGTCCAAATGGACACCTGGACTTGTTCCTCCGCTTCCTCCTGGGTCTTTCACTGCAGACCAGTCAGACTCTCCTACGAGGTCTGCTGACACGGATAGGAAGTAGCTCACAGACCAATCAGGAAACAGTTCAGTACATCAAGAAGAAGCTCAGTGAGAATCTATATGCAGAGAAAAGCATCAATCTGTTCCACTGTCTGAATGAACTGAATGATCGTTCTCTAGTGGAGGAGATCCAACAGTCCCTGAGATCAGGAAGTCTCTCCACAGATAAACTGTCTCCTGCTCACTGGTCAGCTCTGGTCTTCATCTTACTGTCATCAGAAAAAGATCTAGATGTGTTTGACCTGAAGAAATACTCTGCTTCAGAGGAGGCTCTTCTGAGGCTGCTGCCAGTGGTCAAAGCCTCCAACAAAGCCATGTAAGAAAATATATACTTATTCCTTTACTTTTAAAATGTTTATTATTGGTGGGTGGAACCAAAGATCTCCAATGTGGACTTATCAGACTAAAGCACAGATTTCCACTGGTCTAATGTCCATTCGTTGTGTTTCTTGGTCCAAACAAATATCCGTTTTTTAGACCATTCATTTCAGTCGAGGCTCCCCAGTATATCTCTGACCTGTTGAAACCTCATACTTCATCCCGAGCACTTAGGTCGTCAGGTCAGAGGTTACTTGGTGGTCCCACGTACTAGGTTTCAAACACGTGGGGATCGGGTTTTTCAGGCACTGGCACCAAGGCTGTGAAACTCCCTGCCGTGGTCTTTATGTTGTCTAGACTCCATTGACTCCTTTAAAAAGCAGCTGAAGACATTTTTATACAAACGAGCTTTTAATTATTTTTTTCACTGTTTTATATTATTTTATTTGTATCTCTGATTTTATTGTGAAGCATCTTGTGATTTTTATTTGTGAAATGTGCTATATAAATACATTTTACTTACTTACTAATAGGGGTGTGCGATATAAACGATATATGATAGAAACGATATAAATTTGGCCAACGATAGAGATTTTGACTATACCGCTCTATCGCGATAGCGCATGTTGATGATGTCATCAAGCTGCGCCTGTTTTGGTCGAAAGAATCGCAGAGGCTATAACCATTATCATCTGCAAATTATGCCAGGTAACAGTCATAGCAAAGAGATGAAACACTTTTGAAATATGGGGAAAGCCAAAAACTGCGCTTCCTCCACTTCCGTAAAATTGATTCATTAATGTTGAATTCTGTCACAGCTGTACTATTCCCATGTTGTTGCAGTGAATTAATAACTAACCTCGTATTGTGGATGAATAATCTCAGTTGTTCTCCTGACGTTTGCCCCGTGTATAGCATCCTGCTATACGATTGCATTTGTCCCTAACCACCAGAATCCCTCACGTTAACTTTTATCGATTGGAAAAAAAGTTGGTGTTCATCCTCCAGCTTCACTGTGCTAATGTTATGCTAACATAGCTGTGTCGCTAGCAATCACGTAGCACAACATTATATACCAGGTAGTCCAACTTCAGTAACCCTACAAACGCCACTGCTGTTTAATTTTCTGTCTTCATTTATGTTGGAAGTGGTAGCAGAGCTGTACGTTTTAATTAGTTTCAAAAATCTCTCAGTCAGAACATGGTATGTCATGTTTAGGTGGAAACTAGCGGGCTAACTTCCTGTTAACTTCTAACTCCGTTAAATTTAATAAATTTAGTTTTCATGGATGCATGGATGTTAAACTTAATTGTTACACCTGATAAAGCAGCAACACTGATGATTTTATTAAAGATGAAATAATTTAGACCGTTTTTAACTCTTAGTGTTCGTTTGACTTTGGGACCTGAAACGGACGGAGTTTTGGACCCAGATTACTCCGCAAAGCTCCTCACTACGGCAGCCGTAATGCTCTGACAATCCGTCAAGCAGTGCGGCTTACCAAAGTTGTACTAAAACATTTTTAACAGATTTCTGCACGCCCAAATCAGTTCGAGGTCAGTAAGCACAACCAGAATTCATACATAAGGCACACTCTCGATTTTTGAGAAAATTAAAGGATTTTAAGTGTGCCTTATAGTGTGGAAAATACGTTATACAGAAGAAAAGAATATATCGTGATATATATGTTACCGCACATGCTTCAAATTATATCGCGACATGAATTTTAAGCCATATCGCCCAGCCCTACTTACTAATTAATTGTACTAGTTGCTCAGTTGCTTTTCCGTTTAGAGATATAATGGTGATTTAATGAGCAATTTTTTCCTGACATTTTAGGTTTTTTGTTAACAAGGACTTCCCTTGTACTGATTTTTGTTTCTTTTCTCTTTAGACTGAGTGGCTGTTTCCTCTCTAAGAGAAGCTGTGAAGCTTTGTCCTCAATTCTCAGCTCCCAGTCCTGTAGTCTGACAGAGTTAGACCTGAGTAACAACAATCTGCAGGATTCAGGAGTGAAGCTTCTTAATGCTGCTCTGCAGAGTCCACATTGTACACTAGAAAGTCTGAGGTCAGATTAGTGAATATTTTATTTATTTATGTTGAATTATTTTAGTTGAAAAGTAAAGATCTTTTTTTTTGTAGCTTAGCATTTTTAATATTCCTTAGTAACAGTAACCTGCCACATTTCTGTTTAAAATAAGGCAAAATTTTCAACCATTTCTGAAATATTAAATGTTGCCAGTAGTAACTGCTGATTGCATCATCAATTGTTATAAAGTCAGTGTTTTGTTTTTTTTTGTTTTTTTTTGTCAGACTGAATTTCTGTAACCTCTCAGGGAAAAGCTGTGAAGCTCTTTCCTTAGTTCTAAGCTGCCCGTCCTCCTGTCTAAGAGAGCTGAACCTGAGTGACAATGACCTTCATTATTCAGGAGCCAAATTTCTTTCTGCAGAACTGCAGAGTCTGCATTGTACTCTGAAAACTCTGAGGTCAGTGTTTAGTCATTTTCACTCCATATAATTTGTAATTTGTATCATATTCTTACTTAAAAAGCTAAGTCTTATACAATTTTAGACTCTGAATTGCTGTTTACAAATATTTTTGTAAAAGTTTGTAAAAATAAGTCTTGGAGGGTTTTTTTTCCAGATTATGTCCTTTAATGAGCATACTAAAGATTAATATAGTACTAACTTCCTGTGATTAGTATTATTACAATTTAAAACATCTAAAACACCATAATAGCCTTGGAAAACCCTGAATCACACACTTACTATTTTTAATAATAATAATGATTACTTTATTCATGCCCGTGGGGAAATTCCTCAGATCATGGAGCCGCCACTCTACCTACTGAGCTATCCCTACCCCTGACTGATATATTGCATTATTTGCAGGTTGTCCTAAAAGTTCCATGAAAAGCTTTCAGCTGATCCAAATTGCTGCAGTGAGAGTACTAAAAGGGGCTAAATGGAGAGAACATATTTCTCCCATATTAGCTTGTCTCCATATATCCATATGTCTTCATATCTGATACTCCTACATTACCCTATTGCGGCACTTCACTGTCAGACAGCTGGTTGACCTCTGGTTCCTTGAGTTTCTGAAAGTAAAATGGGAGGTGCTCCCTTCAGCTATCAACCTCCTCCCTGGTGGAACCAGCTCACAGTTTTGAATGAAAAGATAGACATTCTCTCTACTTATAAGATTAGACAGAAGACATTGGTTTATGATAAAGCAAGTGAGGGAAAAGTCAACCCTCCCTAACCCTGGAGGTCTTTTCCTGGGAAAAATGAGTTCCTCCTTCCAGCTGTAGCCAAGTACTGCTCAGTAGGATGAGTGTGATTGTTCATGTGAAGAGAAAAGTTATTAGAAAGGCAAATGAAGTCACACTCAGATATCTAATTTTTACATGCGCATGGGCGGTCAGTCCGATCTGCTCTGCTGTCAAAGTGCGCACAACAGATGTGACAGAAAAACCGCCCAGGGCTCTCAGCGCATTCTTTATTTATACTCCAAGTGAGCTTTCAAGGAAGTAGGAGTGGTATGTTCAGTATACAAAAACGTTTCCATAATAGGAGAAACCTTTAGCTTGTCTGTTGAAATAGGAGATAGCTTGGTATGTATAGAAACTTAAACATTTCCTTAAAAGGAGAGTGAGAGAGGGGGGTGACCGTTAACTCAGGATGTAGTATGTCACCGCATTCCTCTACACATCTGGTTCCACTTTCCTTTCCTGTGGTGGTTCCAACTCACAAGCTCTCCTATCTTAAATGAAGCTACAACTAAACAATAATCACAAAACTAAAAAATCTCTTATCAGTTCATATATGTGCTGTGATATTGTAGGGTTTCCTGCTGTACAACTTGAGACAACTGTTGTTGCTTTATAATGCTTACTCAGTTGGAATGAATAAGGGTCATTTTATCTGGAAAAAATGAAACCCGAGACCAACCTTCACTGAAGTGTTCATTGATTGATGTTTGTTTTGTGTGTCTGCAGTCTGTCAGGCTGTCTGATCACAGAGGAAGGCTGTACTTCTCTGGCCTCAGCTCTGAGCTCCAACCCCTCCCACCTGAGAGAGCTGGACCTCAGCTACAATTATCCAGGAGACTCAATAGTGAAACTGCTGGCAGCTGGTCTGAAGGATCCACAGTGGAAACTGGACACTCTCAGGTATGGAGAGAATGTCTGCTAGAGGAAGAAGAGCTGGAAACATTTCCCATGTCCTTCTCTTATTTCCTGTTTGTTTCGTGCAGATGTGAAATGAACAATCATTTACAATACATTTTATAAATGTAATATATAATACATATATAATAAGTTTTTCCTTTGCACACAACAAAAACACTCTTGTAACTGATCAAGTAGGGATAGTCATGTTGGAGGCCTCCAGCGAGAGCTTCTCCATTAACAAGCTGTATATATCTTAGTATATTTAACAGTGCAGTACTATGGTCAAAAAGTCTTTTTTTTTTTCAGTTACCCCAATTCAGGTTAGACTAATTTCTGTACAGATAGGCGTAGGACATATTTATCCTAGCTCAGTACAAACACTGGAAACAGGATAAATTGTTACACTTAAAAGAGATAAAAACCACTGAACAAAAAAATTCGGTATAAACTGACAACTACAGGGAGATGTCAACTAAAACTAATTCCACAAATAAAGGAATTTAGAGAAGACCCAGGTGGAAGATACAGAGGCAGGACGAGCTGATTGGATGTGGCTTATTGAACTGTTACTGGATGGCATTACTACGGTTATTCTAAGAGTAATTTTGAGTAAGGATTTGGATTAAGGATTACAGACTTCAGACTTGTGAAGGGACGGTAGTAGAGGTACTGAGCAACAGCCTGTATAGTTCCTCTTGCCTGTTTCTGGAAGCTTCTGACAAAGAAACCAGCCAGTGCTTGTGACCAGTTGGAACTGGATGTGAGGGTGCAGAAAGTGTTGCTGCCTTCTGGAAAGTGCGTCTAACGACCTGATGAAGAAAGTGAAGAAAACATCAAAGACTGAACAGAAGAAACTGGCAGAGGCAGTTTTTCACAAATTATCTGTGTACAGGAAACATGATTTAAGCCAAGGTTAGATTTAGTTGTACATGGGTACAGTGAGATATGATAGGCTTGATGTTGCTGTTGAAGCACCTGGCAATAGGAATATGGTTAGGTAGGGAAGCTCTCACTGTAATAAACCTTTAGAATCCTCGCAAAAAAGCTACAAGTTCACTGTTTTAAAAACATCAAAATGCCTCAAGAGTAAGAAGATAATGCTGTGTGGACACTTAAGTGCTCACATTGTACTCTGGGGAGGACAAAGAACAGATGGAAATGGTGAGGTGATTGAGCAGCTTATAGATGAGAAGGAATTAGTCAGTCTGAATGAACAGGGACTCTGGTCACTGTCAGCTTAGGGAAAGAGTCTTTGCTGGATTTAAAATCAAGATCAAGAAACACAGCAGGTTTAATATTTAGTATTTACTGTTATATTCCCATAGATCATCGTGATGTTGTTTATTGTGTTGCTCTTTTTTTTCTGCTTGTTTTCTCTTTTTTCTTTCTCAACAGGTGATCCAGGTGATTGATATATGTATTTTTGTCTGCTTATTTTGTTGGTTTTTGTTTTTTACCCTTTATCCCCGTCCCTCTTCCCCGCTGTCTTTCCCTCTTTCTTTCTCCCCTTTCTTTTCCCCAGTAATTCTGATGGCAAAAGAGCCAAACGGGACAGGCCAAAAAAAAAAAAAAAAGACAGAGCACAGCAGGAATTTAGAGCTGGGAAGTTTACCAGGAAGCAATAGTGGCAATTGATTACAATCCCATTACTTGTAAAATAGGACTTACAGCTGATTAAGAAAGAGTGAGGGGAAAAGAAAGGTGGAAGTTTGATGAGACTTAGTGGAGAATATTTAACTCTAACGTTAAGCATGGGTTAGATAATGTTAGGATGGAGGAGGACAGAGATGATATCCATGAAAGCTGACTAAGCACAGAATAAATGCAGTTCAGGAACCTGCTCCAATGAGTAGCTAAAGAGTACAGAGGATGATGGTGCCATAGTGAGATCAAGAACGTAACACAGCAGTACTGGACAGAAACAGCTTTCAGGCAGCTTAAAAGAAGCACAATATAAAAAGCTCAGTAGTAGAGAGGAAACCGTTAGGAAAACTAAAAGTACATACTTGCAGGTACTTGCTACAGTACTTTAGGAAGAACTACACCAATTCAGAATGCATGGAGTACAGTTAAGAACATATATGGAGTCGGGAAACAACAACACTATCCAGTATTAGTAGATCAAGGAGCTACAGGAAGTAAGCAGCTACAGGAAAAAGCAGAGATCCTGGTTAAAGAATTTTATCAGTAATTGAAGTGATGAAGAGACATGTGAGGAAAAAAAATAAAGGAATAAGATTGAAATGTTAAACCAGGAAAATCCTGGAGAAGAGGATTGTTCTAATAATCAGTTTTGAGTGTGTAAATTAAATGCATGAAAATGACTTCCCCTGGGAAGGATCAGGTGTGTTAGAGGATGGACTGAATGCTCTGCTGCTCTTTTACAATAAAATATGGCAGGAAGCTGGAAAGAAGCTCTAATAATTCCAATTGTGAAACCAAGGAAAGACCTCACTAAGGCTACGTTCACACTGCAAGTCTTAATGCTCAATTCCGATTTTTTGATCAAATCCGATTTTTTTGTCTGCTTGTTCACACTACAAATAAAATGCGACAGCAAACGCGCTCTAGTGTGAACGCTCAAAGCGGCCCGCATGCGCAAAAGAAGATGTCACACACAACGCGCTCTGTTTAGACCCAGAGCAAACAATATTGTTTGACTGATGGCCTTTAATATAAAGACTTCGGACTTCACGTTTCCCAATTTTTGCTTTAAGTTATTTTGTTATTTACATAATAATGTTATTTACATAATAATGTAAATAACCTAATAATGATCCTTATTGCTGTTTTAGAGAGGAGCGGTGCTTCAAAGGATAGTTGCAGATTTCTGTCAGAATCTGCAGATTATGCAGTACAAATAAAATGTTCACGTTTCTCCAACGTTGTCTTCCCAGCAGTTTCACCGGATGGCCAGAAAGCGTTCGCGATGTCTTATCGGGCGCTGATAATTGGCGTCTGTCTTGTGTCAGTGACGTAAAAGACGGATTTAATGAATTTAACTTGACCGTTCAAACAGCAGTCGCTTTCTGAAACATCGGATATGTATCGGATTCAGTACGACATACGAAAGTGACCCAGATCGGATTTGAAAATATCGGATTTGTGCCGTTCACGCTGTCATACCATGATCGGATATGGGTCGCATAGGGTCAAAAAAATCGGATTTGATGCGCTTTCGCCTGCAGTGTGAACGTAGCCTAAGACCACAGGTTATAGGCCTGTAGCTCTAATTTCTCATCTAGGGAAAGTCATGGAAAGAATGGCAGTGGACAGACTGATGTATGTGACTGAAAGAAGGCACTTGAAAGAAGTGTTTTCACCTTTTCAGGAGGGGGAGGAACACCATGGACCCAGCAGTCTGCTTAGAATCAGAGATAAGGAAAGCTCAGGGGAATAATGGATTAGTGGGGGCAGTTTTTGGATATAGGATGTAGACTACAGACCTTAAGAGTGGAGAAGTCTGTTTTTTAGAGGAGACATGTCAGATACACCTGTGTAGACTTGGACAGGTAAATGCATTAGGAGATGAGGTGTTGCTTTTATTAGCCAGCTTAAATGATGGAAAATGAATGAGTTGTTCCAGGTTAATATTTTGTGTTTGCAAACAGTATCACATACCCAGGCCTAATCTGTACATACATCCAAAATATACTGATTTTATTGGAGGATAATCCACTAACATGTTTTAATGCACAAGTTCATGTGATTTCTGTGCCGGACTACTGCCGGACTCGGTCTGTGGCTTGCTGCTGATAATAAAAAGTTAAATTTAATGCAATTCAATTTTATTTATACAATGCTAAATCACAACAACAGTCACCTCAAGGTACTTTATACTGTAAGGTAGACCGTAAAATGATCAGAATCAGGATACTTTATTAATCTCTAACGAAATTATGTGGCTCCAGTTGCTCCAAGACAACAATAGTAACAGACTGAGCTAATTAAATAAAAGAATTTATTACAAAACACTTACAAAATATAAGAAATGGCTCTAATATGCAAACATTTTTGACATTTGATAAATAAAGTGGAAACATAAAGTATAATCTTATGTAAAACATTAGGAGCTATATATAGGCGGTGCAAAATTTTGTTCTGGGTTTCTAGCAGGGGGTTGCAAGTGAAAGTAGACCTAAGTATATTAATGGCTTCTTTCCAATCCTCCTCTGTGTATTGATTATTAAGATCTTCCCATTTTTGAATAACACGACTGTACAGCTACTATGAGCATACAGTAATGAGTAAAAAGTAGAAATAAAATGAGTTTGGTCCTTTATCATTTCTTTTTGTTGCAGACAACTAAACTCCACAGTGGAGATGGTTGTTTTGTTTTTGTTTTTACCTGTCCTGTCTGGCACTGGAACTTGAAGGGACAACAGTATTAGCATTAGCGGTTAATGCTAATTCACATCAAAGTACCATTAGCTGCTAATGGCAGCTTACTTAGCATTAGCTAGTCACACTTTTCTAACACAAGGGAAAAGGGTATTAGCGTTAGCTATTCACATTGTTAAAAAGGAAGGGAAAACAATATTAGCATCAGTGGATAATGTTAATTCATTTCAAATTTGCATTAGCTGCTAACGGCGGCCTACTTAGCATTAGCTGCTGACATTGTAAATAAGCAAGGGAAAACGGTATTAGACGACTAATACTAATTCACCTCAAATTGGCATTAGCCGCTAACAGCAGCCTACTTAGCATTAGCTGCTAAGATTGTTAGAAAGCAAGGGGAAAAGGTGTCTGAAGGTTCTCAGTCATCCAGGTCATCGTAGTCTAAGGAGCTTGGAAAGAAAAGCGTCTGGACTTCTTTAGGTTACTTGAAAGGGAAGGTATTATCATTAGCTGTTTTTTCACCTTAAATTAGCATTAGCTGCTAACGGCAGCCTACTTAGCATTAGCTGCTCACATTGTTATAAAGAGAGGGAAAAAGGGGGTATAAACATTAGCTGCTAATGCTTATTCACCTCAAATTAGCTTTAGCCACTAATGACAGACTACTTATCGTTAGCTACTCACATTCATATAAAGCAAGGAAAACTGTCTTGTCATTAGTTACTAATGCTAATTCACCTCAAATTAGCAATAGCAGCTAACAACGCTAATCAGAGCAGTTAACCCTGCTAATCAGATGATAATATTCACATGACTCAACTCCTTAACTGTTATTGGTTGTGTCAGACGAGCTGTTCGGTTACCATGGTTGCGTGAGCTCTGCTTTATGTTGTCGGTGTGTACAGTACTGTATAGATGCACAGTAACAACACTGACACCAAAAGGAAAAAAAAACAGCTGGCAGCAAAGGCAGGGAGGTGTCCTTTCCAGCTTAACAGAAGAGGAATATAAAGATAGTGAAGGTGACAGTGTGAATCAGTCATATTTCATTTAATACAGTGGGGTACTGACAGATCCAGGATCAGTCCAGTCATCAGCAGTTTGATCCACATATGGATTGAAGTATATTTGTGAAAATGTTGGACTGTTCCCTTATCAGTGTCTAACAGTATGTGTATGAGAGCCATGTAATGTCCATGTGTGCATGCTGAAAGAGACTGTGCTGGTCTGACCCCCCTTCTCATTTCAGGGTGGAGCCTGCTGGAGTCCGATGGTTGAGACCAGGTCTGAGGAAGTGTAAGTGTGTTTTTATTGTGATTCATTCACATCTCTGATGGGAGGAGTCATCATCAAATTGTCAATCAATAAACAGATGATGGCTCAATAACTGCAGCTGGATTGTGTTTGTTCTCTCCATCAGATTCCTGTCAACTCACAATCGACACAAACACAGTTCACACAAAGCTCAGACTGTCTGACAACAACGGGAAGGTGACACGTGTGGAGGAGGTTCAGTCATATCCTGATCATCCAGACAGATTTGATGTTTATCCTCAGTTTCTGTGTAGAAATGGTCTGACTGGTCGCTGTTACTGGGAAGTCGAGTGGAGAGGAAACATTTATATATCAGTGAGTTACAGACAAATCGGAAGAAAAGGAAACAGTGAAGACTGTTTGTTTGGACCCAATGATCAGTCCTGGAGTTTGCACTGCGCTGGTGATGGTCCTCGTTGTGTCTGGCAAAATAAAAGATACACATCCATCTCCTGCTCCTCCTCTGTCTCTAACAGAGCAGCAGTGTATGTGGACTGTCCTGCTGGCACTCTGTCCTTCTACAGAGTCTCCTCTGACACTCTGATCCACCTCCACACCTTCAACACCACATTCACTCAAACTCTTTATCCTGGATTTAGGTTAAATCCTGGTTCCTCAGTGACACTGTGTTGAGTTGAGTGTAAAGAGTGTCCTCCTGTTAGAGAAACAATCTGACTGTTGAACAGGTAGTTCAGTCTGTACATGTCTGTCTCTTTCACTCAGAAACGCGTTTTCAGATTCATGGATATAATCAGTTGATGTTTTAAACTGTTCTAAATGATATTATGATGTCAGTAGACTCCGGAGAATACACAGTCCTAGTCTTGTTAGACCTTACCTCAGCCTTTGATACACTCAACCATACCATCCTGATAAACAGACTGAGAGACCTGGTTGGGATGTCTGGCTCTGTTCTAGACTGGTTTTCATCTTATATATCTGAAAGGAGTTTTAGTGTGTCTGCAAACCAGATCATGTCGGAACCTACAGAGTTGTTGTGTGGAGTTCCTCAGGGCTCTGTGCTGGGACCTATTCTGTTTTTAATATACATTCTTCCTTTAAGTCAGATAATACAGCAGTTTCCTGAAGTATCTTATCATCTTTTTGCTGACGATATTCAGCTATATTATTCGTTTAAGCCTGCTGAAGCTCATAAGCTCTCCAATCTGATTGACTGTTTAACCAACATTAAACAATGGCTGAACAATAACTGCTTACAGCTAAACCCGGCCAAAACAGAAACTTTGATTATTGCACCAGGCAGTGCAATACCCGACTGGGTGACTTAGGTTCCTCACTGAAACATAACCTTAGAAACTTGGGTGTCATTTTTGATGAAGCTTTTTCTTTGGAGGGACATTTAAACCAGACAGTAAGAACCTGCTTTTGAGCCTCTTTTTGAGGAACATTTCTAAACTTAGATCCATCGTGTCAACAAGTGAACTCGAGATGATAATACATGCTTTTATCTCTACAAGACTTGACTACTGTAACAGCCTGTTTACTTGTCTAAACATGAAAGGGCTAGCCCGCCCACAGGTTGTTCAAAACTCTGCAGCGAGGCTACTGACCCGCTCGAACAAGGGTGCTCATATGACCCCTGTTTTAAAGTCGCTGCACTGGCTACCAATCAGATTCAGGTTCCATTTTAAAATTCTAGTTTTAACTTTTAGAGCATTGCAGAGACAGGCACCCCCCTACATTGCTGATCTGATTCATACACATACCTCCACTCGTAACCTGAGGTCAGCAAACCAAAACCTTTTCGTGGTCCCCCACACTCGCTTTAAAACCCGAGGGGACCGATCTTTCCAAGCTGTTGCACCCAGATTGTGGAATGCACTTCCCCTATTTCTACGGGGTTTGGACTCAGTGGAGACCTTCAAAAAGCAGCTAAAGACATTTTTATTTCAAAAAGCTTTTAATTAGACCAGGGTTTTTCATGGTGTATTTTATGACTGTATTATGTTTTTACCTTGTAAAGCACTTTGTGACATATGTCTGTGAAAGGTGCTATATAAATAAAGTTTACTTACTTACTTACTAAATGATTCCTTGTAAACTTCTTCCTCTTCAGTCCTTTAAAGATGTAAACTCCCATTATTCCAGGATCCACAGGTTTTTCTGTCTTTTTCCACTCAGCGCTTCACAGTGAATACCAGTATGTTGTGTTTCTCTGAAGCTCAGTTCACAACCAGCTCCTCTGCATTTTCATCCCATTAAGAAAGAGAAATCAAACATTTGGATTCATTTTAATGAGCTCAGACTTGTTTCCATCATGGCTGAATAAGTGGACATCCAATAGTACTCAGTGTGTCAAATATTAAAGATATTTAGCATCTCTCATGTTTCTGTCATTCTATAAAAACAGCTGCTTTAAAAACCGATCCAATCAAAGAAACATTAATTTCCATATTGATCAGATCAATACGTACAGCTCTGATGTCACTAACATCTCCTTGAACTCTTCATTGATGGTGATTTGTGGTCCTCTGCTGGTGAGAAGATGAACTGTATGATGTCAGTTTAATGAGCACAGATGAGATGAAGTGTTTTTAAGTCTGCTTTTTCTAATTGTTCAGGGTCCTGCTCCAGGAAACAGCTTCAACAAACTCTGGCTTTCAAAATAAGACCTCAGTCTGAGTTTTTAAAAAAAGCTCTTACTTTGGAAGGAATTGACATTTAATATTCATGTTATCAGTCCATCAATGAGTGTTATTAGCAGTTATCAGCTTCATAGCTGTGGCTGAGATTGGCCCTCCTGCACCTGCTAGCAGGCTCAGTAGGTCATTATCACCAATTGGTTAGCCGGATCGCTGTTGGAGGGACGATGATGAATCCAGATCCAGTACAGACAGACTCCACTTCACACTGATATGGGCGCATAGCAGCTAATGTTACACCCCTGAAAACGGGGAAAGAATCACGAGAGTGATTTTTACTTGCGTCTGTCATGCAGTTCTTTATTGCAATCAAAATGAACATAAATGTTTCACATTCTGTATTGCTTAATGTCACATGGTGGAAGGAAAAGCTAAATAATAAACCAAAATGATAAAGTGCTTACTATACATATACCTGAACATGTTTCCTGACAAAATGGTTGACAATAGAAACGTTTCTAGCTCCTGCCGTTAGCTTAATGGACATTATACAGCAGCGGTCCCAAACCCCCGGGCCTCGGACCGGTACCCGTCCGTGAGTCGCTTGGTACCGGGCCGTGAGAGTTGAGGCTCAGGTATGAAATGTATGGTTTTCAGGGTTTTTATCGGTTTTCAGCGTTATTTTGTTATCGTTTTTATCGTTAACTCGGTTTTCCTGGGTCTTTTCACGTGTGTTATGAATAAATCTTCTGTTTTTCGGTACCGGTACTAGTTTTATTTTGTTGTATTTATCCGCGACACCTTAAAGGCCGGTCCGTGAAAATATTGTCGGGCATAAACCGGTCCGTGGCGCAAAAAAGGTTGGGGACCGCTGTTATACAGTACCAAACTGAGGCTCAAAATCACCGTGTCTCTGTGCACAAAACGACTGTGATATAATGCTTCTAAAGCTTACAAAACAATGAAGGGTTACCTATTAAATATCTTAACAATGTACAGATTGCCTATATATGAACTTTGAAACACTTTTACCTGAAAACAGTTGTGTCTGAGATTGTATGTGCAGTTTTTGTGTCTGAGCAGAGAGTGAGCTGGATGGTGTGAGTCCCTGATAATTCTCTCTGCTCTTTTTTGGCAGTGTTGTGTGCACAGAAGGTCCATGGAGGCAAGTTTTGTTCCCATAATCCTCTCCGCAGACTTTATGACTCTTTGCAAAGCCTTCCTCTCTGTCTGTGTAGTGTTTCCATACCAGACAGTGATGCCTGCGGTGAGGATGCTCTCTATTAGTCCTCTGTAGGCCTGGGTGAGAGGGCGGTGGTTTCTGGCTTTCCTGAGCAGCCGAATGAAATAAAGCCTTTGCTGGGCTTTTTTCACAGTTGCTGTAGTGTTGAGAGTCCAGCGCAGGTCTGATGAAACCTGCAGTCCCAGGAATCTGTGGCTGTTTGCCCTCTCCTCCTCCGTCCCTTTGACGATAAGAGGTTGCAGGGGAGGGAGTTCTTCCTCGAGTCCAGTATTAATTCCTTGGTCTTGTCCGTGTTGAGGATGAGGTCGTTTTGCACACCATAGACAAGAACATTGTCTACGCCCCCCCCCCCGATGAGCCCCAGGATGGTGGTGCCCTCAGCGTATTTGGAGTTTTCCTGGGTGGAGACACAGTCATGGGTGTACAGGGTGAACAGTTTGGGGCTGAGGCAGCAGCCCTGTGGAGATCCAGTGCTGACGGTGAGCTCAGCAGACACGTGTCCTCCCATTCTCACCACCTGTTGTCTGTCTGTCAAAAAGTCTGGAATCCAGTTACGGGTGGGTGTTGGGATGGTGAGGTATATCAGCTTGCCTGGGCGGATGGTGTTGAAAGCAGAGCTGTAGTCCAGGAAGAGCATCCTGACATATGTTCTGCTGCTTTCCAGGTGTTGCAGAGTGTGGTGCAGGGCTAATGCTGTTGCACTATCCACTGATCAATTGGGGCTGAATGCAAACTGGAGAGGGTCTATAGTTTGAGGGACAATGTGATTTGAGTCCCTCAAAGGAAGAATTCTGTATCTGTAAATGGATCATGGACTTTCTGACCAACAGACCCCTGCATGTTAGGTCAGGGCATAACAGCTCTACTACCATCACACTCACACTGGCACTCCACAGGGCTGTGTGCTGAATTCGTTCCTCTATGAATGCAGACCTAGGTATTGATTCAACTCCATCATCAAGTCTGCAGATGACACCACGGTGACTGTCTCATCAGTGACAATGATGAGTCTGCTACAGGGAAGAGGTAAAGCACCTAGCTGTGTGGTGCTGACAGTAACCTGCTCCTGAGTACCAGCAAACCAAAGAGCTCATTGTGAACTTCAGGAGGGAGAAATCAAACACCTATGTCCCCATCTACATAAATGGCACAGCTGTTGAACGGGTCTCCAGCTTCAAGGTCTTGGGGACCCACATCTCTGAGAATCTGTCCTGGTCAACTAACACCTCCAGCCTGGTCAAGAAGGGCCATCAGCGACACTGCAGCGGGTGGTGAAAACACATCACAGGGACTCTACTTCCTGCCATTGAGGATGTCCACAAGAAGAGATGTCTATGCCGAGCACACATCTCCTCTCATTCTGCCAATAAACCCCTCCAGGAGGCGCTACAGGAGCCTTCAGACTAAAACCAGCAGGTTTAGGAACAGCTTCTTCCCCACAGCTGTCACTCTACTGAACTCAGTCCCCTGCTGAACCTTTCCATCCACACTCACTCTCCATCCACACACCCCTATCCCTCCCAGTGACAATGATCATGACTGTCATTCATTCTCAACATTCACCATATGCACACATTGGTTACTGCTATAGTTTAGGACACTGACATAGTATGGTCTCTGTTATAGTGCGTACACTGTTATCTATTATAGTCTGCTCAGAGAGCTACGCTTCCACTGCGGTAGATATATTCATAGCACTCTGTAGATCTGTTTACCTCACATCTCTACATCTGTATATATTTAGCAAATCTGTATATTTGTTCATAGTACATCTGTATATCTGCCCATCTGTATAGCAGTATAGAACATCTGTATGCTATACAGATCATCTGTATATCTCTACATATGTATACACAGTACATCTGTACATTTGTCTGCAGTTCATCTGTATATTTGGTCTCTCTGTACATAAACTGTTTATAACTATTCCACCTTTTACACTACCCTTATCTGTATATATCAGTATATTGTGGACTAGAATATGTTTGAGATGCCTCTGAGGATGTTTAGTAAGAAAAAACATTACATCATAAATATTAAGGTGCTCTACTGGAGTGAAGCAACTGGAAAGCTGCACAAGCAGAAATGAACGTTCACTTTTCAGCAACTATTATAGTGGAGCCTGAACCTACAGTGAGTGCAGCTCTGCAGCCAGATCTGTGAGCTGAACTAAGTGGCAGCAACATAAGCATTTTTTTTCACAATTTTAAGCTGTTTTTTAGGAATCATATCATGAGATTGGTGTGACTGGGGAGGTGCGAGAATGTATCTGGAAAAAGAAATAAAATTGCCTAATACAGGGGTGGGGAACTCCAGGTCTCAAGCTCCAGTCTCCTGCAGGATTTAGATGTGTCCTTGATCCATTACAGCTGATATAAATTGCTAAAATACCTTCCAATGGTGGGTGTGTGTGTATGCGTCCTGGTGGGCTGTATGCGTCCTGGTGGGCTGTCTGCGGCCCGGGACGGTGACACTACCCCTCAACATGTCTTGAAGTTCTCCAGAGGCCTATAAATAAACTAATCATTTGATTCAGGTCTGTTCACCAGGGTGAGATCTAAAACCTGCAGGACACCGGCCCATGAGGCCTGGAGTTCCCCACCCCTAGCCTAATACATGTAGGACACAATTTAAAGCTTTACAAACTTAATTACGATTATGTTGTCTGAGAACTAACACAGAGCAGAAAACGTACCTTGTGATTGAGCTAATTTTTTATTATTCCTCCACAGAGTGGAACAGGAGAGCTCAGAGGTTCCCAGTGGTCAGTCTGCCCAGCAGCATCAAACACACCTGGACTCCATATTTATGGTCTGTACATGTACAACAACTACTTTTACATCTATTCTGTTCACAGTCATCTCCATGCTGCTCTTTGCAGACCGGTGGATTTTCAGTGTGTCCAACATGGATCTGATGTTTGGCTCCATGATTTCAGTCTGATTGGCTCATTCATAAAGTATTCTGCTCCAGCTGCTGGAGGACAACATCATCACTTTTGTGAAGAACGAGCTGAAGAAGATTCAAAAGGTTCAGAGTCCAGATTACCCAGAATGGGAGGATGATGAGCAGAGGAGCAGCAGCAGAGAGGCATTTGTGAAGATCACAGTGAACTTCCTGAGGAGAATGAAGCAGGAGGAGCTGGCTGACCGACTCTAGAGCAGTAAGAGGATTTTTGTAAAAAGATTTAACCTTCTGTGTCATGGCACTTGGTCTTCGACCCAGTCTTTCTATCTTTCTGGACTTTACTGGGTTATTGAAATATCCTATGAGGCTAGTTTCATGGTTATGTTTACATCATGTATAACGTATGCTTTGGTGTAACAGCTGAATCTTTTATTAAACAAATATTGAACAAGTTCTCACAATCACCTCTTTACAATGGACTATAATGTTTAAATGATTTGCCTGTGTATAATAAACCATAACAGCACATTTCACATATCTGTAGTAAGAAAAACTTCTTTCTGAAAACACTGCACATCTTTAATGTGCTGCTTGCTTGTGACTTCTTGATGTTGGTAAATACAATAAATGAAAAATACATGTACAACACATTATGCTTCTGCTGTGAGGTCCTGCTATTAATCACTGGACAATTATGTTTAGAAATATTATTGTATTGCTTTTTGTGGAGTCAACATTTGTTAGCAAGTACACCAGTATGATTACAATAGCGCTATGCACTTTCCTGATGGGCAGAGTTTTCAGAAAGACATTTTATATATATATATCTATCAGTAATAACAGATATCACATATATGACATTCCATTGGAAAGAGATGATTGTGAGAACTTGTTCATTATTTGTTCAATAAACAATTCAGCTGTTACACTTTTCAGTATCTGTTTGTATTTCGTGGAATCAACATTTGTGTGCGAGTACACAAAAATCAGTACAGTTATTGCAAAAGTACCAAAAATAAACAAAGCCGACTCACAACTGTACAATAAAACTGTTACAGCCTCATTTTGTTTTTTCACTAATTGAAAATATTTTAATCACAATAATACAACCTGATGTGTAAGTATTGGGATGACCACTAGATGGCTTGAGATCTCCATAAAATAAAAATCAGCAGAAACATGAGACGTGCTCGTTTCTACACAAATAAATAAAACAAAGCATTTTAATTACGACATGAAAAAGAAAATACTCTAAAGTAGTTATTAACGCTTACCACGCTGACCTATTATTGCTCTTGTATATTACAGATTAGTATGATGCAATTGCGAGAGTTTTTACTGAGACCATAAAACTACATCTCCCTGATGATGGTGACCATGACGACGATGTTAAAGATGATGACGAGAGCTTCACCAGATCTTAAACTGCATGTGCTCTTTGAAGGCTGCTCTGATGATGATAATGGCGACCATGATGATAATGATGACCAGGAGGATGATGATAATGACGATGGTGATGATGGCAAGTGCTTCACCAGATCTCAAACTGCGTGTGTTCTTTGAAGGCTGCTCTGTGCACGATGTTGTTGCTGAAGAGTCTAGAAAGAGACCAAAGCAGAGAGAGCAGACGTCACTCACACAGAACAACATGAATCCACGTGAGCTCAGGCTGTGAATGATTCCTCTGAGAGTCTGAGAAGAAACTCCTTCACTCATGGTGACGGATTCATGTTGGCTCACCGCACAGAGTCGATGGAGGGGTTGATGGAGAGCAGCTGGAGTAACACATCAGTCGAAGCATCAGTGATCTGATTGTGACTCAGACTGTAACACAAACACAACATGTGGCTCTAACTGATCGCTGCACATTATATTACTGTAGTGTGTGTGAACAGGCTGATCGTTGTTGGTGCCTCCCAGAGGAGGATCAGTGTGTGACACTCACTCTAGGACTTGGACTTTGTGCAGATGTGTGATGAGAGGGAGCAGTAGCTGGTCAGTGAGCTGACAGTGACTGAGGTCCAGCTCTGTCAGCCCTTCACACGAGTCCAGCATCTGGACCAAAGCCCCGCAGACCCTCTGATCCAGCGTGCTGTGACTGAGATCCAGCTCTCCACCCAGGGCTGTACACAGGGACACCGCCCGCCTCACTGTGTCCCTCTCATTGTTCACAGGAACCAGAGACAGCAGCTGGAGGAGGACAGTTTTACTGACTCTAAACAGGACAAACAGAGAGAAACTGTCAGGATGCATCAACACCAGCGTGAACAAGGTTCTCTCTGGTTCAGACTCTTCGGTGGTCTTTCCCACCTGAGGTGAACCCTGTGGAGGACAGGAAACAGCAGGTCCAACACGCTGTCCTCCACCTCACAGTCTCGCAGGTCCAGCTGTGTGTCCCGGCTGCCGTGTGTCAGGATGGTGGAGATGGCCCTGCAGTCATCAGCAGTCAGACTCAGAGGCTCAGTCTGATCCTCCTCTGGTAGCTCCACACAGGAGGAGCAGGACAGATCCAAGCTGTGCTGCAGAGTCCTCAGCAGGCCTGACGCTGCCTCCTGCTGGACGTCACAGGCAGCACAGCAGTGGATGAACCTCAGCAGCTGGTTCCTGTCAACACTGGAAAGAAACACATGGAGACAGAAAAACTAAAATTATAGATGCTGCAAACAAACTGCTAGCTTCAATAAAATGTGTTGATCTTTAAAACTAAAGGTTTTCAAGAACAGCATCTATGAACTAGCACCAGATACATTATTGTCATTAGATGTTGGATTTATGCACAGTACTCATGGTATTAAGACAAAGTCACACTGAGCCCAGTTTCCCTGCTTGGGCTGATTGTGCAGGTGGGTGTGTACAGATAACAGCTTTAAATGAATAAGGACTCTGTTCATCTGGTAACTGTGTTGTTCATAATTTACTGCATTTATCAGATTAAAGGCATCATTTGTCAGCAGTGATGAAGAGTAAATGTCTCCTTTGTGCCCAGGAAGCCACAGAAACACAGCATGTAGCAGATTATTTTAATGGGTCCAGTTCAAATGAGTCTGCAGTGAAACTTGTGATTTCCAGCCTTCAGCTTATTGTTTGAGCAACTGATAAAAGTAGCCCAGGAGGTGTAATGACAACACTTGATAATAACTATAATTAATACAATCTAAATTGTTAATTAGACCAATTTTAATTCACTAAGATTAAAATGACACTAATGCTGATGATACCAACTGATACCATTTGGTAAAACCACAAATGAGACACACAAATCAGAAGCAACAAGTCAGAGGCTGCAGTTTGGGAAACACTGAAGATCACCAGAAATGTTTGGGCCTCATTTGTAAACTTCACCAAAATTATTTCCAATAATATATTTTTAAACAATTATCTGTATAATTAATGAGAAATTGCAAAGCTGACATTTGTAAACTTTGTAAATAATTCATGAATATTGTATGACATCTAAAAACAGGACGGCTAATGCTAAGCTGCAGTGTGTTCAGCGATAAGTCGGCCATTGGGTGTAAATAAAAAAAATAAAACTTTTGATTAGTCTGAATTTCTTTGTTGTTTAGTAAAGTTTGTGTTGGATTAAAATACAACAAACTGCTCTCACTGTTGCCATGACAGCGGGCTAATGCTAAAGAAAAGCTTGTGTGAATCTCTGAGACTAAACAACAGTCGGGGACGGGGCATCTGTGATGAAACCCTCGATGATAAATAGTGAAATAAACATCTGGTCATCATTAAAGAACACATACCATAGTGATAACATGTTGTTTGTGTCATCAGAGTGTAATTACCGTCTCTATCCAACTATGATATATAAGATAGGAAGCTTTAACTTCACTACACTGTTGTTCATACATGTCGCCACTATGAGCACCACTATCAGCGGCTCTGGAATTCTTTTCCAGGAAAACTGAACTCAAAGCCATCTGTTCAAACCAGCTTACTGTCTGTAAACATCAACACGAACGACGACTCCAGTTACTGTTTAATCCTGTTTACTGTTCCGTGTTTGTTACGGTGACCCTGGGTTGTTAGACAGGCGCCCACTAATAAAATGTGTTATTATTATTATTATTATTGCTGTTGTTGTTATTATTACTGGTCTACCTTTAAATGATGTTCACTCTGCCTGCTGTTTGAAAATTTCCTTATAGTTTCTTGTTCAACTGTTCATATAATCTTTTCCACACTAACAGTAAAATGTTAGCTTGTTTTTGAAGCAATGTAATTATGTTACAATAAAGTGTGTTGTTCAGCAATCACACAGTGCAGCACAGAGAAACGAGCTCTAATATCTGACCTGAGATGAGAAACGCTGTCCAGCATGAGGAGGATGGACTCTACTCCCCCTGCTGGTATGGAGGTCCACAGCAGGTTCAGTCTGACTCCGTCTCCGTGTTTGAGGACGAAGATCAGAGCAGCACAGTCCACTGAGTCCAGCTGTCTGCAGCTCAGGTTGATCACATGACCGAGTGACCTCAGCAAACTGGGTACAGCGTGACTGTCGTGAGCTCTGTTGAGCTCTCTGATGGAGCTCATCACAAAGCTGGGACTGGGCCTGAAAACAAAGAGTTTATTTCCAACTTTGTTTAAAGGATCCATAAAGTGCTGATTAAAGATGAGACAGCATTTCAAATCCTCCTGATTAAACAGCAGAAACTGTGTAAAAGATCAAACTACATTCAGCACCTTTTAAACACAATCCTGTCCAGAAAGGGAAGCAGACGTGTGGTCTCCTCCTGTAAGAACAGGTTCTTCCTCAGGTTCACAGTGATGGTCTGAGCTGACGGCTGCTGCAGCAGATAGTGAAGCAGCTCCCAGCTCAGACAGCAGGAGGTCAGGTCTCCACCAACCTTACTCAAGAAGGACAACGTCAAGTCCTTGTCCTGGGTTTCATGGAGGAGAGACAGAAGCTGCTGGAAGCTCTCTACACTCAGTCTGCAGAGATCATGAATATAAAATAAGCTTTGAAATAAAAATCTACATTTTATTTGTCCTGTGATGTTCAGAAAGACATTTACTTGACTGTCAGAGGACCATCATGGAGCAGCAGTGCAATGAGACCCTGAGCAGGGATGCAGGTCTCAGTCAGGTCTAACCGTCCGACTGTCCAGTATCTCAGCAGGGAAGCCAAACTACTGACGGCCCTCAACAATACTCTGTGTGATGGTCGGGCTTTCTTAGGCACAAGAGAAAGCTCTTCAACAGCCAGCCGACAGGCCGCTCTGCCTCTTCTTACCCACTGAAACAGCAGCAAGGACATGTCGATGGAAAGCCTGAAGAACGAAGACACAAAAGAGCAGAAATGATGAACACCAAGAACTAAAGATTCAAATATAAATGGTGTTAGAAGAGCAAGAGAGAGTCATGGTTTCACTTCCTGCCTCAGACTGTGTAGTTGTGTTGTGTGTCTGAAGAGCAGAGCGCCTCCTCTGGCAGACATCTTGCTGGGTGTGAGGATGAGATCCACTTTAGAGCCGCACAGTTTGAGAACTCTCCCCACAGACCAGCAGCTTTTCCTGTGTAACGCTCGTGTTAGCAGCAGCTGGAAGCCCAGCAGCTGCAGCAGAGACTCCAGCTGCTGGGCCTCCTCTCTGGATCTTACAGACATGGATGTGCACACACTCTGGAAGAACTCTGGATCACAGCTGGAACAAAGTGAAGATGGGATCAGGGAACATGCTGGAAACATTCTGCAAATGAAATCATCATCACTTATTTACCTGAGCTGTGAAATATAAGGCAGACACTGCAGCAAACTCCTCACTTCACTCTCTTCATGTGAGCAGCCTGTCAGCTCCACTTGTTTCTTCTCTGGTTGGAGTTTCAGCAGCTCCAGGAGGATGGAGGTCTTTCTCTCTGAGAGGTCTATGGACCAGACTGCAGGAGCTGAAAATACTGACTGTAATGATGGAAGGACACTCAGACCTGTTTTAGTCTCACAGTCCTTCACATGGGAGTACAGATCCAACAGGAAGTCACTCTGATAATCATCATCCATGCGTCTCTCATGAAGAGGGAATGTTTGATATGTGCACACTGATGCTAACAGCTCCAGGATCTTCTCTCCTGTCTGCTGCTCTCTCTCTGCTGCTGCACAGAACAGACTCACAAAGATCCTGACTGCTTCATGGCGATTCCAAACATCAAAACTGTAACAATAAGAAGGAAACATTTATTGATGATTTGATGTGAGCTGCATAAAAACAGCCACACACTGCTGATAGACTCCATCTGGTCCATGTTTCCTGTACATAATGATGCTCCATGTTAAATATATCATAAAAGAGGGAAACATATTATCTCAGTTGCAGCACATAACTAATTTATTAGTCCTCATAAAAACAAGAAAACACAAATATTTTAGAAATTTGTCAAAATTCCACTTTTAGAAGCTTCTTTAAATCAAGAAGAGACTGTAAAAACTTTATTTTAATTTAAGATTAAATTAATAGAAAAAGTTGTTTTCTGCTTTCTTTGTAAAGTAACTATATACTATGTGTATACTGCATGTGGTGAACGCATGTTCTCCATCAAAACTCTTCACTAAGCTTCTGAATACAATCTGACTTACCTGAGCTGTGAGATAAAAGGCAGACACTGCAGCAAACTCCTCACTTCACTCTCTTCATGTGAGCAGCCTGTCAGCTCCACTTGTTTCTTCTCTGGTTGGAGTTTCAGCAGCTCCAGGAGGATGGAGGTCTTTCTCTCTGAGAGGTTTATGATCCAGACTGCAGGAGCTGACTGGAAAACTGACTGTAATGATGGAAGGACACTCAGACCTGTTTTAGTCTCACAGTCCTTCACATGGGAGCACAGATCCAACAGGAAGTCACTCTGATATTGCTTCAGATAATCATGTTCATCTATGCGTCTCTCATGAAGAGGGAATGTTTGATATGTGCACACTGATGCTAACAGCTCCAGGATCTTCTCTCCTGTCTGCTGCTCTCTCTCTGCTGCTGCACAGAACAGACTCACAAAGATCCTGACTGCTTCATGACGACGTGACCACAGAGAAACAAAACTGTAACAATAAGAAGGAAACATTTAGAGATGACTTGATGTGAGCTGCATAAAAACAGCCACACACTGCTGATGCACTTGTCCATGTGTGTCCTGTATATAATGAAAAAGCCAGTGTTGGGAAGGTTACCTTTAAAATGTATTCCACTACAGATTACAGATTACATGCCCCAACATGTATTTTGTAATGTATTTCATTACAAAATACTCAATGAGTAACGTATTCTGAATACTATGGATTACATTTTTTCCCTCCTCCCTGGATTGCCCGGACGCTAAACTGCTTACTTGTCGCTGGATTTACCCGGCTGATCACCAAGCATCTGCCCGCTCTGCGACACGCTTTCCTACTCGGATTTGGATAACATCGCGCCGACGGGGAGTTTGTCGAAGCAATCTATGCACTCTGCCTCGTGCTTCTAGAGGTGACTTAGTACCCTGGCCACGGATGGCACTGCTTAATGTCAGGTCGCTGGTAAATAAGACCTTTGTTTTAAATGACTTATTCTCTACTAGTGGCCTTGATGTTTTATTCCTTACAGAAACCTGGATTCGCCGTGGTGAGCTCATTCCTTTCTCTGAACTTCTTCCTTTGGACTGTGCCTTTTTTAGTTCACCGAGGCTTTCTGGTAGGGGAGGTGGTTTAGCCTCGGTTTTTAAAAACGTATATAATGTTCGGCAACTTTCCTCACCTAACTTTGCTAGTTTTGAAGTCCAGTTATTGGAGATGACTGCTTCCACGACCACTTTGTGTGTGTTGGTCTTTCGACCGCCCAAATATAACAAGTGTTTTATCTCGGACTTTGCCGACTTCTTGGGTTCCGTTCTTTTTAAATATGATTCTGTTCTTATTCTTGGTGATTTTAACATACACATCTGTTGTAAGGATGACCTGCTTGCTAAAGACTTTCTTGCTTTAATGGACTCTTTTAACCTCCTTCAAAGGGTAAATGAACCAACCCACGTTAAAGGCCATATTTTGGACTTGGTCTTTACGTATGGCCTGGATATTTGTATTAAGGATATAAATGACGCTGGGATTTCAGATCATTTTCTAATTTCCTTTGATATTGGCTCATCTGCCGCTGGACTGCAGCCTGGAGCTCTTTCTCGTCCGCTACGCATACTCAGCTCTGAAGCTGTGTCAAAGTTTGCTGTGTCTTTTTTAGATTTGGCGCCTATAATTCCTGACTGCTGCTCAGTTCGCTCATCTGATGGTTATGCTGATACTTTGCTATCATTATTCTCATCTACCTCTGATTTGGCTGTACCTGATGACTGTTCTCTCTGTTCAGTTGATGGTTGTGCTAATATCCTGTTATCTGTTTGTTCTTTTATTCTTGATTCTGTTGCTCCCATCAAAATGAAGCGCCCTAGAACCTACTCTCATTGCTGGCTAAATGATACTACACGTGCCTTACGACGTGTCTGTCGCCGTGATGAGAGGAGGTGGAAAAAAGATAAACTTCAGGTTTCTTATGATATGTTACGGACCAGCCGCTCACAGTTTCAAACTGCTGCTAGAATGGCTAAGGCATCTTTTCTTTCCAAAGTCATTGTGGCTAATGGTCACAACCCCCGTATGCTATTTAAAATTTTTAATTCTGTTGTTAATCCCTGTCCTGATATGCCTTTACTGTATTCACAAGCTCTTTGTGAGCGTTTTCAAATTCTTTTTTTAGATAAGGTTTCATCCCTTAAGCTTTCCTCTTCGTCTGCCTCTTGTCCTGTCTTTTCCTCTGAGTGTAATTCAACTTTTCATCAATTTGAGCCCGTGTCGCTTTCGACTCTGAAGCAGCTGGTTGATCAACTGAAAAACACCAATGCTGTGTTTGATATTCTCCCATCACGCATTGTTAAGGGCTGCTTTGATGTAATTGGACCGAGCATTTTATTCTTAATGAATTTTTCTCTACTCTCTGGATCTGTCCCACTGGCCTTTAAGCATGCTGTAGTCCAGCCTATTCTGAAAAAGAAGAATCTTGATTGTTATGATCTTTTGAACTATCGACCGATCTCTAAGCTTCCGTTTCTGTCCAAGATCCTGGAGCGACTAGTTCTCTCTCAGCTTCAGGCGTACTTAGACGCAAACAACATTGCAGAGAAATTTCAGTCTGCCTTTAAGCCACGGCATAGCACTGAAACGGCCTTGCTTAGAGTTCTCAATGACCTATTTGTAAGCACTGACTCTGGACGCTCTGTGGTCCTGGTCTTATTGGACCTTTCCTCTGCTTTTGATATGGTCGATCATAACATTCTTCTACTAAGACTTGAGCATACTGTGGGTATAAGAGGCACTGCCCTCAACTGGTTTAAATCTTATCTTGCTGACAGGTCTTTTTCGGTTAATTTGGGCAACTTCTCATCTTCCTCGGTACCTGTAAGCTGTGGTGTGCCTCAAGGATCTGTATTAGGCCCTATTCTCTTTTCGCTATATCTGCTCCCTCTTGGGGCAATTTTTGAGAAGTATAATATTGCCTTTCATTGCTATGCTGATGATATACAGATTTATTTTGAGATTACTGACGATCTTGCTATGTCTTTTCACTATTTTCGTGAATGCATGCGTGAGGTTAAAGGTTGGTTCAAGAGTAATTCTCTTGTCCTGAACGAAAAGAAAACGGAGATCGTGGTGTTTGATAGTAAAATCCCCCGCGACCAACTGTGTGCTGCTCTGATGCCTTTTGCTAGCTCTCCTTCTGATTATGCCAGTAATTTAGGCATACTACTGGATAGCTCGCTTAAATTTGACAAGCAAGTGTCTGCTGTTGTGAGGTCTAGTTTTAATCAGCTGCGCCTCATTTCTAAGGCTAAGCGCTATATTCCTCACATTGACCTGGAAAAACTCATTCACGCATTCGTGACTTCCAGGTTGGACTACTGCAACTCTCTTTACATTGGCCTTTCCTCCACCCTTCTCGTTAGATTGCAGACTGTCCAGAATGCGGCGGCACGCCTTTTGACAGGTAGCAGGAAGTTTTCTTCCATCACTCCTGTTCTTGCTGGCTTGCACTGGCTTCCAATTAAATACCGTATTCAATTTAAAATATTACTTTTCACCTACAAAACCATTAATAACTTGGCGCCGAGCTACCTCAATGAGCTTCTCAGGTTACACACTCCTGTCAGAGCACTTAGATCTGCTACCCAAATTTTTCTGGAGCAACCTCGTTCTCGGCTGAAGTCTCGTGGTGACCGTGCGTTTGCTGTAGCTGCCCCGGTCTTATGGAACAACCTTCCTGTTGCTATCCGGACGTCTGACTCTATGCCACTGTTTAAATCACGGCTGAAGACTTATTTGTTTAATCTTGCCTTTCCACCTAGTTAACACTTGGTGTGCGTTGTACATGTTTATCCGTTATGCTTGTGAACTACTTTTATATCTTATGATTGTCAAGGTTTTTATAATTGATACGTGCCAGGTCCTTTCTCTTTTCCCTCCCATCTCCCTTTTCCTATTTTATTTTTGTCAAGCACCTTGGTATACCCTTGGTTTTTTAGTGTGCTTTATAAATAAAGTTTATTATATTATTACTTAATATATTATCAAGATTTTACAACTACATTAATGTCTTATTGCTGTGTGATTTATTACTATTACTGAAGGTTACTCACCATACCAAAACCAACTAGATTTGAAATTTATTTCAAACCTAAAACCTTTAGTAAACAATTAAACAAATAAGAGTAAACTGCAATCATTTACTTGTAGCAATAAAATAATCTACGTTTTTTAAGCTCTGTCCACACCTATACAGCTTTTTCTATGTGTATGGGCCTTTCGTTCACACGTAAACGGCATTTTGAATAATCTAAAACTGAGATTTTTTAAAACTCCTTCTTTGCATTTACGTGGACGAGGAATACGGGGTTCATCACGCAACGTCAAAAGTTGTGCGCCTTTTTTCACGTCACATTTTTCACGTCTTACTGTTTGTGGTTTTTACACACTTACACATGCAGTTACTGTCCCCCCATATAAAGGCAGAGGCGTCATTATTTTATGTTTAAAGCGGACCCCCGTTTATTGCAGCAGTTAGGTTCTAAAAATATCCCGCGATAGGTGAAATCTGTACAGTAGTCAGCTTCATTTTTTAAAGTTATTATAGATGTTTGAAGGCTGTAGACACTTTCCTCAGACAGGTATGAACATTTTCACTCTTCTCTCTCTTGTTTAAACACAAAGTTCAAACCTTGTTAGAAAAATAAGTCCAGTATTATAGAATCAAACCAAAGATCAAACCTTGTTTTCAGAACATGGGAACAGAGCAGCTGCAGAGAATTCAACATTAATGAATCAATGGTACAGAAGTAGACGAAGCAAGAAGAATGAGTCAAGTTTGACTTCTCTGACTGTTTGGCTTTGCTTAATGCGTCTTATAATCTGAAAAATGCGGTAACTTCTACCTTCCTTTAGCATGTCCAGAAGTCAAACTTTTGGTGCCATAGTTAGCGTCTTCCTCAGCCTCTTGGGAGCTACCACAGGAGCCTTTGATGGTGAAAAGGTTTCGTCGACATTGTTTTGTTTGTGGGGAAGAAAACTTACAAACATACAGCACTGCTAGCGATCGAGGATTTATGTAAATTTGACAAGCTGAACTCGTTCTGTACTGGACAGGAGACACGGCTCAAGGTTGATTGATAATGGTCTGCAAATATTTTTTCAATAATAATTTTTACAAATATTTCTTACAGCTCTAATGTGCAGCTGTCAGCTTACAAATAAACCGCAGCACAGAGCGCTCACACACATCTACAGGGAGTGCAGAATTATTAGGCAAATGAGTATTTTGTCCACATCATCCTCTGCATGCATGTTGTCTTACTCCAAGCTGTATAGGCTCGAAAGCCTACTACCAATTAAGCATATTAGGTGATGTGCATCTCTGTAATGAGAAGGGGTGTGGTCTAATGACATCAACACCGTATATCAGGTGTGCATAATTATTAGGCAACGTCCTTTCCTTTGGCAAAATGGGTCAAAAGAAGGACTTGACAGGCTCAGAAAAGTCAAAAATAGTGAGATATCTTGCAGAGGGATGCAGCAGTCTCAAAATTGCAAAGCTTCTGAAGCGTGATCATCGAACAATCAAGCGTTTCATTCAAAATAGTCAACAGGGTCGCAAGAAGCGTGTGGAAAAACCAAGGCGCAAAATAACTGCCCATGAACTGAGAAAAGTCAAGCGTGCAGCTGCCAAGATGCCACTTGCCACCAGTTTGGCCATATTTCAGAGCTGCAACATCACTGGAGTGCCCAAAAGCACAAGGTGTGCAATACTCAGAGACATGGCCAAGGTAAGAAAGGCTGAAAGACGACCACCACTGAACAAGACACACAAGCTGAAACGTCAAGACTGGGCCAAGAAATATCTCAAGACTGGTTTTTCTAAGGTTTTATGGACTGATGAAATGAGAGTGAGTCTTGATGGGCCAGATGGATGGGCCCGTGGCTGGATTGGTAAAGGGCAGAGAGCTCCAGTCCGACTCAGACGCCAGCAAGGTGGAGGTGGAGTACTGGTTTGGGCTGGTATCATCAAAGATGAGCTTGTGGGGCCTTTTCGGGTTGGGGATGGAGTCAAGCTCAACTCCCAGTCCTACTGCCAGTTTCTGGAAGACACCTTCTTCAAGCAGTGGTACAGGAAGAAGTCTGCATCCTTCAAGAAAAACATGATTTTCATGCAGGACAATGCTCCATCACACGCGTCCAAGTACTCCACAGCGTGGCTGGCAAGAAAGGGTATAAAAGAAGAAAAACTAATGACATGGCCTCCTTGTTCACCTGATCTGAACCCCATTGAGAACCTGTGGTCCATCATCAAATGTGAGATTTACAAGGAGGGAAAACAGTACACCTCTCTGAACAGTGTCTGGGAGGCTGTGGTTGCTGCTGCACGCAATGTTGATGGTGAACAGATCAAAACACTGACAGAATCCATGGATGGCAGGCTTTTGAGTGTCCTTGCAAAGAAAGGTGGCTATATTGGTCGCTGATTTGTTTTTGTTTTGTTTTTGAATGTCAGAAATGTATATTTGTGAATGTGGAGATGTTATATTGGTTTCACTGGTAAAAATAAATAATTGAAATGGGTATATATTTGTTTTTTGTTAAGTTGCCTAATAATTATGCACAGTAATAGTCACCTGCACACACAGATATCCCCCTAAAATAGCTAAAACTAAAAACAAACTAAAAACTACTTCCAAAAACATTCAGCTTTGATATTAATGAGTTTTTTGGGTTCATTGAGAACATGGTTGTTGTTCAATAATAAAATTATTCCTCAAAAATACAACTTGCCTAATAATTCTGCACTCCCTGTATTCATTCACTTCTTCATAGATGTTTATCATCCATTCATGTGCTCATGTTTGTGACTGATGAAGGCGGCATTCGATTGGTCCATTTAGTGTGGAAGAAGACAGAAATAACAAATCAAAGGCCCCCTTTTATGTAAGTGTGGACAGAGACTGAAGCTGAGTGAACATAAAGTTTCCCCCACATTGTCACAGCTGTCATCTCTGACTGCAGGTTTAGCTTTCATCAAGCCAGCTCACACAAAGAAAGCCTGCTTATGATCAAGCTGCTTCACTCTTCAGCTCTCTGTACAATTATACAATTATATTAAAATGCATATACTGAAAAATGTTTCCACTGCTGACTTCAGGGAGCATCTCGTCTTCTGAGGAATTAATCATGTAAAGAAGAATTCATGTACCTGAGCTGTGAGATAAAAGGCAGACACTGCAGCAAACTCCTCACTTCACTCTCTTCATGTGAGCAGCCTGTCAGCTCCACTTGTTTCTTCTCTGGTTGGAGTTTCAGCAGCTCCAGGAGGATGGAGGTCTTTCTCTCTGAGAGGTTTATGATCCAGACTGCAGGAGCTGACTGGAAAACTGACTGTAATGATGGAAGGACACTCAGACCTGTTTTAGTCTCACAGTCCTTCACATGGGAGTACAGATCCAACAGGAAGTCACTCTGATATTGCTTCAGATCATCAGCATCATCTTCATCTATGCGTCTCTCATGAAGAGGGAATGTTTGATATGTGCACACTGATGCTAACAGCTCCAGGATCTTCTCTCCTGTCTGCTGCTCTCTCTCTGCTGCTGCACAGAACAGACTCACAAAGATCCTGACTGCTTCATGACGACGTGACCTCAGAGGAACAACACTGGAACAATAAGAAGGAAACATTTAGTGATGATTTGATGTGAGCTGCATAAAAACAACCGCACACTGCTGATGGACTCCATGTTGTATATAATGAAAGTTCATTTTAAAGCCATCTTCCATCAGAGCAGCTGAACAATGTTCTTAGACAGTTACTGACTCACAACACAAACACTCATCCTGTGTGTGAAATCACTGCGTACTGAACTGTAACTGTTATTTTATTCGCTGTCTGACTTTAGAAAGTAAAACACTAAATATCAACAATACAGAAACACACAGAGGGGAACAACAACATCTACAACAGCAGCTTCACCTGCTGCTCACATCACACACCTCTCTGCTGTCTGAAATCTTCATCTGCTCACTATAGAGCTGCTACCACCATCATCATCATCATGCTCAGTAAAACAAAGTCAGAGATAAAGTCCAGCTTCATGTAACTCATTCATTTACTGAGTTACGTCACTGAAGGACTCGTTGAGTTTGCTTTCATGCTGTTTCCATGGCGATGATGGATTCAGGTGTAAAGGATGTTTCTTGCATGTGTGCACTCCAACACTCTCTGCTGCATGAGCTCAGTCACATGATCCTATCAAATATAAATCTAACCTTTCTGATGAGAACGTCTTTATTCTAGATCCTGTTGTCCTGATAAGCATTAAAAGTCGTCTGATATTTATAGAAAATATGAAACTTCATAGCAACAAACAGCTGAACACGTCAGTGAAACACAGTGAGAACGTTTCCCTCTGAAATATGACAGAGTCTGAATACATTTATAACATGATCCATGTAGATAAAGTGAAACATATGATGCTGATGACAAACAAGCAGCACAAGACAAAATCATCACTTTACAATTTATGGAGCTTCAAATATTTCCATCACTTATTTTCACAGCACATCTTTTCTTACAGATGTTTGACTCATGTGAAGAACATGTTATTTACCTGAGCTGTGAGATAAAAGGCAGACACTGCAGGAAACTCCTCAATTCACTCTCTTCTTCTTCTTCTTCTCCCCACATCAACAGCTCCACTTGTTTCTTCTCTGGTTGGAGTTTCAGCAGCTCCAGGAGGATGGAGGTCTTTCTCTCTGAGAGGTTTATGATCCAGACTGCAGGAGCTGACTGGAAAACTGACTGTAATGATGGAAGGACACTCAGACCTGTTTTAGTCTCACAGTCCTTCACATGGGAGTACAGATCCAACAGGAAGTCACTCTGATAACACTTATCCATGTGTCTCTCATGAACAAGGAATGTTTGATATGTGCACACTGATGCTAACAGCTCCAGGATCTTCTCTCCTGTCTGCTGCTCTCTCTCTGCTGCTGCACAGAACAGACTCACAAAGATCCTCGTTCGGTCTTCATCTGATGTCTCAGCATCAAAACTGTAACAATAAGAAGGAAACATTCAGTGATGATTTGATGTGAGCTGCATAAAAACAGCCACACACTGCTGATAGACTCCATCTGGTCCATGTTTCCTGTACATAATGACGCTCCATGTTAAATATATCATAAAAGAGGGAAACAGATCATCTCAGTTACAGCACATAACTAATTTATTAATCCTCATAAAAAGAAGAAAACACAAATATTTTAGAAATTTGTCAAAATTCCACTTTTAGAAGCTTCTTTAAATCAAGAAGAGACTGTAAAAACTTTATTTTAATTTAAGATTAAATTAATAGAAAAAGTTGTTTTTCTGCTTTCTTTGTAAAGTAACTATATACTATGTGTATACTGCATGTGGTGAACGCATGCTCTCCATCAAAACTCTTCACTAAGCTTCTGAATATAATCTGACTTACCTGAGCTGTGAGATAAAAGGCAGACACTGCAGCAAACTCCTCACTTCACTCTCTTCATGTGAGCAGCCTGTCAGCTCCACTTGTTTCTTCTCTGGTTGGAGTTTCAGCAGCTCCAGGAGGATGGAGGTCTTTCTCTTTGAGAGGTTTATGATCCAGACTGCAGGAGCTGACTGGAAAACTGACTGTAATGATGGAAGGACACTCAGACCTGTTTTAGTCTCACAGTCCTTCACATGGGAGTACAGATCCAACAGGAAGTCACTCTGATATTGCTTCAGATCATCAGCATCATCTTCATCTATGCGTCTCTCATAAAGAGGGAATGTCTGATATGTGCACACTGATGCTAACAGCTCCAGGATCTTCTCTCCTGTCTGCTGCTCTCTCTCTGCTGCTGCACAGAACAGACTCACAAAGATCCTCGTTCGGTCTTCATCTGATGTCTCAGCATCAACTCTGCAACAATAAGAAGGAAACATTCAGTGATGATTTGATGTGAGCTGCATTAAAACAACCACACACTGCTGACACACTTTGCAATGTTTGTGAGTTTCATCTGGATCTTTGTTGATTTTCTGTCTTCAGTAAAATAAAACTTTGATAAAAATCAGAGTCTGTTTATTTCTTTGGAAGTCAGCAAACTCATAAATTGAGCAGAGGATCAAATAATTATGTCACTGCTGTAAAAAGGTAGAACACTGTGTGAGAACAGCTGTAATACAGTGTTGTATTATTCATGTACGTCGGAGTATTTGGAGAGTTTAGATTTTATATTTGCTATGGTCACTGAATCCTGGTATTTCTTGGTTTAATGCAGTAACGTCTGTTTTCTACAATGTTTATATGACAGGAAATGCTGTTTGCGTTGGATTCTCTGTGATGAAGGAGATGGCGAGCCACCTCTGAACCTGATCACCTCCTTAGCCTGAGCAGCTGCTCTGAGTTTTCACTGTGCCAGACGAGGAGGCCACGCCCCCTTTTTCAGCCTTCACCTGTGTGAAAGCACAGCACCAAACAGCTTAGCTGCTGTGTTTCATTCAGGAGCACTTTGGAAGTGAACCTGACTGGACGTCTTTACTAAAACTGACTGACTACAAACCAGAGGAACCAACTACAGAACTTCCAAACTCTTAAACATCCCAGAGACACTTTCCTGCATCATCAGGTGACTCCTTGTGATGAGGGAGCAGCTAAAGTAGCCTTGATCACTTCAATATCAACATTGTGTTCGTGCTGTTTACACTCGTCTGTGACGCTGTGTGAAATATTCACTAGTGTTTTGTGATCATTCACATTTGACTTGAAAGAAGAAGTTTCAGGGCATTGAAGTTAAAGCTCTGAGTGGCTCCAGCTGCTCAGTGAGTCTCTTCCTCTCTTAAAGCCTCAAACAAACTCAGACTCTGGCCCTGCTCATTTAATATTCTGCAAACCTTCAGTGAGTTATGTTTGCACTGTGTGATCAATATTTGTATGTTCTGTATCACTTTGTGCGTTTTCCTTTTCCTGTCATGAAGACAGCTCAGACCTGCTGGAGTCTCCAGGTCCTGCTGAGCTTTCAGGTTATGTGATAAATGCTTTGGAAGTCATGGATGGGCCTCACTTTAGATCAGCTCACACAACATACTTCACTAACAACCAGTAACTGCCTGAATTAACTCAGGAATATCTGTAATACATGTACAACTTTATAAAGTGTTCATCCATCATTGGAAAAGTATCAAACTGCTGTCATTAAACATGTTATATTTGAGCCTCTTCAGCAAAACTTCATCATGTGTATCCATGTTTATGAACGACATACTGAGGAGGAGTAATGCTTCATAAATGATGAAACAAGTATTAACTAACACTAATGCTGAAGAGTGTGCAGCTGTTATAAAGTGTTAGCAGCAAAACACTAAACATCAACAATACAGAAACACACAGAGGGGAACAACAACATCTACAACAGCAGCTTCACCTGCTGCTCACATCACACACGTGGAAATCACATATTTACTAATATTTGATAATTCATTCATTTAGATTTAGATTTGTTTACACTGAAAGTTTGTAAAATTAGACTAAATTAATATTTTCTGGTTCAGAAAAGTCTTAAACACAAAGATTCACATGTTAGTGGCCACGTTGAGCCTCCTGTCAGTGTTTAGTTTCACCAGACTAGCTCTCTGTACCTGGCTATATCACCGTGGTAACAGATGCTGAACACAGCCTGGTTTAGATCAGGTTATGTTCAGAGCGTCAGATTAAAATCAGCTGTAAGTGACACATTTTCTCTGATTCTTTTATGTCCAGTCTGCTCTGAGCAGCACAGTCTGTGAGCCACATGGTCACACAAGTTTCCATGTATGCAGCTGCTGATGCAGTGTGAAACAGATGTGGACCCTAATCTGCTGCACATCTGTTTCACACATTACAACATCCATCAGTCTGTGTTTAGTCCATTTATCACAGAGAAGATCCACCAATAACATGAACGTCACTTTGATGTGGTGACAAACTCCTTCATCAGATTGTGTGTCAGAGCTGAATGCAGCGAGTAACCTTTCATGTTTAAGTGGATCGAGGTCAAAGTGTCACAGCTTTAATGTGCAGCTGTCAGCTTACAAATAAACTGCAGCACAGAGCGCTCACACACACATTCATTCATTCACATGTTAATGATTGCTACCAGCATCGCTTAGTCTCCTTTGATGCAGCAACAGTGTTGCCTGTGTTGTTATAGTTACATATTGTTTATAGCTCTGTGTCACCTGTTAATGTAACAATATTTCTTATTAATGGAGGTAAAAATCAGTGGGTCTACTTTGTGTGGAAGAAGAGAGAAATAACGTATGAATGGTCGTTGTGTGGATGTGGAGAAGAGAGGCCCCAAATGCAGGCTGAAGCTGAACATCCTGGATGACTCAAACTGTTTCACTCTGCAGTGAAAGCTGCTTGATGCTGTTTTGTTTTAAAGCCTATCAGAAACAGATAAATACCTTAACAGCATAATTATTATTAATATTTTTAATGAAGCTTTTTTTCCCAGGAGGTCTTAGTGATGCTGTAAATGTCACTAAGTGCAGTTTTATTCTCACAGACAAACTGTAACATGTTAAAAAACTGTTGAAGGTAAACGTCACAAATTTGTGGACTCATTTCTATAAACTGAGTTCAATCAAGCAGCAACTAAATTGTCAAATAGAGTTAAAATATTTTCATGAATTATTTTCAGCACTCATTTATTGTTAGACAGACTTTATTGTGTGAAGAACATGTCGTGTACCTGAGCTGTGAGATAAAAGGCAGACACTGCAGCAAACTCCTCACTTCACTCTCTTCATGTGAGCAGCCTGTCAGCTCCACTTGTTTCTTCTCTGGTTGGAGTTTCAGCAGCTCCAGGAGGATGGAGGTCTTTCTCTCTGAGAGGTTTATGATCCAGACTGCAGGAGCTGACTGGAAAACTGACTGTAATGATGGAAGGACACTCAGACCTGTTTTAGTCTCACAGTCCTTCACATGGGAGCACAGATCCAACAGGAAGTCACTCTGATATTGCTTCAGATAATCATGTTCATCTATGCGTCTCTCATGAAGAGGGAATGTTTGATATGTGCACACTGATGCTAACAGCTCCAGGATCTTCTCTCCTGTCTGCTGCTCTCTCTCTGCTGCTGCACAGAACAGACTCACAAAGATCCTGACTGCTTCATGACGACGTGACCACAGAGAAACAAAACTGTAACAATAAGAAGGAAACATTTAGAGATGACTTGATGTGAGCTGCATAAAAACAGCCACACACTGCTGATGCACTTGTCCATGTGTGTCCTGTATATAATGAAAAAGCCAGTGTTGGGAAGGTTACCTTTAAAATGTATTCCACTACAGATTACAGATTACATGCCCCAACATGTATTTTGTAATGTATTTCATTACAAAATACTCAATGAGTAACGTATTCTGAATACTATGGATTACATTTTTTCCCTCCTCCCTGGATTGCCCGGACGCTAAACTGCTTACTTGTCGCTGGATTTACCCGGCTGATCACCAAGCATCTGCCCGCTCTGCGACACGCTTTCCTACTCGGATTTGGATAACATCGCGCCGACGGGGAGTTTGTCGAAGCAATCTAAGCAATCCGCTACGCATACTCAGCTCTGAAGCTGTGTCAAAGTTTGCTGTGTCTTTTTTAGATTTGGCGCCTATAATTCCTGACTGCTGCTCAGTTCGCTCATCTGATGGTTATGCTGATACTTTGCTATCATTATTCTCATCTACCTCTGATTTGGCTGTACCTGATGACTGTTCTCTCTGTTCAGTTGACGGTTGTGCTAATATCCTGTTATCTGTTTGTTCTTTTATTCTTGATTCTGTTGCTCCCATCAAAATGAAGCGCCCTAGAACCTACTCTCATTGCTGGCTAAATGATACTACACGTGCCTTACGACGTGTCTGTCGCCGTGATGAGAGGAGGTGGAAAAAAGATAAACTTCAGGTTTCTTATGATATGTTACGGACCAGCCGCTCACAGTTTCAAACTGCTGCTAGAATGGCTAAGGCATCTTTTCTTTCCAAAGTCATTGTGGCTAATGGTCACAACCCCCGTATGCTATTTAAAATTTTTAATTCTGTTGTTAATCCCTGTCCTGATATGCCTTTACTGTATTCACAAGCTCTTTGTGAGCGTTTTCAAATTCTTTTTTTAGATAAGGTTTCATCCCTTAAGCTTTCCTCTTCGTCTGCCTCTTGTCCTGTCTTTTCCTCTGAGTGTAATTCAACTTTTCATCAATTTGAGCCCGTGTCGCTTTCGACTCTGAAGCAGCTGGTTGATCAACTGAAAAACACCAATGCTGTGTTTGATATTCTCCCATCACGCATTGTTAAGGGCTGCTTTGATGTAATTGGACCGAGCATTTTATTCTTAATGAATTTTTCTCTACTCTCTGGATCTGTCCCACTGGCCTTTAAGCATGCTGTAGTCCAGCCTATTCTGAAAAAGAAGAATCTTGATTGTTATGATCTTTTGAACTATCGACCGATCTCTAAGCTTCCGTTTCTGTCCAAGATCCTGGAGCGACTAGTTCTCTCTCAGCTTCAGGCGTACTTAGACGCAAACAACATTGCAGAGAAATTTCAGTCTGCCTTTAAGCCACGGCATAGCACTGAAACGGCCTTGCTTAGAGTTCTCAATGACCTATTTGTAAGCACTGACTCTGGACGCTCTGTGGTCCTGGTCTTATTGGACCTTTCCTCTGCTTTTGATATGGTCGATCATAACATTCTTCTACTAAGACTTGAGCATACTGTGGGTATAAGAGGCACTGCCCTCAACTGGTTTAAATCTTATCTTGCTGACAGGTCTTTTTCGGTTAATTTGGGCAACTTCTCATCTTCCTCGGTACCTGTAAGCTGTGGTGTGCCTCAAGGATCTGTATTAGGCCCTATTCTCTTTTCGCTATATCTGCTCCCTCTTGGGGCAATTTTTGAGAAGTATAATATTGCCTTTCATTGCTATGCTGATGATATACAGATTTATTTTGAGATTACTGACGATCTTGCTATGTCTTTTCACTATTTTCGTGAATGCATGCGTGAGGTTAAAGGTTGGTTCAAGAGTAATTCTCTTGTCCTGAACGAAAAGAAAACGGAGATCGTGGTGTTTGATAGTAAAATCCCCCGCGACCAACTGTGTGCTGCTCTGATGCCTTTTGCTAGCTCTCCTTCTGATTATGCCAGTAATTTAGGCATACTACTGGATAGCTCGCTTAAATTTGACAAGCAAGTGTCTGCTGTTGTGAGGTCTAGTTTTAATCAGCTGCGCCTCATTTCTAAGGCTAAGCGCTATATTCCTCACATTGACCTGGAAAAACTCATTCACGCATTCGTGACTTCCAGGTTGGACTACTGCAACTCTCTTTACATTGGCCTTTCCTCCACCCTTCTCGTTAGATTGCAGACTGTCCAGAATGCGGCGGCACGCCTTTTGACAGGTAGCAGGAAGTTTTCTTCCATCACTCCTGTTCTTGCTGGCTTGCACTGGCTTCCAATTAAATACCGTATTCAATTTAAAATATTACTTTTCACCTACAAAACCATTAATAACTTGGCGCCGAGCTACCTCAATGAGCTTCTCAGGTTACACACTCCTGTCAGAGCACTTAGATCTGCTACCCAAATTTTTCTGGAGCAACCTCGTTCTCGGCTGAAGTCTCGTGGTGACCGTGCGTTTGCTGTAGCTGCCCCGGTCTTATGGAACAACCTTCCTGTTGCTATCCGGACGTCTGACTCTATGCCACTGTTTAAATCACGGCTGAAGACTTATTTGTTTAATCTTGCCTTTCCACCTAGTTAACACTTGGTGTGCGTTGTACATGTTTATCCGTTATGCTTGTGAACTACTTTTATATCTTATGATTGTCAAGGTTTTTATAATTGATACGTGCCAGGTCCTTTCTCTTTTCCCTCCCATCTCCCTTTTCCTATTTTATTTTTGTCAAGCACCTTGGTATACCCTTGGTTTTTTAGTGTGCTTTATAAATAAAGTTTATTATATTATTATTATTACTTAATATATTATCAAGATTTTACAACTACATTAATGTCTTATTGCTGTGTGATTTATTACTATTACTGAAGGTTACTCACCATACCAAAACCAACTAGATTTGAAATTTATTTCAAACCTAAAACCTTTAGTAAACAATTAAACAAATAAGAGTAAACTGCAATCATTTACTTGTAGCAATAAAATAATCTACTAACTCTTTTAAGCTCTGTCCACACCTATACAGCTTTTTCTATGTGTATGGGCCTTTCGTTCACACGTAAACGGCATTTTGAATAATCTAAAACTGAGATTTTTTAAAACTCCTTCTTTGCATTTACGTGGACGAGGAATACGGGGTTCATCACGCAACGTCAAAAGTTGTGCGCCTTTTTTCACGTCACATTTTTCACGTCTTACTGTTTGTGGTTTTTACACACTTACACATGCAGTTACTGTCCCCCCATATAAAGGCAGAGGCGTCATTATTTTATGTTTAAAGCGGACCCCCGTTTATTGCAGCAGTTAGGTTCTAAAAATATCCCGCGATAGGTGAAATCTGTACAGTAGTCAGCTTCATTTTTTAAAGTTATTATAGATGTTTGAAGGCTGTAGACACTTTCCTCAGACAGGTATGAACATTTTCACTCTTCTCTCTCTTGTTTAAACACAAAGTTCAAACCTTGTTAGAAAAATAAGTCCAGTATTATAGAATCAAACCAAAGATCAAACCTTGTTTTCAGAACATGGGAACAGAGCAGCTGCAGAGAATTCAACATTAATGAATCAATGGTACAGAAGTAGACGAAGCAAGAAGAATGACTCAAGTTTGACTTCTCTGACTGTTTGGCTTTGCTTAATGCGTCTTATAATCTGAAAAATGCGGTAACTTCTACCTCGTGGCTCAAGAGTTGGGAGTTCGCCTTGTAATTGGAAGGTTGCCGGTTCGAGCCCCGGCTTGGACAGTTTCGGTCGTTGTGTCCTTGGGCAAGACACTTCACCCGTTGCCTACTGGTGGTGGTCAGAGGGCCTGGTGGCGCCAGTGTCCGGCAGCCTCGCCTCTGTCAGTGCGCCCCAGGGTGGCTGTGGCTACAATGTAGCTTGTCATCACCAGTGTGTGAATGAGTGGATGACTGGATGTGTAAAGCACTTTGGGGTCCTTAGGGACTAGTAAGGCGCTATATAAATACAGGCCATTTACCATTTACCATTTCCTTTAGCATGTCCAGAAGTCAAACTTTTGGTGCCATAGTTAGCGTCTTCCTCAGCCTCTTGGGAGCTACCACAGGAGCCTTTGATGGTGAAAAGGTTTCGTCGACATTGTTTTGTTTGTGGGGAAGAAAACTTACAAACATACAGCACTGCTAGCGATCGAGGATTTATGTAAATTTGACAAGCTGAACTCGTTCTGTACTGGACAGGAGACACGGCTCAAGGTTGATTGATAATGGTCTGCAAATATTTTTTCAATAATAATTTTTACAAATATTTCTTACAGCTCTAATGTGCAGCTGTCAGCTTACAAATAAACCGCAGCACAGAGCGCTCACACAAATATATTCATTCACTTCTTCATAAATGTTTATCATCCATTCATGTGCTCATGTTTGTGACTGATGAAGGCGGCATTCGATTGGTCCATTTAGTGTGGAAGAAGACAGAAATAACAAATCAAAGGCCCCCTTTTATGTAAGTGTGGACAGAGACTGAAGCTGAGTGAACATAAAGTTTTCCCCACATTGTCACAGCTGTCATCTCTGACTGCAGGTTTAGCTTTCATCAAGCCAGCTCACACAAAGAAAGCCTGCTTATGATCAAGCTGCTTCACTCTTCAGCTCTCTGTACAATTATACAATTATATTAAAATGCATATACTGAAAAATGTTTCCACTGCTGACTTCAGGGAGCATCTCGTCTTCTGAGGAATTAATCATGTAAAGAAGAATTCATGTACCTGAGCTGTGAGATAAAAGGCAGACACTGCAGCAAACTCCTCACTTCACTCTCTTCATGTGAGCAGCCTGTCAGCTCCACTTGTTTCTTCTCTGGTTGGAGTTTCAGCAGCTCCAGGAGGATGGAGGTCTTTCTCTCTGAGAGGTTTATGATCCAGACTGCAGGAGCTGACTGGAAAACTGACTGTAATGATGGAAGGACACTCAGACCTGTTTTAGTCTCACAGTCCTTCACATGGGAGCACAGATCCAACAGGAAGCTAATCTGATAATACTTATTTATGTGTCTCTCATGAACAAGGAATGTTTGATATGTGCACACTGATGCTAACAGCTCCAGGATCTTCTCTCCTGTCTGCTGCTCTCTCTCTGCTGCTGCACAGAACAGACTCACAAAGATCCTGACTGCTTCATGGAGACGTGACCTCAGAGGAAGAACCCTGTAACAATAAGAAGGAAACATTTAGAGATGATTTGATGTGAGCTGCATAAAAACAACCGCACACTGCTGATGCACTTGTCCATGTGTGTCCTGTTTATAATGAAACAGCCAGTGTTGGGAAGGTAAGTTTTCAAATGTATTCCACTACAGATTACAGATTACATGCCCCAAAAGGTATTTTGTAACGTATTCTGAATACTATGGATTACTTAATACATTATCAAGATTTTACAACTACATTAATGTCTTATTGCTGTGTGATTTATTACTATTACTGAAGGTTACTCACCATACCAATACCAACTAGATTTGAAATTTAATTCACACCTCAAACCTTTAGTAAACAATTAAACAAATAATAGTAAAAATGCAATCATTTACTTGTAGCAATAAAATAATCTTCTACGTTTTTTAAGCTCTGTCCACACCTATACAGCTTTTTCTATGTGTATGGGCCTTTCGTTCACACGTAAACGGCATTTTGAATAATCTAAAACTGAGATTTTTTAAAACTCCTTCTTTGCATTTACGTGGACGAGGAATACGGGGTTCATCACGCAACGTCAAAAGTTGTGCGTCTTTTTTCACGTCACATTTTTCACGTCTTACTGTTTGTGGTTTTTACACACTTACACATGCAGTTACTGTCCCCCCATATAAAGGCAGAGGCGTCATTATTTTATGTTTAAAGCGGACCCCCGTTTATTGCAGCAGTTAGGTTCTAAAAATATCCCGCGATAGGTGAAATCTGTACTGTAGTCAGCTTCATTTTTTAAAGTTATTATAGATGTTTGAAGGCTGTAGACACTTTCCTCAGACAGGTATGAACATTTTCACTCTTTTCTCTCTTGTTTAAACACAAAGTTCAAACCTTGTTAGAAAAATAAGTCCAGTATTATCGAATCAAACCAAAGATCAAACCTTGTTTTCAGAACATGGGAACAGAGCAGCTGCAGAGAATTCAACATTAATGAATCAATGGTACAGAAGTAGACGAAGCAAGAAGAATGACTCAAGTTTGACTTCTCTGACTGTTTGGCTTTGCTTAATGCGTCTTATAATCTGAAAAATGCGGTAACTTCTACCTTCCTTTAGCATGTCCAGAAGTCAAACTTTTGGTGCCATAGTTAGCGTCTTCCTCAGCCTCTTGGGAGCTACCACAGGAGCCTTTGATGGTGAAAAGGTTTCGTCGACATTGTTTTGTTTGTGGGGAAGAAAACTTACAAACATACAGCACTGCTAGCGATCGAGGATTTATGTAAATTTGACAAGCTGAACTCGTTCTGTACTGGACAGGAGACACGGCTCAAGGTTGATTGATAATGGTCTGCAAATATTTTTTCAATAATAATTTTTACAAATATTTCTTACAGCTCTAATGTGCAGCTGTCAGCTTACAAATAAACCGCAGCACAGAGCGCTCACACACATCTACAGGGAGTGCAGAATTATTAGGCAAATGAGTATTTTGTCCACATCATCCTCTTCATGCATGTTGTCTTACTCCAAGCTGTATAGGCTCGAAAGCCTACTACCAATTAAGCATATTAGGTGATGTGCATCTCTGTAATGAGAAGGGGTGTGGTCTAATGACATCAACACCGTATATCAGGTGTGCATAATTATTAGGCAACGTCCTTTCCTTTGGCAAAATGGGTCAAAAGAAGGACTTGACAGGCTCAGAAAAGTCAAAAATAGTGAGATATCTTGCAGAGGGATGCAGCAGTCTCAAAATTGCAAAGCTTCTGAAGCGTGATCATCGAACAATCAAGCGTTTCATTCAAAATAGTCAACAGGGTCGCAAGAAGCGTGTGGAAAAACCAAGGCGCAAAATAACTGCCCATGAACTGAGAAAAGTCAAGCGTGCAGCTGCCAAGATGCCACTTGCCACCAGTTTGGCCATATTTCAGAGCTGCAACATCACTGGAGTGCCCAAAAGCACAAGGTGTGCAATACTCAGAGACATGGCCAAGGTAAGAAAGGCTGAAAGACGACCACCACTGAACAAGACACACAAGCTGAAACGTCAAGACTGGGCCAAGAAATATCTCAAGACTGATTTTTCTAAGGTTTTATGGACTGATGAAATGAGAGTGAGTCTTGATGGGCCAGATGGATGGGCCCGTGGCTGGATTGGTAAAGGGCAGAGAGCTCCAGTCCGACTCAGACGCCAGCAAGGTGGAGGTGGAGTACTGGTTTGGGCTGGTATCATCAAAGATGAGCTTGTGGGGCCTTTTCGGGTTGAGGATGGAGTCAAGCTCAACTCCCAGTCCTACTGCCAGTTTCTGGAAGACACCTTCTTCAAGCAGTGGTACAGGAAGAAGTCTGCATCCTTCAAGAAAAACATGATTTTCATGCAGGACAATGCTCCATCACACGCGTCCAAGTACTCCACAGCGTGGCTGGCAAGAAAGGGTATAAAAGAAGAAAAACTAATGACATGGCCACCTTGTTCACCTGATCTGAACCCCATTGAGAACCTGTGGTCCATCATCAAATGTGAGATTTACAAGGAGGGAAAACAGTACACCTCTCTGAACAGTGTCTGGGAGGCTGTGGTTGCTGCTGCACGCAATGTTGATGGTGAACAGATCAAAACACTGACAGAATCCATGGATGGCAGGCTTTTGAGTGTCCTTGCAAAGAAAGGTGGCTATATTGGTCGCTGATTTGTTTTTGTTTTGTTTTTGAATGTCAGAAATGTATATTTGTGAATGTGGAGATGTTATATTGGTTTCACTGGTAAAAATAAATAATTGAAATGGGTATATATTTGTTTTTTGTTAAGGTGCCTAATAATTATGCACAGTAATAGTCACCTGCACACACAGATATCCCCCTAAAATAGCTAAAACTAAAAACAACTTCCAAAAACATTCAGCTTTGATATTAATGAGTTTTTTGGGTTCATTGAGAACATGGTTGTTGTTCAATAATAAAATTATTCCTCAAAAATACAACTTGCCTAATAATTCTGCACTCCCTGTATTCATTCACTTCTTCATAGATGTTTATCATCCATTCATGTGCTCATGTTTGTGACTGATGAAGGCGGCATTCGATTGGTCCATTTAGTGTGGAAGAAGACAGAAATAACAAATCAAAGGCCCCCTTTTATGTAAGTGTGGACAGAGACTGAAGCTGAGTGAACATAAAGTTTTCCCCACATTGTCACAGCTGTCATCTCTGACTGCAGGTTTAGCTTTCATCAAGCCAGCTCACACAAAGAAAGCCTGCTTATGATCAAGCTGCTTCACTCTTCAGCTCTCTGTACAATTATACAATTATATTAAAATGCATATACTGAAAAATGTTTCCACTGCTGACTTCAGGGAGCATCTCGTCTTCTGAGGAATTAATCATGTAAAGAAGAATTCATGTACCTGAGCTGTGAGATAAAAGGCAGACACTGCAGCAAACTCCTCACTTCACTCTCTTCATGTGAGCAGCCTGTCAGCTCCACTTGTTTCTTCTCTGGTTGGAGTTTCAGCAGCTCCAGGAGGATGGAGGTCTTTCTCTCTGAGAGGTTTATGATCCAGACTGCAGGAGCTGACTGGAAAACTGACTGTAATGATGGAAGGACACTCAGACCTGTTTTAGTCTCACAGTCCTTCATATGGGAGTACAGATCCAACAGGAAGTCACTCTGATATTGCTTCAGATAATCATCATCATCTTCATCTATGCGTCTCTCATGAAGAGGGAATGTTTGATATGTGCACACTGATGCTAACAGCTCCAGGATCTTCTCTCCTGTCTGCTGCTCTCTCTCTGCTGCTGCACAGAACAGACTCACAAAGATCCTGACTGCTTCATGACGACGTGACCTCAGAGGAACAACACTGGAACAATAAGAAGGAAACATTTAGTGATGATTTGATGTGAGCTGCATAAAAACAACCGCACACTGCTGATGGACTCCATGTTGTATATAATGAAAGTTCATTTTAAAGCCATCTTCCATCAGAGCAGCTGAACAATGTTCTTAGACAGTTACTGACTCACAACACAAACACTCATCCTGTGTGTGAAATCACTGCGTACTGAACTGTAACTGTTATTTTATTCGCTGTCTGACTTTAGAAAGTAAAACACTAAACATCAACAATACAGAAACACACAGAGGGGAACAACAACATCTACAACAGCAGCTTCACCTGCTGCTCACATCACACACCTCTCTGCTGTCTGAAATCTTCATCTGCTCACTATAGAGCTGCTACCACCATCATCATCATCATGCTCAGTAAAACAAAGTCAGAGATAAAGTCCAGCTTCATGTAACTCATTCATTTACTGAGTTACGTCACTGAAGGACTCGTTGAGTTTGCTTTCATGCTGTTTCCATGGCGATGATGGATTCAGGTGTAAAGGATGTTTCTTGCATGTGTGCACTCCAACACTCTCTGCTGCATGAGCTCAGTCACATGATCCTATCAAATATAAATCTAACCTTTCTGATGAGAACGTCTTTATTCTAGATCCTGTTGTCCTGATAAGCATTAAAAGTCGTCTGATATTTATAGAAAATATGAAACTTCATAGCAACAAACAGCTGAACAAGTCAGTGAAACACAGTGAGAACGTTTCCCTCTGAAATATGACAGAGTCTGAATACATTTATAACATGATCCATGTAGATAAAGTCAAACATATGATGCTGATGACAAACAAGCAGCACAAGACAAAATCATCACTTTACAAATTATGGAGCTTCAAATATTTTCATCACTTATTTTCACAGCACATCTTTTCTTACAGATATTTGACTTCTGTGAAGAGCATGTTATTTACCTGAGCTGTGAGATAAAAGGCAGACACTGCAGGAAACTCCTCAATTCACTCTCTTCTTCTTCTTTTCCTCGCCATATAAACAACTCCACTTGTTTCTTCTCTGGTTGGAGTTTCAGCACCTCCAGGAAGATGGAGGTCTTTCTCTTTGAGAGGTTTATGATCCAGACTGCAGGAGCTGACTGGAAAACTGACTGTAATGATGGAAGGACACTCAGACCTGTTTTAGTCTCACAGTCCTTCACATGGGAGCACAGATCCAACAGAAAGTCACTCTGATAATACTTCTCCATGTGTCTCTCATGAAGAGGGAATGTTTGATATGTGCACACTGATGCTAACAGCTCCAGGATCTTCTCTCCTGTCTGCTGCTCTCTCTCTGCTGCTGCACAGAACAGACTCACAAAGATCCTGACTGCTTCATGACGATTCCAAACATCAAAACTGTAACAATAAGAAGGAAACATTTAGTGATGATTTGATGTGAGCTGCATAAAAACAGCCACACACTGCTGATGGACTCCATCTGGTCCATGTTTCCTGTACATAATGATGCTCCATGTTAAATATATCATAAAAGAGGGAAACATATTATCTCAGTTGCAGCACATAACTAATTTATTAATCCTCATAAAAAGAAGAAAACACAAATATTTTAGAAATTTGTCAAAATTCCACTTTTAGAAGCTTCTTTAAATCAAGAAGAGACTGTAAAAACTTTATTTTAATTTAAGATTAAATTAATAGAAAAAGTTGTTTTCTGCTTTCTTTGTAAAGTAACTATATACTATGTGTATACTGCATGTGGTGAACGCATGTTCTCCATCAAAACTCTTCACTAAGCTTCTGAATATAATCTGACTTACCTGAGCTGTGAGATAAAAGGCAGACACTGCAGCAAACTCCTCACTTCACTCTCTTCATGTGAGCAGCCTGTCAGCTCCACTTGTTTCTTCTCTGGTTGGAGTTTCAGCAGCTCCAGGAGGATGGAGGTCTTTCTCTCTGAGAGGTCTATGGACCAGACTGCAGGAGCTGACTGGAAAACTGACTGTAATCGTGGAAGGACACTCAGACCTGTTTTAGTCTCATAAGAGTACAGGTCCAGGAGGAAGTCACACCATTTCTGTTTAAGACGACTATTTTTGTATGTGCACACTGATGCTAACAGCTCCAGGATCTTCTCTCCTGTCTGCTGCTCTCTCTCTGCTGCTGCACAGAACAGACTCACAAAGATCCTCGTTCTGTCTTCATCTGATGTCTCAGCATCAACTCTGGAACAATAAGAAGGAAATTTTGCACGCTCTGCTGCCCTCTGCTTCACTGAAACCTGGCTCAGTGAGCGAGTCCCAGACGCTGTCTTAAATCTGCCGGGCTTCCAACTTCACCGGACGGACCGCGAAACAGAGCTCTCAGGGAAAACAAAGGGTGGTGGAGTCTGCTTCTACATTAATGAAGGTTGGTGTACTGATGTCACAGTGTTATAGAAACACTGCAGCCCACACTTGGCACTTGGAAAGTTTTTTCATCAACTGTAAACCTTTTTATTCAACGCGGGAGTTTTCTTCCTTCATGCTGGTCGGAGTTTACATCCCTCCACAGGCCAACGCGAACAACGCACTGTGCGAGCTGGCTGACCAGATTACTACCCTGGAGAGGAAATTCCCGGATTCCTTTACAATTATTCTTGGGGATTTTAACAGAGCAAACCTAAACTACGAACTCCCTAAATACAGACAGCATATAGACTGCCCCACCAGGGACAACATCATACTGGATCACTGCTACACCACTCTAAAAGATGCCTATCGCTCTGTGCCCCGGGCAGCTTTGGGACATTCTGATCACTGCATGGTCCATCTTATTCCAGTTTATAGGCAAAAACTTAAACGTGCCAAGCCTGTAGTCAAAACTGTGAAGAAGTGGACTAACGCAGCAAAGCAGGAACTGCAGGACTGTTTTGACTCCACTGATTGGACTGTTTTTGAAGCTGCATCTGAGAACCTAGATGAGCTCACGGACACTGTGACATCATACATAAGTTTCTGTGAAGACGTGTGTGTGCCAACAAAGACCTTTTGCACATACAAGAACAATAAACCATGGTTCACTCCTAAACTTCAACATCTTCGTAAGGCCAAGGAGGACGCCTACAGAAGTGGTGACAGGGCCCTGTACAAGCAAGCCAGGAACACACTGACCAAGGAGATCAAAGCAGCTAAAAGCATCTACTCCCAGAAGCTGGAAGAACGGCTCTCAGCCAACGACCCAGCGTCAGTGTGGAGGGGCCTGCAGGAAATCACCAGATACAGACGCCCCCCACCCACTATTGAAGCAAACAAAGACCTGGCTAACGAGTTAAGCACTTTCTACTGCAGGTTTGAGACAGACAGACTCCCACGCCCCACCCTCTCCTCCCCAGGGACATTGCTTCAGACATTGACCACCAACACACCTTCCACCTCTCCCCCCTTCACCCTCCCCCTCCCCAATCCAGTCTCAACGACCACCCCCACCCTCCCCAATCCAGACCTAACGACCACCACCACCCTCCCCAATCCAGACTCAACGACCTCCACCACACCTCTCACCCCCCTTTCCTCCTCCCTGAAACTCAGAATACACACTGAGGATGTGAGCCGACTATTCCAGAAACAGAAGCCCAGGAAAGCCCCCGGACCAGACGGCGTCTCACCCTCCTGCCTCAAAACCTGTGCTGAACAGCTGGCTCCCATCTTTACTCGCATCTTCAACAGATCCCTGGAGCTGTGTGAAGTTCCCTCCTGCTTCAAACGCTCCACCATCATCCCTGTTCCCAAGAAACCCACCATCACAGGACTGAATGACTACAGACCTGTCACCCTGACGTCTGTGGTCATGAAATCCTTCGAACGACTGGTGTTAGCCCATCTGAAAGACATTACAGGCCACCAGCTGGACCCTCTGCAGTTTGCCTACCGGGCAAACAGGTCAGTGGATGATGCAGTGAACATGGGGCTGCATTACATCCTGCAACACCTCGACCGCCCGGGAACTTATGCCAGGGTCCTGTTTGTGGACTTTAGTTCGGCTTTTAACACCATTGTGCCTGAACTTCTTTCCTCCAAACTCTCCCAGCTCAGCGTGTCACCAGCTTCCTGACAGACAGAAAGCAACAAGTGAGGCTGGGGGAGATCACCTCTGAAACTCGGTCTCTCGGTATTGGTGCCCCTCAAGGATGTGTCCTCTCACCACTACTGTTCTCCCTCTACACTAACGACTGCACCTCCAAGAACTCGGCTGTTAAACTCCTGAAGTTTGCAGATGACACCACTGTCATTGGCCTCATTCAAGATGGTGATGAGTCTGCATACCGGCAGGAAGTTGAGCGGCTGGTACTCTGGTGCAGTTAGCACAATCTGGAGCTGAACACTCTTAAAACTGTAGAGATGACGGTGGACTTCAGGAGACATCCCTCAACTCTGCTCCCCCTCACCATATCAGACAGCCCTGTGTCGACTGTGAAGATCTTCAAGTTCCTGGGTACCACCATCTCCCAGGACCTGAAGTGGGAGACCAACATCAACTCCATCCTCAAAAAGACCCAGCAGAGGATGTACTTCCTGAGACAACTGGGGAAGTACAGTCTTCCACAGGAGCTGCTGATCCAGTTCTACACTGCGGTCATTGAGTCTGTCCTGTGCTCCTCCATCACAGTCTGGTATGGTGCAGCCACTAAACAGGACAGGAGCAGACTGCAGCGGACTGTACGGGCAGCAGAAAGGATCATCGGCGCCCCCCTGCCCTCCATCCAGGACCTGTACCTCTCAAGAACCAGGAAACGGGCAGGGAAAATCATCACAGACCCCTCACATCCTGGACACAGACTGTACAGACTCTGGCAGACGGTACAGAAGCCTGCAGACCAGGACCACCCGACACAGGAACAGTTACTTTCCCCTCGCCATCTCCCTTCTTAACAGTTGACCTGTCACACTGCTCCCACTGCCAGACTGCAGCTGCACCTTATGTACATTTTGTAGTATTCATTCCACCTCATTCATTTCTGTATTTTATGTATATAAGTTTAGATTCGTTATTTATAGTTGGTTTACACAGCTTTGTGTATGTATGTGTATATATAGACACGTGTGTGTGTGTGTGATTTACATTGCTGTGCTTGAGAGCCACCATCTACCGGAACCAAATTCCCTGTATGTGTCTGCACATATACTTGGCCAATAAACACGATTCTGATTCTGAAACATTCAGTGATGATTTGATGTGAGCTGCATTAAAACAACCACACACTGCTGACACACTTTGCAATGTTTGTGAGTTTCATCTGGATCTTTGTTGATTTTCTGTCTTCAGTAAAATAAAACTTTGATAAAAATCAGAGTCTGTTTATTTCTTTGGAAGTCAGCAAACTCATAAATTGAGCAGAGGATCAAATAATTATGTCACTGCTGTAAAAAGGTAGAACACTGTGTGAGAACAGCTGTAATACAGTGTTGTATTATTCATGTACGTTGGAGTATTTGGAGAGTTTAGATTTTATATTTGCTATGGTCACTGAATCCTGGTATTTCTTGGTTTAATGCAGTAACGTCTGTTTTCTACAATGTTTATATGACAGGAAATGCTGTTTGCGTTGGATTCTCTGTGATGAAGGAGATGGCGAGCCACCTCTGAACCTGATCACCTCCTTAGCCTGAGCAGCTGCTCTGAGTTTTCACTGTGCCAGACGAGGAGGCCACGCCCCCTTTTTCAGCCTTCACCTGTGTGAAAGCACAGCACCAAACAGCTTAGCTGCTGTGTTTCATTCAGGAGCACTTTGGAAGTGAACCTGACTGGACGTCTTTACTAAAACTGACTGACTACAAACCAGAGGAACCAACTACAGAACTTCCAAACTCTTAAACATCCCAGAGACACTTTCCTGCATCATCAGGTGACTCCTTGTGATGAGGGAGCAGCTAAAGTAGCCTTGATCACTTCAATATCAACATTGTGTTCGTGCTGTTTACACTCGTCTGTGACGCTGTGTGAAATATTCACTAGTGTTTTGTGATCATTCACATTTGATTTGAAAGAAGAAGTTTCAGGACATTGAAGTTAAAGCTCTGAGTGGCTCCAGCTGCTCAGTGAGTCTCTTCCTCTCTTAAAGCCTCAAACAAACTCAGACTCTGGCCCTGCTCATTTAATATTCTGCAAACCTTCAGTGAGTTATGTTTGCATTGTGTGATCAATATTTGTATGTTCTGTATCACTTGTGATGATTTGATGTGAGCTGCATAAAAACAGCCACACACTGCTGATGGACTCCATGTTGTATATAATGAAAGTTCATTTTAAAGCCATCTTCCATCAGAGCAGCTGAACAATGTCAGGGCTCGCAAAATTTCAAAATCCCTGGTAGCCCTTCGGGCAGGGACTCTTCAGTTTTTGGTAGCCCAAAATAAATTTAAGTAGCCCGAATAAAAAAGAGAGCAATTTTTTGATTGATGTTTTGTTTCCTGTTTTGTTTCCGTTACATTATTATACATTAAAGTATAATATTATAACGGAAACAAAACATTAATCAAAAAATTGTTGAAACACAAATTACAACATTGTATAAAAATTACAATCATCAACTCAAATACTTGGTTCTAATTGAACAGAAATTTCTTTGACCTTGTAAGAACTGTGTATGAATCAGTCTGTGTCAGATTCTGAATTTGAAATTTCCACGGGTAAGAGGCAAGTGGAACCAAGATCGAGGCCATTTGCTTTTTGAAGTTTGCAAAGACTGCTAAATTGTGCCAGTGGTAGTTCACTCTTTGCAACATAGTACGCTGTTCTAAACAGATTTTTCAGGTTTATTTTTAGTATGTTATTTGCAATTGGTGTTTGTTCTGGGAAAGATATTGCAGACTGAGCAATAATGCATTTCTTGCATTTCTCATGGGTTCTAATGGGGGCCTTTCTTAAAATTACTGGTCCCAGTAACAAATGCGCTTGTCGACTCAGAAATCGAGGGAAACCAACAACACACCCGGCAGAACATTATGTTATTTACACGCATGTGCGCATTCGCTGTCAAAATAAAAGACGCGCACCAGATAAGAAGTTGCAACGAGCGTTTGCGTCCATATAAAAGGCACTGTTTTTGTCCACTAGAGTGGGATTTTCACGGCACATTCTGCACCACATCTCTGTGCGTTCATCATTTGTTTGAAGCCAGCTCACCTCCTGCAACCACTTTTCCGAGAATATGCGCTTCTTTTGTGGTTCGGACTCCTTCTGACATTTCTTTGGAGGTGGAGGAACATCACAGTAATTGCTTAAAGGAGCTTCTTCGACATCTTTAAGAGTTCTAAACAAACGTCTGTCCTCCTCCAGAAAATCTTATGTACGCAAACGCGCGTTGCAACTTCTGATCTTGTGCGCGATTTTTATTTTGACAGCGAATGGGCACCTGTGGACCACTTATGTGCACCCCTGGTTATTTAGCTCGTCATATTGCAGCCACAGAAATTCTTTTGTCCATGAAACCATAAAGCTGCACTTTCTTTTTGCCTTATAGTCTGATTTGTCATAACTTTTCCGTTTTGTGGTAAGCTTTTCTTTGGCTGTCACTTCTTCACCCTGACCTGTCTTATTTGGCTCAGCAGAACTAAAATATATATCCTGCTGCTTTTACACAGGCACTCACATAACGCTCAGCGATTCTCTGCGCGATCAACCTCTCACATGTTTAAGCTGCGGGAGATTTCACTTGTCATGTTTGCATAGTAAGCTAACGATTGATAAGATGATATCAGAGGAATTGGTGCGCAAATTATCGTCACTCACCAATCAGTGCTGTCGCTCTCTATACACAGTTCACGCGATTGCAAAGTGGAAGCAAAAAACAAGCGCAAATTCAAACAATTTCAATATGTCACATATTGACAGTGGCTCACCGATGCCAATGACATAATTACCCAGCTACATTTCCGAAAGAATGCAAAAGCATTGACATATATTTTTCCTTCCTATGATAGCCCGACGGGCAGGGCAGAGATAGATTTTGGTAGCCCGACTGAAAAAAATCGCTAGCCCCGGGACGTCGGGCGAGCGATTTTGCGAGCCCTGAATGTTCTTAGACAGTTACTGACTCACAACACAAACACTCATCCTGTGTGTGAAATCACTGCGTACTGAACTGTAACTGTTATTTTATTCGCTGTCTGACTTTAGAAAGTAAAACACTAAACATCAACAATACAGAAACACACAGAGGGGAACAACAACATCTACAACAGCAGCTTCACCTGCTGCTCACATCACACACCTCTCTGCTGTCTGAAATCTTCATCTGCTCACTATAGAGCTGCTACCACCATCATCATCATCATGCTCAGTAAAACAAAGTCAGAGATAAAGTCCAGCTTCATGTAACTCATTCATTTACTGAGTTACGTCACTGAAGGACTCGCTGAGTTTGCTTTCATGCTGTTTCCATGGCGATGATGGATTCAGGTGTAAAGGATGTTTCTTGCATGTGTGCACTCCAACACTCTCTGCTGCATGAGCTCAGTCACATGATCCTATCAAATATAAATCTAACCTTTCTGATGAGAACGTCTTTATTCTAGATCCTGTTGTCCTGATAAGCATTAAAAGTCGTCTGATATTTATAGAAAATATGAAACTTCATAGCAACAAACAGCTGAACACGTCAGTGAAACACAGTGAGAACGTTTCCCTCTGAAATATGACAGAGTCTGAATACATTTATAACATGATCCATGTAGATAAAGTCAAACATATGATGCTGATGACAAACAAGCAGCACAAGACAAAATCATCACTTTACAATTTATGGAGCTTCAAATATTTTCATCACTTATTTTCACAGCACATCTTTTCTTACAGATGTTTGACTTCTGTGAAGAGCATGTTATTTACCTGAGCTGTGAGATATAAGGCAGACACTGCAGGAAACTCCTCAATTCACTCTCTTCTTCTTCTTTTCCTCGCCATATAAACAACTCCACTTGTTTCTTCTCTGGTTGGAGTTTCAGCAGCTCCAGGAGGATGGAGGTCTTTCTCTTTGAGAGGTTTATGATCCAGACTGCAGGAGCTGACTGGAAAACTGACCGTAATGATGGAAGGACACTCAGACCTGTTTTAGTCTCACAGTCCTTCACATGGGAGCACAGATCCAACAGAAAGTCACTCTGATATTGCTTCAGATCATCATCATCATCATCTTCATCCATGTATCTCTCATGAAGAGGGAATGTTTGATATGTGCACACTGATGCTAACAGCTCCAGGATCTTCTCTCCTGTCTGCTGCTCTCTCTCTGCTGCGGCACAGAACAGACTCACAAAGATCCTGACTGCTGCATCAGGATCTGAACACGCATCATACCCAAAACTGTAACAATAAGAAGGAAACATTTAGTGATGATTTGATGTGAGCTGCATAAAAACAGCCACACACTGCTGATGGACTCCATCTGGTCCATGTTTCCTGTACATAATGATGCTCCATGTTAAATATACCATAAACGAGGGAAACATATCATCTCAGTTGCAGCACATAACTAATTTATTAGTCCTCATAAAAACAAGAAAACACAAATATTTTAGAAATTTGTCAAAATTCCACTTTTAGAAGCTTCTTTAAATCAAGAAGAGACTGTAAAAACTTTATTTTAATTTAAGATTAAATTAATAGAAAAAGTTGTTTTCTGCTTTCTTTGTAAAGTAACTATATACTATGTGTATACTGCATGTGGTGAACGCATGCTCTCCATCAAAACTCTTCACTAAGCTTCTGAATATAATCTGACTTACCTGAGCTGTGAGATAAAAGGCAGACACTGCAGCAAACTCCTCACTTCACTCTCTTCATGTGAGCAGCCTGTCAGCTCCACTTGTTTCTTCTCTGGTTGGAGTTTCAGCAGCTCCAGGAGGATGGAGGTCTTTCTCTCTGAGAGGTCTATGGACCAGACTGCAGGAGCTGACTGGAAAACTGACTGTAATGATGGAAGGACACTCAGACCTGTTTTAGTCTCATAAGAGTACAGGTCCAGGAGGAAGTCACACCATTTCTGTTTAAGACGACTGTTTTTGTATCTGCACACTGATGCTAACAGCTCCAGGATCTTCTCTCCTGTCTGCTGCTCTCTCTCTGCTGCTGCACAGAACAAACTCACAAAGATCCTCGTTCTGTCTTCATCTGATGTCTCAGCATCAACTCTGGAACAATAAGAAGGAAACATTCAGTGATGATTTGATGTGAGCTGCATTAAAACAACCACACACTGCTGACACACTTTGCAATGTTTGTGAGTTTCATCTGGATCTTTGTTGATTTTCTGTCTTCACTAAAATAAAACTTTGATAAAAATCAGAGTCTGTTTATTTCTTTGGAAGTCAGCAAACTCATAAATTGAGCAGAGGATCAAATAATTATGTCACTGCTGTAAAAAGGTAGAACACTGTGTGAGAACAGCTGTAATACAGTGTTGTATTATTCATGTACGTCGGAGTATTTGGAGAGTTTAGATTTTATATTTGCTATGGTCACTGAATCCTGGTATTTCTTGGTTTAATGCAGTAACGTCTGTTTTCTACAATGTTTATATGACAGGAAATGTTGTTTGCGTTGGATTCTCTGTGATGAAGGAGATGGCGAGCCACCTCTGAACCTGATCACCTCCTTAGCCTGAGCAGCTGCTCTGAGTTTTCACTGTGCCAGACGAGGAGGCCACGCCCCCTTTTTCAGCCTTCACCTGTGTGAAAGCACAGCACCAAACAGCTTAGCTGCTGTGTTTCATTCAGGAGCACTTTGGAAGTGAACCTGACTGGACGTCTTTACTAAAACTGACTGACTACAAACCAGAGGAACCAACTACAGAACTTCCAAACTCTTAAACATCCCAGAGACACTTTCCTGCATCATCAGGTGACTCCTTGTGATGAGGGAGCAGCTAAAATAGCCTTGATCACTTCAATATCAACATTGTGTTCGTGCTGTTTACACTCGTCTGTGACGCTGTGTGAAATATTCACTAGTGTTTTGTGATCATTCACATTTGATTTGAAAGAAGAAGTTTCAGGACATTGAAGTTAAAGCTCTGAGTGGCTCCAGCTGCTCAGTGAGTCTCTTCCTCTCTTAAAGCCTCAAACAAACTCAGACTCTGGCCCTGCTCATTTAATATTCTGCAAACCTTCAGTGAGTTATGTTTGCACTGTGTGATCAATATTTGTATGTTCTGTATCACTTTGTGCGTTTTCCTTTTCCTGTCATGAAGACAGCTCAGACCTGCTGGAGTCTCCAGGTCCTGCTGAGCTTTCAGGTTATGTGATAAATGCTTTGGAAGTCATGGATGGGCCTCACTTTAGATCAGCTCACACAACATACTTCACTAACAACCAGTAACTGCCTGAATTAAGTCAGGAATATCTGTAATACATGTACAACTTTATAAAGTGTTCATCCATCATTGGAAAAGTATCAAACTGCTGTCATTAAACATGTTATATTTGAGCCTCTTCAGCAAAACTTCATCATGTGTATCCATGTTTATGAACGACATACTGAGGAGGAGTAATGCTTCATAAATGATGAAACAAGTATTAACTAACACTAATGCTGAAGAGTGTGCAGCTGTTATAAAGTGTTAGCAGCAAAACACTAAACATCAACAATACAGAAACACACAGAGGGGAACAACAACATCTACAACAGCAGCTTCACCTGCTGCTCACATCACACACGTGGAAATCACATATTTACTAATATTTGATAATTCATTCATTTAGATTTAGATTTGTTTACACTGAAAGTTTGTAAAATTAGACTAAATTAATATTTTCTGGTTCAGAAAAGTCTTAAACACAAAGATTCACATGTTAGTGGCCACGTTGAGCCTCCTGTCAGTGTTTAGTTTCACCAGACTAGCTCTCTGTACCTGGCTATATCACCGTGGTAACAGACGCTGAACACAGCCTGGTTTAGATCAGGTTATGTTCAGAGCGTCAGATTTAAATCAGCTGTAAGTGACACATTTTCTCTGATTCTTTTATGTCCAGTCTGCTCTGAGCAGCACAGTCTGTGAGCCACATGGTCACACAAGTTTCCATGTATGCAGCTGCTGATGCAGTGTGAAACAGATGTGGACCCTAATCTGCTGCACATCTGTTTCACACATTACAACATCCATCAGTCTGTGTTTAGTCCATTTATCACAGAGAAGATCCACCAATAACATGAACGTCACTTTGATGTGGTGACAAACTCCTTCATCAGATTGTGTGTCAGAGCTGAATGCAGCGAGTAACCTTTCATGTTTAAGTGGATCGAGGTCAAAGTGTCACAGCTTTAATGTGCAGCTGTCAGCTTACAAATAAACTGCAGCACAGAGCGCTCACACACACATTCATTCATTCACATGTTAATGATTGCTACCAGCATCGCTTAGTCTCCTTTGATGCAGCAACAGTGTTGCCTGTGTTGTTATAGTTACATATTGTTTATAGCTCTGTGTCACCTGTTAATGTAACAATATTTCTTATTAATGGAGGTAAAAATCAGTGGGTCTACTTTGTGTGGAAGAAGAGAGAAATAACGTATGAATGGTCGTTGTGTGGATGTGGAGAAGAGAGGCCCCAAATGCAGGCTGAAGCTGAACATCCTGGATGACTCAAACTGTTTCACTCTGCAGTGAAAGCTGCTTGATGCTGTTTTGTTTTAAAGCCTATCAGAAACAGATAAATACCTTAACAGCATAATTATTATTAATATTTTTAATGAAGCTTTTTTTCCCAGGAGGTCTTAGTGATGCTGTAAATGTCACTAAGTGCAGTTTTATTCTCACAGACAAACTGTAACATGTTAAAAAACTGTTGAAGGTAAACGTCACAAATTTGTGGACTCATTTCTATAAACTGAGTTCAATCAAGCAGCAACTAAATTGTCAAATAGAGTTAAAATATTTTCATGAATTATTTTCAGCACTCATTTATTGTTAGACAGACTTTATTGTGTGAAGAACATGTCGTGTACCTGAGCTGTGAGATAAAAGGCAGACACTGCAGCAAACTCCTCACTTCACTCTCTTCATGTGAGCAGCCTGTCAGCTCCACTTGTTTCTTCTTTGGTTGGAGTTTCAGCAGCTCCAGGAGGATGGAGGTCTTTCTCTCTGAGAGGTTTATGATCCAGACTGCAGGAGCTGATTGGAAAACTGACTGTAATGATGGAAGGACACTCAGACCTGTTTTAGTCTCACAGTCCTTCACATGGGAGTACAGATCCAACAGGAAGTCTCTCTGATATTTGTCATTGTAATGAGAATGAAGAGGGAATGTCTGATAAGAGCAGACTGATGATAGCATGTTGAGGATCTTCTCTCCTGTCCTCTGTTCTCTATCTGCTGCTACAATGAAGAGATTCATCAACAACTCAGTTTGATCTGAGAGATTTCCTGATGACTGACAGAAACTGGAAGAAAGAAAAGGAAACATGATGTGATGATTTGATCTGAGCACAATAAACAGAAACAAGCAGCACTGATACCGTCCCAGATTTGTCTCAGATAAATATCTCCAGCATTAAAAGTACATTAAAGACATATAAGGTCAGTATTAGAGTTGGTTCAATTATTTCTATAAAGTAACTCAACTGGATTTTAAACCACAATTGAAGAGCACATGAAAACATTGAGTGTTTAATAAGTAAAACCAAAGAGCATACCTGAGTGAGTGGATGTGGGGTAAATGGTGTAAGAGGAACGAGCTCGCACTTTGACAGACTCTGTGATCACAGTGAAGGCAGACTTTCACCTTCCTCTTCCTCTTCTGCAGGACTCTCACAGCTCCGTCATACAGTTGTGTTTTACTGTTGACTGGGAGGTGCAGCTGATTCTCAGTGAAGTCAAGTAAACTCACGTAATCCACGTCCCCATCAGTCAGAAGAGAAATGGTCCACAGCTGGCGTGACAAGCAGTCACTCCTACAGTTGGAAGGTTGGTAGAGAACTTCATTAGTTCACATGTAATCAGCTGCTGAGAACAAAGTCTATTTGTGTAGATTCATGCTGAAACTGAAGAACCACTTTTGCCTTTTTCATGCAAAACTCCTAATTTATGCAAAGCTGCAAGAGGCTTAAGAGGATTGACTCTGCATACGATATAAACCAGAGACTGATGAGCTGATGTGAGTTTGCAGCCTTCAAGGTTTAGAAAGTAAATCTTAAACAAGTGTAAAATGTACATTCAAAATACGAACAGATATAGTCAGCAGAGTCACCGCAGTTTGAACAGGATGTAAGAATCATTCTGTCTAAATCATAAAAGTCTATATTTCTGACTAATTTACCTCTTGTAGCAGTTTTTGTCTCTGGTTATAAGGACAAGTTTAACCTCCTAGGATGTGGTGTCCACATATGGGGACATCACATTTTGGTTGCCTAGTAGGGCTGCCACAATTAGTCGACTATTCACGATTACGTCGACTATCAAAATCGTAGATGACTGATTTAATAGTCGACACGTCGTTTGAAGGTTTGTAAGATCACAAAAGACGCAGGAATAAGTAGTAAGATTTAAGAGTGTAATAACGGACTGAAACAAAAGATGGCAGCACTGCATGTACAAGGATGCCAGCTGCCGTTAAACCCCGAAGAAGAAGAAGCTCTGTCCCAGAATTCATAGCGCAGCCCAGCTCAGTTTCCAATAGTGGTGTGCGATACTGCATATTTTGGTATCGATCCGATATCAAGTAAATTCGGGCCGATACGATACTTTTCAATAAATAAGGTGGATGCCTCTTTGAATGGCTAAAGCGCAATTAATTTTCATGACCTTAAGTGTTTTTTGTGATGTTTCCTTTGGTATTATTAATTAGTTAAAACCCAGGATATAATTAGGAGAAATAATTATTTTGATTAAATAAAAAACGTTTTATTATTGTGGTGGCTCGTAGTCTGCGATGCTGCTGCAGGTGAGATGGACTCACCTTCACTGCATCTACAATGATGCCTCGCCAGCTTAAAACCTGTGCGCTGCTTGTGCTGTTGTTGTTTTTGGTGTTGATGTGTACAGCTGGCAGCAGGAGGGCTGCAGCCGTTGGATGTAGGCTACTGTTACAGCAACCGTGTGATCACCGTAAGGGCGGACAGCGCGCGGCTCGGGGTGAGCCGGAGGCTGGCGCGCCAGCGGGACCTGCCAAGCTAATTAATATGTAAACAACTTAACAACCCCCAAAGTGTCTATGTCATGTGACGTGTCAGTGCAACACCGAAACATAAAAGTGGGGGAGAGGGAGCAAAGTGTTCTCGGCTGACACAGGAGCGCTGAGTCCAGCGACCTGGTTGTTTCGTTTTTGCCAAAAGCACAGCATAGCAAACAAGCAGAGTTCAAAGTAAAGAATCGATCTCACCAGGCTAGTATCGATCCGATACCGATGCCAACTTGGTATTGATATTATCGATATTTGGATCGATCCGCCCACCACTAGTTTCCAACAATGGCGGCAGCTAGTTAGTTTTAATGTTACTCTTATTATTCTTTCTGGGTCACAAAATAAGCATTTAATATATTTTCAGGCGAGAATGTAGCTGTGTAAACCTCAATTATCTGCTCAGTTTATCAAGACACCACATATTTTCAAAAGCGCTCCGACATTTTCGGAGACGTCTGTTACCCACTAGCTCGATAGCTGGCTGGGGGCAAGGCTCACTAGAGCCGTGAGAACACCGGACTCCTGGCAAATAGTTTTCAAACCCACCGCCGTCTTTCGCTACTCAGGTTAAACATGATATATAAGTCACTTAGATAACTTAAAAATGTTATTGTTTGGCTTTTTTTTAGTATTTTATTTGTTCCTGAGTAATTCGGTTTGGCTGAGATTAAAGTTATAGTTTTTACACAGCTGAATACACGTCAAGCAGACAGCTGATTATCAGAAGTGTGAGATGCTTGAGAATTTACTCCGGTGTCCTGTTATATTTTAGATAGCAAGGAGTTTATTAAACTTCACCGAAACAATCTGCAAATTTCATTAAAATTTAAACATCATCTTGTCTTTATTTTTAGTTAGCACATACCTTAAACACTTAAAGCTGTAAGTAGGGCTGTTCGATATAACGATATATACCGGATGACGATATAAAAAACATCTATCGTTTCATTTTACGCTATTGTTTGTTTCGTGGTGTCGCAAAATAAACTGTTTACGGCAATATTTTCTCATGGTTCTGATGGTCACTGTAGTGGCTATATTAATTTATTAAAGTTCTCTCTTTCTCTTATATTTAATATAACCACACTAAGGACGGACAAGCGCCTGTTTTTATTAGAGATGGACCGATCCGATATTACGTATCGGTCCGATACTGACGTAAATTACTGAATCGGATATCGGAGAGAAATAAAAAATTTAATCTGATCCATTAAATATCAAAAAGGCACCTCACAAAACTTGCAACACGGCGTAACTCGGCCCATAACCGTAGCACCTCGGAGCAGTGTGCTCACATGATAGAGCGGCTGTGTGTATTTGTAGCCTCGCTACCAAACCGGCATTTCATCTCTGAGGAAGTGATCCCAGAGAGGAGTAAAGCAAGTGTGTAAGTTCATCTCTGAATGTTTGTAAAGCATTCCCACGTTAAGCTTAACAACCGATATATGGAGCGACTGCCTCTCTCTCTCCTGTTGCTGCTTCAATCATGAAACTGATTAATGATCAGCTGATCGGCTTTTCTGTCGCGAGTCCGTCTCTCTTGTTTGTTTTTGGCCCACTTTGCACCAGAAAGAGGAAACCAGCGGCTGAACAGCAGCAGCACGTTTAAGCTTGATAAGCTGTTGTTAGAATTTATTTAATATTACTTTCTAGACCAGGATCTTTTTCTACGCAGCTGACCGCTGGTAACTGTGCAGGGGCGGATCTAGCAAAGTTTAGCCAGGGGGGCCGATAGGGCATTAACAGGGAAAAGGGGGCACAAAGACATACTTTTCTTTCTTATTCTCATTTAAAATGTCTAGCAATTATCTGAATCTTACGCCCAAAGTTTTAATCTGATGTAAAATGTATAGAAGTCCATTACTGTATATCATCATCATCATCGTTTATTTATATAGCACTTTAAAAACACACAAGGCTGACCAAAGTGCTGAACAACAGAAACACAATAGATACCATAAGAATAATAAATACGATAAAATAATAAACATAGCGAAAACAATAAAATACAAGTCAGTCAACCACTGAATCAAAAGCCAGTGAATAAAAATGCGTTTTCAATTTGGATTTAAAAACCATCACTGATGTCGATTGCCTAATGTGAAGAGGAAGATTATTCCAAAGCTTAGGAGCCACAATAGAGAACGCTCGGTCTCCTCTCAGTTTCAACCGTGATTTATATAGTAACTGTTAAGTCTAATATACCCTAGTAAGCTATAGTACTTTTTCCTTTGGGAAGGTACCATCTGTGCAGTCTGCAATTCTGTTGAAGAAAGATGTTGAATCTATTTAATTATTCTTGAAAAATAATTTATTTCTGTGCAATTTTTTTCCAACCTACATCAAATTAAAGTTGATTACGTCGATTAAGCATCATAGGGTGGAGTGCTGTGAGTTTGCAACCCTATTAGTTAGGTTGCTTAATATTTCTGCTAAGTACTCTTTAAAATACCAGAATAGGAAGGATGGTGTAGGTTTAAGTTTATTAGATTGATCAGTGTTGCTGAACTATGAAATATTTTGGGTGCAGTGTATTTTTTTTTTTTTTTTTTTTTTTTTTTTTTTTTTTTTTTTTTTTTACATACAGGTATAACAGAATAGCTGTTGTTTATTTAAACTTGAGTATGAACTTATACAAAAAGCAGCAAGATATTAAAAAAACAGTTTTATTGATTAAAAAAAACACTATATCGGATTCATATCGGTATCGGCAGATATCCAAATTTATGATATCGGTATCAGACATAAAAAAGTGGTATCGTGCCATCTCTAGTTTTTATGCGTTGTGGTTAGCAACAACGACGGTAACACCATCGCGTGCCCGCTTGTTTATGTTCCACATAAACCTTTCACAATAAAGCTCAAGATCCTGTTGAGACTTTTCAAAATAAACTGAATCACGTGAAAGAGCAGATTATTTATGGATGAGAAGTAAAAAAGAGCCGCCAGGTGCTAAAAAATAAACTTTAGACTCAAACGTTAGAACAGGCTTTTCCCCGCAGCACGCCGTGTAATAAATTCTCACAAAGAAAATGGCGGCTGTTACAACTTATGTCTAAAATTGTATAGTTTCATGCATCTGTTAAAACACTCGACTCCAGGTACACGACGCGCAGCAGGAAACACTTCCCGCAAGTCGAGCTGCCCGAGATTCACAGAATTTACAGAAAATGTTACATTTTTTTGATTTATATCATTATCGGGACGACAGAATTCTTATATCGGGATATGAGATTTTGGTCATATTGCACAGCCCTAGCTATAAGCTAATCATAGTTATATAAGAGCAAATGCATGCTGGTGCAATAAGCTGTACGTTTTACGTCCAATGGATGATGATCTGATTAGTCGACTAATCGCAAAAATAATCGGTGACTAGTCGACTATCAAAATAATTGTTTGTGGCAGCCCTATTGCCTAGACAACTGTGATGGCATCAGCCACACAGGGGTAAATCAGTTCACTTTTCACTTTATTAGTTTGCTTTGCAGTTTTCTTCATTAATATAATTCATTAATCATTTGGTTAAACCTAACACTGATATTATGAGGCGCGCACATAATAGCATTGTGTGGTTTTTCTAAAATGTTTTGTTATATTAATTATGTTTCTCTTTCTTTGAGTTACCTGGGTTTGGGCGGTGGCTGTTTCCTGTCTGGGCAAAAGGCGTGGCTGAGGACTCTGGGAACAAAATGCCTGCTCAGCAGGACCAACCATGGGCTTACCAGGAGCAGGGGTGTTTTAGTTTTAGTTAGGTTATTCTGTGCTTAGTTAATATTAGTGTGTGTTTTGTTTCCCCCCTATTGTGTGTAAACGGTTTGACCAAATCATTATAAAAGCTACCCTCATGTGTATTTGTAATTAGGTCAGTTTGTGAGTTAAGTTGTGTCTCACTTTGTTTTGTTTGAGTTTCTGGAAAATACTTTTTGTAGAGTTATATTTAGTTGACCTCTTTTATGGGCCTGCTAAGTATGTTTCTGAATTTTGTTAATTTTGGACTTTTTGAGGGTTAAAATAAAGAAAACCCTTTTTTGCCTGTGTCCTCTTTGCTTTGGCTGCTTGGTCCCTCACAACAACAATACTAAGTTTTGCTCTTTCAAATGAACCACGTGGCTCAAAGGGGCACAATTGTTGTTTCTCATTTTGTTTTTGTACTCAGGAAAAATGCTGCTGTGTTCAGACACCAAATAAAGAGTTTTGTACATCATTACTCAATTGTGACTGTATAGTGTTCTACTATAAAGTCACAAGAGCAAAGAGAAATTTAAAATGCATGAAAGAGTTCGGGTGTTAGGAGGTTAATGGACTGATCATTGCTGACGTGTTTGGGTCTTGCTGTTTGGATAGAAACTAAAAAACAAAGATACTTCTCTTAAATCTTAAAGGTTTTGACTCACTGTCAGCTTGTTTGTTGTGTTCAGGAGATGAGCTAATCTTTATAATTGATTGTACTTTAATGAGAAAACTGTATTGAACTAGCAGACTAACAACATGAAAATTTATCTAAACACATTTTTGTAGAGGAAATCCTTATATTTATGTTTATATGTGAACTAGAGGGGGAGACATTTTGACTTAGTGGATTTTAACTGAACACAAGGTAACAAAGGCAGTATGTTTCTCATTGGAGAATAAAAGCTATACGTGTCTGCCTGATAACTCAGGAGTAACAGCTATAAAATGAACACAGCATTAATCCGGGAGATAAGTCTGTTACTCTAACCTTACTTTGGGTTGTCTTTAGCATTGCTCATGGCCTCTGATCATGAAATTAACTTCACAATAATTATGAGACCATGGGTCAGTGTGATGCAGTGGTGCTAGTTTACAAGTTAAATGTGTTTCAGTTGAGACTAAAAATGTCTTAAATAAGTAATAAAATCTCTCATTCAAATGACAAACGTCCAGGTAAAAGTTAGTTAGCTTTCTGGGATCCCCTGGATTATTATGTATGCATCAAGACTAAAGAATAATGTTACCACATACCTAAAGACTACGTACAAACTTTCTACTGTCTACAACTTACTGGAAACATGATGAAACAAAGCTGAAACAAATCATTCTCACTTCTATGTTTTCATTTTTCACTTTAAGAAAAACACATACTGATCTAAATCACTGAATGCTTTACATTTAAAACAGAACCCAAAACAAAACCCTTTAACTTCAGATCTAAATGTTCTTACTTACCTTTGAAGTTTGCTGAGGCATCCCAGCAAAGGCCTCATTCCCTGTTTTGATACTGTTGTATCCTCCAGGTTCAGCTCTATTTTCCTCTCCTGACTCTGGCTGATTACATAGGCCAGAACACAACACTGCTGAGGATCAAGAGTCTCTCCACTCACATCAATAAAGTAGTCCAGTTTATCCAGGAGACAGAGGCAGGCATCAGGTGACTGAGACTCAGAGGCATTGACATAAGAACATTAAGTCCACTTCACAGTCTTCACTGTGACTACAACCTACAAAGGTGGTCACCAAGTGTTTGAAGAACCAATCAGACGTGTCTCTGAGCTGCTGAGGAGGAAGAAGACTTTCTAACAAATCAGTGTTCTTCTCATTCAACAGTCCACACAGGAAAGGGACCAAATGTTTCATGTGTTTGCTGCCCTGAACCAGACACTGCTGTAGAACACACCTGGTCTTCTCTGGATCCTTTAAGACCCACAGAGCTGCAAAAAACTCCTGAACCGTGTAGTGGAGAAAGGCACACAAGGGTTTCCTTACAGTTGGGCTGACTTGAATTACATTCCTGCTCAAAATGGCCAAATTAGCACAGCTGTCTAGTTTGGGCAGTGAAGTTAGGTTCACATTTTTCCCTTCTGTTGCACAAAAAGCTGCCTGAGATAAAGATAGTATTGCATCCCATTTAGTGCTTTCATTTTCAGGTGTCTTGGAAACATTTCTCTGATTGCAGAAATGGAGGATATGGAGGTATATTTCAGTAACTGTGCAGGGATGTGGAGAGAAATCTGAGCCCTCAAAGCTAAAGCACGCGACCACCATCAGGGCGTACATGGGGACGTGGCAAAGAGAGAATAACTCCAAGTTACACAAAACTTTGTTGAAGTGATCCTCACTCAGATTCTTGGATAAGTACTCTCTGATGCCCTGCTCACTGAAGCCTTTCACTTCCACTCTGAGACAGTCCCAATCCAACAGGAAGTCTGCTGACTCCACCTCTGGTCTGCAGGAGATGATGATCTTTGTTTCAGGTAGAAGAGTCTTCTGTATGAGCTTAAACACCACAGATGTAGAGCCAACATCTGTAAATCCATCAAAAATGATGGTAACACTGTCAGCATTATCCTTTATGTCCTCTAAGACCTCATCGTTGCCTTCATCTGGTTCACAGAACACACTGAAGAGAAGATCCTCCAGTTTATGGACCTCTGTGATGTTGGGTGTTTCTCTCATATCAAAGTAGAACATGTAATCCAGATCTCTGTTATCTTTCTCTGACCACAGTTTCAACATGTGATGGACCACAGCTGTTTTCCCAGTTCCAGGTTTTCCTACCAAAAGGATTTTTCTTTCATATGTTTTCAGGAGTTCACTCGGAGAGGTTCCATGTTTGTCCTCAGGTATGTACGTTTTTAGTTTTTTAGGTCGAAGTTTCCTGCTTTTCTTGATCTTTGACTTTTTTATTTTGGATGGTGAAGCCTGTCCTGATGTGTCTAACACAAGCGAGGTGTAGGACAGGGAGCTCTGCTTGTTGAACAGGACTGCTTTACTTTGAGTCCATGATCTTTCTGAAATCTTTTGAGCTTCTGATTTCAGCTTTTGTTGGTATCTGTGGCACGGGCTGGGGCCTGAAAGAAAGGAGGTGTGGGAGAAAAAAAACAAAGGAGAACAATTAAATGTCACTGATGTGTCACTGGACAGCATCACAATATGGATGGATTAAAAATCATCAATACGTTAAAATCATTTCAGTTTAAAAAATACCTTGTACATCCATGTTAATGTCCTCCCTGAAGGAAAAGCAGCTGATCCAGTAGTTGAGGTCAAACATGTTGGACAGAGAGGACGATGACTCTGGATTTTCTGCAAACGACAGTGATCTCTCTCCAGAGGTTCTCCTTGTTGTGTCAATAATCCTGAGAAACTCATAGCAAGCTTCTTCCCCCATTTCTATAACATAGTCCACAATTCTTCTGGTTTTGTCAAATCCATCACTCTCTGACTTTATTTTATTCACATCTTCCTCTGAGAAAAATCCTCTCGTAGACAGGTTCTCCACAATCTCAGTGAACCCCTTTAATGTTCTCACCAGGTGGTCTCTGGCACTCCTGACGTAATCCAAGGCTGACTGAGATGCACAAGCCATGATCTTTACTTGCTGGATTTCAGAGGTCCTGTTCAGAGAAAAAAAAATATCAGGGTGAACAACATGGATTTCAAACAGTGATTTATGCTTTGTGGCATGGAGTGTTCGGTTAAAGCAGGATAAAGCTCATCTCTCTTTTTAATTATCACTACTGTGCAAACAGATGACACTGATTAGTCTGCACCCCAGGATTAGAAATCTGGCCAGAAAACAGGCAACATTTAGTTTGTGTATTGGCCTTTGTTACGGCCCTAGCAGGGCCTCCTACTGAAGTTGCCTGTGTGTGCGTGTCCTACTGAAGGTCCTGTCTTAGGACTCCTATCAGCAATTAAAGGTATTTAAGGCCAGAGAAAGATGAGCTCTGGTGCCAGATAGCTGTTTTTGGTGGGTGCAGCTAGTGAGCTGTCTTTGGTGACTAAACTTTTTTTTTTAACTTTTCAGTTTACTGACCTTCGCCTGAGTTTTGGGCTTGTTTCCTTTAATGGTCACCTCAGTGCACTATATGGGTTCTGGAACTAGCCCCCAGGAGAGGGGACGAGGAGATTTAGGAGACGTTCAGAGTTCATTTTTGGATTTTTTTAAAAATATAATTTAAAAGAAAAGGACAGCCAATATTATCTTAAGATTAGTTACCATAGCAACAACTTATCTTAAACACATTTAAACACTTGGTTTTGACACTTGAAGACCAAATTCTTTACATTTTGAAGCCAGACTTGGTCATTTTTAAAATGATCTTGAGCCATAGTTCTCCAAGATTTCTAAAGCCAGTAGTGTGTGAGAATTGACTGAATTATAAAGATAGCAAAGAACCATTAGATTTTAATCCTCTGTGCAAAACCATCTAGCAAGTGTCTGATTGACAGCTGCTTCATTTTTCAGCATGCCAATAAGCCCAAACACTCCCATTCCGGGTTTGAAAAACACAGTAAAGCACCATCAGTCATAGACTGATCATAGACTGGAGGATCATCTTGACAGAGAACCAAACAAAAGGCAGCCAACATCCAAAGGAGAGCTTGGAATGTTCTTGAAGAAGCCTGCAGAACTAGTCCTGAAGACTAGGGACGTTAAAAAGAATGGACTAACCAACTAGTCTAAAACCAACACACACTCAGATACCAAGTTAAAGCTTAGCCTTGATTAATGTCAAACACACATTAGACATAGTCATTGGAAAAGATGAATACTATCTTTCAGTAATCAGTCGTGCTGCTTAACTGTATTAACAATCAGATTAAACAAGTAGTATTTCTGGTACGGACTATTGGCAACAGCAAAGATTAACTGACTAGGTCACAGACGTTCCTCCTGATGAGTAAAAGTTCAGACTATTGGGGAAAAAAAAGATGGTCATACCAAATACTGACGTTCTTTATAAAGTCATTATTTAGACTATTCTGCACATTTCCATGAACCACTGTACCCGTTTTCCATTTACCAAGAACATTTTAAAGAAACGAGGGCTGGCTCAAGACTTTTGACAAGTACTGTAATATTTCAAAGTATCAATTTGTTGAACCGATGTTATATAAAGTTTTTTTCCCCTTTTCTTTTTAAATGGGTCTACTTTATTTCTAGAAAACGGCAGTTTCATTTATGTGTATAAACATATGGAGCCATATTCTTGCTACAGAACTGCTACAAAAAACAGCAATGCAGTATTTAGCATGAAAATAATTTTATACTGAAATAAGTAGCAAAGTACGTATGCCCTACATTTGCAATGTGTCTAAAAAGTATGACGTTAAACTGTACCACTGTTTTTGCCATCTATAAACCTGTAGATATTCCCACACCTTAACATTAGTAAAGCGAAAGTGGTTCCAGGATTCTTTGTTTCAGATCAACACGGATCACTTTTTTGCCTCAGTTTAAACAAAGATAACAAAGCAAGTCATTTTATTTTATTTTTAAAGAGCCCAAAAATATAAAGAGGAGGAAAAACAAACCTTGTAGATCTTCTCAGTTTTCCTCATCTGCAGACAGGCCCACTCAGAGTGTGCACATGAGCACTCTGATAACAGCGTGGCCGAGGCACAATCTGCAGTTTCTGAGTGTGGAAAAGAATCCGGTCTAAATGTATTACGACAGTCTGCAGACTACAGAGTGAATTAAACCCTGTTTATTATCACTGCTGTTACTTTGACATTGATCTTTGTGTAAAGTAGAAATGGCAGTCTTCCTGGACTCACATGTAAGAATGAGAATAGTTTTATTGACCACAGGGGGAAGTTTATATACATGAACATGTGCTGTATGCTTTCACTTAAACTTTTTAATCGCATTAATCGTGATGACGGCGTTAACGTTGACAGCCCTACAGCAAACGCACAAAAATGATGATACAGACTTGTAATTTGCACCGATGTGTTTTCTAAATTCGCAGCACTTGTTGACAGACACGTGACGTTCACACAGCGACATTCTAGTCTAAAAACATCCTAAAAGTGGATTCTCATATTCACGAGTCACCATCCGCGGCGTCCTTGAACACATCGGGCCGTTTTTAAACGCACTTGAAACTTTCAAACGTAAATTAAAACCAACGAAAAATAAAGAAAGTGAGCAATGAGCTGAGGTAAACAGGGCAGTGCCAGGAAGACACACAACTGACCTGAACACTCAACATCCCGTGAATGTGACAAAGTTTCAGCCCATTAGGAAGCAGGAACAAAAGAGACTGAAGATAATCCGGTTTGAACAGAATCACGTCCCACAAGAAACAAACAACTTTCCTCCAACTTTTTCCTTCTTTTTCTTCTTCTTCTTCCTGCTCGTCTTCTTCCTCTTCTTCTAAATTTTATTGGCGGTTGGCAAACAACAGAATTGGTGCAATACCGCCACCAACTGGTATGGAGTGTGGTCCAGAACGTCACTTCAGGATTAGATCCTATCATATAAATGTGTTTGTCTAAGAAATCTAATATTACCTGATGATTTTTACTTCGTGAATTGTTTCTAAGTAAACCATTTAACTCTAGTTTCACTTTAATTGAGGTTTTGAATCAGTCTTCTTTCTTCCACATAGTCTTGACACTGTGACATAACATGCAATGTTACAGTGTTTCCCCTAAAATGAAGTGTGCTGTTTAACCCAGTGTGATCAAATCTGACATGTGAAGTGTTTGTTTCTTCTCTCCTCCTCCTGTCTCCTTCTCATTTCTCCAGGTTTCTTTTGGATTAAAAAAACACTGTCATTTCCTTTCTTACTCATGAATTATAATAATGGATTGGATTTATATAGCGCTTTTCAAGGCACCCAAAGCGCTTTACAATGCCACTATTCATTCACTCTCGCATTCACACACTGGTGGAGGCAAGCTACGGTTGTAGCCACAGCTGCCCTGGGGCAGACTGACAGAGGCGAGGCTGCCATATCGCGCCATCGGCCCCTCTGGCCAACACCAGTAGGGTAAAGTGTCTTGCCCAAGGACACAACGACCAGGACAGAGAGCTCGGGGATCGAACCGGCGACCTTCCGGTTACAGATACGCTTCCCAACCCCCTGAGCCACGGTCGCGGTCGAATTAGACATTTATGGCACACAATTTGCTGCAAACTGCATTAAATCCATGCCTGTTGAGGCTTTGCTATAGCTATATAAGTGGGATTTGTTATTTGAACGAGTGTTAATCGGCTACAAGCTGTGAGCGCAGTGCAGTGTAAAACTCTTCCTTCAGTCCTCACGCTGAGTGTTTGGAGGCGAGCCCACTTGTTAGTCTTCAGTAATGAACTGAATTGATCTCCTTTTTCTCAGCACATAGCAAGTCACTCTCTCTGCTGCATCTACAACAAATAAAAGTGAAATATCTGTGAAAATGCAGCTTTTAATGAAACTGGGTTAGATTAATGCCTGCATGTTACATTGTGGTATTATCTGCTATTATGATCTGACAGTAAATAATATGTCGTGTTTATTGCGCATTGCACAGGCCAGCTGTTACACACAAATTTCAGGGTGGTGTGGAACGGTTTTACTGATGCACCGCTCCTCCGGATCAATCTGAGTCCTAATCTTCAGAAGCCTTTAACCTCACCTCTGCTGTTAATAACGAGCCTGAGGGCTTTGGTAGCTAGTATAAGATCCACATTGGCTTTAGAAATCTTTCCAGGGGTAACTCCGTCCCCAGGTGGCGTTGTCAGCATTCCTTAGTCACCTTTACTGGTTATTCCTCCTTCGCCACAATGAGATGAATTTCTACAATGGCGCATAGACAAAACCCTGTTACTGCTAATGTAACTATCTATGGTTTTCACACACACACACACACACACACACACACACACACACAGTTAAATTAAATTACATATGCTGTATGCATTTTGTTCATTCCTAAGTTGTGAGTCTACACCAGCCATAATACTGTCTTTAGTTATTAACATTTGAAAGATTGAAGGCAGTTGAAAAGTAAAAATTAGCTTCCTTTCCAGAAAAACGCAAACTTCAGAAGTACACGTCCCCCCCTCCAAGCTTCTGATAAGCCAACATTACTACTCGGTCAGGATTTGCCATGTTCTTGGCAGCGTTTGACTTTGTTTTTGGCGTTTACATGTGGGCGGAGAGATTTTAAAAACGGAAAGTCCCCGTTTTCATAAACACCCGTGTGCGTGAGGACGTAGAGGTGCGGCTCTCTCCGTGTAATATGAGACAGTCTCGGTGAACAGCAGCTGCTCGGGTGTTTCCGTGTTCATTACTTTTTTCCCTGAACTTTGTGTCAGTGGACCGTCTCCGTGTGAAGCTCCGTGTGAAGGTAATGCAAGGAGTCTGTAATGTTTGTAATGTTTCCCTGTGTGCAGCTTAGTTCACGGTAACGGACTCGCAGCTCAGACGGTGAATACGGCACCACAACGAGGCCGTGTTCGCCATATTGTGTTAGTTTGTGCGATCACGTTTGGCACAACACCAGAATGTAGACACTCTGAGCTCCGGACGTAACTTTATCTTCACAGTGCTGCCAGAGGGAAAGACGGACTCAATTATTACTTGTTATAAATAGGACTTTTTTGGATTACACACAATGACCTGTGAGTAAAAATACTGCGTCACACTGGCTGTTCTCCTATAACAGGAAGTCATCTTGACTGTAAGGACGGTTGTTACGACACTTGTAACGTTTGTAACTCGGACAGACCGAGTAAGACTGATAATATGTAATAATCATATAAAACTGGGAATATAAATTTTCAAGAGTCGGATCAATAAACAGATATGATAATGGCACAGATATCAGTAAAACCTTTAAATAGAAGTATATCAGCTGATTGCAGCTTCCTCTGCCTCACACTGCTGTCTGACTGCATTCAGCTGACACTGAGATGAAGCAGGAAAGCAGCAGCTGATATTTGGACAGCACAGTGATGGAAAGGAGGATTTCAGTTGATGTGCACATGAATGATTTGTGTTTCCTCTGCAGGTGAAGGTAGAAAGTGTGTGTGAGCTGATGTGAATTGAGCAGCATGGATCAGTGTGAGGACAGAGAGGAGGGAGTCCCTCCCTCTAAAACCACTCTGTGTGGGGAACATGAGAGCCAGACCAAAGCTCAGAGGTGAGATGACCATCTCTAACTGTCCGTGACTCTTCTCCATGTCACAGCTCAGCACTCACATCACACTCAAAGCTCCAATAAACACATGCTGGATCCATCTTGTAGTGTGTGGGAACATATAACGCAGTGAAACATGCAGGGTGTGATAAACACAGCCAGGCTCCACAAGAACATGAGAGGATAGTTTAGAGGTTTGATCTGGTTGTGAAATAAATCATTCAACCACAAATCAAAGCTGTAAATAATGAATCCCCTATTCTTCTTATTCTTATTCTATCCTGGTTATTTTTCTAGCATCAAACATCAACAAATACATTACAAGTCGACCAAACAAGTGGCTCAAAGAGCAAATTTTAAAAAATAACGATAATTCTTAAAAATTTTCTTAATGTAACTGTTTCTTCTGAGTAATACATGCTGGAGGCTGGTGAGTGCTGCAGGTGAAGAAAAAAAGGCTAAAGTATATAACTACTCATTATTTCTAACATTTATTAGCAATTTTACAGGAATCATAACACAAATGAGTTTTAGAATGAAAGATATGTATATTTACTAATGTAACACCAACTATCATAGTTATCTCACTCATAAAGTAAGGTAAAGATGTTCAATATTAGAGAGAGGCACCAATGATAATCATCTGTGAGCAGCTCTTGGTGAAAGTGGGGAGGAAGAACATGAAGAGACCTCCTACGGGTCAGATGTCTGTGGAGAGAGAATCTTCTGTGAACAATGATTTAACATGGTTTTCTCTCCATGTCTGTCAGAGTCAGTGGGAGAACCTGTTGGCCTCATGTCCCCCAGAGGTTTTCTGAATCCAGCTGTGTGTCTCTGAGGAGTAATCAGTCCATAGAGCCTCCGCTGTTCTTTGCTCCAGACATGTAAGCTGGAACTGAGTCCTTAATGCCACATTCGTGTGTTCAGTGTTACTTTTCATTAGGTTTGTGTACCTACAGCATGTCAGCTTTATGTGTTCTTACATAAACATAAAGCTGTGCATCAGAATCAGTCAGCAGCTTCAGCCTGCAGATAAATGTGTGAACAAAATAAGAAATATAATCACGACAGTTGATCAACTCTGTGTGATCCTGAGACATTGGTAGGAAAAACTTTCTTCATCAGTCTGACTGACAGCAAAGAGTTAGAGGATGAAGGGTTTAAATGAGGCTGCAGAAGAAAATAACTGTTTGTATTTATGTGAGATGGTTTGAGGAGAAGTTCAGTAGGTGGAAATTCACACTGTATGTAACTTAGAGATAATTAACAAAGTTTAACAGAAAATGTGAGCATTATATTTCCTATGACTTTGGAGAGAACGGTGAAAACAGTGTGTGGGTCCATCTGTAGGGCAGCGTCATGGTTCACAGTTCAGAAAGGAGAAGGATTAGTTTCTGTACCTGCTAATAACAGAGTAATGAGCAGAAATGACTCGAATATTTGTTTGTAAATCATCCAGAATTGTTGTTGTTTATAATGTGGTTGCATGTTTTTCTGCATTTTCTGAACACAAAAATATCTTTTAATTGAAATCTTAATCTTGATCCTGGGACTCGATCTTTCTGTCTGCTGCGATCCGCCTCAGACCATCAGACTATCCTGAACCTGATCCCAGCTGTGTGTCCTTAAAGAGTAATCTGTCCATGGAGCCTCCACTGTTCTTCAAAAAGCAGATTATTTCAGAGACGGTGTAAGTAAACATCAGGTCATCTTCTTCCTCATGTGTCCTCATCTTCAGAATCATGCGATAAGTCATGTGGCATTTTAGTTCAGTCCAGGAGAAACAGCAGAGGATATTTTCATGTATGATGAACATTTATGTTATTATGTGTCTTCTGAATGAGTTAGTAAACTCTCTGTATGTATTATTGAAGGGTCTACCTTACAACATAAAGAACCTTGAGGCGACTGATTTGGCGCTATGTCAACAAAACTGAATTGAATTGAATAAACTTGTTCTTGGTGGTCTACTTCTTTATCTGGCAGACATGACAGACCAGGCTGCTGTGAACCTGATCACAGCTGTGTGTCTCTGAAGAGTGATACCTCCATGGAGCCACCGCTATTCTTCAAGAAACCAGCATCAACCTTTAGATCAGGAAAACCAAAGAGGTGAGATCTCCTTGAACGTCCATTAGATCTGTCGCTATAATTACCTGGTTCCCTGTACTTGGGTTTAAGCTGATATTTAGACCTAAAATGGTTGTAAAGATTAATGTGAGTGTTAGTGGGACGTGCAACTTCACGTAGCAGTGAGACCTGAAATCAGATTTTGGAAGTTCGGTTTAACTAAGAGACTCATAAGTAACAGACACCAAAACAATGCTCAGAGGTGGTTAAAGCTCTGAGGCAGGACTCTTAATAATAATAATGGCAGCAGAGGAGTTCATCTAGTAGATCTAGAAAAAATATTTTAGAGCAGAACTACAGAATGCCTTTTATGCATCTCGGTCTACTCTCAGGGTTCTGGATTGTTTTTAACATTTAATGGTTATTCATTTTTAAACTGTATACATTTATGATCTAATTTTCTCTGGGATGGCTCATTTTTTGCTTACCAGGATCTGTCAAAGAACTGTCTCCAAACAGACACGTAGCTGTGAGTCTGTGAAGAGTGATGCATCCATGGAGCCACCGCTATTTTTCAAAAACGTTATACCTTTAAAACCAGGGAAACGAAGGAGGTACGTTTTCCATCAGTACCGTCTCATTAAGTGGCTGTTTGCTCTGTACTGAGGTGTAAGTAGGCATCTACGGTATACTAAAAACACCTCAGGGTAAAGAATAATCTGAAGAGCAGTGTTAGTGTAGTGTGTGTGAATGTCTGTGTGAATGGGTGGATGACTGAACGTGTAAAGCACTTTGGGGTCCTTAGGGACTAGTAAGGCGCTATACAAATACAGGCCATTTTTACAGGCCATAGTGTATGTGTTATTTCACATAACAGCGAGACATGAAATCAGGTAGAGGAACTCCAGTTTGAGCAACACAGTCACAAGTTTGTTCTTCAGATACCAAACATTACACAAAGGTTCATAAAACTGAGATATAACATAAGAAAAGTAGTCATGACAGCCATGATTTTCTGGCAGAACTTCTCTAAAGTATGAACATATCAGTGCAGACAGAGCATTTACAACCATTAAACATAAAGTGGTAATTAGCTGAGTAAAATTTATTATGCAAAGAACGAGATCTCTAAAACCCCAGATAAGCTTCTCAGTTTGAAACGAAACCCTTAGAGATGCCTTTAACACCAGTTTTAGTAACATACTCTGGGCTGCATACTTTTAAAAACTAGTGAAATCTGAAAAATCTTTTGTGATTAATTTTATTAAAGGAAGAAACATATCATTGGCATTCATTCAGGAAGTTTCACAGAAGTTTCAAAACTGGTTTCAAGCAGGAAGCATGTGAGACTCAAACAGGACAACAGGACAAAGAAATTAGAAAAATGAGGGTTTAAATTCACATGAGATAATTAGAGAAAGAGACAGCTGGGAAACAAGGTGCAGGGGAATGGAATCAACTAACAAGCAGGGGGTGGAGAAAACTGAACATAATGAACAAGAGACTATGAAAATAACACACTGCAGTTTCATATAAACATGTTGTGGTTTTCCCTACATTCAGGTTGAGAGTATTATAATATGATGGTGTTGCTTTGACTGCACAATCCCACGAAACGATATAGAAAATATTAGAGATGGACTGATCCGATATTACGTATCGATATCGGTCCGATACTGACCTAAATTACTGGATCGGATATCGGAGAAAAATAAAAAATGTAATCCGATCCATTAAATATCACGAAAGCACCTCACAAAACTTGCAACACACCGTAACTCGCCTCAGAACGTTAGCACGTCGGAGCAGTATGCATCACGTGATAGAGCGGCTGTGGCATGCGGGACCTGTCGGTGGTCTGGATAGCATTTGGAGCTTCGCTAGCAACCCGGCATTTCATCTCCGACAAAGTTATACCCGAGAGAAGTAAAGCAAGTGTGTAAGTCCATCTCTGAATGTTTGTAAAGGAAACCAGTGGATAAACAACAACAGCACTATTAAGCTTGATAAGCTGTTGTTAGAATTTATTTAATATTACTTTCTACAACAGGATCTTTTTCTACGTAGCTGACGCTGGTAACTGTGCAGGGGCGGATCTAGCAAAGTTTAGCCAGGGGGGCCAATAGGGCATGAACAGGGAAAAGGAGGCACAAAGACATACTTTTCTTTCTTATTCTCATTTAAAAAGTCCAGCTTTTAATAAATAATTATCTGAATCTTACACCCAAAGTTTTAATCTGATGTAAAATGTATAGAAGTCCATTACTGTATATAGTAACTATTAAGTCTAATATATATACCCTAGTAAGCTATAGTACTTTTTCCTTTGGGAAGGTACCATCTGTGCAGTCTGCAATTTTGTTGAAGAAAGATGTTGAATCTATTTAATATTTCTTGAAAAATAATTGATTTCTGTGCATTTTTTTTTTCACACTGCATCAAATTAAGGTTGATTACGTCGATTAAGCATCATGAGGTGGACCGTGAGGGGTGGTTCCCTATTTTTTATTTATTTATTTTTGTTGTTGCTGGGAGTTGGAACCCTATTAGTTAGGTTGCTTAATATTTATGCTAAGTACTCTTTAAAATACCAGAATAGGGAGGATGGAGTAGGTTTAAGTTTATTAGATTGATCAGTGTTGCTGAACTATCAAATATTTTTTTTTGGCATACAGGTATAACAGAATAGCTTTAGTGTAGTTGTTGTTTTAAACTTGAGTATGAACTTATACAAAATGCAGCAAGATATTTAAAAAAACAGTTTTGTTGATTAAAAAACACTATATCGGATTCATATCGGTATCGGCAGATATCCAAATTTATGATATCGGTATCGGACATAAAAAAGTGGTATCGCGCCATCTCTAGAAAATATGTAAAATATATCAGCTGTGAATAACTTCTTAATTGCATTGTATAAAAAAGAATGATTGTCTGTAGGTGCAGGGAGTGCTGTTTGCATAGTCGCTCATTAAGACCAGGTTAATTCTGTCCATTTGCAATTACAATTGCTTAACTAGCTAACTAAATAGATTCTGCACATGAGAAGAGTGTCTGTATTTGCATTTGGACTGTCCCTTTCACACTGCAAATTTTTAAATTTAAACAAATCCCAAAAGTGTTTAACTGAGATTAGCCACAACTTGAGTAAGCAGGCATGACTAATTTATTTGAAAGTGTAAATGGCACATTAATAACCAGGTGACCATTTTACGTGGCTGGATGTGTATGTGGAAAGATAGTGTAATGTAATTCTTCATGGTTCTTCCACAGTGTGGACCAGGAGAGCTCAGAGGTTCCCAGTGGTCACTCTGCCCAGCAGCATCAAACACACCTGGACTCCATATTTATGGTCTGTACATATACAACAACTACTTTTACATCTATTCTGTTCACAGTCATCTCCATGCTGCTCTTTGTAGACCAGTGGATTGTCAGTGTGTCCAACATGGATCGGATGTTTGGATCCATGATTTCAGTCTGATTGGCTCATTCATAATGTATTCTGTTCCAGCTGCTGGAGGACAACGTCATCACTTTTGTGAAGAACGAGCTGAAGAAGATCCAGAAGGTTTTGAGTCCATATTATGAAGGCAGTGAGATGGAGGATGAAGCAGTATTGCATTGTGAAGATGAAGAGCAATGGAAGAGCAACAGAGAGGCAGTTCTGAAAATCACAGTAAACTTCCTAAGAAGAATGAAGCAGGAGGATCTGGTTGACCGTCTGAAGAACAGTGAGGATTTCTCTAAAGATTTTCTTTTGCTGAGTAACTGGAACATTTACTAATGTATCAAAAGAGGGACCTACATGTGTTGAAATGCTAATGATTTAGGGCATGAAATTGTTGCCTGAACTTTCTAAACATTTAGTTGGTATATTTGGTATGTTGTTTTTTTAGGAACTCCCAGCAGAGTTTGTCAGCAAAACCTTAAATCTGCACTGAAGAAGAAGTTCCAGTGTGTGTTTGAGGGGATCGCTAAAGCAGAAAGCCCAACCCTTCTGAATCAGATCTACACAGAGCTCTACATCACAGAGGGAGGGACTGCAGAGGGCAATGATGAACATGAGGTCAGACAGATTGAAACAGCAAACAGGAAACCAGACAGACCAGAAACAACAATCAGACAAGAAGACATCTTTAAAGCCTCACCTGGAAGAGATGAACCAATCAGAACAGTGCTGACAAAGGGAGTGGCTGGCATTGGGAAAACAGTCTTAACACAGAAATACACCCTCGACTGGGCTGAAGACAAAGCCAACCAGCACATCCAGTTCATATTTCCATTCACTTTCAGAGAGCTGAATGTGCTGAAAGAGGAAAAGTTCAGCTTGGTGGAACTTGTTCATCACTTCTTTACTGAAACCAAAGAAGCAGGAATCTGCAGCTTTGAAGACTTCCAGGTTGTGTTCATCTTTGATGGTCTGGATGAGTGTCGACTTCCTCTGGACTTCCACAAAACTACAATCCTAACTGACCCTAGAAAGTCCACCTCAGTGGATGTGCTGCTGATAAACCTCATCAGGGGGAAACTGCTTCCCTCTGCTCGCCTCTGGATAACCACACGACCTGCAGCAGCCAATGAGATTCCTGCTGACTGTGTTTGCCTGGTGACAGAGGTCAGAGGGTTCACTGACCCACAGAAGGAGGAGTACTTCAGGAAGAGATTCAGAGATAAGGAGCAGGCCAGCAGGACTATCTCCCATATCAAGACATCACGGAGCCTCCACATCATGTGCCACATCCCAGTCTTCTGCTGGATCACTGCTACAGTTCTGGAGGATGTGCTGAAAACCAGAAAAGGAGGACAGCTGCCCAAGACCCTGACTGAGATGTACATCCACTTCCTGGTGGTTCAGGCCAAAGTGAAGAAGGTCAAGTATGATGGAGGAGCTGAAACTGATCCACACTGGAGTCCAGAGAGCAGGAAGATGATTGAGTCTCTGGGAAAACTGGCTTTTGATCAGCTGCAGAAAAGAAACCTGATCTTCTATGAATCAGACCTGACAGAGTGTGGCATCGATATCAGAGCAGCCTCAGTGTACTCAGGAGTGTTCACACAGATCTTTAAAGAGGAGAGAGGACTGTACCAGGACAAGGTGTTCTGCTTCATCCATCTGAGTGTTCAGGAGTTTCTGGCTGCTCTTCATGTCCACCTGAGCTTCACCAACTCTGGACTCAATCTGCTGGAAGGACAACGACCAACCTCCAAGAGGTCAAAACCAAGATACTTTACAGAGACACATTTCTATCAAAGTGCTGTGAATAAGGCGTTACAGAGTCCAAATGGACACCTGGACTTGTTCCTCCGCTTCCTCCTGGGTCTTTCACTGCAGACCAGTCAGTCTCTCTTTCAAGGTCTGCTGATACAGACAGGAAGTAGCTCACAGACCAATCAGGAAACAGTTCAGTACATCAAGGAGAAACTCAGTGAAAATCTGTCTGCAGAGAAAAGTATCAATCTGTTCCACTGTTTGAATGAACTGAATGACCGTTCTCTAGTGAGAGAGATCCAACAGTCCCTGAGATCAGGAAGTCTCTCCACAGATAAACTGTCTCCTGCTCAGTGGTCAGCTCTGGTCTTCATCTTACTGTCATCAGAAGAAGATCTGGATGTGTTTGACTTGAAAAAATACTCTGCTTCAGAGGAGGCTCTTCTGAATCTGTTGCCAGTTGTGAAAGCCTCTAAAAAAGCTCTGTAAGTACATAGATAGCATTTATTTATGAATGAAAATGATACAAAGTAGCTTACAACTAAAGAAAAAGTAGAACACCTTTGTATTTTGTTTGTCTCTTTAGGCTAAGTTGCTGCAACCTTTCAGAAAGAACCTGTGAAGCTCTTTCCACAGTCCTCTGTTCCCAGTCTTGCAGTCTAAAAGTGCTGGACCTGAGTAACAACAATCTGCAGGATTCAGGCGTGAAGCTTCTCTCAGTGGGGCTTGAAAGTCCTCAGTGTACACTGGAAACTCTCAGGTCAGATCAAGAGCTTTTTAAACTTACATTTAGATAGGAAAGACATGGTTATAGCTTACTCTCTTTCTCAGTTATTTTAAGTATAGTATAATTATTTTTTCAAAAAACGTTAAAAACATTTGCTAAATTTGTGGGACTCTAGTTTGTCAGGCTGTCTGATCACAGAAGAAGGCTGCACTTCTCTCGCATCAGCTATCAGCTCCAACCCCTCCCATCTGAAAGAGTTGGATCTGAGTTACAATCACTCAATAGGCTTCGGGATGCAACGGCTGTCGGCTGGAATGAGTGATCCATGCTGGAGACTGGAAACTCTGAGGTATGGAGAGTCTTGTGACAGCCACACATGAATAGATAGAGAACACACATTAAGATTAAATTTTAAGTCAAGAGGATCAATTTCACTAAATAGTTTTGAAAAATGATTATTTTCATGAATACTTGGGCAAAGAAATAAAGAAGTCTGGTGCATGGGCAGTGACAGTGCAGCCTTCCTGAAGCATTGCGCAGAGGTTTTTGGCCCACACATACCCCAGTCTGGGTTATCTTTGGAAAGTTTAAATGCAGTGAAGTGGATAAGAGTTTTTTGTCATAATCTTGGCACACTCAATTTGTTGGTGGGATTGTAGCATGAGACAGGTTATTTTAATGTGTTTCAGGTGAGAGCAGTACACAAACCTTATAGACACTTTGATAATTACAGGTTAATTTAAGCTGCGTCTTTGAGTTCATTAGTATAAGATGAAATAAGGAAGCTAACTGAAGCTAGCTGCTATAAGTAATGTGGAAATGTTAACTTTGTAATTGTGTTCTTCCTGTCAGCTATCATGTCTGAAGGCAAATGGAAACATTTGGAGTGTAACAAGCTATAAAACTAATGTTAGTCCAACCCTTTTAAATGTTAAGCTTTCTGGAGTGCACAAATTTGAATACAGAAGACAGCCAAGGTACAGAAATAGCTGCAGAAATGCATCACCTACATCATGTTCCAGATGGTGATCGCTGTAAAGATGCTGAAAACTTTCTGACAACCAAAGAAATGTGGATTGTAAGAGTCAGAGTCCTATTTGTAAGATGTGTGGTAGCAGGACCTTTCTATTCCCATTTTGTTAGCAAAGTCAGTGTCTAACAGTGTGTGAATGAGAGCCATGTAATGTCCATGTGTGCATGCTGAGACTGTGCTGGTCTGACCCCCCCTCCTCCTTTCAGGGTGGAGCCTGCTGGAGTCCGATGGTTGAGACCAGGTCTGAGGAAGTGTAAGTGTATTTTTAATGTGATTCATGAAAACAAAACAGCACACATTCAACCATCTTCAAACTGTCACATCACTCATTCACATCTCTGATGTGAGGAGTCATCATCAAAGTGTCAATCAATGAACAGATGATGGATCAATAACTGCAGCTGGATTGTGTTTGTTCTCTCCATCAGATTCCTGTCAACTCACAATCGACACAAACACAGTTCACACAAACCTCCAACTGTCTGACAACAACAGGAAGATGACACATGTGGAGGAGGTTCTGTCATATCCTGATCATCCAGACAGATTTGATCAGTATCCTCAGCTCCTGTGCAGAGATGGTCTGACTGGTCGCTGTTACTGGGAGGTCGAGTGGAGAGGAATGGTTGATATATCAGTGAGTTACAGAAGAATCAGAAGGAAGGGAGACAGATATGACTGTGAACTTGGATTTAACGAACATTCGTGGAGTCTGAGCTGCTTTGATCATGGTCCTCATGCTGTCTGGCACAATAAGACAAGAACAACAATCTTCCCCTCCTCCTCCTCTGTCTCTAACAGAGTAGCAGTGTATGTGGACTGTCCTGCTGGCACTCTGTCCTTCTACAGAGTCTCCTCTGACACTCTGATCCACCTCCACACCTTCAACACCACATTCACTGAACCTCTTTATCCTGGATTTGTTTTTGGGTCAAATTCTTCAGTCTTTCTGTGTGCAGTCTAAAGGCTGTCCTCTTTTTACAGAAACACTTCAGAAGTCAGCTTTTCAGCATTTTTAAACAGGCTGTTTGTTATTAAAGGTTTATTTTATTGTTCACGTGTGATGTAAGTATACAGTATAGTGTGGATATAGAACTGGTGTTCCTTCTAATTAGTTTTGTTGCTCATATTTTTTGTTGTGTATTCTCTCCTGTTCCCTTCAGGCACTACAATATCAAAGATCAAACGGTACACAATTTTTAAATTCAATTCAGAATGTCTGTATGGTCTCCTGAAACTTCCTCCAGTATTGATTATATATTATTTAATCAGTAAGCATTCTTTCCACAATGATTCATAGATGTTCTCACTATCAAAATACTCTATAGTTATGTTTTATCAGTCTGATTGCTAACTTTTGCTAAAGCTGACACTGCAGACATCTACTGGATCCACTCTGACGTATGTAATCCTCTAACTTATAAGTAATTGCACAATATACCAACAGTTACATTGTTAGGGCCCTGAGTTAGTTAATTGGTTTTTATTGTCATTTTAACACATTGGATTTTAATGAGATTCAGGAACAGCAGTGTAATCTCAAACATAGCACTTTAACATCAGTGAGAGGGTGGTTGAGAAACCAAAATCAAAGTTTTTAAAAATTATTTTGCAATCTGAAAGTTAATTTAATATTTAATCATTTAATTTTAAATGCCGGGACACCGTCTATTATTTTAATTTGGTTCAGAATTGTATAAAATCTCTTTTTATGGTTTCAATTATATGTTAGGTTCAGTTACTTGATTTTGTGCTGAGAAAACTGTGTATATAATGTAAAATAGAAGCTCAGCATTTCACCTTACAGACAACTTTGGTACCTGTCAGAAAGCCCACTCTGTCCCTTCTAACAACAACATTACTGGATTACTTTTTGAAATGAAAGTAACTCTTAATTAAATTTATTGACATGGTTCTAATCAATGTTCCCTCTAAGCTGCGTGCGTGCACAATTGCGTACTGCTGGCACGGTCTCTGCACACAGAAAACCTGTGTTGCACAGAAAAATAAAATCTAGCCTGAATTGAAATTGAAATTAAAACTTTAACACTGCCAACAGAATTGTTAGTCAGTAAGTGACTGGCTGCTCCCGTATGGGATAAGAACGATGCCACCTTATCCCATAGTCCAGCCAATAATGCGATTCACATTCGTATATACGCAGCTAAGCGTTGACAGGCTATGACAGCGTCCTTATGTGCCGACACCGGTGTTTAGCTAGCAAAGCATCGTGGCTGAGGTGGAGTGAAGCCACGTTAATGACAACGTGTACAACCATTGGAGATGTGAGCAGGACAGACGGAACAATAGACGGAAAAAGTGTGGACTTTATACCAGTTTTTAAATTATGTTGATAGGCCACGTAAAACCAGAGTTATGATAAAAATATCTGCAATGTTTGGTTTTCTTCCTGAATAATCAGAATCAGAATACTTTATTGATCCCTGGGGGAAATTATTTTTTGTTACAGTGCTCCATTATAAACCAACATAAACCAACATTAAGACAAGACAGACAATACGCTAACTAAGAATAGTACAATATATACATATATATATATATACATACATAAGTCACTCATAAATAAATAGCTGGAAAAGAAACGTGTAGTTGTAGCAGTAACCAGTGTGTTAAGTGGACGCGTTGTACAGGGAGATGGCCAAAGGCAGGAAAGATTTCCTGTGTCGTTCAGTGGTGCTTTTCGGTACTCTCAGTCTCTCACTGAACGTGCTCCTGTGACTGACCAGCATGTCATGGAGTGGGTGGGAGGTGTTATCCAACATTGTCTTGATCTTGGACAGCATCCGCCTCTATTGTTGTTTATATTTACTGTGGGAAGAAACGGTAAAAACGGCGTTTTATAAGGAAAAGACTGGAAAGTAGTGATGTGCGGATCGATCCTGAAATATCGATTCCTCCCATACCAATCATTTATGTTCTAGAATTGATTCTCACATTAAAATATCGATATTTTAGTAATTTAGGGTAAATTTGCAGTTTATCATTAACAGGAACACAGTGGAAAGAAACTATAACATTCAGATTGTCTACATTCAAAGGAACTACTTCCTCTTCCGCCTTTCATAGTCATGTGCGAAATACGGCTGTATAAATGTCCCGCAGCCCCTTGGCGTGCGCTAGTGATGGGATTTCCAGTTCTTATTAGAGAACCGGCTCTTTCGGCTCTGAACCGGCTCTTCAGGTTGTTTTGTTGCTTTGATTAATTTATTATTAACAATAATATAAAATTATGCACAAAAGTAATTACTAATGTAAAAAAAAAGTGGTTCATTTATATATGTTTATATATAAATATATGCAGTGGCCCCTAGAGACAAAGCACGTACAAATTCCAAAGCACATTTCTAGCATGAACTGAACTTTCAAAACAGAGCTACCTAGATCACTTATATCAGCGGTCCCCAACCCCCGGGCCTCAGACCGGTACCTGTGCATGTGTGTACGTGTGTGAAGTGCATTTCAGTTTGTTTTCATAATAAATATCTAAATAAATAAAAGACATATTTTTATCTTAAAGGCTAACAGTCAGTCAGAATGAGGCTGGACTCAAACACAAAAAGGTGTTTTTGTCCAGATGAGCCCAGAGAAGAAACACGAGTGTTCACAGACATCAGAACCTCAGAGGTGAAACATGAGGTTGGAGTCCTCAGCATTCAGAAGAGCTGCTGTGAAACCCGGAGTACTGATGACTAGGGCTGCCACAAACGATTATTTTGATAGTCGACTAGTCACCGATTATTTTTGCGATTAGTCGACTAATCACATCATGCATCCATTGGATGTACAGCATACAGCTTATTGCACCAGCATGCATCTGCTCTTATATAACTATCATTAGCTTACAGCTTTAAGTGTTTCAGGTATGTGCTAACTAAAAATAAAGACAAGATGATAGTTTATTAAATTTTAATGAAATTTGCAGATTGTTTCGGTGAAGTTTAATAAACTCCTTGCTATCTAAAATATAACGGGACACCGGAGTATATTCTCGAGCATCTCACACTTCTGATAATCAGTTGTCTGCTTGACGTTTATTCAGCTGTGTAAAAACTATAACTTTAATCTCAGCCAAACCGATTTACTCAGGAACAAATAAAATACTAAAAAAAAAGCCAAACAATAACATTTTTAAGTTATCTAAGTGACTTATGTATGTTTAACCTGAGTAGTGAAAGACAGCGGTGGGTTTGAAAACGATTTGCCGGAGTCCGGTGTTCTCACGGGCTGTAGTGAGCCTTGCCCCCGGCTCGCTATCGAGCTAGTGGGTAACAGACGTCTCCGAAAACGTCAGAGCGCTTTTGAAAATATGTGGTGTCTTGATAAACTGAGCAGATATTTGAGGTTTACACAGTTACATTCTCGCTTGAAAATATGTTAAACGTTTATTTTGTGACCCAGAAAGAATAATAAGAATAATATTAAAACTAACTAGCTGCTGCCATTGTTGGAAACTGAGCTGGGCCGCACTATGAATTCTGGGACAGAGCTACTTCTTCTTCTTCGGAGTTTAACGGCAGCTGGCATCCTTGTACATGCAGTGTGCTGCCATCTTCTGTTTCAGTCCGTTATTACACTCTTAAATTCTACTTATTCCTGCGTCTTTTGTGATCTTACAAAGCTTCAAACGACGCGTCGACTATTAAATCAGTCGTCGACGACTTTGATAGTCGACGTAATCGTGACTAGTCGACTAATCGTGGCAGCCCTACTGATGACAGACTCTGATGGCACAAACACATCATGATTCAAAAATAAAGAATGTGACAAACATGGAGCTCCTGATCCTCCTGCATGAGAACAAGCTGACATGACCGCTGTGTCTGAGAGTGTCTCCCTGTCACAGTGACAATAACACAGCTGCTGCTCACAGTCATTAAACTGACCTGAGGTCAGCTGCTAGGACATCTCTGTGCTCCTTACATATGAACATAAACCATGTGACCTCACATCAGTCCTGTGGATGACTGTAGTCATAGAAGAGTAGAGGTGTAGCAGGTGGTGTGAGGCTAAGGAGGAAGAGGTGTATTCTAGTTAATGCAGTACTGAGAGGCTCCACCAGAGGGCTCTGTTAAGTCCTTATTGTAATACAGTTACTGTGTGCAGTTATACCTGATACAACATCTGCACTTATTTAAATCATACGCGTAAATGCTGTCAGTAAATGATTGATTCCTATTTATTCTACTTCCTGTTGACTAGTTTTATTAGAATGAAACATTTAAGCACAGCTGATCGAGTGACTGGATGTAAACAGGTGCTGGAGTTCATGTAACAGGTTCACACCTGAATCTGGGCCTGTGGTGCCAGAGTGTTCAGGGTCAGGTGGTCACATGCTTCAGGTGCACAAGTGCTTCAGGAGCTCAGCACAGCGTGGAACATCCCATCACTGCTGCTCTGGAGTCAGCCTGGATGAGACACCTGTGATGCTCCACAGTGACCGAGCACACCTGCACTTCACAGCTTCTCATCATGTCACTGTTGTTAAGTTAGACTGCTGTGCAGACTGTTAGCTTCACCAACAAGTTTGAACCTTCTTTTTACACTTAGCAACATTACGCTGTGTCCATGAAGAATTTACAGATATGAATTCTGCATATTTCCTGATACGTTTTACACGCGTGCGTGTGTTCACACACCTGTCACTGTGTCTGACATCAGTGCAGGCCTGATAACAACCTGGTTATAATATTGTTGGAAATACCTGAACGTGTCCATAGATCAGGGTGTGTTGTATTAAACATGAAAGCTTCACAGAAGCCCTGCTGATGTGTTAAATAAAGACATGTAGGAATATTATGATTTAAATGGGTCTTCTTCTGAGATAAAAACTTTATAACCTGCTTTACATATATGATTCTAACTCTGCATTAAAAGGAACAACAAAGTGATCACAGACATGTTGATCTGTACAAAACAAAATGAACCCGGCTAAGTTAAATCAACCTTCTGTCTGAGTACAGATTGCTGAACGTACAAGGTGCACCTGAAGGCAGCATGAATGACCCGTACATGAACGTGTGCTCAGGCTGAAACCTGCTGCTGCCCCGAGCCAGGCCGGTTTGTTCCACAGAATGATTTCTGATGTTTCTGTGATTTTATGTCTAACATATTTACTTTATTAGTAAATCGACTGCAGGGAGCAGGATTTAAAAAGAGGTTATAGATAAAGAAATGAGAGCAAGTATCTTTAACACTCTGTGTTTGTACCAGCATTATAATCCTTTCATATCAAACATTCTTGAAAGAGCAGTTGTCAAACAGCTAACAGATCATCTGCAGAGAAATGGCTCATTTGAAGAGTTTTAGTCAGGTTTCAGAGCTCATCACAAAACAGAAACAAATGACCTCTTTGTCTCCAAAGAGCTGCTGATGTGTCCGATATGATCCACAAGCTTAAATTAGGATTTATTTTATTATTATCTCTTTTATTGGGACAGCTGTTGAACATAACAGTAGTATGCCTTTTTACACTTTCTTTGCTGTCACATTTTAACTTATAATTGAAAAATAAAGAAGAAAGAAAAAGAAGAGAAAAAAAAGTTAAATTAGGATTTATAAATGTGTGCAGTGATGTGTGTGAAACCTTTGAGGACTCATCCGTGTGTGCTTCAACACACACACACACGTATGAAGCACTGTGACCTCACATAAAAAACTATTTTACAAACGTGTACGTCCAACCTGAATACATACTGATCATTTATACACAGTTTATTAAGTTCTGCTTCACCTGAACATCAGTGATGAAGCTCCTCTGACTCCATCCCAGCTCACAGCTGTTGTAATGAGTGAAACAAAAAAGAAGGTTCAGAATTCAAGTCCACTGAGAACAACTGAGTGACGACCCCTCGTCCAAGGAACTGTCCAAGGAACTGTCTCCTCAGTGTTGACGCTGGGGTGCAGAGTCCATCCTTCTCTCTGTTTTGAGCTAAAAATGGTTTTGAAGGAATGAAACGCTGGTCTTCTTTTCAAAATAACAGACGAGGGCGTGATCTGGAAGTGGGTGGATCTTAAAGGGCTTGAACCTGTTTACAGTGTGTCATGCACTTCAGGCTCCACGTGTTGAATGAGCCCATGTTGGCTTTGTGAATTTGACACCTTAAGGATTTAAGGTATACATGCTCCTGGTGAGCATAAGATGTCTGATATCAGCTTGACATCTCAATTATAAATGAAATTCAAAATGTTTTTGGAAGTATGTGTCACGGTACTGGGTCATGTGACCCAGTGTTTGAGTTTTAGGTATTTTTGTATTCATTTTCGATCTAGTTAATTTCTAGGTTGCTGTTTAGTCCTTATTTCTTAGTTGTTTCTGTCATCTCCCCCTGTACTCAGTCTCCCTGGTTCCTGCATCTATGTGTCATGTTTCTTGTCTATGCGGTTAAGTTCATGTCATGTTTTATCTCCATGTCTATGTCTCCGTGTTTCCTGTTTTATTTTGGAAGAGTCTGGTGTTCGTTGGCTGTGTCCCAATTCAGGGTCTGCACGCTTGAAGTACACGCACTACGCGTACTACGTACGGTGCGTACTATAAGTACGAGAAGTGCGGAAGTGAGAGGCTTGTGAAATGGGACGGTCTAGCCTACGTCGTGCTGTTCAGGTTGCCTAGCAACCATGATACTAACCGTGAGAAACATTACATACAGCTTTGTGTGACAGAAATGAAGGAGAAAAATATTTTGTTGGTCATTCATTTTTGTCATGACATCACTTTGATTAGTTGAGTATCTGAGGCTGAGACCACGGGACTGTAAAACATGATTGTTGGGCTTCATTTCTGTGCTGAGCAGTCATTTCAAGATTAGCTAGTAAATAACAATTAGCTAATGTTGTTCATGAGACTAAAATCATCTCACTGTGGTAATGTAAATATAATATGGCCAATATTATAGTATTGTCAGATTATTATGATAATAATAATAATAATATATATATATATATCTTCCTGCCATTCAGGACATTTATCTCCAGCGATGCCTCCGTAAAGCACACAGCATCATCAAGGACCACAGCCAAGATTTTCTTATTTAATCACTAGTGTACATATATTTATATTTATAGATACATATATATTTAGTCATCTTTTCTCTTTTACCACGTCTCTCTAATATTTTGCTCCTTACTATTTTTCTATTTTTTTATTATTTTATTTTATTTTATTATATTTTCTCCTACTGTATCATGCTGCTGAGTGACTGCTGCTCGTCAAACACATTTTATATATATATATATATATATATATATATATATATATATATATATATATATATATATTAGGGGTGCAACGGTACACAAAATTCACGGTTCGGTTCGATATTTTTTCGATACAAAAAAAAATGTTCATGCCTTTTTAATTTGTCATTTATTAAAATTATAAATATATATTTTAACTCAAAAGTACAGTTTTTAAATTTAATGTTGCTGAAACAACAAAGTAATAAAAAAAAATCTATCTGATCAACCAAAATAGTTCCAAAGGCCAGATCTGAATGAGGGTGGGGGAGGTTCAATTTGCCATGTTGCAACGAGCTTAGCTTCTGTCTTGCTAGCTTGTGCTGCGCTCAGTGGATCTGCGCTTGACAGTGCAGCCTAGGCGGAGTAGTCGAACACAGATCCACTGAGCTCTCAACACAGACAGCATCGTCAGAAGAAAAGTTGATAAAATAAATTAAAAACTTTGTATTGTTCGATACATATGCGTACCAAACCGAAACCACTGTATCGAACGGTTCAATATCGATACGAGTATCGTTGCACCCCTAATATATATATATATATATTTTAGTTCACAGAAAGCTCATGAAGGCTGAAATTTCTCATATAGAAGACATACCCATTTGTGCCTCTTTTTAAAATAAAATATTTGAGTCACTGCATGCTGAGACATCAGAACCACAAAATTAGTGTGATTAAAACACAATCAGTGTGAAAGAACGATACTGGCTGCTTCGGGCAAAAGACGAGATCCTGTGCAAAGTGTTTTAGAAGTAGCACAATAGCATTTATTTTCTAAAGGGGCTGAATGTTATTTGCGACCATCTACTGTGTTAAAAACTAGTAGCCTCTGCCTCCCTTTTGGATCAACATTCTGAAATTCTGAATTTTAAATAAAATGATCACATAACCTCGTGAAAGAAATAAAAATAGTTTAATGAAAACCCTGTTAAAAAACGCATGAACTCATATAACCCCGCTGACGTCCTGGGTGTTTCCCCACCTGATCTCACATAACCCCAAGCACACCTGAATGTGCACCCATACATGAAACCTGTCAAACAGGTTTGGTTGACCGCCACATTGGACTAGTGCATCTGTATTACTACTCACATTAAAGGAGCTTCTTTGATTAGAACCAAATTCATGTTGATCTTCAGCCTGAAAACTTTAATAATTCTGTTTATAATCATCAACCTGGAGACTAATGAAAAGTATAATAGTAATAAAAAGCCTTCATTATTTGAGTAATGTCCGAACCTGCTCAGAGACACAGACAACACAGAAGGTGTATCCCAAAACGTAGGCCGCATCATTAGGAGGATCCGGCCGTCGCAGTCTGTGTGGGCCGGTTCCTTCGAAGACCGAGAAGAATTTGTGTGTGCGTAAAAAAGATTTGTGTGTGGACTTAGCCAAAAAAACAAAACAAAACGTGTGAATCTCTGCAAGTTACAAGTACGAATTTTGACCCCATTTTTCTTCCTTTTAGCTCAATGTCATGTCAATCACAAATGTAACAATCCAATCAGAGAACAGATGGGTTTGGCTGTCGGAGGGGCGCTTTTTTGAACTGCAGGTCCTTGAAGGGTAATACAGTTTGAAGCTGGAGGATCTCTATGTAAATATCCGATAGAAGCTAGGTCCCCTAACTTTCAGCAGCTGTTGAAAGGATAAAGTTGTGGTATATCAGTGGTTAGAAATACCATTATTACTTTAGGATTAGTTTAACACAAAGTCAGGGCTGACCCGGGACCATTGCTGTGAGTCAGAGTGCGCAGCATAAAAGTCCTTTCACATCGGACGCAGGATGTGCTGCTAATGCTAACTAAAAGCAAAGGATCCAGAGTTTGTTGCGCTGGCTGCTGGGCTCTGTGGGTTTTTGCAGCAGCTCTACATGTACTAGATGCACCTGCTCCTTGTCATTTCTATCTCTGACTTCATGTCATTTCTGGTTTTTTTGCTAATTCTTCAAATGTTCAATAAAAACGTGTGTGCTAATTCGTAATGAAGAGAGCTTTGTAGTGAAAACTGTCATTTCCAAAACACTAACACAAATTCTTTTTACACATGCAAATCCTGATTTACAAGTACAAAACTGATTTACATCAGTTTTGATTTATTTATGACCACATTTTGAGCCCATACAGTGGCTCTGGCAGGAACTTGTTTCTAGAGAAGCAATTCCTCCCTCATCTCATCTCTATCAATAAATCTGACATACATTATCAGTGGCTGTCACGCACCTTATCATTAAGCTGCTCCTCTATGTCCTTTGACATATCATAAATACGCCTGCCGATGGTATTATTGGACAAAGGAATAGCCCGTAGTTTGCTGGCTCTGTCGTCAATCATTGTTGAAGCCATATCCATAGCGCAGGGAAGTATTAATTCCTCCGCAATTATCTGCGGCTTTATACACTGAGCCACTCGGTAGGGAACTTTATAGGAGCTGAGGAGAGCATTTGACGAATCAGATGCAGCTATAGTAAAGAAACACTGATGACCACGACAATTTAGAAGTTTTTTTCTGAAAAAGTCCACAGATTTGTCTTTGTGCTCTGGATGTTTTATCTTTAAGTGGCGTCTTACCTTGGTAGGTTTTAAACTGTCACAAGCTAGCACTTTAAGACAGACAACACATTGCAGCCTCTCCTCATTATCCACGGTTGAGAAGCCAAAGGCAAGATATGCTTCATCATATTTTCTAGTCTTTGGCTTGGAAGTGGGTTTGTAAACATATTTGGTGATGCTTCATCTTCTGCTTTCCGTTTGTGTGGGAGCCCCGTCAAAAACCTGTCCATTACGCTAGCAGAAGTCTTTTTTTTTTAATTCATACCCCCACCCCCCTATTGTTCCTCCAAGATAGTCTATACAGAGTTTTGCTAATTGAAGAGAAATAGTCAGTTCACTTTGGGCATGTTATTTTCAAGTAAGAAGCAACCCAGAGCAACCCCTGGGCTTAAAAGGTTGTCTCCTTGAGGATCTGTGATATTTTTTTTGCCTTTCTTAGACAGCTCTTTCCTTTTCCTTTTAAGCTTAGAGGGGGAGGGGCAATAAAGTGTCCTTGCTCATGGCAGTAAAAACATTCTCGTGTTTCCGTAGCAGTGGTGGTACGAAGGGAGATTTTAGTGAAGCAATTTTTTTAAGCTAATCGAATCTAATGTGTTACAGGAGCTGAGGGAACACTCTTATGTGTTGGAGCAAACTCATCTGCTTGTATAATAGCAGCACCTAGCACAGTAACATTTTGCCCTTTTAAATATGTTAGTATCCTCTGTGTGAGTTGGTTTTTGAACTCCTTTAATAAAATGAGCTTATCTATTTGTATAATCCTAAAAAAAGCACAAAGATCTCAAAATCAGATGCTCTTAATGCAACCTAAGTCTAGCCTGAAAACCTAAGGTGGTCGTGCCTTTGCTATTGCAGCACCTAGACTGTGGAACAATCTTCCTATTGCCATTCGCTCTTCTGAGTCTATTCAGTCTTTCAAATCTCGCTTAAAGACTCATCTTTTTACCCTGGGTCTGACACATAGTAAAATTGGTATGGTCCGGATCTGGTCAGATCTGGTTTGCTGAAGGTGGCCCACACATGGGCCAGCACAAGGCCAGTTGCAGACACACTGGCGGTCCTTTGGTGGCCCATGTGTGGATTACCTCTGGCAAACCTGGTCTGGGCCACCAAAGGGCCCTCATTCTTTGCGGTATGTGGGTGTAAGTTGTGTGCAGCCACGGGCCAGTTGCAGACACACTGCTGGCCCTGTGCTGGCCCAGAACAGTTTCAGCTGTGGCCCCAGGTGTCAGCTTAATGTGTACCTTAATTAAGTCATTTAATAACAACATGTGCATAATAGTGCAAAAGTAACATGACGAAATTCTGTTCAGACAATGAATGGACTGATTGTTATATAGCATTTTTCAACTCTCCCAGATTACTCAAAGTGCTCAATACAACATGCCACATTCACCCAACCACACACTTTCTCTTAACTGAGTGCTTCCTAACTAAATGGTAAATGGTAAATGGCCTGTATTTGTATAGCGCTTTACTAGTCCCTAAGGACCCCAAAGCGCTTTACACATCCAGTCATCCACCCATTCACGCACACATTCACACACTGGTGATGACAAGCTACATTGTAGCCACAGCCACCCTGGGGCGCACTGACAGAGGCGAGGCTGCCGGACACTGGCGCCACCGGGCCCTCTGACCACCACCAGTAGGCAACGGGTGAAGTGTCTTGCCCAAGGACACAACGACCGAAACTGTCCAAGCCAACTACACTCATGCACATTCACGACATGCAGACTGGAGAAGCCAGGGATCAAACCACTAACCTTCTGGTCAATAGGAGACCTGCTCTACCTCCTGAGCTACAGCCACCCACTTGCAAAGATGAGTAAACTCTCACTAGGTTTTGGATAAAGTGTACACTCACAAACCTGTCAAACCTGCATTTGAAACGTTGGCTACCATAGCAGTGTAGTATTGCAACATGGCATTTGGGTCTTCTAACTAAAATAGCAAAATAGGAACATAAATAGTGCCTCATTGCCAGACCTGGCCCGCATCTGGTTGACATACACTCTGCCATGACACCAGTCAGTCAGAAGTGCCAGCTTGATGTCAGATCCGGGCCAGACCTGTTTTCTATGAGCCTGGGCCACATAAACCAAACCACAATCGAGTCAGATATGGCATGCCATGACAGTCCCATCTATGCCAGGCCTGGCCCATATCTGGATGTCATACGTCTTATCATGCCAGAAGTCAGCCAGCAGTGCCGGGTCGATACCAGATCCGGGCCAGACCTTCTTGCTATGTGGGAGTTAGTTTAACTATCATTTGGTTGGCTTCTAAGTTTGTCTTGTCTTGTGTTGCTGTTTCGTAAATTATTCTTATTTTATTTATTCCCTAATTTGTGAAGCAGTTTGAGTGACACTGTTGTTTTTAAATGTGCTATATATATAAATTTTGATTTGATTTATTAACCTGACACGATTTGTCAAAAAAATTCTTTCCCTCCTCGCAAACTCCACATGTGGCTGGTATGTTTTTTTTTCCCCAAATTGAAACTTTTGCCTATACACCTTCACCACTAACTCATACGCACACATAACAGTTGACAATGCTGTGCATACTTCTTGAGCTTTTCCCAATAGCCTATATAAGCTTGATCAGGTTACTTTGTACTGTTTCTTAGTCATCCTGCAATAGTCCTATGCTCCCATTGCACTGTTTCTCTAGCCAATTTCATCTCACCATTTTTATAAACAAATATGCATTTAATTATTATTGTTAATGTTATCATTGTTAATCTCTGATTCTCTTTCGCAGCATGTCTTTGTCCAGTCTTTCTCCTACACCCCCGGCTTGTTGTGGAAGATGGCCAATGTCATGGTCCTGGGTCAATTTGACCCAGCGGTTTTAGTTTCCTGTGTGTTTGTCAGTTTTGTATTATGTTAAGTCTATTTGGTTGTGTTAAGAATTATTCTATAATACCTGAGTTATTCTGTTCAATATTGTTTATTAGATTTCCCCTTGTGTCTTTGCCCTCTGTGTCCATCTGTGGGTGTCTGTGTCCTTCTGCCTTGTTTCCCCTCCTTGAGAATTGACGTGTAAACTCAGAGATATATACTCCAAAAGACAGAAGGTTGTTTCAAAAGCATTTTTGTGTAATTTTTTTTAAGTTTTATTGACATAAATACATCTGACATCACTTCCTTAATGTTTTTCACACAACATTTTATTAAATGTGAAGTTGAAATTATAACAGTGATTCTAATATTTCTATATTAAAAATAAATTTAATGTCTGTCACCAAATTCCACAAGATTCTTCACCAGGACCCTTTGTGATAGTTTAATTTTTATAGAAGCTGAAGTGATACACAATATGTATTTAGATATTTCTAAGAAAATTAGAAACGGTTACCACCATACTACACCATATTCTTATTCAAAATGTCTCTGAAAACACAATGCAAGTTTAAAATGTTTAATGCAGCCTTTGCTATGTATATAGTCACATGCATTATGATATCTCAATACAATCAGATTCTACTTAGAACTGCATTCAAAACTATTGAGCCAATATTTTCAGCTTATATGGCTGAAACATTTTCAAAGGATGAGCTTCCAACAATGAGTGAAACAGTAAGAGCATGTGCAGAGTTTGAAAACATCCCATTGAGAAAGAGAAATCAAACATTTGGATTCATTTTAATGAGCTCAGACTTGTTGAAAATGCAGAGGAGCTGGTTGTGAACTGAGCTTCAGAGAAACACAACATACTGATATTCACTGTGAAGCTTTGAGTGGAACAAGACAGAAAAACAACATGTGGATCCTGGAATAATGGGAGCTTCCATCTTTAAAGGACTGAAGAGGACGAGCTTTACAAGGAATCATTTAGAACAGTTTAAAACATCAACTGATTGAATCCATGAATCTGAAAATATTTTTCTGACTGAAAGAGACGGACATGTACAGACTGAACTATCTGTTCAACAGTCAGAGTGTTTCTCTAACAGGAGGACACTCTTTACAGATACACTGACGAACGAGACCAGATAAAAAACCCAGGATAAAGTTTTAGAGTGAATGCGGTGTTGAAGGTGTGGAGGTGGATCAGAGTGTCAGAGGAGACTCTGTAGAAGGACAGAGTGCCAGCAGGACAGTCCACATACACTGCTACTCTGTTAGAGACAGAGGAGGAGGAGGAGGAGGAGATGGAGGAAATAGGCGTGTTTTTGTTATTGTGCCACACAGAACGAGGACCATCATCAGTGCAGTACAGACTCCAGGACTTCTCGTTGTATCCAAACACACAGTCATCACTGTTTCCTTTCCTTCTGATTCTTCTGTAACTCACTGATATTTGGACCTCTCCTCTCCACTCGACCTCCCAGTAACAGCGACCAGTCAGACCATTTCTACACAGCAGTTGAGGTTCATAATCAAATCTGTCTGGATGATCAGGATATGACTGAACCTCGATCACACGTGCCACCTTCCTGTTGTTGTCAGACAGTTTGAGGTTTGTGTGAACTGTGTTTGTGTCGATTGTGAGTTGACAGGAATCTGATGGAGAGAACAAACACAATCCAGCTGCAGTTATTGATCCATCATCTGTTCATTGATTGACACTTTGATGATGACTCCTGACATCAGAGATGTGAATGAGTGATGTGACAGTTTGAAGATGGTTGAATGTGTGCTGCTTTGTTTTCATGAATCACATTAAAAACACACTTACACTTCTTCAGACCTGGTCTCAACCATCGGTCTCCAGCAGGCTCCACCCTGAAATGAGGAGGGGGGTCAGAGCAGCACAGTCTCTTTCAGCATGCACACATGGACATTACATGGCTCTCATACACATACTGTTAGACACTGATAAAGGAACAGTCCAACATTTTCACAAATACACTTCAGTCCATACATGGATCAAACTGCTGATGATTTGGATTGATCCTGGATCTGTCAGTCCTTTGAAGCAGTTGGTGGAATGGTTGTTGCAGCAATGAAATCTGGTTTGACATCCTTTGACTGTTCTCCACTTGAAATGTTCTCCTTACTGTCAATAAAGTGATTATTAATCCACCTCAGAATAACAAAATCCCCCAAGATTGATGTTTTTGAGTGGCCATGTCAAAGTTTAGAATTAATTCTTATTTAGATACTTTGGTATGACCATTATTGTAATAATTTTTATTATTATTTCTTTCTTTGCCTGTCCCATTTGATTCTTTTGCCATCAGAATTATTGTCTAAAGGCAAAGAAAGATGCCCAACGGATTTACTTTAACAAATGGACCATCCCGGCCTTGCCGTATTGGTCTATTTGATTCACCTTTGTTTTTATTATTTATTTTATTTTAACTTACTACACACTGGACAGATATGACTGGGGGAAAGAAAAGGGAGAAAGAAAGAGGTAGGGAAAGAAAAACAGCGGGGAAGAGGAACGGTGATAAAGTGCAAAAAACAAAAACCAACAGACAAAAATACATATATCAATCACCTGGATCACCTGTTTAAAAAAGAAAAAGAGAAAACAAGCAAAAAAAGAGAGCAACATAATAAACAACATCATTGTGATAATCTATGTGAATATAACAGTAAATACTAAATATTGAATATTATTGTGCAGAATGTAGGATCGAAAGCGCACAGTGTGCTTTGAAGTAGGAGCCAAAAAGGGTGTAGTTTTTGTTTGTAAGGTATGGAGGAGATCCAGGCTCCAGACATCCAGAGACCCCAAGAGAACAACAGACCAAGGAAGACCAAAGGAGGGGCAACCGTGCCACTCTCCTCGAAAGAGCTGAGGAGAGCCCCAGATGAGGGGTCACTCAGCAGCCGTGGAGCAGAAGGAGCGGCGGGTTGCAGTAACGTGCGCGTGAGCTCCGCCAGCAGCCAGCTGTGCCAGAGTGACACATAAATATAATGTACCTAATGAAACCAACAGAACCACGCCGTCTACAAAAAGGATAGATGAGATTCTGAGGCCATCAAAGTGGAAGCCTTCCACTACATAGGTACAACAGAATTTTTCTGTCCATAAAAATAAGGAACAGAATCAGCAAGAAAGGTCAGCCCTGTCGGAGTCCACAACACACCAGGAATGAATCCAATTTTTTCTCCTGGCAATTTGGCCCAAGCTTGACATGTAATTAGTGGGGTTAGATTAATTGGTAATTCTACATTGACCATAGGTGTGAATTTGAGTGTGAATGTTTACAACACACTGCCATTCTGTCCAGGGTGTACCCCACCTCTTGTCCTGTTATAGTTGGGATAGGCTCCAAGAAAGGGGAGAGGACAATCCCTTGTCGTGCTCCAGTGCTGCTGATCACTTTGTCAGACTGCAGTCTCTTGGACTGCAGCCCACACCAGACATTCCCAGCACAATCTTAATATATGTTTAAGTTTGCCAGTCCTGTCCAGCATCCTGCAGTGCCAAATGATCCAACTCACCTCTGAACTGAACCTCTCTTCACCCAAGTGTCCAATTATAGGATTACAAAATCAATCATCGATCTATGACCTAGGGTGCCCTGATCCCACATGTCACTTATGGACATACATAACTTGAAACAAACAACCCTCTCATCCACTGGGAAAAAGAACAGCCTAGAGCAAGCAAGATGAAGTTTTGCAGGACGATATGGCTGATGGCTGTCTCCCAGACAATCATGAATAAATTGTTAAATTTACAGTAATGAAACTTCTTTCTTCAGACTTCAGTACAATAAAACAAACAAAAATTCTCTCCATACCTGAGAGTGTCCAGTCTCCAACTTGGATCCTTCAGTCCAGCCAACAGCAGCTTCAATCCTGAGCCTCCTGGATGATTGTAGCTCAGGTCCAGCTCTCTCAGATGGGAGGGATTGGAGCTCAGAGCAGAGGCCAGAGAAATACAGCCTTTCTCTGTGATCAGACAGCCTGACAGACTGCAGAAAAACAAAACAGTAATCCATCAGTGAAAACTTCCTGCAAAGCTTGTTTTTATTCATTTATTTTACTTTTTTCAATTCATTTAATAGACAGTCAATGCCAGATGAATGTATGAATTGCATCATTTTAAAATGAGGTAAATTTCCTACTGTGAACCACCTGTATTTTTTTAAATGTCCTCCTGCGCTCTGCACATCTCTGATAAATCGCTGCAGTCATTTTAATGCCAAACCCAACTTCACACATTAGGTGATAATTCAAGAAGCTTTCAAACCCCCCACAGAAAACCAACAACTTCCAAATCCTGGCCCAGATATCCTGTCTATGCTGTTTTTAACACATGTTAACGGTATTCCAGGAATCATTGACAGAGAGTATTTACAGAACACTATTACCAAAACAATAATTTTCTTTGTATCTTTCCAAACTATTAAAAAGTTCAAATGAGGGATTTTCGCTTGTTTCATTTTAGTGCTTGTTGGTCAGCTGCTGCTCTTCATTTGCATATCGTCACCTCTTAACGAAGAGCCCTCTACAGACAAGCAGCAACACACACACACACACACACATACACACACACACACACACACGAAGTAAGGGCAAAGGTAAAGAAGTTGTTTTGATCAAAACTGTGTATGACATGTAAGTTGAACAAAGTACCATAATAACAGGAGGAGTGGGGGCTAGGTGAGGAACGCTGAAATTATAAATGTAACAGATCCAAAGACGGCTATTCAGATCTTCCAATGCTTGCACTGGGCACATCTGTCTTCTGGAAGATAATATATTGAATAAAATGATTACAAATACTTTGACCAGTATGAGTCTGCATCTTCTCTGTCCAGTAGAAGAATAAAAGAACTGGGTTCAATAACCATTAATAGTACCTCTCTTCTAGATTGGTGCACTTGGTAACTAACTGGGTGGAATGTAGTTGCTTAGACAACTAAAGCCTACGTGCCTGTTACTTTTAAAGAGCTAGAGTAACCTGTAACAATTATTTACAGTAGTGGGAATTGATACTTTTTTACCTTTACTGTTTCCCAAAGGGTTAGAAAGGGTCCACATTGTAGTGATGGTAAATTTGATTCTTTTTACTGAATCGAGTTTTAATGAGTCCCTCACCAAAGTGAATCGGGTTTTTTGAATCAATTGATTCACTGAATCATGTCTGTGAAGGTTCTCAGTCATCCAGGTCATCGTAGTCAAAGGAGCTTGCAAAGAAAAGCGTCTGGACTTCTTTAAGTTACTTGAAGACGTTTCACCTCTCATCCGAGAAGCTTCTTCAGTTCTAAGGTCAAATGGTGGAGAGTCCCAGATATAAACCTAGTGGGAGTATCCCCCCACAGAGGGACAAAAGGACCCCCTGATGATCCTCTAATCGCCTGAGCCAAGGTGTGAAACTGGGTGTGGGTCCCAATCAGCCAGAGTTTCGGGTGTGTTCACTGAATCAGTTGACCAGAGAGTGGAAAAAATGTACATCCTATTGCTAAGATGAGTGATTCTAAAAGAAAACAACTATTTTAAAGAGCAAAAAAGAGAAAAAAAAATTATAAAGGGAATATTTATTTTGTTTGTTTTTATTTTATTAGTGTTTTCCTTAAATGTGTCAAATATATATTTTCTCATCTAAATGTCCACTGAGCTGTGAGCCAGGGGGCGGTAATGTGCCTTAACATTGTTTGCCAACCAAGAAGAAGAAGAAGCTGGGAGCCAGAAGGGAGGGGTGAGTGAGTGATTCGTTCACGCTATGGCTGTATCCCAATTCAGGGTCTGCAGCCTTAAAGTACGCATTTCAAGGCCGATTACGTCACAGCGGCGCGCCGAAGGCTGTCCCAATTCAAAGGCTGCTCGAAATGCGGCCCTGAAATGCATCCTTCATTTCCCTGAATTTTAAGGCTGTGGCAGTGTAGACTTCGTGGCCCAACATATCCCAGAATGCATAGCGCGGCGATGGGTGTGGATAAATTTGCAGAAAAAAACGGCGGATGAGGGGCGGCCAAAGAGTACACTTTAAGTACTGAATATTATGTCACTTATTTATGTGCAAATGTTTAATAACGAAGAACATTAAACATTACTGTTGGCCACATGTCGGCAAAGTTATGTGACATTAGTGACGTTTGTACTAACTTGGTTTTAAAGCCTTTACTTTAAAATATACGCCGTTCAATAGCTGAGCTTAATCTTACAGAGAATGATCAAAGCTCATGTAGAAACAAACAAACACATGAACAAAAGATTTTCTCCTTCATTTCTGTCAAACAAAGCTGTATGACACGTTTCCAGTGGTTAGTATCATGGTTGCTAGGCAACCTGGGCAGCGCAACGGAGGCTTTTTTTTTTTTTTTTTTACTTTATTGACAAACAACAGTATCAGCGCAACGGAGGCTAGACCGTCCCATTACACAAGCCTCGCACTTCCGGCCTTAGCGGTCTTTGAGTACGCGGCCCTTGAGGATCATTGAGGCTGCGTACTTTAAGGCTGCAGACCCTGAATTGGGATACAGCCTATGATTCAGCACAGGAGGAAGGGGGTGAGCGAGTCCTGAGTGATTCGCTTACACTACGATTCAGCACAGGAAGGGAGGGGGTGAGTAGCTCAAATGTGCTGTTAGCATGTTAGCAGAGCGATGCTACTGTGAACCGAGGAGCTATTGTCTTGATGTGAGCTTCTATTCAGGGTTTTTTCTTCCAGTTCAGAGCAGAAATATTTTTGTTAAGATACTGGATGTTGTGTTTTTCTCCACAATTTTAATTATAAGCTAGATATATTTCTACTAATGAAATTAGTTTGCTAACAGCAACAGGGATGAGTCAGTGAGTCAGTTGGGCTTATGAATCATGATTCATGAGTCAGTAAAGTGATTCTCGAGTATTGAACGATTCGTTCATAATTCGCGCATTACTACCACATTATCCAAATTTTGGACTGTAATTGCAAGATATTGCTATATAGCCGGAGCAAAGCAAAATCAATTAATATAAAAAATTGAAGAAAATAACTTGAATTATCTAATTAGTTTACTCTAAGCTATTGCTTATTTTGTTCTTATTTTTGGGAGGAGAGAGGTTAGAAAGAATATGCATGGAGCTGAAATGGAGCTGAAGATGCACTTATCTCTGTGTTTTGTGTTAACGATATCCCTTGAAAAAAGCAAACAACCTAATGTGTAAGTCCACAGTTTTGGGCAGCGGCTGCTATTCTGGCCTAACTGTGGACTCCTCAGGCCAAATCCTCAAATGATGTCTTCTGCTCACTGCAAGCACTACAGAAAGCAACCCCTGTTGCTCCAGGGCACTCCCTATACTAATCTGCCCTTCTCTTTCCTTCCTCCTGACAACACATCTTCTGAGATCACTTTAGGTAAAGTTATTAAGTTAGCTAAAGAGTTGGGATGCTGTGTAAGACATAAATAAAGCTAAAATACAAAGGTTTGGACACTGTTTTGCATGTTTCCCTACTGTAGGGGTACACGATGACAACTTTGGAATTCCATCCTTTAATTTTTTAAAGGATAAAATACAGTTTCAAAACAAATTAATTCATTTTCAAAATATAAAATTCAATTTCAATTTAGTGATGATAATTTTCAAACCAATAAATTGAATTTCAAATTAGGATAATATATATTCAGTTTGTAAAAGCATTTATTCAAGTTACAATTCAGATTCAATCCGAGCAATCCAAATTGGAATTTAACTTATTCAAATTCAGTTTCTGATGTCACAGATTTATGCTCATACTTATCTTACATAACGTAAAGCTGAAGTTCATTGATAAGTTTAATCAAAAACTTGATGTTGAATTATTTTTACTGAACATGGAAACATCTGCTGATGAAAATGTGTTGATTTATTGGTCTGTTATGAAGCTATTGCTATTTCTAATATGTTTTTATCACTTTCTGATGTTTTATTAATTAAACAATACATGTATTTATTGTTGTGCTATTTAAGTATAGTTTTATATTTGATTTATAGTCTACTAAAAATATTTAAATATTACTGTTTAAATTACTAATATGTGACATGTATTAGTAGTGATGTTGTGCTGAGGGTTAAAATGCCTTTTTGTCTTTTGGTATACTACGAAATGGCAATAAACAATTAATAAATGTGTAATATGTGCTCATATTTATTTTACCCTACTCAAATTCTTTTTATGATACATTTTATTTTGAAAGATTTAAAATGGTTCTTTAAAGAACCACTCCAAAAAGGTTCTTTAAAATGTTTTTTTAAAGAACCATTTGAATGACCTTTTTAAAAATGGTTTTTCAAAGAAAGGTTCTTTCAAAAACCATTAAAGGTGCCCCACAGAACCATCAAGAAATCGTTCTTTGGGGCACCTTTAATGGTTTTTCAATGAACCACTGAAACAAATGGTTCTTCAAAGAACCATTGCCTGAAAGTTTCTTTGTGGCAATATAAAAGGTTCTTCCATGGCATCAGTCTAAAGAACCACTTTTGGTTCCAGTTGGCACCTTTATTTTTCTGAGTGTAAGATGAGAACCCCAGACCCCGCCCACCTCCTCCAGCTTGTCCAGAGGAACATTTTTACGACCTGGCTCTGCTAGGGGACAGGGGAGGTAACGTAAACTAGGCCCTCAGGAGGGGAATCAGTTTAATAAAAAGCTTTATTTAAAAAAGGACTCAGAACTAAAAACCGATAGTGTCGCTTACTGCAGACCACTAGACAAATAACAGCCAATTGTCCAGGTGGATTGCCACATTCGAATTTAGGAGGGTTGGCACAGGTCCCCACCCAGCCAATTGTCTGTGGGTCCCAGCACACTTGGATTTGCTTGAAGGAAGGCTGGGCACTTCCTCCGAGGCCAAAAAAACCCAAAAAAACCCCAAGGCGTTCCCAGGCCAGCTGAGAGATATAATCTCTGCAGCATGTTCTGGGTCTGCCTCAGGGCATCTTCCCGGTGGGACATCACCTAGGAGGCATCCTTGTAAGATGCCCAAACCACCTAAACTGGCTCGAATTTGATGTGGAGGAGCAGCAGCAGCTCTACTCTGGGCCCCTCCCGAATGGCTAAACTCCTCACCCTGTCTACCTGTCAAACCTCTCTAAGGGAGAGGCCAGCCAGCCTTTGGAGAAAACTGTTTTCAGCTGCTTGTATCCGCAATCTCGTTCTTTCAGTCACTATCCACAGCTTGTGACCATAGGTGAGAGTAGGGATGTAGATCAACCTGTAAATTGAGAGCTTCGCTTTTACACTAAGCTCTCTCTTCTCCACGGAGGACTGGTGCATCACTGCAGCTGCAGCACCAATCACCATGTCAATCTCCTGCTCCCTTCTCCCATCACTCATGAACAAGACACCCAGAAACTTAAACTCCTCCACTTGAGGCAGGAACTCCTCCCCAACCCGGAGTGCTCACTCCCCCCTTTTCAGATTTGGAGTTGCTGATTCTCATTCCCACCACTTCACACTCAGATGTGAACCATTCCATTCCGAGCTGGAGGCCATCACCCAATTAAGCCAACAGAACCACATGATCTGCAAAATGCAGATGCAAGACTCTGCAGAAAGAGTACTGACAGCAACTAGAAAGACAGCATATTTCTCCAAGTTTGGCTTCTCTTCTTTGGCTCCCTTTTAAGTCCAGAATTTAATATAAAATCCTGCTCCTCACGCACAAGGTCTTGAATAATCAGGCTCCATCTTATCTTCTCGACCTTATAGTACCATATCATCCCATTAGACCACTTCACTCTCACTTTCACCCTTTCCTGGGCCTGGTGTTTCCAAAGTGTGTGAACATAGGGGGACATATGATTGTTGATTTTTTCGCTGTCATTTTCAGCATTAATGAAAATGACTGCAGAGCCATTTTCATCAATGCCATGTATGCACCTAAAACACACATTGTTTAATATTTTCTTTCTTCCAGTATGAAAAGAAAGTTAAAATAGGGTAAAAATTGTCCTAGATTTTTTAAATGAACAGCACATAAAAAATCATTAGATAGAATTTTTTCTCCAGTGTCATGTTCATGAGTCCTTTTAACAAACTGAAAACAAAAAAAATGTGAATATGGAGCGGTTTTCCAGGCATAAATTGAGAGACAAATAATTCACAGATACTAGGCAACTCTGTGAAAGTTAGGATTTTTATGCAATAAGATTAACATGACCATAAGTGGAAAGTCTGAATCCTGACCTGAGAGTTTCCAGTGTACAGTGTGGACTTTCCAGTCCAGCAGATAGAAGCTTCACTCCTGAATCCTGGAGATCACTGTTACTTAGGTCCAGCTCTCTGACACTAGAAGACTGGGAGCCTAGAACTGAGGACAGAGCTTTACAGCTTCTCTCTGAAAGGTTGCAGATACTCATTCTGAAGAAAAAACAAAGATATTTGTGGTCAGATTAAATAACATGTAATGAAGAATGATTAGCAGTGATCTACTGCAATTTGTGACAACTGGTTGCCCAGCTGAAAACAAACCCGATGGCACAGGAACCTGTTTACCATTTTTTTCCTCTCTAATTCCAATGACGGCAGTCATAGCAGAGAAAAAAAAGACAAACTGAGTTGCGAGTGTTGACAACAGACAAAAAGTGTATTAGTGTATGTATTAGAAAGAAGAATAAAAGAAGAAGACTGAAGAATAAAACTCTTGGACATAGAGACCACTTATGGTCTCTATGTCCATTACACTGTTCATGTTTTTTTAAATCATACATGGAAGCTTTTCGGTAAGTAGAATCAACATTAGGTAGAATACAAAAAAATAAAAGCACAAATATATTTACACAGCTTTGTGGGAGGCTTTGACCACTGGCAGCAGCCTCAGAAGAGCCTCCTCTGAAGCAGAGTATTTCTTCAGGTCAAACACATCCAGATCTTTTTCTGATGACAGTAAGATGAAGACCAGAGCTGACCACAGAGGAGGAGAAAGATTATCTGTGGAGAGACTTCCTGAACTCAAGTACTGTCGGATCTCCTGCACTAGAGAACGATCATTCAGTTCATTCAGACAGTGGAACAGATTGATGCTTTTCTCTACAGACAGAGTCTCATTGAGCTTCTCCTTGATGTACTGAACTGTTTTCTGATGAGAACTTGAGCTACTTCCTTTCTGTGTCAGCAGGCCTTGTAGAAGAGTCTGATTGGTTTGCAGTGAAAGACCCAGGAGGAAGCGGAGGAGCAAATCCAGGTGTCCATTTGGACTCTGTAAGGCCTTGTCCACAGCTTTCTGGTAGAAAAATGTCACTGCAGATTCCACTTCTCTTGACTCCTTTTTTGCAAAAAATTTACACCATATAGCGGTCTTCTGTTGTTCTTCCAGCAGATTGAGTCCAGAGTTGATGAAGGTCAGATGAACATGAAGAGCAGCCAGAAACTCCTGAACACTCAGATGGATGAAGCAGAACACCTTGTCCTGGTACAGTCCTCTCTCCTCTTTAAAGATCTGTGTGAACACTCCTGAGTACACTGAGGCTGCTGTGATATCGATGTCACACTCTGTCAGGTCTGATTCATAGAAGATCAGGTTTCCTTTCTGCAACTGATCAAAAGCCAGTTTTCCCAGAGACTCAATCATCTTCCTGCTCTCTGGACTCCAGTGTGGATCTGTCTCAGCTCCTCCATCACACTTGACCTTCTTCACTTTGGCCTCAACCACCAGGAAGTGGATGTACATCTCAGTCAGGGTCTTTGGCAGCTGTCCTTCCTCTCTGGTTTCCAGCACATCCTCCAGAACTGTGGCAGTGATCCAGCAGAAGGCTGGGATGTGGCACATGATGTGGAGGCTTCGTGATGTCTTGATGTGGGAGGTGATGGTGCTGGCTAGCTTTTTTCCTCTGAATCTCTTTTTAAAGTACTTCTTCATCTGTCGGTCAGTGAACCCTCTGACCTCTGTCACCATGCCAACACAGTCAGCAGGGATCTGATTGGCTGCTGCAGGTCGTGTGGTTATCCAGAGGCGAGCAGAGGGAAGCAGTTTCCCCCTGATGATGTTTATCAGCAGCGCATCCACTGAGGTGGACTCTCTAGGGTCTGTTAGGATTGTAGTTTTGTGGAAGTTTAGAGGAAGTCGACACTCATCCAGACCATCAAAGATGAACACAATCTGGAAGTCTTCAAAGCTGCAGATTCCTGCTTCTTTGGTTTCAGTAAAGAAGCGATGAACAAGTTCCACCAAGCTGAACTTTTCCTCTTTCAGCACATTCAGCTCTCTGAAAGTGAATGGAAATATGAACTGGATGTCCTGGTTGGCTTTGTCTTCAGCCCAGTCCAGGGTGTATTTCTGTGTTAAGACTGTTTTCCCAATGCCAGCCACTCCCTTTGTCAGCACTGTTCTGATTGGTTCATCTCTTCCAGGTGAGGCTTTAAAGATGTCTTCTTGTCTGATTGTTGTTTCTGGTCTGTCTGGTTTCCTGAATGCTTTTTCAATCTGTCTGACCTCATGTTCATCATTGACCTCTGCAGTCCCTCCCTCTGTGATGTAGAGCTCTGCATTGATCTGATTCAGAAGGGTTGAGTTTCCTGCTTTAGCGATCCCCTCAAACACACACTGGAACTTCTTCTTCAGTGCAGATTTAAGTTCGCGTTGACAAACTGAAACAAGACATTCTGAAAAAAAAAGCAGATTATCAGTTCACGTTGTGTAAAGGAAGAGTTGAGTTTCTTTTCTCTAAGGTATGTCCATTTGACCACATGTTGGTCAATCTATTGAGACAACAGTAAAATGTCCCATTTATCCAGCAACTTAAAGTTTAGATATATCCTCTTACTGCTCTTCAGACGGTCAGCCAGCTCCTCCTGCTTCATTCTCCTCAGGAAATTCAGTGTGATCTTTATAAATGCCTCTCTGGTGCTCCTCTGTTCATCATCCTCCCGCTGACTCTCTACGCATTCTGGGTAATCTGGACTCAAAACCTTCTGGATCTTCTTCAGCTCGTTCTTCACAAAAGTGATGATGTTGTCCTCCAGCAACTGGAACAGAATACATTATGAATGAGCCAATCAGACTGAAATCATGGATCCAAACATCAGATCCATGTTGGGCACACTGACAATCCACTGGTCTACAAAGAGCAGCATGGAGATGACTGTGAACAGAATAGATGTGAAAGTAGTTGTTGTACATGTACAGACCATAAATATGGAGTCCAGGTGTGTTTGATGCTGCTGGGCAGAGTGATCACTGAGAACCTCTGAGCTCTCCTGGTCCACACTGTGGAAGAACCATGAAGAATTAGTTCAAGCACAGAGTAAAAATTCAAAAAGTGACCTTTTAAGATAGTGATTAAGATTATTCCCTATAGTTGTAAAAAATTTACTAGTCCTTCTGAATCCACTGAGACTCAACAGCTTAGTGAATTGTATTGAGTTCAAGTACGAAAAGTGTTGCGTATCACTGCTTCAGTAACATGTGAATAAGTAGAAGTTGGTAGAAAACCAGAAAAAATGTATTTAACATTCAGTAACTGGCCAGTCTCCCTTCCAGCACCTTAACATCAGCCTTCCAAACCAGGCTGATTAGTATGTTACAGCTGACAGGTAACTGGGGCGCCAGTCCATGAAAAATCTGTGAGTACCTCTCATCTGACAACCTCTGATTTTTTTCATTTGTACAATAACTTATGAAATCAATTTTATACTAACTTTAAGTGTCACAATCTAAAGCATTAAAAAAACCAACACTTTTTCAATAACCAACATTAACATTAGTATTGTGGGATATCTAATACTTTCAGTAAACTACAACATAGAGGAATGGGAATTAATATTGCTACACTGGGTGTTTGATCTGTTTTCTCCTAAGTCCCTGAAGAAAAATTCAAAATACATATCCTGAGTAAACGTCAAAGCAGATGTCACAAACTCCTGGCTCATGGAGAGTTGACAGAAGAGCTAAGTTTGTGTTCCATGTATGGCCAAACCAAAGTAAAAGATCCAGATCCAGCAATGGCTCTGCACTGCATTAAACATCAACAAGCACTGTGCAGAAAATGCTTGAAGTCATGTCTGTAATCCTGACATGTGTAAATTACATCAGGTCCAGAGGTTTACAACACCACCAGTTCAGGGCATTTTTGAAGGAAATTGAGGGATTTTATGGCACTGTACTGATGTGCATTAGCATAGGAAGGGGTGTGTTGAGGAGATTCTTTGAGTTAAAAGCTAAATTCTAGATATTCATTGACGTTTTAAACTGGATGTTCTTAAATTGGATGATTCAAAATGCATAATGGCATTCCTTGTGAACATTACACAGGAGCTAAACATTCTGAACTTAAAGCTGCCAGGTTTTGGACAGCTCATTATAGCGGCCTATGAGAGTGTGAAAGCCTTCTCCACAAAACTGAAACTATGCAAAACTCATCTGTCTGCTATTGAAATCCTGCAATGGGAGTTTGAAACGTGATTTGATGACTTGGAGGCATGCGGTGACACTTCCCAGCTGCTTGCAGACCTCTTCTCAGCTGATGTGGAGTGTCCCCACTGAACTCACTGAATTGCAGTGCAACAGTGAACTGAAAAATCAGTTCAGGGAAGCACAAGGAAAAGCAGACAAGATTGCTTGTTTCTAAGACATCTGCCTCTGTAATTCCCAAAGCTGTTAAGAGTTTTCAGGTGTTTACTGTCCCTTTTTGGAAGCAAATATCTGTGTCCCAAAATGTTGATTTGGTCATCTGGATGCAGTGTTTTCAGTGGGAGAAACGTTTCATCACTCATCCAAGTGACTTCTTCAGTCTCAGCTGACTGCAGGTTTCCCCAATCTTATAAACAGTACAGTTGCATAATGACTGAAACCAGCCCACTGAATGAACAAAGGGCTGTGAGGTCAGTTCCTTGACTCCGCGTTCAAACCAGCGTTCCTCCCTGTCCAGGATGTGTACATCCTCATCATTGATAGTGTCCACTGGCCTGTAGGTGTAAATAGACTGTGGAGTCCTGAGGTTGAGGATCGAAGCCAGAAACTTAGAGATGTTATAGGTGACCGAGTTGATCATACACACAATTGGTCTTAAAGGTACACCCTGTTTATGTGTCTTCGGTAAACCATACAGACTTGGTGTAGATTCCTCTTGGTATAGCCTGTGGTATGAGTATTAGTAATAGTATTGTCTTGTTCTAACTGCTTCAGACAGTCTATCACCATTTTCCTGTAGCCACTTTCTGGGTCTCATTTTAGAATTTTGTCACTAAGTAGTGACAAAATTTTCTCATGATACTGTTTATGGTTTAGCAAAACCGTGTCCCTACCCTTGTCTGCTGGACGGATGATAATGTTGTTGTCATCACTGAGTAATGCAAATGCCTTCCTCTCCTCAATTGTGATGTTAGATTCAGGGGGCTTTGCATTGCTGAGACAGGCTGAAACTTTAGTGCGTAGTTGCTCTGCTTCCACGTCTGCAATGTTGTTGTTTCAAATTGCTGTTTCTGTGGCTGTGATCAGTTCCACTAGCAGGATTTGTCTCGGTGTCAAAGCAGAATTCAACCCTTTAGCAGGGATGTTTTTCTCTGCTTGGGTGAGTCGTCTGTCAGACAAATTACTCACACTTGTCCAAATCCTCGGTGTGGCATCCCTCTCTCTTCGGGCCACTGAGGACACTCTTGTATTTTGCTGTGGTTTCCAACGCAGAACAAGTAAGTTAAACTTCATATCTGTGTGAGAAACTGTTCTAAAAATTCAGATTTCCAGATTTTCCATTAGTCAGAGCCAAGGTTAACAACAACCACCATCGATGCTGTTGCCAATAAGTTGTCAGTCAAAACTGTGATACTGCTGGATGAAGACAAAGGAATAGCAGACAGGGGAGGCACGTTAGAAGGAAGCGAGAGAGAAGGAAAGGCTGGAGGGTGGACGTGAAAGTGAGGACTTCAAATGTATTAACTATGACCGGTAAAAAATATATAGCTGGCTTAAATGATGGAGAGAATGAAGGGGGAAAAAAGCAAGGCCACGAGAAAATCTTGTGGGAGGAATTTGAAGTTAAAAATCCAAGGGGTGATAATGTCAGTGCATATGCCCCACAAGTAGATATGATTTAGAAAATAAAGACAAATTCTGGAGTATGCTCAATGAAATGGAAAAGAGTATGTCCAGGGTAAATAGAGTTGTGGTTGGAACAGATTTAATGGACAAGTAGATGAAGATGAAACTGTCTTTTCAACATTTAAACGGACTGGAGTTACATTTTTATTTGGTGGATTTTCAGAATGGATTAAAATGGAGAGTGCCTTGTTGGACTGGTTTTTGCTTTGTAATGCCTGGAAATGATGAAGAGTCACTTCAGATACTTCACTTCACTGTTTTGCTTGGAGACCAATTTAAATGTTTATATTGACTATTGATTGACTGGAACAGCTCATGTTTGGTTTCCTCAGAAAACAAACCTCAATGTGTTTTTATTTCCTGAAAGAAAACCATTATCATTGAAGTCATACACAGCAGTGTGCTGTTGTTTTCTGTCACAAACAGATTTAAAAATGTTGCCTGAGTTTACAGTATAATCAATCATGAGAAAAATGTTTTATTTTTTTTAAGAAGGTTCAAAGAAAAAAATACTAAAATGATGCTTGGGCTGTTTTATAAATAAAAATAATTTCTGTGCAGGAAACTTAGTTTTTTCTTTCACTTGAATAGTTTGAATGTCATTGAGAGAATTACATGTTTGCACTGCAGTTTATATCCAACAACATCAAGCAGTTAATTTGCTGAGAGTTCCTAATACTTCACTTCTCTGCAGCAGAGAGTTGGTGTGTTTTAAATTGATTGGATTCAGGTCCAGGTTGGTTCCTGTGAATAATGATGGAGCAGTGATGTGAGTGCTGAGCTGTGACATGGAGAAGAGTCACGGACAGTTAGAGATGGTCATCTCACCTCTGAGCTTTGGTCTGGCTCTCATGTTCCCCACACAGAGTGGTTTTAGAGGGAGGGACTCCCTCCTCTCTGTCCTCACACTGATCCATGCTGCTCAGCTCACACACACTTTCTACCTTCACCTGCAGAGGAAACACAAATCATTCATGTGCACATCAACTGAAATCCTGCTTTCCATCATGTGTGCTGTCCAAATATCAGCTACGTCTTTCCTGCTTCATCTTAGTGTCAGCTGAATGCAGTCAGGCAGCAGTGTGAGGCAGAGGTAGCTGCCATCAGCTGATATACTTCTACTATCAGGCCACTAGATGGAGCCATGAAGTTGTAGGTCAGCACACACACAAACACACAAAATACATTTACTGACAAACACTGATTAACTGTGACTGGAAGTTTCTGTTAATTAACATTAAGTCAATTCAACATGTCTGAACAAATTTTTTAAACATTTTGGCTAATCCAGGATTCAAAGAGGATCCACCGTCTTAACATGTAGGAGAACTGAATGTGACTAAAGTAGAGAAACCTTTCTTTTTTAATCTCTGCACAGATGCAGCATCAAGTGCTTTTAATGACCATGTCCTTATTAAATAGAGATACAGTTTTAACAGGATGTTTTATTAAAATTCATTTTAAGAACCTCACATCATCTCTAACTCTGGACTGAATGTTGGCTCATTACTAATACCAACTTGATACATTTTTAATTTAAAGCACATTTTGGAAGATTCAGTTTCATAGAAGCTTTTTCCTGTATTGTGCGTAATGTAGAAAGTAACAGATCAGACCACCCTGATTGAAACCCACAAAGACCCATTTCTACATACTTGCCTGTGTCAACACAAGAGGTGCTTTCATCAAAATGGTGCACTTCCTGTGGTTACTGCCATGTTTCTATTAGCGGTTGTTTAGTTAGTGGTTTAGCATTTGTCCCATATGTGAGTTCGGAGAAGTGGAAATGACAGGAAGTGTGGTTGCTAAGCTGTTGCTATGTGCAATTAATGTAACAGACTAGAATAAAATGAAGTATTAAACAGAGAAACCTCAGACTGTTCTTCTTGCTCAGTTCATCTTTCTGTTATTTAATAGCTAATAGATTTATGCAGCTAAACAAGTCACTCCTGATCCAACTGAGGAGATGGCCCGAAAAAACCTACAGTCTGACATTCTTTTGGCAAAGTTACACACCAATTCAATATTAATTTTAGCAAACTCCAATTGACTTAACAATTACTGCCAATGTGAATTTTAACTTTACCAAATACCGAATATTTTATCTTCCCAGTTCTAATCTTTAAGATATTTACAATATTTGACTTCACAAATATTTTTGCTTTCACCCCTACCAGTCCAAGCATATGGTCGCCTCTCCCTGAGCCTGGTTCTGCGGGAGGTTTCTTCTAGGGCTGGGCTATATCATACCGTTCACGGTAATACCGGTGTAATTTTACACAACGATAAGTAAAATGGAGAGAATGTTGTCTCCGGGAGTTTAGCTGATTTGATTTAGAGCGGCAAGGTATGGTGGGTGTGTTCCGGTTAAAGAACACGGAGGCAGCTTCCAAGTTTAGGAGATTTATTCAGCTGTGGTCTGTAGTAACGATACATAAAGCAACTATCAGTACAGCACACATAAAACATTCAACATGCCCAGACATTATTCTAGCACAGAGATAGCACAAGGAACTGTATTCAACACTCATATCTATAACAACTTCAACAATTACACTAAGAAAATGAAATCTCGCGATAGAATATGGGTAAAACGCGCATGCGCAGTGCCTTTGTTTACATACACACATGGCGGCGACGCAGAATGAGAAGAGCGAAAGTGGATCGTTGAATGAAACGGATGAACCAGAATTGGTTTGTACAAATGCTGCAACTTCAGTGGTGTGGAACTGGTTTAGCTTTCATCCGTCAGATATACAACAAAGCACTATTTTTTGGTAGAGCATGCTAGCGGGCCATCGTTATTACCGTGTTTTTTGGAAAATACGGCACACTTAAAATCAATCCTTTGATTTTTCTGAAAATCGACAGTGCCCCTTATAATCCCGTGTGCCTTATGTATGAATTCTGGTTGTGCTTACTGACCTCGAAATAATTTTATGTGGTACACGGCGCTCGAAAATCTGTCAAATGTTTCTGAACAACTTCGCTAAGCTACGAACCCGCACCGCTTGATGGATTGTTGGAGCATTACGGCATCGTAGGCAGGCGCCTCGTGGAGTGATACGTACTGTGCTTCAACATAATATTACCGTATTATGTGTGTACAACCTCTTTTTAAGTTTTGTGGATATTATACATGGTTATGCTGAGGATATGTCGGCCAATTTCCACTGGAAATGCCTTTTGGTTAAACTGTCAGTGAGGAATTTGCATTTGCACTGTTAAATTTTTATATAACTTTAATGCACTTAAAAAAGCTGCTTGTTTAAGTGAAAAGACAGATTTTTTTTTTGCACTAATAAAGTTGTGGAGTTGTAAAGTATTTTGTTTTGTGTCAATTATATCGTCAGTTATATCGTTATCGCAAATTTTCAAATGTATATCGTGATAAATATTTTTGGTCATATCGCCCTGCTCTAGTTTCTTCCTGTCAAAAGGGAGTTTTCCTTCCCAATTTTTTCAGCTTGCTTGCTCATAGGTTGTTATATGATTGTTGGGGTTTTAACCGTTGTATTATTGTAGGGTCTACCTTACAATATAAAGCAACTTGAGGTGACTGTTGTTGTGATTTGGTGCTGTATAAATAAACTTTAATTAAACTGAATTGAACTGTCATGTGAAACTCTGACAGAGTTTGTTGCACACCACTCAGGTGGCACAAATTTGAATTCCTCCTGAAACAACACACAGTTATTTATGTTTAACCAGAAAAGTGGACATTTTTAAATCACAGTTTTGATAATTACTTTAACTTTATGATAACTATCATGAAGACAAACTGTTACATTTTGCCTGTTACATAAAACTCGCACCAACGCTCAGAGCTCTTTAGCAAACAACCTTATTTTTGGAAAGCGAAGCAGCTCCGATAGGACTCGGGATCAGCGGTGAGAAGTCGAAGATCATATGAGTTGGTTACGCTGCACCATCAAACACTGTGGTCACCGTGAATCAGCAGCAGCAGCTAGAAGAGGTGGACAGGTTCACGTACCTGGGTTGCACTCTCAGCAGTGACGGGGACGCTGAGCATGACGTCAAATACCGAATTGGGAAAGCATGGGCACCCTTTAAACGACTACGACCTATATAGATGACCACCGCACTGCCTTCACCAACCAAGTTGCAGCTTCTGAAGACTATTGTTATACCGACAGCACTGTACGCAGCGGAGACTTGGAAATCGACTGTTAAGATCAACCACAACCTCGACGTCTTCCAACAGCGTTGCATTTGACGGCTGCTCAAGAGCACATATCCGGATCATGTTGCTAATGAGGAAGTATATCGCTGTGCGGGATTAGAGCTGTTCCACGTCCAAGTCACCAAGCGTCGGTTCAGATTCGCCGGACCCAAGACCCGCCCGTGTCGCAGTTCAGTGGAACCCAAGGAATGGAAAGAGACGGCAAGGAAGACCCCAAAAAACATGGAGGAGTACGTTCCTTGAAGACTTACGCTCAGTCGAACTGTCATGGGATGAAGCAGAAACTGCTGCGATGGACCGAGTCCGATGGCGTTCTCTTGTCTCCCGATGCACCGATCAGTGCGGGAGGATCTAAGTCTAAGTCTAAGTAAGTGTTACATAAAAGAGTGCATAAAAATATCGTTGGGTATCACTCACATTCATCACAATTCATTTTGCCAATGAGGACCTACTTACTTTTTCTGTGTTCCAGTCTCAGTAACTTTGACACAGTAATATCTGCTTCAATATTAAACCTCTGATGAAATCTCACAAGTGTTAGCTTTATTTTGATACCAAGATTGTAAGGACAGAGTTTGTAATTGCAGAGAAATAATCAATTAAATTTGGGCATTACATTTTCGAGCAGGAAGCTCAGAAAACCCCCTTGGGGCTTAAGAGGTTAAGAAGAATTAATCTCTGTTTATAGAATCACCTCCAAACAGCCAAGCTATCCCTCAATAGTTCCATCATGTTTAGTGTCTAACGACAGCGCTAGCATCTTGTGTAGTTAGTGTGTAGTGTTGTGGATAGCTTTGTGTTGTGTGTCAGAACAATGAGATGACTGCTGCCTCCAGGTAAAAAAAAAAAAAACAGGAGTGATACACCTGCTGCTGTCAGACCTGCAGGTTGTGATGGTCTCCTTTATAGTGGACAGAAACTATTTTTTTGGACTGGCACAAATAATTTGTGTGGCATCTTATTGAATGCAGAACAGCTTATTGTTATGTAAATAGTTTGAAGTGGTTATTTAAAAAGGGGTAAAAGGTTGTTTGCAAAACTTTTGCACAGGATTTTATAATTGACAATTTATATTTGCATTTAAAGTTATGAAATATGATTCATTAAATATGTTGTTACAGTAAAAAATATAACTTTTTTCTACTCTGATTTTATGTTTTTTTGTCTGATTTTAGATCAATTGTGGTAATACAGTATGTCAACATGAAAAAATAACTGTATATTCAGACGTGAGGTTATGCAAAAAAGAATGATATCAAAAAAGGCAAAGTATATAGTTTTTAAAGGTGAAATGTAGAGTTAAAATCAGTAGTTAAAAATGGCCAATTATGCCCTGGACCCCAGAGGGTTAAACTTTTATTTTTAAGTAATGCAATAGTTACTTTTCAAGTAATTAATTACTTTTAGAATCTTGTAACTCCATTACTAACTCAGTTACTTTTTTTGAAGAAGTAACTAACAACGCTGGTCATGATATCTGGTATCAAGTATCCCAGCAAGGTAAAGTCTGAGTCTGTGCTGTAAATTGTCACCCAAAAAGCTGACACATTTATCTGCATAACGCCCTACACGCTGAGCCACAAAAACCACCGTGCACTGAAAGCTAAAAATGACCTTCATTGTTATTTCTTTACAAATTATCACTGAATACTTTCAGACTGAGTCTTGAAACTCTGTAAAACAGGGGTTTCAGGTCTAGGATCTACATTTTTCAGGGCTTTTTGTGGTTCAAATATTTTTAAGCATATTCCAAAATGCATTTTGAGTATGTTGCAGGCAAATGTTTTCAGCCCTTTATAACTCTGCAAACCTCAGTTCAGTTAGGTACATTTTACAGTTTTACTTTCCAAAGCAACTGTTTTGAAGCTGTTTTAGTGTCTAAGGGTAATTCAGAATGGATAGCCACAGATTTTCATTGAATGGATCTGTTTTAGTGTGGAGCTAACCTGAGGCAAGGCTCAGTTGCATTTGCCAGATTTTTCCAAAGAAAGTTAGAAAAAAAAGATAAAAGAAAAAGCACACAGCACAACCTCTTAACCACATGAGGACAGTCCACCAACTCATCAAGAAACTTAAGTAGCATTGTTCATGACAGACCACGAAAATCAGTCTGTCACTCAATGCACTTCCATACACCTGAGCAAGCAGCAAACTGGGGAGAGCTTTTTTCAAATACCATCACCGCTATTTTAAATACTCAAAGTATCATGTACCCCAATTCAAGTTTGCTACCGAAATGCACACAAAGTATTGTGCATGCATGTAAATATTTATTTTTTGTCTTTCCACTTAACATTGCTCACCTGGTTCTTCTGGCTCTTGTAGAATCCTTTCGCCGCATTCCTCGCTCTCTCTTTTAACTGGTAATTACATAAACATGTTGTTTCCAGCTAAAAAAAAATATGGTATGATTTCACTTCAACAAATGAAGTAATTATAACATAAGTTATTGTACAAGGACGCTGGAGAAAATCCATATTCCATGACAGTATAACGCACTACTTGGTCATATGAAACCATCATCAATGAATCATTTTACAGTTACCACATCATGTTGACTTATTTCTCTGTCTCTCTCCTCTTCTTTCAAACTTTGTGCTTTACCCATAATAAAAATGTAAGAATTTTATGGATGAGAAATAACATCCACAACTGTTTGGACTCTTTCAAATGCTTCACTGATTTGCGTAATTCATTTACTTCTCCCTTGTCTCCCTGTCCTTGGTGTTATTGAAGCCTCATTTATTCATGACAAACCTGCTGTTGGACCGTTCACTGCCTTTGTGCATGCGCAGTAACATCCTGACATAAAGAAAACTGGAAATAGAAACCTATTTTCTTTCTAATCTCTGCCATTTCCAGGAGACCATTCGTCACACCATAACATTTAAAGATGATGAAAATAATAATTCAGTGCGCAGTTCTTACTGAAACTATTACTGTAGATGAACTCAGCAATAACTAAACTTCCAGAAACTGACAATAGGATACTGAACTCCAGGCTTCAACATGGAAACATTGTAATACCACAACTAGTTTGACTTATGTTCTACAGACACAAACACTAAAACGAGGAAGAGCGTTAAGCTCTCGGCCTCGTTGGTCCAGCTGTGAGTCCGTTACCGTGAACAGTGGAGCGGCAAATTTCTGCTGGATATAAGCTGCACACAGCTGATATTAGCCATGAAAACATTACAGACTGCTAACATTACCTTCAGATGGAGCTTCACACTGAGACGATTACATGCAACACAAAGTTCACGAAACTTTGAGAAAGAAGGAAGCGCGAAGAGAGGGGTCCACAAACCACGGCCCTGTTACAAACACACTGCGGTCTCTACAGCTACACTTCAGAGAAAAAGACCGACGCTGCATTCAGGTGCACCTCGGAAATCCCCAAGTCTCTCCTCGAACAGCTGGAAGGCTGCCCGATGGTTTATTTCTTCTAATTGCCCCGTTTAGTTGAAATACAAACATCTGCAATCACTCTGTTCTTTTTCTTCCAGCAGCGTTTGAACAATAGAACGCTGAGTGTCTTTTCGGAGTATAAATATATATTTTATGACAGCCCAGTGAGTAACGTGTTAAAGTGAGGAAGAAGCAACTTAATGCAGCAATCAAAAATTTCTGATGAAAAAAAACAAAACGTAGAGACCAAAGCGAGTCACAGCTGCCACTGACCCATTATAGATTATCTGCCTAATCATATGACCCTCGTAAGGGACAACTGCCATTAGGGCTTAAATCTGGGACTCTCCATCAATTGGTCTTAGAACAGAAGAAGCTTCTTGGATGGGAGTTGAGTTTAATTATGCTTAAGAGTCTTTCATATGTTCGACATCTAGCTAAAAAGGTAAAAAAAAAAATCTTTATTCAGTCAGTAACATTGCATGGTCTGGTATCTACCAAATAAATCACATTTTGAACACAGTTTGAACAGTCTGCACTGTCAGACAGTTATGAAGCAGAGGCTATAATAGACATCAGACAGTGGGAAAGAGCTGCTGGTGACTTGGAGCAGACTTACAAAAACCTTTTGTCCAGGTAACAAATCTGTTATATGCACATGCTCACGTGCATAAATGAGCAGCTTTACACCAAGAGGCGCACTGAGACCAATACCATTACACATACTGCACATATCGTCATGCTGGACACTGCGTGGTGATATTTATATTGCTCAGGCACAGCTATAACCTACCTTACATTAGTTTCAGGGTGAGTTTCCTTTTCATCAACTCTTCTTCCGAGTACATCAAAATTATCTGCTCATTTGATTTCAGGGCCTATTTCTAACAGTTAAATTGTTTTACTTGCTCCCTCACTCACTCTCCTTTGTTCCCTGGGTTTTGAGCATGCATGAGCAAAGATGCAGCTTTTATTCTTCTGATATGTTTTTTGGTTTGTTTTATTGAAGTCTATTTTTAATTAAAATCATGATAGACTTGTGATGTTCCTGTGGCTTTTGGGTTCGACCACTGATCTGATTTTAAAACTTTTGTTTTAAAGTCCTAAGACCTGAACTCTTCCACAGCATGCATTTTTAATTTCTCTTTGATATTTTGGCCCGATGAACGTAAAAACAAAGAACTGCCAGTTTCTTTGTTTTTTACCTTTTTTGTTTTTAAGAAAAATAAGCGACGAATAGCACAGTGCTACCATCTTAAGTAGGGCTCGCGATTACGCAGAGAGAGAGAGAGAGAGAGAGAGAGAGAGAGAGAGAGAGAGAGAGAGAGAGAGAGAGAGAGAGAGGTTGCCTAATATGGGATCAGCTGGTGAGGCACAGGGACCATGACAAAAATTAAGTTTTTTGGTCTAAATAACCCAAAATGTGATGTCCATGTAATGGTGGATTAACAGGTGTTATTCTAAGGAGGGAAACTGTTGAGTATTGCAGCATCGACAGCGATCACTCGAAGGAAAATGACGACGGAGGCAAAAATGTCCTTAATATTTTTGGAACTTTATCTCACATCGACACGCGGCAAAACTTTTCCTCATGGGTGCCATTTTGTTATGGTAAACTTTTTTCCTTAGGGGCGTGATGATCTAGCTTACGTGCCCTTAGAATGAAACAGTGCCTCCTTGTGGTGACAACTAAAATACTGTCTCTGTTAAACAATAGAAAACCATGATGCAGTTAAACACACTGTACAACATGAGTACACACAATGAATATCTTAACAGAAACCCTCCAAACAACAGACAGAGCAGTGGAGCAGCCAAGGGAATAGAAGGATTGTTACGTCCCCACATAAAAGCTAGGCGATGAGGGTGGGGGGGCAGTAACAGTTGGACCCGGGTTAAATGAAAAGAACGCCAGGCAGAGGTACTTAGCACAAAATAAATCTTTATTATAATCAAATACCTCAATAATCATATAAATAGTAACAACAAAAAGAGACAGCACCGCTGCTTTAATGATAAATCAGACAGGTCAACCCAAAGAGATAGTGACCACATCAACAAAGAAAACAACTATAAGGCTTCAACAGAAAAAGACAGCAACGCTGCTAGTAACAATACCAAGGCAGGCCAAACAAACTAATGGAGGCCGCCGTCACTTATGGGAAACCACCGCTCAGTTAAGCACTACTCACAAAGAGCCACACACAGTGGGGCTGGTCACACGCAGCAGGCCGTTTCCATACCTAAACCAGTATCACACACTGACCAGCACAGAGGAACTCCACCAGAAGCCTCTCCCCCCTCCACACTGCTCTTCTCCAGCTTATATCACCTCTGAGGGTAATTGGTGGTAAACGAGGGCAGATGAGCAGCAAGTGTGTGCTAAAGGAGAAGGCAGGGGCAGAGAGAGACAAGGGGAGGGGCAAGAAAGAAGGAGGAGGAGAGGGAGAAGACAACACCATGCCCACACACTCCCACAGCCTCACAGGATGTAACATTCCCCCCACCCTATATTCACACTATACAAAACACAGAATAAACTCATCACTATACACTGCGTGAGAGTGCATCAGCCACCAGATTGTCAGCCCCTTTCTTGTGCTGAATAACCAGATCATAATCCTGCACCAGCAATGCCCAGCGCATTAGTCGCTGGTTGTGGTTGTACATGCGTTGGAGGAAAGTAAGGGGATTGTGATCTGTATACACCGTTACTGGAAAGGAGCTAGAGCCCACATACACAGTGAAGTGCTGCAAGATACGGTCATATGTTTTAGTTATCCCAAATGTCCTGACCATGAATGGTCATGGGCTAATTGTAGCACGTGCTGACGCAAACTAGCCGGGACCACTATCTGTTGGACTACACTCCAGTCCTCCCCTGGCTTTGAGGTCCACCTGCGCATTAACAATCCATCACAAACAACAAATGTCTGCTTCCTGTCTCCTGTCGGACAATCACTCTCATCTATGGCGGCAAAACATTTGGCTAACGACGGGTCCTCTTTCTGAGCGATAATAAGGGCCTCCCGTGTGAGGAGAGGGGGGGCTGCGGGTTCAGGAGCAGGCTCAGCTACTTCTTGAGCCAGTTCCTTGGCATCAGGACCCACCTCCTCCTCGGAGGGCATCACATCCTTTTCCAAAATAGAGCCGACCACTGACTCTGACAAGTCAACCACTTCTCCCTGCCGATGGGCGTGTGACCGGGTGAGAACACCTACAGGAAATACATCCGGGTGCTGCCGGCTTAAAACATCTGACAAAGGACTTGGGTCAGGAGTCTTTGTGACCTCTGGGGTAGGATAAACCTTCCTGCCTGCAATGTCATTGCCCATTATGAAATCCACACCATCAATCGGGAAGCAAGGACACACAGCCACAGGAAAAATACCACTTACTAGGTTACTCTGCACCCAAATTCGATGGAGGGGGGCTGGCACATAAGTCATTCCAATGCCTCTAACAATAACATCAGTGCCACTGGCGGTCTTTTCATCAAAGGCAAGTGCACTGGCCAGTATGAGGGACTGTGAGCCACCTGTGTCACGTAAAATGGTCACAGTACGCTCATCTCCAGGCTCACCAGAGAGTGACACCGCTCCTTTGAAAATGAAGGGTTTAAAACATTCATCAGGAGTTTCAGTGCTAAGGGGTCTGCTAACAGGAGAAGCGATTTTAATCAGCCCTATCCCTTTTGGCTTACGTGGTGTTGAAGCTGGCTGTCTTCGCCTGTAGGCCTCGCAGTCCGCTATTAAATGGCCAGATTTAAAACAGTAGAAACATTTCCGGTCTGACCTGGGACGAGGCACAGGTACCTCTCCCCTTGTGTCTTGCTCACCACTAGCACCGCTAGCCTTCGCTAGTGTGTCGCGTCGCTCATGCTTAACGACACTGGCTTTATGGACGAGTGCGAACTCGTCAGCCAGTGTCGCGGCCTGCTGCAACGTGGAGACCTTCTGTTCGTTCAGATATACCGCCATCCGCTCGGAGATGCAGTTTTTGAATTCCTCAATGAGAATTAACTCCCGTACCGAAACTAGGTCTGCAGCTTTACAGGCCATACACCATCGATCAAAGAGGACACTCTTTTCCCTCGCGAAATCCAGGAAGGATTGACCCTGCACCTTTTTCAACCCCCGAAATCGCTGCCTGTAAGCCTCTGGGACTAGTTCGTAGGCTAACAGGATTGCACTTTTCAGTTTGTCGTAGTCCAAGCTGCATTCAGCAGACAACGAGGAACAAACTTCCTGTGCCTTGCCCACCAGCTTGCACTGCAGCAGGATGGCCCACGCATCCCGCGGCCAACGCAAGGCTGTCGCTATCCGCTCAAATGATTCAAAATAAATCTCCACCTCAGTGTCACGAAATACAGGGACCAGACTACTATTCCTTCCTACATCGAACTGTATGTCTGTCTGTGACAGCGAAGCCACCACAGGAGGGGAGGAGGCCTGCTGGAGTTCCAGCTGTCGCAGCTTGACCTTAGTCTCTGCCTCCACCTTCATCAGCTCAACCTCCCTAGCCAGTTCCGCGTCCAAACGCCTAAGCTCTATCTCCCTTTTCAGCTGGAACTCTCTCTCACGCTGCTCCTTCTCCAGCTGGAGACGAGCCAGACGGACTTTGAGCCTAGCGTCCTGCTTAGAACCCTCTGATGACTGGGTGGAGAGTGGATCAAAACGGGGCAGCGTCATCGGCCCGCCCTCGGCCAGCCCCTGGCCCACAGGTGTAGACACTGATGGTTCTACGATCTGGCTTGGAACATGAGGCGCTGCACTCGGTCCAGCCGGACCGGGTGTGCTCGGGGGTTCTCGCCTTACAACCACCCTCTTCAACAACCCGGACACCACAGCGGCCTTCAGCTCCGCCTTGCGTAGACCAGTGGAGACACTGATCCCGTAATATGTTGCCACCTCATGCAGATCCCTCTTCCTACAAACATCCAGCAGGGCAAGCGACGGCTCTGCCGTAAACCCAGGAATATCAAAAGTAGCCATGAAAACTCAAAACGGCCTGCAAAACACAAGCAAACCACTAAAGGGCCACACACAACACCTTCACTACAGAACCAAAAACAGGCAAAAATAAAATGTGTTGTGTCAAGTCAACCATTAACTAAAATTCTGCCCACACTCCCCCCAGTCCTGCCTACTCGGAATTTAGCCTGACCTAGCTTCTGGAGCGTACCAGGCTCGAGGCCACTTTAAAGGCAAATCATCAAGTGCCAAAGGCACCGAAAAGCCTACCCCCAACAGAGAATTAATCCCCACCCGGGTTTGCTCCGAAAATAACAAAGGCAAAACAAAAAACGAGTGTCCGAAGGAAGAGCAAATGCTCAGCTAGACACTCCCCTGTGCTAGCCGGGGAGAGCAGCAGCTAGTCAAATGACCCTCACACAACACATAAACACCTGTTCACACTCGTAATCAACTCAATTCCTTTCAGTCCTATCCCGGACGAGCCGCCACTTTGTTACGTCCCCACATAAAAGCTAGGCGATGAGGGTGGGGGGGCAGTAACAGTTGGACCCGGGTGAAATGAAAAGAACGCCAGGCAGAGGTACTTAGCACAAAATAAATCTTTATTATAATCAAATACCTCAATAATCATATAAATAGTAACAACAAAAAGAGACAGCACCGCTGCTTTAATGATAAATCAGACAGGTCAACCCAAAGAGATAGTGACCACATCAACAAAGAAAACAACTATAAGGCTTCAACAGAAAAAGACAGCAACGCTGCTAGTAACAATACCAAGGCAGGCCAAACAAACTAATGGAGGCCGCCGTCACTTATGGGAAACCACCGCTCAGTTAAGCACTACTCACAAAGAGCCACACACAGTGGGGCTGGTCACACGCAGCAGGCCGTTTCCATACCTAAACCAGTATCACACACTGACCAGCACAGAGGAACTCCACCAGAAGCCTCTCCCCCCTCCACACTGCTCTTCTCCAGCTTATATCACCTCTGAGGGTAATTGGTGGTAAACGAGGGCAGATGAGCAGCAGGTGTGTCCTAAAGGAGAAGGCAGGGGCAGAGAGAGACAAGGGGAGGGGCAAGAAAGAAGGAGGAGGAGAGGGAGAAGACAACACCACGCCCACACACTCCCACAGCCTCACAGGATGTAACAAGGATATAAAAACTGTATCACTAAAATATAATTTATCATACAAAAACAGTTAAAAATGTAAAAGCAATTAAAACAACCCTGGCCAGAGAGAACACACAATAAAAATCAATAAAACATAAACATTAAAAGTCCGGTGGCATCTGCCACGGCGTTAAGTCACTAAAAGTCCGGGTGGCGACAACCACAACGTTAAAATACAGCCAATCGGAGCGGGGCAAGGAAAACCCGGCGGCGTCCTCGGCCGTCCTGTCAGTCTCTCTGCTCCGACGTGCCGGGATGGGCAGAGCTTCTAATGCTGCCCGCTGCTTTTCTGTAGCACACCAGCACTATGGTCTCGCCGTGGGAGGTAGGGCGCTTTCCCGCTGCCAACTAATTCCACACCGTAGCGTCCTCTGGCCTCCAGCTATTCCAGCAACAACACAGCTCCCTCTTCCTCTCCGCTCGCTGAGCATCGTATGCCCTCGCCACGTACTGCACACCAACTTGCACCAACCCCGTGCTCCAGCGCCAACGTTGCCGCCGCTTGCGGCCGTCACCTGCCGCTCCTATTTCGCCATGTCTGCTGCCCTCTTTCCCCTGACCTGCCAGGCCCTCTAACTGGCCTCTGAGACATCCCAGGTGTGTCAAGTTCATAATCAGGGAGGGGCAGAGTCTTTCCAGGACAAGTCAACAATAAATACAATAAAAACATGCAATAAACCCATAAGAACAAAACACTGTACAATATTAAAATATTAAAAATAGTAAAATACAGCAACTCATGCACAATAAAAAATGCTAATGGCCTGACGGTGAAAAAGCCGTCGGCCTCTGGAAGGAAACAGAAGACATTTCAGAGGCTGCAGGCAGATTTCTTTGATTTGGGGCCTTTTTCAGCTTTATTGGACAGAGCAGTGAAGATAAGTGACAGCAAAGCAGAGGGAGAGAGAAAGGGGACGTGGCCCGGGTCAGAATCAAACCCAGGCCAGCTGCTCTCCACCTCGTGGCACATGGTCACCTGCTCACCTGCTCATCCTAGTGAGCTCCACCAGCAGCCCTTTCACACAGTTTACACTGTCAAACACTGTGTGTGGACCTCAGCTAACAATAGGCTACATTTAAGTCTGTACTACATACTTTTATATTGAGGGAGATTTTTCACTGTTTTTATTCCATCAGCAGCTCAACATCATGAGCAGCTTTGACATAAAGACATCAAACTCAAGCTGACTTTACACTGGATCTACTTTTAATACAGGGGATCAAAAACAACTAACATATTTATTATATATCAGGACAGAAAGTCATTTCATCTCAAATGAAAAACAGCTTTATTTGGAATAACTGCTGATCAGCACTATCAACTGGTTTGGGATCTCCACCAGTTTCATGTCTTTACAGCTTCTCCAACAAAGTTCCTGTGAAATCAGCATTTTTGTCTTTATTGGTTTGATAGTGATTGATCATTGTTCTAACAGCATTTTGAGTGGGAACAGTTCAAAATGAGAGTAGTGGGAGTTATTTACTGATTTAAACAAGCTGAATGTTTCTGTACACGATGAAGAAGAAGATCAGCTGATCAATGAATTGACATCTATCAGTCATTTCATGAGATGAAGTCATCAGCAGACATTTGTTCTAACTGTGTGATAAATGTCAGAACATTAGGGCTCTGCTTTAGTCACTACTTGACAAGATGATCATTGGCTCATTGTTGAATCCAGTGGCCCAGGTGGAGTCTGACCTCTGACCCTTTGCTGCAGGTCTTCTGTGTTATCTCCTCTTTCATGTCTGTTCTGCTGTATCGTCCAAAATAAACATATGAATCATTTCCAACACTTCAGCAGATCTTTAGTTTGGGCAGTACAGTACAAAATAACACATATTGTACTATACTGCCCACTTCCTGATCTTATTGGATCTGTGTGTGAGGTTGGTGAAGGAAACACATGTTTACTGAGTGAATTGCTGCCATTAGGAACTAGTTCTTCATACCACAACCTAGAAATCACACAGGACCATTTCTGCAAGTGAAAAGTCCTAATTGGAGGAAAATAATTGTATAGTTTGTGCGACTGTTGTTTGTAAATGAAGAATTGTCCCAACTACATGTGCTGCTGACCTTTTCTTTAGGTGCACAGAGGAGTCTGTGGAAACATCCAGAACTGAGGCAGTACTACAGATGCTATGTCTTCAAATAAAGTGGTGTATTATCCATGTTTTCTATGGATCACATCCAATATCCTGATCTAACGAGCCCCCTTTTTGTGGATTTTAGAGCCTCTTACTTTTGCTGCGTCTGCGTCTCATTTCAACCACAAGAGCAAGAACTGGATGAAGAAATGGGGCGAGTGGGGTCAGTGTAGTGCATGTCAGCTGTGCTCACACATGCTTTCACAAAGAACATGTGTATTCATTGGCAGCATTAAGGTGCACTTTAGTCTTCATAATAATAAAGTATTCTGACTTTATTCTTCTGAATGCTCACAGTCATGTTGCAGCTCTGCTTTGCTTTAAGAAAATGTTCTACCAGGATGTTACTTTCCTAAACGTGTTCTCCAAATGTTCCCAAAGACTTTGTTCTAAGTAGTTCTACATTATGAAACATTCACACTAAGTTTTAGAAGGACACACAAACACCATCTGTCCTTTCATCATGTGTACAAACGTGTTCAGACCCGATGTCAAATGTACCGTGAATGGATGCAAATGTGGATTGTTCCAATAAAATGAGACAGTTTTGCGAGTGGATTACAATTTGAAGTTCATTTAAACCTATAAGAACATGTTATTCCAAACAAACTTTATCCAACAGGAAGAAGCATCAGGGGAGCAGGAAACATTCAAACATGTTTACTGTAAGAACTGCACAATGGAAGGAAAACACTGTGCCCATTCTGATCAGATTGAAATATTTATATATATTTATCCATGTGCTGTAAAAGGATTTGATAACATATATGCAGAGTGGTGCGGTGTGCTGAAAGGATAATTGGAGCTTCCCTCCCTCCAGGACATCTACAGGAAGTGGTGCCTGAGGAAAGCGGGAAGGATCATCAAAGACTCCAGTCACCCCAGCCATAAATTGTTCAGACTACTTCCATCAGGCAGCAGGTACTGCAATTTCCGGTCCCGAACCAGCAGACTGAGAAACAGCTTTTTCCACCGGGCCATCAGACTGTTGATCACTTCATAGACAGCTCACCTTCACTTACCTGAACTTCAACATTATGCACTCCATACTGTACATTAATGCCACTTGTTTGCACATTTCCAACTATTTTATTTTATATATATGTATACACATACACATATACACACACACGTAGATATACATACACTCCTATATTTGTACATGTATTTATTCTTATAATTCTCAGATTTAACCATTCTTATATTTTTCTAGTTCTTATGTTATTGTATTGTATTTTTTCCTCTCTTGCTTGTGAAGCTCGCACACAAGAATTTCACTCACATGTGCTGTACCAGTGTACCTGCACATGTGCTGTGACAATAAAAGTGATTTGATTTGAAAAACACACAGAGACGCAAGGAGTGCAAAAATTGCTCTTTATTTACAATGCCTGGAGTACACAGGTTGTATACAGTGACAAATAAACAGAGGGAAATCAGGAAAGGGAGCAAGTGAAGGAACCAACAAACCAACAAATAATTTTGCAATAAAATATTTATTTTTCAACTTTTCCAAGTGAAATCCAACAAGTGTATTTAACAGTGCAAACTAGAGTGGAAGCTGCTCATATATAGTTCAACCCAGGCTAAAAGTAAGTTGAGTAGACCAGCATCATCAAAGTGTCGGCTCTCTGAACATGTTGCAAGATCGCCATCTGCAGGACAAAACTAGTTTTTCTCGCCCTCCTCGTCAATGTCATGATGACGTCATCGTACAGCAAAACATGCAGATCAGGTGACATGACTGTCTGAGACACTGAGTTAAACTGTGGCAGGTAAGCATGTGGAGGCAACATGATGCTGGAACATTGTTATTGCATTATACAGTTTCCTCTCCAACTGGATAATGCTGTGAAGAAGAACAGCTGTGGAGCCAGGGTCCTGAGTGTCGTCTATTGATGAATGCAGGTCAGTGTGTTGCTGGTGGAGGTGATGAATCACAGCATCCATCTCACGTTGGAGTCAGAGCTTTTCTTCAGTTGCTCTGGTCTTCAAATGTAAGGCATCGACGGCTCTCCTTTTCAGGTCCGTTGGAATATCACCTTCTTCTGTCTGAGAAATATTCATGAAAAAAACCTGACAAAACAAAATCAGCAGCAGTAACAGTAAATTGTACTTATAAATTCACTGAAAAGCCACATTTGAACTCTACCTACTTGTTCATCAAGGCATGAGTACAAGGGCAAGGAGACTTCACAGACATGTTGAAATTGTCCTTGTGATGTGAAGACCATGGACTGTGGTGGCCACTGCAGACTGTTGGACTCCGTTACAATCTTCTTCAGTCTCCTGTTACAGACGTGGATTTGCTTGGACAGCCTGATAGCGACTCCCTGTCTGTCTGGAACAAAGCATTTATATTAAAAAGACATTTACAGAAAATACAAACACTAACAACACATGTCAACATCACATGATATTTCATTATTTATATTATTATACTTTATTATTATATATTTTAAGACTTCTACATTTTATAAATAGTGGAAAAAAATGCTTTGGGTTGTTAATAGAGACACATTAAAGCAAACTTTGCTCAATGACAATGAGCACAGTTAAATCAGTACAATAAGTGTGGAGCCTTCAGAACGTGTCTGTGTAGGTTCTCAGTCATCCGGATCATGGTAGTCTAAGAAGCACACCTTCCCTGCAGAACATTTTGCAAAGTGAAATTTGTTTATTGTCCCATCAACAGTTTACTTACAGAATCTTCTTTGCAGGAGTGCGGTACAAACATCTTCACTGTGAGGAAGTGACGGATCACTGAGGAATGACACACAAGTTTTATGACTAAAGAATCATTGTAAATAAATGAAGACAACAATGATTTTTTGGATTAGCAAACAGAAGCATCCATTTATATCAATCCCTGATACAGCAGCATAACAGAATGACTTATTTCTGATATCGTTAAGATATCAGGTTGGAAAATGTTGACCTTAAATTAAATGACCTCCAGAAAAGTCCGACAGTGTTTCCACCGCAAAGTGTCGCAAACTCCCTCAACAGAGACCTGGACTCTAAAGAGAGATGGTGAAACAGCTCCAGGAGAGCTACTGAAAGGCTGTCTGAGGCTCGTCCGCTGTAGCAAGAGAAAGCCCAGATTTTAAGAGAGGACAAGCTTTGGGTTCAGAGACACAAAAAGCAACTCTGCAGTTGCATAGCTGACCTACCAAAAAGAGGCAACGATAAGAAGTTATTCAATATTTGTTTTTATGAACCACCTGAGACCCACTGCCCTCATATGGAGACATGCTGGTGATGGTAGCTCCATCTTCATCTTTCCAATATATCCACTAACCCTCTGTGCACATGTACAAACTGTCTCAGCCTCTCAAACTTTCAAACCTGAGCTGTGCCTGCAATGTACTCATGTCTAATCCTTTCCATTTTGGCCAGTCTAAGCATTTAGAAATAAATAAAAACAAAAACACCATTCAAAGATAATTCTTACTTTTTCTACTTTTTAGGTCCAAACAATCTGAAATATCTTGGAGAAATGAACAATGTATCCTAAACCTGACCTCAGGTCCATGAGGTTAATGCAGTCATTACATGGACATGTTTCATTTTAAAATCAGATCAGAATAATCTGGCATTAAGTAATAAATCTCTAAGAACAAACTTGTGTTCACAAACATGTTTATCTCTCTTGTGTTTACTGCATGGGTCTGTGATTCTCTGGTAAATGTAGCTCTGACTCAAGCCGAGCCGTCTTATAGCAGGTTTGCTATAGAGAGACAAGGATTATGGGAAAAAAACAAAAAAGAAAACAAGCAAAGATAAAATCTATTTTAAAGCAATTATGAGCTATTTTGAAAGAAATCTGAAATCCCAACATTTATGAATATAAATAATGATTAGCTGCTTACAGTCCACTTCTCTGGAAGGTGGATAGATTTTTGTGTGTTTTCCTAATGCAGGTTTTGCAATATACACAAGTACTGGATTTATATGACATCTTTCAGTGAATCCCACAGGCTGAGATCTTCTCTCTTTGCCTTACTGTTTGCTGTCTCTGAACCAAACATGCTCTAAGTCACATTATCATGTTCTCAGCCAGTGGTGTGACTGGTGTGGGGACAGGTGAACCAGTCTGACTGAAGCTGGGAAGTGAGGACTTCATTTGTAGATATGAAAATGTAACAGCACCACTGATGGTTTTCACTATTATTTTTATCTTGTTTGTCCTGAGGTGTACCGTAGTCATTTTCCACAGACTTCAGATGTTTCATGTTTAGACACACCTGTAATGTGGTCCTCTAGCTGAATATCGTTAAGGAGCAGCCACGTGTATTAAAAAAAAGATAAAACAGCTTCCAGTTTTGTACCAGTTTGTATCAAACTGAAGTCTGTCTGTACTGGATCTGGATTGATCGTCATCTCTCCAACAGTGACACAGCGACACAGCGATCTGGCTCACCGATTGGTGATAACGACCTGCTGAGCCTGCTAGCAGGTGCAGGAGGGCCAATCGGAGCCACAGTTATGGGGCTGGTAACTGCTGACAACGCCCATTGATGGACTGATAACATCCGAAAATGCATTTTCCCACAGTTGTGCCACAAATCAGATGCACTTTGCTCTTTTGTTTTTTCTTGCACTTGTGCTGCTTGCTTTTCATAAACTTGAATGAATGCCTGATTGAATGCCTGTAACTATGTGCTTGGTGTGGCTGAGAAAATTGCTCATCAACTTTACTGTTGCAGTGAGAACCTGCTGATGGCATTGTAACACTTTCCAATTATTGTGTTCTTGAGGAGGAAAAGTGGCTTCATTGATGCTTTGCTAACACCATCAATAAAGTCCCAAACCCAGGAAGCCTTCGTGTGCGCTACATGATCTGTGATTAACAGATATTTGCTGTATACTGTACAAGAGTTTTGTATTGTTTGTATGGACTGAATAGTGTGTGCATGTGCTTAGGATAACACGTGTGTCAGTTTGTGTACATTGTCATTGCCCAATAAATCATACCTGTCACTGCAGTTTATGTCTATAAACATGGACAGCCAGGGAAATACCTCGAGGTATTCCATAAGAATACCCTGCACTTCAATTCTCAACGCGAGGGGGGTACCCGGCAGATACAGCAGATAAATTAAATACAGGCTATTGCTTTTGTATTGTTTATTTGCAGGAGTCGCCAACCTTTCTGATGATGAGTGGCATCTAAAATTTCCTCAGAAGTCAGTGTGCCATATGATTGCATTAGCAATAAATTTAATAACACTCTATATCAGGGGTCCCCAATCCCAGTCCATGAGGGCCGGTGTCCCTGCAGGTTTTAGATGTGTCCTTGATCCATCACAGCTGATTTAAATGGATAAATTACCTTCTCAACATATCTTGAAGTTCTCCAGAGGCCTGGTAATGAACTAATCATGTGATTCAGGTGTGTTGACCCAGGGTGAGATCTAAAACCTGCAGGGACACCGACCCTCGTGGACTGGGATTGGGGACCCCTGCTCTATATGAACAGTTACACACTACATAGAACAACTTTATAGAATTACATTTGTTTGCAGATGTTGGCAGCTATCAGTGAATAGTTATCAGCTATTTTGAAATAAAAAAGACACCTTTGATCCATAACAAGAACTCGATAGCAACAAATGAACTGTACAACAGAAAATGCAAATGCTATTTATGGTCTCCTCACAACAATGATAAATACTGTCAATAAGGCCTCTGCAATGTTCTTAAGACAGTTAAACTTGTCAGGTAGTGATGTCCAGCAGGTGAAAACGCAAGCTCCATGAACACGCACAGCTATAGATTCAGCTCTAATATTATTACCACACAATCCAAGGACACACCAACAGCTCAGATTTCTAGAACAAATGCCAGTCTATCCATTCATTTTTTTCTGAAGATCCTGTTGAGACTTTTCAAAATAAATTGAATCACGTGAAAGAGTATGCAGAGTATTTACAAATGAGAAGCCAAAAAATGCTGACATGTGCTAAAAAAATAAACCTTAGACTCAAACGTTAGAACAGGCTTTTCCCCGCAGCACGTAATAAATACTCACAAAGAAAACGGCGGCCGTTACAACTTATGTCTAAAAATGTATCGTTTCATGCATCAGTTAAAACACTCGACTCCAGGTACACGACGCCCAGCTTGAAACACTTCCCGCAAGTCGAGCTGCCCGAGATTCACAGAATTTACAGAAAATGTTAAATTTTTGTGATCGTTATCAGGACGACAGATGTCTTATATCCTGATATGAGAGTTTGGTCATATCGCACAGCCCTACCTGCACCCCTTTACAATCACACCTCGCCGGCTTAAAACCTGCTCTGCTTGTGTTGTTGTTGGTTGTGATGTGCATGACTGCCAGCAGGAGAGCAGCAGCCATTGAATGTACTGTTACAGCAACCGTGTGATTATTGTAAGAATAAATGATGCTGCAAAGCATGAAAATGCCATCGGGTCTGCTGCGGCGGTTTAGTTAATTTATTTATTCTTTAGAAAAAAAATCTTAAATGGTAAATGGCCTGTATTTGTATAGCACTTTTACTAGCCCCCCCTAGGGACCCCAAAGCGCTTTACACACCCAGTCATCCACACACTGGTGGAGGCAGCTACAGTTGTAGCCAAAGCTGCCATCGGCCCTTCTGGCCAACACCAGTAGGCGGTAGGTGACACAACGACCGAGACTGGCCGAGCCGGGGCTCGAACCAGCAACCTTCTGATTACAAGGCAAACTCCCAACTCTTGAGCCACGATCGCCACAAATAAAATGTTCACGCAAACCAGTAAACAATTTAATACAAGTACTGTTGCGAAACTATAATACAAAAATTACAATTAAAATTCTCAAAAACACAAAATAATATTGGGTGAAAATAATATGTAAACAACTTAACAACCCCCAAAGCGTGTAAGTCACGTCACGTGACAGCGCAACATCTAAACACAAGGGGGAGGGGAGCAAAGTGTGCCTGCTCTGCGCTGACACAGGAGCAGCGAGTCCAGCAACTTGGCTGTTTTGTCTTTGCCGAAAGCACAGCATTGCAAACAAGAACGGAAATTAAAGGGGTCTCACCCCGACTTCCAACCGGAGCGGCCCGCGGAGCTTACAGCGCCGGTGCACAGACGCCTGCCCACGGGTCCGAGTAACAGCTAACAACGGCTTCAACGAGGCGCCGTGACGTCACTAAGAATTAAGGTTTGGGTTTTTTGGATCAATCTTTATTCGAATTGAGACCAAAGAACAGGAGCAGCAGCTAACTCAGTAAAGAGATTACCGGAAGTGTGTTCGGACACGGAGGTCAGAAGTTAAATCAGCCTAAACAAACACACTGAAGCTTTTTGAATATTTACCCGAACAATGATGTCATAAGTGTGTAAGGTTGGAGGAAAGTTTGATAGTGTGAGGCTTATGTCCTCAAATTGTGGTTATGCCGGTGTTGTGCCAAAAAGTGATTCCCGGTATTTGCCAAAACCTGATTGCTTGTATTTAAACTGCTATAAATAACTTGTTGGTCTACAATATGTGAAACATATGTCAAATATATCCCTCATGAATTATATCAAGTCATCTTGACCAACAAACAGCATTCCTGTAGCAAGGTAGAAGCTGCAATCACTTTTTGGCAGTGACCTTTGTATCCTTTATTTGTGCAGTTAAAGAAAATTCTTGTTTACTTTAAAAATGTCTCTTTTAAGAGTAATCTGGCCAAGAGGACAGCTGAAATTGCAACAAATGCAAAAATAGCTCTGTAAACATATTTTAAGTGGACAAAACGAAGCTGATTGATTATAATCAAGTACCATAACACAGCTACAAAGATAACTGAGAAACAGGTAATTTTTTAAATTTTGTATATAACCCCTTTGTAATACCTGTTCACCGAAGACTATTTAGCAACATACGTAACAATGTTACACATAAAAAACACACGGAAACATTGGAAATCGGTTTTTGGCAGGCAATCACTTTTTGGCACAACACCCGCTTGTACATGTACACAAGAGACACGAGAGTTCTTCTTTACTGATGGTTACTGTGCTCCTCTTAACGTACACAGGCACACCGTAGAACTGGTGAATTCAAATGTACAATAAAGTTATATTTCAACATTAAAACATATAAAATTTGAAAAATATAAACAAACATACCACTTTGGCCTGCAAGTGGACACACTGGTGTATTTGAAACTTAGGACTTATTATTTCTTATTTAGCTTGGCATTCACATGGCAAGACCGTCATCATGTGCAGCTTCTCTGACCTTTTTCCTAAACAGGAAGTGATCTCTCACCTTAAACCTTCTTAATTGATCGATGACTTTCATGTGTCAAACTAGCAATATACTGTATAGAAATAAGAAAATGTTAACACGTTAAACATAAAAATAAAAACAGAGAAAATAAAATCCGTCAATGACATTATAATTACAAGAGTGCCGCTTAGCGGTACAACACTAGCTTTTCATCAGCTGTTACAGTGGCCATAAATATTTTGTACTTGTAAAACAAATGCGTATTTGTGAACTGACTTTTGTAACCTTGTAAACCAACAGATGGGTTTGGCTGTCGGAGGGGTGCACGAACAAAATTTTTAGATATTTTGGTTTACAATGTTAGAAAACACAACTATGTATTTTATTTACAAGTATAAAATATTGATGACCACAATTTTAGCCCTTAGAGGCTGTGAGGAAATTGGGTTTTGTGTTCACAGCCTCCCTTTAGTGAATATGAAAGTTGAAAGCAAAAAAAAAGAGTTTAATGAATAATATACAGAAGAGTTGTAAATGACTTCGTGTTGGTGGGTTGGTGTGCAGAAAAGAGAACGCAGCGTGGGTCCGGTGCTGGGGGGAGGGGTCCGACTGGTTGAGGCTGGTCAGTGAGGAGGTCTTTGAACCTGGAGCACGGGGATGGGGTTATGGTGCTGAGCGCTGAGCTGCAGTCCTCACGGAGCTCTTCCTTTTCTCTACATGGCTCTGTGCTCTGTGAATGGTGATGATGATGGCATTCTCCTCCAGGGTCAGAATGGTGGAGTGAGTCAGGGAGAGTTTGATTGCCCAGTGACGATGCTGTCCCGAGGTTCACCGCTGTCAGCCTGCAGAAGACTGCATGTGGTTGGAAACAGGATCCTCCTGGAGCAGAGCTCTGATCTGTTTATTGTAGGAGTTAAAACAGACTTCACCTACAGCAGAGTGTGTCGGTGTAAAAGCAGGAGGGTGATGCTGATCCAGTCCCCAGACCTTTGCATGCTCCAAAGAGTTACAGGAAGGTTAAAATGTGTTCATTAATTATTTCTGTTTCTGAACCAGGAGTCACACAATTAGGATTTTTGCTTGTACAGATGAAATAGTGATGAGGAGTTCAGTTTTTAATAGAGATGGACTGATCCAATATTGCGTATCGGTATCAGTCCTATACTGACCTAAGTTACTGGATTGGATATCGGAGAGAAAAAAAAATGTAATCTGATCCATTAAATATCACAGAAGCACCGCACATAGAGCGGCTGTGGCATGTGAGACCTGTCGGCAGTCTGGTGGAGCATTTGGAGCCTCGCTACGTACTTGCAAATGCATTTCATTTAGCTATGAAAGAAGTAAAGCAAGTGTGTGAGTTCATCTCTGAATGTTTGTAAAGCATTCACGCGTTAAGCTTAACAACCGATATATGGAGTGAGTGCCTCTTCTCTCCCCCCCTCTCTTGTTGCTACTTCAATCATGAAACTGATCAATGATCAGCTGCTTTTCTGTCATGAGTCCCATCTCTCTTTTTTATTAATCTCCCACTTTGCACCAGAAAATGGAAACCAGCAGATAATCAAGGCATAAATGAGGCGGAGGGTGGGTTTGGTTTATTTATTTATTTTATTTTTTGTTTGGAGTTGGCAACCCTATTAGTTAGGTTGTTTAATATTTCCACTAACTACTCTTTAAAATACCAGAATAGGGAGGATGGTGCAGGTTCAGGTTTATTAGATTGATCAGTGTTGCTGAACTGTAAAATATTTTGGGTGCAGTGTATTTTTTTGCATAAAGGTAGAACAGAATAGCTTTAATGTTTTGTTTTTTATAACTTGAGTATAGACTAGTATATACAAAATGCAGCAAGATATTTAAAAAACAGTTTTACTGATTATAAAATTCACTATCTCGGATTCATATCAGTATCTGCAGATATCTAAATTGATGATATCGGTATCGGACATAAAAAAGTGGTATTGTGCCATCTGTAGTTGTTAATGAGCGACCAGGATGAGAAGGCCTGATGATGATCTTAAATGTGTTGTTTGGAGGAAAGAAGTTAATAGCAGCGTTCTTATAAGACTTCATTATTGAAAGTTTCTTTTTGAATGAGTTTGTCTTCCAAAGCAGAAGAGTCAATAATCCATTCCCAAATCAAAAAACTGTTCCATAACAATCTTTAATTTCCATTAAGTATAATTGCAGTCATAAATAAAATGGCTCTGGTCTTTGGAGTGATGTCAGGAGTAGAGCCAGTCTGAGCTGACTGAAGTCATTCCACCTTAAATCAGCTGCAGTTACAATGCTGAGTAGCAGCAGGAAGGCAGCATGTGTTCAGTTTAACTGGCACAGACTCAAGTGTGTTGTCACTTCGTTGTTTGTTACCTGCACAGGTACAGCCGGTGCCCTGATGGGCACTTTTATGTGAAGGAAATGAAATACTGATGTACATATTCTAATGTCATCTGTCGCAGCCGCAACCGGGTCATCGCTGTGTCCCACTCTGTCCCCCTACAGACGCTGTGTCACAGTCTCTTCACCCACAAACACTGGGTGGTGCAGTCGCCTTACAGCTGTGCGCTGCCCTGAATGATGTGATCATTAAGTTTGTCCTCTGTGCCGCCTGCAGGTTTTCCAGATGATCGTTGATGGTCACAGGAGGGAGGAGAGGAGGATGAAGGAGGTGGGCTGTCAGTGGGAGAGCCCCGTGGAGAACAGGAAGGAGGTGGGCTGTCAGAGTGAGGCAGTGCAGGTGGATGTGCTGAATCAGCAGCTCAGCTGGAGACACTCAGGTGAGACTCATGCGTGATCTATGACTGTTATATGACAAACACGGAGCTTCAAACTCAGGTCCAGTGTAACATAGAATAGAATAGAATAGAATATCTCTTTATCTTTATTGTCACTGTTACAAGAACAATGAAACACAGTGTGGCATCTTTCCATTGTGTGTAATACACAACAACATAAGTATCTATGCCATAACACTGAGTGACCTCAGTCCTGCTTACAGTAAACACATCCACACACTGCCTGTGGCTCTTGTGGTCGGAGCTCACATCTGCGGTCAGCATAAATCCGTCCTTCCCTCTCTCTCGCAGGTCTTCCGGGTCCTGTTACGTCAAAGCCCCCTGCTGACTGCACGGCAGAGGAGATGCTGATGGCCGTTCGCTCTCGGTTTATTGACAGAGTGTCCGAAGCTGTCCTGAGCAGGCTGCTGGATAAACTGCTGGAGCACCGCATCATCATCGATGATGAAATTGATTTAGGCAGAGCGGATGGAAGGGTGAATAACGCCCGACGGGTGATCGACATGGTGCGGAGAAAAGGATCCCAGGCCTGCTCGGCTCTGATCGCCGCTCTCTGCAAGGTGGATCCGTTTCTTTCAAAGGAGCTGCAGCTTATGTGACGCACTGCCAAATGTTTTCCATCAGACACACAGGTCAGCACTCACAGGAAGGCCAATCCACTTACAGAGTGGAAACTTGGGCGCTGGCTCGTCTATTTGTTTTGGTTTTCACATCAAAGGTTTTCACAGAGACGATTTTCTATGCGTCTTTATACAAACAAAGATGTTCCAAACAGCAGAACATGGCAGAGTTTCAGCAGGTTTCAAGACTGAAGTGTTCCAGAAATTAGATCTTGAGTCAAACCTGAACAGTGAGCTCTGTGAAAAAGTCCAACAGAAACCAACAGATTAATGAAGATTTTGGCTGTTCTCATGTTGTTGAAGTGAAACGTGTCAGAGAGCAGAGGATCGGACTGTTTTGTGTTTCTTTCTGTATCTCTGATCAACGTGAAAATAAAAGATGAGTTTCCTGTCACCGTGTCTGGTTCAGTCTGGATTTGTAAAATAACCTTGAACATATTTAGTAACTGACAGTCATAAGTATCAATCATTGTAGGTTTTCACAAATATTCAGAGATGTTGTGGTGAGTCAAGAAGCTAATAACCATCCACACCTGGACCCTAGTGTACTGTGACCTGCAGTGAGCGGGGGTGGAGGTGACGGGGAGTGATGGTGAGCAGGTGCTCTGACTTCATGATCTGAACTCTGTGATGGATTTGTTACAGGCAGGGATCTCTAATCTGTCCATCTTCATCTTCTACGTCAGAGAATAAAGAGAAGCCAAAGATTCAGTTACGGACATCCCGACAGTGCCCCAGTGAAAGGTTCAAGTAAACTAAACCTCCTGAAGGAGGGCAGTAGGGGTTGTTCAGATCTTCGGTTTGGGCCAGTCCTGTGGGCTAAGATCCAGCTACTGGGCATTTGACTTCTCTACCCACACCCACTCCAGAGTGGGACTTCTGATTTATTTCCTTTAATAGGAGTCATCTGAATTGCTCTTTGGGGCGACCATGGCTCAGGGGGTTGGGAAGTGTATCTGTAACCGGAAGGTCGCCGGTTTGATCCTCGGGCTCTCTGTCCTGGTTGTTGTGTCCTTGGGCAAGACACTTCACCTACCGCCTACTGGGGTTGGCCAGAGGGGCCGATGGCGCGATATGGCAGCCTCGCTTCTGTCAGTCTGCCCCAGGGCAGCTGTGGCTACAACTGTAGCTGCCTCCACCAGTGAGTGAATGCGAGAGTGAATGAATAGTGGCATTGTAAAGCGCTTTGGGTGCCTTGAAAAGCGCTATATAAATCCAATCCATTATTATTATTTGTCTGGCCACCCTGGACTCATCTGCCTCGGAGACCAGGAGCAGGGGATGACTTATGGTCAAGATTGACAACTCAATGCTAAATAAAATCAAAGTTTAAAAAACTGATCAAACCTTATGGTCTAAAAGTAATGACATTTGAATGACATTGATTCATAGTGTCCTGTTATCATTGATTGTTCTCACCTGGTCAAGTATAAATAGATCAGCAATCACATTGAAAAATCATCTATTTATTGTTAGCTGGGAAATTAAAGCTGCTATTGTTTGGATTATTCCATTTCAACCCTCTCACAGTGGTACAACCCATCAGACCATAATTTAAAAAGTCACTGATTTATAGTTGTGAGGGAAATTATATTGAGTTATAATTATATCTCTGGGTGCAGAGATGGAGCAGCTGGAGATGGAGTGTCTGAGGCTGTTTTCTGTTTGAGTCTGGCTTCAGTTCAGTCTAATTTAGCAGCTTTGACATCAGAGATTGTAGGGGACGACCAGACACACCCACAGGTGAGTTTCCCACCCCGAAACAGAGCGTGAACATCACCTCTGTCTGCGCTGTGTTGGTCACAAGGTTTGTTCTGGGCTTTTAAGTGGAGGGTGGAGCTTATGAGTGATGGAGGCTGAGAGCTGTGTTTGCACATGCTCAGTGTGGCAGGATGCTGGCTGCTGTGAAAGCTGAATGCTCTCTGGTAGTGATGATATACATTAGGATAACTGTGCTAGCTCTTTGTCAGAGTACCAGGGCCTCGCTTTGACCACATGACTCTCAGTACACAGCATGATGTGTGTGCTGTAAACAGGAAGCAGAGGAGCAGGACTGAGGTAAACCTCCGAGGGATCAAACTGAGACTGAGCTCCAGATGTTTCCACATGTTTCTGCTCTGCCGTGTGTTTGGTGATTATTTCAGGTATAGATTAGAGATGGACCGATCCGATATTACGTATCGGTATCGGTCCGATACTGACGTAAATTACTGGATCGGATATCGGAGAGAAATAAAAAATGTAATCCGATCCATTAAATATCAAAAAAGCACCTCACAAAACTTGCGACATGGCGTAACTCTGCTCATAACCGTAGCACGTCGGAGCAGTGTGGTCACGTGATAGAGCAGCTGTGTGTATTTGTAGCCTCGCTAGCAAACATTTCATCTCCGAGGAAGTTATGTCAGAGAGAAGTAAAGTAAGTGTGTAAGTTCATCTCTGAATGTTTGTAAAGCATTCCCGCGTTAAGCTTAACAACCGATATATAGAGCGACTGCCCCTCTCTCTCTCTCTCTCTCTCTCCTGCTGCTACTTCAATGTGAAACTGATTAATGATCAGCTGATCGGCTTTTCTGTCGCGAGTCCGTCTCTCTTCTTTGTTTTTGGCCCACTTTGCACCAGAAAGAGGAAACCAGCGGCTGAACAACAGCAGCACTATTAAGCTTGATAAGCTGTTGTTAGAATTTATTTAATATTACTTTCTAGACCAGGATCTTTTTCTACGCAGCTGACGGCTGGTAACTGTGCAGGGGCGGATCTAGCAAAGTTTAGCCAGGGGGGCCGATAGGGCACGAACAGGGAAAAGGGGGCACAAAGACATACTTTTCTTTCTTATTCTCATTTAAAATATCTAGCTTTTAATTATTTAATAATTATCTGAATCTTACACCCAAAGTTTTAATATGATGTAAAATATATAGAAGTCCATTACTGTATATAGTAACTGTTAAGTCTAATATACCCTAGTAAGCTGTAGTACTTTTTCCTTTGGGAAAGTACCATCTGTGAATTCTGCAATTCTGTTGAAGAAAGATGTTGAATCTATTTAATTATTCTTGAAAAATAATTTATTTCTGTGAATTTTTTTCACCCTCCATCAAATTAAAGTTGATTACATTGATTTTGCAAAGAAAAGCGTCTGGACTGCCATGCGCTTGTGAAGTGGCTGTTTGGTCTCTCTGCGCCACTTCACAAGCGCATGGCACAACACAGAAGAGCCACCTCCACAGGACAGGACTCAGCAGTCCATCTGCATCTTAAGGATAAAGGACACTCTTTCGAGGATGCCAATGTTCACATTTTGGACAGAGAGGACAGATGGTTTGAAAGAGGAGTGAAAGAAGCCATCTATGTCCACTGTGAGCGACCATCTTTGAACAGAGGCGGGGGTTTACGACACCAACTCTCTGCCATCTATAATCCAGTTTTGAGATCCCTTCCCAGACGCCTTAACGCCCACTCACATCCTGGGCCATCTGACCTCAGGAATTCGCATGATAAGGTGGGGCCAGGTTTCACAATGAACACACCCGAAACTCTGGCTGATTGGGACCCACACCCAGTTTCACACCTTGGCTCAGGCGATTAGAGGATCATCAGGGGGTCCTTTTGTCCCTCTGTGGGGGGATACTCCCACTAGGTTTATATCTGGGACTCTCCACCATTTGACCTTAGAACTGAAGAAGCTTCTCGGATGAGAGGTGAAACGTCTTCAAGTAACTTAAAGAAGTCCAGACGCTTTTCTTTGCAAGCTCCTTTGACTACGATGACCTGGATGACTGAGAACCTTCACAGACATTACATTGATTAAGCATCATGAGGAAGAGGCTGGTTCCCTATTTTCTTTTGCTGGGAGTTTGCAACCCTATTAGTTAGGTTGCTTAATATTTCTGCTAAGTACTCTTTAAAATACCAGAATAGGGAGGATGGAGTAGGTTTAACTTTATTAGATTGATCAGTGTTGCTGATCTATGAAATATTTTGGGTGCAGTGTTTTTTTTTGTTTTGTTTTGGTTTTTTTTACATACAGGTATAACAGAATAGCTTTAGTGTTGTTGTTGTTTTTTTAACTTGAGTATGAACTTATACAAAAAGCAGCAAGATATTAAAAAAACAGTTTTATTGATTAAAAAAACACACTAAATCGGATTCATATCGGTATCGGCAGATATCCAAATTTATGGTATCGGTATCGGACATAAAAAAGTGGTATCGTGCCATCTCTAGTATAGATTGTGGAATATGACCAGTCTGATGTGAGCCTGCTTCTCTGACAGCTCAGATTCAGTGAGATGCTGTAAACATCCCTCAGAGTCATGTGATCAGTGACGTCTGCTTCAGCACTGACAGATAGAAAGATTTTCAGACCTTTGTCTGGTTGCTAATCCAGCTGTGTGTGTTTGTGATGACAGTAAATAAATGTCAGACTTACAGCTCCTGCTTGACTGCATTGAAGTGATAAGATGACTTTAGCACTTGGATGGTAGTGAAAGCAGGAAATGACAAATGTAGCACAGCAGCAGCGTTTAACACGTCTGAGCTGGAAACAAGAAGTCTGGAATGAACATCATTCATAGAACAGCTTCCAGCTTCTTTTGCTCTGCTATAGTTTGGATTAATTTGCATTTAAAGATGTAAAGAGACTAAAATGGTGAGGGTCAGGAGGTCAAAGGTCAGAGCTCCTGTGGGTCTGAGGGCGGCCTCACGCTGGAGAAGGATGAAGGAGTCTGACCTGATCCAGTGTTTGACATGAACACATCAGCATTGCTATCAGTGAGCCTAACGACAGCCGTTAGCATCATTTCAGTGTTTCAGTCATTTAAAAACACTTCCTGTCACTGTGGTGGTTACAGTGACATCATGAAGTTTGTGTTTTGACCTCCAGAGGGTGACAAATCAGCACAGACACAGAGCTCCATTCAAACTTTGCTGCCATCAGTAATAATTCTTCAAATATAATCATCAGTGTTTGAGCAGTTATGATATCAGGGACAATCTAGACGTGTGTGACAATACTGAACATGTCACATGACACACCTTAAACATCATGTTTTTTTCTAACTTCTCATTCACTAAAATCTCATGATTTCAGATTCTTGCTGTTCCCCACCTGCCCTGTAGGTAGGGATGGGTATTGATAAGATTTTCACGATTCCGATTCCATTTTCGATTCTGTTTAACGATTCGATTCTTTATCGATTCTCTTATCGATTCTTTTTTTAAAAAAAGGAGAACACTAAGGTCGATTAGCTTAGAACTTTGTTTTATATCTTCTCTTTGAACAAGATAGAAATTTAGCAGTAACATGGCCTTACAAACCCAACAGTGAGATCTTAAGAGATCCAGCCTATGGCTCTTCAATGGGGTGTCACAGGGTCCCCGGGGAAAAAATTGTAAAATGTAAAACAATAAAATAAATATTCTTCTGTAGCAATAACAAAGTATAACATCAATTATTCTGTAGCAATTGCACAAGAATATCCAGTAATGTCCCTGCCTACAATTAAACACATTCACTTACCGAAAATCGGGGGCATCTGCTGTGGCAAATGGGTGCAAGCCTTTTACCACAAACTTAGTCACTGCTCGGTGACATTCGTCTATCCTGGCCTGAAAGGAGACGCTACCGGTAGACTGCAGCGACAACTGCCAGCGAGTGCCAGCCAGACTCTGTCTGTCTCTCTCATCATGGTCACCTAAATGCACAGTAATGGCAGGTTTTGTAATAAGGCAGATCGCGCTAACATAATATGCACTGTTAGTTGATTATTTACCTGCCGCATTAACGGGAGAGGACGTGCAAACGTTACCGCTGCTGCTGGGTTGAGATTCACGAGTCCGGAGCAGAATTAAAATCATGACATCCATTTAAGGTTATCGCGTGTTCTGTGAGCAAATGCTTTTAATGGATTGGATTTATATAGCGCTTTTCAAGGCACCCAAAGCGCTTTACAATGCCACTATTCATTCACTCTCGCATTCACACACTGGTGGAGGCAAGCTACGGTTGTAGCCACAGCTGCCCTGGGGCAGACTGACAGAAGCGAGGCTGCCATATCGCGCCATCGGCCCCTCTGGCCGCATATTTGCATATTCGTAGTGTTTCCTCCCTTAAATGAAATATCTACTTTGCAAGTATTGCAAGTTGCCCTGTTGTCATCCGTTCTCGTAAAGTATAACCAAACTTTTGAGCGTTTAAGCCGCTTAGGCGCTGTGTTTCCTGCCAGGTAAATGACGCTCCGCAACGTGGTGACGTCATTCAGGGCGACTGGAATCGATAAGGGAATCGTTTGCAAAAATGGCAAACAATTCCAAGGAATTGAAACAGTGGGAACCGGTTCTCAACAAGAACCGGTTTTCGATACCCATCCCTACCTGTAGGTGGCCTCAGTGTGGTCCCACCGTTTCCAGTAATCTGACACATCACATCCTCAATCAGCACACCTGTTCAATGACCAGATCCATGTTTGGATATTTACATCATTCAATCATTTCATTCACACAACAACATCTTCAGTCTGACTGAAGCTCAGGTGTTGATGGTGCTCACTGATTGGACGGTTGGTTTCAGCTCTGCTCTCAGTCTTTACTGTAGTAAGTAAAGCGCTATACAATTACAGGCCATTTACCATTTACTGCACAGGTGAAGGTAGAAAGTGTGACTGGATCTATAGACTGGAAACAGGAAAACTCACTGTGACTATTTGCAATATAAAACGTTTTATTCCAAATGTAATGGGGAAGGCTTTAGGACCCAGGGGACCCAATGGAGGGTATAAAAGAGGAATTAGTGCTCTTCATTTCCACTGACGAGCGGCTGTGAACAATGGTTGTGTGAGTAGGTGAAGAGCCTGAGAAGTTTTAATTGTCTGCTACACAAACAGTTGTTTTAAACCTCTACAGCAGAGGTTCGAGGTACAGGCTGTTTTTCTTTGAGTGCTTTTTTTTTTTTTTAATTTGTTGAAATGTATTTAATGTTTATTGTATTTTATGTTTTTAGTAGTGATTTTAGAAGATAAGCCAAGATAAGCCAGGTGTGCAGCAAACACAGTTGTCTGCTGGAGGTATGTTAACTTAATATATTTGACATTAAAAAAAAGTATATTTATGCACTATAATCTAATTTATATTGTATTGCCTCCTGCAGGGCAGGCTGCACATGTGAATTTGTCACGGTTTTTTCCTCCTTCTCCTTTTTGTTGCGTTTTTGGTTTTAGGGTCACCTTTTAAAACTGTTTTTTATGCCGGGTTTGTTTTTATTTCTACTGGGCTGGTGCAATATTAGTCGGGCAATGTGCAATCCCTGAGCTGGGCTCTTACCTGAGGGGAAGTAGGTCTTTTTAGAGGTGCTCCGTGTGGATTTGCAGTGAATAAGTTTTAAGAGTGATTTTAGTGCCACCGATTATTGCCTGAACTACAACACTTAGTGCATGCGATAAGTGTTCTGTTGGGCTCGTATTTATTTGAGGTGGATTTGTTTCTTTTAAAGCAACGAGCATCTGGCACCACCGGGGTAAAGCAAGCCCTCAGGCAATGCAGCTGGCAGGTTGCACCAAGACTATCTTGTGGTCGTTAGTGACCTTTCCCATTTTGATGTTTTAGGCCTTTTGCAAACCCTTTGTGTTCTTTTAAAATAATACATTAACATATCTGACTGATATTGACCCTCTTGTCCCGTTTATTCTGGGCTCGTTCCTGTAAGAGCTTTGGGCCTGAAAGTTTGCACAAGTAGTATAGAGGCCCTTAGCGGTTACTCGGTGGCTTTAAGTCGCTACACAAACACAGTCAACAGTCTGGGTGTGACGATATTAGATGTATCAGATGTCTGTTTACACTGGCAGATACTGCAAAGCTTCATGTTAACAAGGTCAACTTTACTCTGAACCAGCCTGAAGTCAAACACACTGATGAAGGTCAAAAGCTGCAGTCAGATCAACATCTAAGATCTGTTTCTACACATAAAAGTCTGTACATGTTCAGGATCCATTATCATATCTTATCCATTCATCTTTTGGTAATTGAATTTTAAAAAGTTAAGAGACATCAATGTCATTACTTCAATGTCATCAAGATGCTGAAGTACTGACTATATGGAATATGAGCCTTTCTTCTTTAGAGGTACATAGATCTGACAGTCATCAGCAGTGTTGGTCAAGTTACTTGAAAAAAGTAATCAATAACTAACTACTGATTACTTCCCCCCCCCAAAAGTAATCTTGTTACTTTACTGATTACTTATTTTAAAAAGTAATTAATTACTTTGTTACTTAGTTACTTTTTAAAAACACGATTTACAACCTGAATAAGTAATAAAGCGATAGATCTTTCAGCCCAATTCTACTTTTTCTACATAATCCATCATATAAAATGTAATCAAATGGAAAAATCTCTTTTTAAAACTTGTTTTATTAGTTTTAATCTTTTAACTTTATGCATCAAGCAAAGATTTAATTATCTGCAACATTCTCTGACTGGAAGAAATTAGTTTAACATTTAAACCTATTTTCTGCACATTCCAGCACATAAAATATATATATTTTTTGTGTTTACACTCACTCTTTCAAATAGATGCAAGTAAAACACAACAGAAAATAAATAAAATCAAAGACTAGCGGTCCTGTTGCTCTATTTTCACCTGTAAAGCAGGAGTGGGTAGGCGGATGTTTGCCCTGGTGCAGGTGTGCCGCAGCGGTCAGTGGAAGAATCCGCGAGTTTCTCTGTGAATTTCCCATTACGTGGTAGCGCACTCGGTGCTTGCTTGGAAGTTTAGGGGTTTTGTTTAGCTGTAAAAAGAAGTTTTCTTCCCACGCACAACGGACACAAATGTTTTTGTCACTTTTTATGGAATCAAACTCAAAGTAAGGTCAGTACTTCCACGCTTTAAACGCTGCACGCTCATACTCTCTCCCGCACTCGATACATTATCCATTGTTCTCCAAAAGTTGATTCTGTTCATCTGGACGTAGCGTTTTGTGGGAGAAACGTTTCGTCACTCATCCAAGTGACTTCTTCAGTCTCAGCTGACTGCAGGTTTCCCCAATCTGTTCCCAAGCGCTGTGGACCTCTGTGAACCAGCAGTTGTGCGGGCTGTACAACATTATACAGTGAGCCAAAACATAGCAGCTATCTTCCTCCCGCATGGACATGGCAGTCTTGGTGTCTGCTCCGAAGCATCCTCGTATCTCCGTGACCTCTTCTGGTGTCTGCTCCCTACTCTGTAAGAGACAGAAAAGGAAAAAAGGTCAGGATAACCTAATGCCATTATCCATTGTTCTTCTAGTGATTCAAAGTTGGTTTAGAATATCATGTTCGGAACTCTTTGACCCAGGGACCTATTTTACTTATTATCTATGTGTGCAAGTGTGTTTGCAATTACCCCTCTGCACTCTAGGTCATGTCTTACAATATATCAGTCTGGACAGTCAGGCCGAACAAAGCTTCTGACCTTCAAAAGACTGAGTGCCAACTCGAATGAGCACATTTGCAATGTGTGTATGAAAATAATTATAACTGCTTATTTTAGTAAGAGAAATCAAACATTTTCAATCCCAAGACTCCCTCCTTTCACACGTTTTAACGTGTGACCAAAAAAACATGTTTCGTTCAGCCTGCTGTCCCACAAGTTCCCCTCCAGTGTGACACTCAGCCTTTCAGCTTTTCCCTCTTAACTGGGGTGGGGTCTTTTAGTCGAGTCAGTGCTAAATCAGCTGTCGTCCCCATTCAGTTGGTCCAATACTGGGTCTTCCAGACCATCAGCCTGCCTCCTCATGTGAACGCACTGATTCATCACCAAGCCCAACCGACACTGGCATCTGATAGGGTGGCACTGCATGTTCTTCCCTTGGTGTCGCTGTTTTCAGTCTTAGAGTTCTCAAACTTGGGATAGACAATATCCACACGAGTCAATACAGCTGTGAACATGGCCAATTATCAGTCAAGTACCAATTAATCATAAAATGATAACTTTTATTTTCTGAATGTTTCAGTCACCCAGAGGATCTTCAATCCCAGAAAATTCCTTCTCCTCATTTGATAATGTCTGTCGTCTTTCCATGCCCTGGTAACTGGCCCATCTGGAGCTGTATCACTTGAAATATACGTACAACAGCCAAACCACACCTTGGTCACACCAACCCCTTTTCCACCCTGAGGATGTCCAACGCTATCCTACTCTGGACTGTTAAAAGTGACTTTAACACCGACTGATCTGTCAGTAATGTTTATTGCATTCCCTGGTCAGGTTAGCCAATCTCTGCACATTGTAATGAACATAATCAACCTGGTCAACATTTTATTGGATGTTATTTCAAACACAACAACAATTAATGAATAACAGAAACTGATGGGGCTTGTGAGATTATTCTGCTATCATATGTTATCTTATATTTGTAGTTAAAGTAGTTGAATTAGGATACTGCTGTAGGTCATATATCTTTTAGTCTAGATTGTGTGCTGTGTGTGTAGCTTAGTTTCCATTATACTTTTGGGTTAAAAGAACATAATCATTTTTGTAGTTCATTAGATAAGTGTGCATCACTCTGTATCCTTGATCTGCTGTGAATGTGTTACACTGTTTTCTTGACATGCTTTATTGTTGAATCATAAAAAGAAGGTTGTAGGCAGGAGACTTGGTGTGTAGGGCAGAAGAGATAAACCACATTCCATACCCCCACCTTACAGAGAGCAGAAAGACAGGGAGCCGAGGTCATAACTTAGGCGCCGTAACAGAGAAAGAATGTGAATGTTTAGGCTTTTACGACTAGGTGGGGGCCGCTAGGAGCTATAAGAGGCTGTGTAACCCGTCACCATTTTGAGACTCGCTGTGACCCTCTTCAGGCAGGTCTCCCCATCATGATGGTTCTAATGCTCATAAGTGTTGAATTGTATGGAAATAAATGATTGTTGATTGAGCATTTATACACCGAGTATTGTCCTTCCTTCAGCCCAAAGATTAAAAGAACTGGGAGATTTCAACAACTTGGTGCCGTGACCCGGATCTTTGGTGTGCTGAGGAGGTGCAGATTTGGCCTGTGGTGAGATCGTGGGGCGAGGCGAACAGAAGGCCGGCCTAAAACAGAAAGGTAAGCACAGCCTGTTGTATTATAAATACCAAATGTGCATATTGGGCTTTCCAAATTAATCTGTTCGCTGAGTTACACGTATTTTCACATTAAATTTGTCGGTGTCTGGTTTTTGGCGCAAGATACTAACAACATAAGTTGAGGCTGAATTCCAGTGTGTTAGATAAACTGCTTCTACCGAGAAACTAATAATACACTACGTTGAGCTAGTCGCAGTTAAACTGCTTCTACCGAGAAACTAATGACATACTACGTTGAGCTAGTTGCAGCCCACTTTACCTTCCACATTTAACTTTGTCTAAGACTGGCTTCTGTAGCAATAATACATTAGAATCTCTTGGAGACGCGGCCATAAGTCCAGTACACTGAATAGAGGTTTTGAAGTTGGTTTATGGTGTCGGTTAAGTCCTCGTGGATGCGGCTATAAAATTGAATATAGAATTAAGGAAAGCAGATGCTGGCTTACGGTGCAGTTGAACACTGGCAACGCCAAAAGCGCAACACGTCCGTAGGTTTGGTTTATGATACGGCCGTGTTCCGGTGGTGCGGCCGTAAGTGCAGTAGTGATTGGTGCTGATTTTAGTACATTGAATAGAGGTTTGACGGTGGTTTATGGTATCAGTTGAGCCTCGAGGGCTGCGGTCATAAAATATAAGTAAAATTTTACTTGCCATGAAATAAAGGTAAAGCAGAACCTGGCTTATGATATCAGTAATATCTTCGGGGACACATGCATCACTTTTTACGGTGCGATTTTGCCCCGTGGTGGCGGTCATAAGCGCAGAGAAAGGGGTATCTGTTCTATGGTGCAGTGGTGCTTTAAGGGGTTCTAACAGTTGAGCTCAGAGGTTTCTGTGTAAAGTTCCGCTGATGAGAAGTGTTGTGTGTGTGTGTGTAAGGCGCGCTCTGGGTGTTGTGTGTGTGTGTAAGGTGCGCTCTGGGTGTTGTGTGTGTGTGTAAGGTGCGCTCTGGGTGTGTGGTCTGTGTGTGAAGCGTGAAACACAGTGACAGTGACGGTTGATGTGTTTGAATAGGAGGACATTAGTGCGAAGAAAATGCTTTAAGATCAAAGGTTGACGCCTAGTGTACCTGTGGAAACTAATTTTGTTCAAGGTGTGGCGACCCTCCTGTTCGTGGACGCGCGGGCAGGCCCAGCGGCGTCTGGATGCCGAGGTGGTGACTTGGGAACTGAGGACTCCCGTATAGCTACAGAATAACACTGGAACGGCCGTGTAATCACGGGTTCACATTTATTCTGGAATAGAACAAGAGAATGCTTTTACATCTAAGGTTGAGTTCTATCATAGTTGAAATATAAAAAGGTTGAATTCCTCGTTTCAGTGGTTGAAATCGTTGTGTGCCTGTCCCCTGACGAGTGTGAAATTAAATAAAGAGGGAATTTGGAGCCACATAGAGATAGACGGGCATAATTGGGTGTATTACTCTGTGGTGTAATAAAAAAAAAAAGAAAAAAAGAAAAAGAGGAGTCAAAGCAGTAAGAGGTGAGTAGTGGTGTGAAATAGGTTGGGTTTTAAATCTGACATAGAGAAAGGAGAAATGGAGGGAGAGTGGAGAATTATGGAGGAGTAGAGAGAGGAATGTGTTGGGAGACTGGCGTGCAGTTTACGCTGTCGAGGTAGGCGTGTTGCCTGCTTATCTGTTTAACAGTGATGAAAATGAAATTAAATAAATCTTAGTGTGTTAACACAGGTGGCTACGGACCTGGACCAACTGCCCCCACAAGCACAGCGGCCGAAGCAAAATTATAAGTAATGGGAACCACACCCAGCAAGAATCAGCAGCTGTGAAACAGACAGCAGCGAGGAGAAATGAAGGTTTTAAGAGCACAGGAAATTGGGTTGAATTTTGGGGCCAACGGACTTGTGTGTGTTTTTGTTTCACCTTTTATTGTAATGCTCCGGACGCCTTCCCAACCTCCACAAGCAGAGAAATGTGAGAGAAAGGCTCCTTTTAAGGTAACGCCTAGTTTGAGAAAAAATTAAAATTAACCTGCCTGCCTACAAATGCACACACATGCAATGAAAAAACAGCTTACACTCATGAACATGTGAAGATTTTCCAGCAAGGTTAAAGCAAAAAAAAAAATTTAACATACTTCTGTTGTTAAATGATGAAGTTTATCCATTACTGACAAAGAAACCCTCTGGGTTGCAGGACAACAATTTAACTTAAAAAAAAAAAAAAGACACTGGTCTGACCAACCAGTGAAGACACGACAAATTTAGTGGTTAAAAGATTCAAACTGTGACATGTTTTCTGCTGATTGATTGATGCAAGTGATTACTGAATGAAAGAAAATTCCTTTTTGGGCTTTTAAACATGATCTTAAGAATTTTAACATGTACCTGTGTTGTCCTGTCAGCTTGGTGGGTTATGAGTTGATTATACGGTGAGGAAAAAACAAAAAAAAGGGGGAGAGAAGGCTGACACAGGGCCTGGCCCCGTTGTTTCTCCCCTCTCTGAATAACAGCCAACACAACATCATTTTCCTGTTCGTTTGTTTTTGTTTTGTTTTGTTTTTGTTTTTTCTCTTTATGCTTAATTACAGGCTGCTTTGCCGGCCCTGAAAGCCGAGGCTGACTTGGACTCCTGCTCTCCCCTCTACGTGACCCTGACCAAATGCTGCAACAGCTGGACCCACAACAAGTGCTGCAGGAATGCGATTTCATGCAGCAGAGACGGAGAGCGTTAAAACCAAGGCCCGTTTCACTACACGGGGGAAAATTCTCAGACAGCTTCAGCTGACAGAGCGGTGACGAGACGCCCGCCAAGCCCGAATGAAAAGTAAGGCCGAGCAAAAGAATGCTGACCTTGATAACTCTGCATTCACACTGCGCAGGACAGTGATGGACCAACACGGCAGCGAAAAGGGCGTGACCGAGACAGGAGGAGTAACTGAGGTCAGAAGGCACCTCAGAATGGACAAAAAACACAGAAGAAGATGCAGGTTTCACCTGCGGTGAGCATGGACACTGGAGAAAGGACTGCCCCAATTGGGGTCAGAACCAGGATGGACAGAACTTTGAGCAGCAGCAGCAGCAATGGTCGCAAACAGACTGAAAAGGAGGAGGGCAGGACCCCAGGGCACGCCTCAGGCCGTGGTTTACCCAGAACAGGAAGGTGATGAACATACACACACACACACACACACGTCTATACATACACAGATTCAGAATGAAGTGAAATACACACATGAAAACATGTGCACTCGTTGATTGAGTGAGAAATGACACACACACACACACACACACACACACACACACACAGACAGGAATGCTGATTCACTGAGAAGTGATCCACATACATATACATGCACACGCTTGTGCAATGAAGAGTGATGCACACACACACACACGCTGATGCAATGAAGAATGCTTTGCTTATGCTGATATGCAAAATGCTGCACACAAACATCCCAATACATAATTTTTATGAGGAGCCATTGATTACCATTGATTACTTAGAATGTGTTATATGTTACTCAGAGAGCATTTATGTAGAGTTAAGGAATAAGGTCTAAAACGGTTTGGTTATGAGAACAATGTCTGTGCGTGATGTCTGTTTATGGCTCAAGGCCTTGACTGAATTCTTTGCTGTGCTTCACACAGCCCTGATGAGGAACAGTGGCACAGAGTGAAAATGATGAATTAATAGGGTAAGTTTTAGGCATTTTCTGTGATTGAGATTTAATCCAAGGAGGAACAAAAGGTGTTACGGCACCTGAGGTTCTCATTCCCACACAATATTGTCCCGGCAGGAAGCAAAAGTTCCTGTGAATTTTTGGTTGATTTTTTGGTTTTGCTTAGCGCTAGCTTGATTTTATCAGTGAGCTTTGGGTTGTGTTCTTTCTCTCAGAGAGAGAGATGGTTTTTATGCTTGGACATGTCTGCAACGGGCCCTAGTATGTGTTATTTTAGTAGTATTTTGTTGGTTATGTCTGTTTTCGTTTTTGTTACAGTGCACTGAGATAAAAACATCTTAGAGGTGTGATCCACCGGTGGTGATATGTTGATATTTTGTGAGTTCCTGATTTAACAATCAGCTCTTTAAACCAGGCCTGCAAGATTGAGATTTAAAGCGCTATAAAATATTATTACTGTAAACAGTTGCAAAGTGTGCTTCTCCATGATTGTAATTGGCTTGAGAGAAATTCACTTATAGGGGACACTGATCACACGAGAAGTCCTGAGTCTACAAGGATTGCAGCGAGCCAATCCGGTCCGAAAAAAAAACAAAACAAAAAAAAACAAGGAATTGTTTTCCTTTTAAAATGATGACGTCATCTTGCTGGTGATGGAGGCTCGAATAGGTCGCGCGTGAGACTCCATTATCAGCAACATCTGGTATGAATGTGTGTGAATGAATGCATGTGACTGGACTGGGATGGACTGACGACTAAAAGTTTTAACTGACTTGAGACTGAGACAAAGACTGCACCAACTTTAGGATTAGTAAATGCTGACAAACAATTCACCCAGCCGGCAAGAGAAGGGTGGATGCTTCGCTTTGTTTTGTTTTTGCAGGAGCAGGAGGATAAGAGAGACTGGAGGAGGAGACTGTAGCTTCACATGAGTGTTGGCAAGGCTGGAGCAACGGTACTCGAGAGAAGAATTTCTGACACTTTCTGAGATATGATGTCACTAACCTTCTCTTTTAATTTTCTAGCTCCGATGAATTGACACATGGGAGTGTGTCAAAAAGGGGGAAGTTGAGTCTGAACATCAAACAATGGTTGTATGAACATTTTATGACTTTATTTGTGTGTTTAATAATTTAGGTATGGCAAAACTTAAGCTTATAATGTGGTAGACTTAGAAATGGTTCATTACTTTTTGATTTCTTTTACACACACATAGATTATAATTAGAATAGGTCCTGAACATAATATTTTGAACCAAATTTTAATCATTAGAAGAATAATGGATAACAATATTAGATATCAAGGCTAGGGAGAGAGGTGTTTTGGTTTTCTGCTTTGCAGAGAAAGGAACAGACACCAGACGAGGTCACGGAGATATGAGGACCCTTCACAGCAGAGACAGATGTAGGGACTGCTGAGACAGCAACTGGGGTCAAGTGTCATGACGTCTGGGCTCCTTGAGAAGATGGATCCCATAAACACAGCAATAACCATGAAGGGGTTGGCGAAAACCAGGAACACCGGATCAACGAGGTTCGAGAGGCTCTTGGGCAAAAGAGGGACACGTTCCTGTTCCTTTTTCTGGGGAATACACGGGATACACAGGACCCGAGGATACACAGATCGTTGTTTGACATCGGGGCAGAATAATCCCCTGATCTGTGCAACGATTAAAGGGTTGTCTAACCCCGGAGGTCGAAGAAAGAAGCTGAGAATCACCCAACTGGAAGACACTGGTAGCTGCAGCAATAAAAATAAAGGTTAAAAGCTCCTTAGACAGAGGTTCTAGTCTAAGTACATTTGAAAGGTATAAGGGGGCATCAAAATGGGGGTGGGAAACTGGAGCACCAAAATAAAGCTGTGGGAGAACTGGGGAGTGATGGAAGTGTCATCTGTACTTTGTTGTTGTAATCATAGTTTTTCTAGAATCTGAACTGCACAAACACAGAGGTCATCCCACATATGGTCCACCCGTTAAAGGGGGACGGAGGGCCTGAGGACCAAGGAGACATGGACATTGCAACACTAGAGTGTATGTTGTAAGTGATCTCTTTGAGAAAAGAGATCAAAGGGGGAATTGTGAGATTATTCTGCTATCATATGTTATCTTATATTTGTAGTTAAAGTAGTTGAATTAGGATACTGCTGTAGGTCATATAATATCTTTTAGTCTAGATTGTGTGCTGTGTATGTAGCTTAGTTTCCATTATACTTTTGGGTTAAAAGAACATAATCATTTTTGTAGTTCATTAGATAAGTGTGCATCACTCTGTATCCTTGATCTGCTGTGAATGTGTTACACTGTTTTCTTGACATGCTTTATTGTTGAATCATAAAAAGAAGGTTGTAGGCAGGAGACTTGGTGTGTAGGGCAGAAGAGATAAACCACATTCCATACCCCCACCTTACAGAGAGCAGAAAGACAGGGAGCCGAGGTCATAACTTAGGCGCCGTAACAGAGAAAGAATGTGAATGTTTAGGCTTTTACGACTAGGTGGGGGCCGCTAGGAGCTATAAGAGGCTGTGTAACCCGTCATCATTTTGAGACTCGCTGTGACCCTCTTCAGGCAGGTCTCCCCATCATGATGGTTCTAATGCTCATAAGTGTTGAATTGTATGGAAATAAATGATTGTTGATTGAGCATTTATACACCGAGTATTGTCCTTCCTTCAGCCCAAAGATTAAAAGAACTGGGAGATTTCAACAGGCTGAACATTTATTTATCTGAAATTAAGTCAATCTTGTGCACGGGTTGAATTAAAGTGTGACTCAAAATCTTGGGGTGTGATAAAAAGTGCCTTGAGGCGACTTTTGTTGTGATTTGGCACTAATATAAATAAAATTGAAGTGAATTGTTAATGACAATCAAGACGAACATCTTTTACTTGCTAGCAAGGGATGCCCGCTTGGTGGCTCAGGAAAGCACTCTGAATCCAACCACAGACGACCTCAACTCTGGCCTCCGCTTGCCGCCTTTCATTGAAAATAGTTACAACACACACAAGCACCTCCCATTGTAAAACCCCCTATGGTTACAAAAGACAAGGCAATATGTGTGTATGTGTGTGCACGTGTATGCATGTGCGAGAATGTGCGTGTGTGCATCTATGTATGTGCGACAATGTGGGTGTGTGTATGTGTTGGAGTGTGTGGGTGTGTATGAGTTTGAGTGTATGTTTGTTTTTGTGGGTGTGTTTCTGTGACCTCCTGCCCACAAAAGGATGATAAAAGCAGGAAGCTTACTAAGCAGCAAACAGAACCCTCACATAGATGTGCCTAATAAAACACTTCAGCCTCCCCCACCAACAAACTGGCTGGAGAGGTGGTCAGAGACAAAGGAATGTCTTTGATCAGGCTGCTTGAACTAAGACTTACAAATTTAAGTAACACAATGACAACATTTAACAATTTGACTCCAACAGGAAACATATTCAAGAAACTTAGAGAAGTACAGACGCTTTTCTTTCCAGGCTCCTTAGATGGAAGGATTTTGACAAGCACAGAAGAGTTTAAGAAAAATGAAATATATTAATAAATCTTCTTAATAGAGTCTGTTTATTCTTTAGACTGGAAGTGAGCGGCTGTGAAATTAGACAATCTAGCCTTCATTATATCCTCGCCCTTGCTTCCGCGTTTTTCTGGTCGCTAGCACCAGAGCACAATCCGCAATGAATCCTGGCATATGGTAGGCCACGAAGCATACACCCGACCCATCCTTCAAATCTAGGGAAAAGTAGGACGCATTTGTTGCCGTATTTGGAGGACTCTTCGATTATCTCAGGACAAATTTTGGATCACTCGTGTTTGAAGACAAATCCACATCATTATAGATTATTGATTGGCTGGAATCAAACAGACTGATGAACATTAATTTATGTGGCAGTTCCAACTGCTGCTCACAAATTTGATAACAAGGAGAAGTCAGTTCCACACTGACAGGCGAAGACGAGGAAGACACATCTTTGCACGTTGGCCTCGTCAGTTATGTGACCACATTTCTGTTTGGACTCAAACTGATACGAGCACTTTAGCTGCAGGGCAGGTGTCACACAGCATTATTGTTCAGGTGTGAGTCAGACTCTTAGTACTTATACAGTCCTGTTTAATAATATGTTATTAGTGTTGATGATTCACAAAGATCAGGAACTCTGCTGCATGCAGTAACTAGTTTTTCTAGTTTGGTGGTTCCATGGATGATCATTAAAACCTCATTAAAAACACCTCTGATTTGCATGAACATTATGTGAAACAGAGCAGAGAGCTGATGCTGACTCTCTGCATAAAAGCACAAATATTCCTTCATGTCTGTGGGATTCATTTGATTCTGTAGTGTGAGAAACTTTGTAATGTCTGAATGATGCTCTGTCATTAAAGTCTAGACTATTCATTTTTAGAGGTAGGACTCACAAGACACCTCATAATACAGTATCATCACTATTCCTCATTTATGATTTCATATTATTGGATTTTCTAACATTTTGCAGTTGAGTATTACAGTAATATGTTTTCATGTTTTTACAGTGCCATGATCTCTTCAATAAAATTGAAGTGAATTGATTTGAATTGGTAGTCTTTATGCAGCTCTGTTAAATAACATGTCATTACTGTTGATGCTTCACAAAGATCAGGAATGCTGCAAAACTGAAACTGTGCTGCATGCAGTTACTAGTTGTTCTAGTTTGGTGATTGAAACGTCCATGGAAGAATATTTAACTGGCTGAAAACTCCCAACATAATTAAAAACAGCTCTGATTCCCACACAGTAAACCAGAAGATGTTGGCAAACCATAAAAAGAATTAAGGCAATCTATTGCTTCAAGTTTTTTTTAAACTGATGAACTTAAAAGTTGGAGCTCTTTAGAGGTCAGACACTTTGATTGCATTTGACATGTGGCTGAAATAAAAGTAAAAGGTTTAATAAATAAATGAAAAATGTTTAGTAACTAGCATGTAAAGTTTTCATTCATGTTTCCCATGTGAATAAGTTGACAAAGCATAAAAGGAATGAGTACAACAGAGTTACTTTCAGTTCAGCAAAACTCAATATTTTTTTTTTTACTTTTGTATTTTGTAATTAAGAAAACTCAAAGCTCTGAACATTGAAAACTCAAAAACATCTCACAGAAAATGTAAAAGAAAATTAAGGCAAACTGTTGCCTCAATTGTAGTGAGTACTGCTAAATTAGTAATACAGTAATATGTTTTCATGTTTTTACAGTGCCATGATTTCTGAGCCTCACTTATGAATGTCAGTGAAACATGTAAGTTAAAATGAAGATTTTTCTCTTCATTCTTTCTTTCAGTGCTGTATAAAACGTTTCTAGAGGCTAGTGTCATGCTGCTGCTGTAACAATGTGATTTTCTTAACTTTGGGACTAATAAAGGCTTATCAGCGGTTCAAACTGGGCGGTGAGCACTCCATTTTCATTGAAATAAATGGGCTGTGTCAAATGATTTAAGACAGCGGTCCCCAACCCCCGGGCCTCGGACCGGTACCGGTCCATGAGTCGTTTGGTACTGGGCCGCGAGAGTTGAGGCTCAGGTGTGAAATGTATAGTTTTCAGGGTTTTTATCGGTTTTCAGCGTTATGTTGTTATTGTTTTTATCGTTTACTCTGTTTTCCTGGGTCTTTTCACGTGTGTTATGAATAAATTTTCTTTTTTTCGGTACCGGTACTAGTTTTATTTTGTTGTATTTATCCGCGACACCTCAAAAATCATATGCACCTGCAAAATATGAATATGAAAACATGGTGATGGACTAGGATGTTTGAGATAGTTTGAGTTTGTTGTCATTTTGTGCCAAAAAGTCAAGTATTTAGAAAAAAGTTTACTATCCATCTTCTTCCGCTTATCTGCGGCCGGGTCGCGGGGGGCAGCAGCCTAAGCAGAGAAGCACAGACCTCCCTCTACCCAGCCACCTCCTCTAGCTTGTCCAGTGGAACACCAAGGTGTTTCCAGGTTTAGGCGCGCTGGATTCTTTCCAGCGTCCTCCCCCGCCACCTGATCCAACTCACCACCTGGTGGTGACCAGTTGACAGCTCAGCCCCTCTCTTTACCCAAGTGTCCAGAACATATGGCCGCAGGTCTGGTGATACGATTACAAAATCAATCATCAACCTTCGGTCTAGAGCGTCCTGGTGCCACGTGCACTTATGGAGACTCTTATGTTCGAACATGGTGTTCGTTATGGCCAAACTGTAGTTTGCACAGAATTCCAATAACAAAACACCACTCTGGTTCAGATCAGGGAGGCCATTCCTCCCAATGACGCCCCTCCAGGTTTCACTGTAATTGCCCACATGAGCATTGAAGTCTCCCAGTAGGACAACAGAGTCTCCAGGTGGTGCACCCTCCAGCACCCCACCCAGGGATGCTAAAAAGGCTGGGTACTCTGAACTGCCACTTGGCACATAAGAGCAGATGAAAGTCAGGACCCGTTCCCCAACCTAAAGTTGCAGGGAACAAACCCTCCAACGTACAGGCAGCAAGCTGAGGGGATACTGAGACAGAGTACAGTCGCTCTCCAGGACACTGGTTCCAGAGCCCAAGCCATGCGTTGAGGTGAGCCCAAGTATATCTAGCCAGCTCCTTCTCCACCAGAAAGGTGACATTCCATGTCGCAATTGCCAGTCTTGGTAGCTGGGGGTCAAGCCTCTACTCCTGTCCTCTGCCCGTCACACAATGCACCCGACCCCTACGGCGCCTCCTGCGAGTGGCAAGCCTGCAGGAAGATGGGCCCATGGACTAAGGCCCGGCCACCAGACGCTCACCCTTGGACATCGTCCCTGGGCGGGGCCCCGCTAACCCTATCCCAGCCAGGGTATACTGTTCCCTCTGTGATATTCTCATAAGGGTCTTCTGAATCGGTCTTTGTCTGGTGCCTCACCCAGGACCAATTTGCCATGGGAGACCTTACCAGGCAAAAGCCCCAGACAACATAGCCTCTGGGATCGCTGCGACACACAAACCCTTCCACCATGATATGCTAAGGATTTGCGCAGGGGACAAAAAGTTGACTTTTATTATTATTGCTTATTATTATTATTATTATTGTTGTTATTATTATTATTAATAACAATAATAACAATAATAACAATAAACAAATACAGTCAGTAAAGTGACAAGGATCAGGATCCATTAAAAATGCCAGACTGATGTGATTTTGCTTCATGAATAATTTTTATTTTTTATCTTTGATAAAATTACTGTCATTGCATAGTCTGATTATGAAGTAATAAATATATTAATTGGATGATATTTTTAAGCAGCAGGTTGTAAATAAGTTAAAATGACAACTGTTAGTCCTTTCATTATGTGTGCATGACAAACTGTGGTCTGTAGTGAACATGGACATGAAGTGTCAAGTCTGTAGTCATGAGGCAGAATGCAGTCGCATCTGAAAACAGAGGCACACATGGAGACATTAAATTCAAATTTAAAGCAATGAACCAGGAAGAAAGGAGACAAATGTTCTAGTGTTCAGTCAAATCACAGGTGCCGAACTCCAGGCCTTGAGGCCCGGTGTCCTGCAGGTGTCCTTAATCCAACACAGCTCTTTTAAATGGCTAAATTACCTCCTTGACGTGTCTTTAAGTTCTCCAGAAGCCTGGTAATGATCTAATCATTTGATTCAGGTGTGTTGACCCAGGGTGATATTTAAAACCTGCAGGACACCAGGCCTCGAGGCCTGGAGTTCGACACCCCTGAGTAGGGATGGGTATCGTTTAGGTTTTATCCGATACCAGTACCAAACCGGTACTTTTGAAACGGTGCCGGTGCTTAAACGGTGCTCGAACCAGTGCTTAAAGAATGGCGAACACAAACTTTGTCCAAAAACCTCTCATGTTCAGCTGTTTTTTGTAAAAAGATAACAATGTTAGCCTTTTCTGCAGTGTGGGATTATAATATTATTTTATGCCATGTTAGACCCCTAATTAAAGATTATGAATTATTATGTAGTTTTAATTTGCATTATTCTCCTGAATTAGAAGAAGGTGATAACTATTACATTTGTTAAACTGATTTGCATTACATTAGACTGCTGGTTTATTGTGAATGAATGATATTGTTTTATGATGCATTATACTGCTGAGTTATAAGAAATACTGTTCGCAGAAAGCCATCGCCTTATTTGTCTGATTAGAAGAGAACAGAACATACTGGAGAGGTTTTCTGCCCCATCTCAGCAGGAGCAGATAAACAGGGAGCCAAGGTCGTAGCTTAGGCGCTGTGTGAGAGAAAGAATGTGAATGTTTAGGCTTTTATGATTAGGTGGGGGCCACTAGAGGCTATAAGAGTTTGATCAATGCTCCACCATTTTGAGATCTGATGCTGTCTGCGTACGGTGTCCATCTCCCACGCGTGTGATCATTAAAATCATCGTTTGACTCAACCCGGCCGGACCAGTGTTGTTATTTTGGTTTTTCCTCTTGTATCCATCCCCAATATTTGAATCCGTAACAGCAGCTATAGGGGATTTATGTTATCACTCTTGGCTGGAAGCAGTGCTTAAACAATGGAAAAAACACAAACTTTGTCCAAAAACCTCTCATGTTTTACTGTTTTCCCACTTTTTCTTTGGTCATTTTAGCCTTTTTGGCCAGGGTGAAGGGAGTATCTGCCATCAAACAAGAAGACAGCCGCATGTAACTACGACGGTGTTTGCTAGTTCAACCTACATGCATTAATTTAATAACGTGGCTAGCCTACTCAACGTAAATTACACACGAACAACATTAAGCGACTCACCCAGAGAAGAACGGCTGTTGCTGCCATCATCATCTGTCATCATTTCTGCTACACCGGCAGGGCTGGGGGCCAGGACTCTACTCTTCGGGTTTTTGGGGGATGTTGCTAACTCTGGAGTCCGATAACAGGCACCACACCCGCAGTAGATGTGCTCGGTGTGAGGTCTCGCAGCAAGCTATCAAATACAGTACATTTCTCGGTGCCATGATGGCACCGAATACCGGCACCCATCCCTGCCCCTGAGTTAAATGAACTCGATTGTTCGTGTCAAGCCCCTCCCACCTGCCCAGCTTCAGGCTGAGTCCCGCCTCCTTCCAGGAAGCAGCTCACCTGTGCATCTATGTTTAGTATCCAGGTGTGGAGTGTAGCTTGTTGTTCGTGTCTGTGGTTGAAGAAACTGTAAGTTTGTTTTCTTTCATCCTTTAACAGTTTTTCTTTAGGAACTTTACTGTTTGTTCAGCTCATGTTTGATTTCTTCACATAACAAACTGTGTGTTATTATTTCCGGTCTCTCCATTAAAATCATTCTGTAATGATCAGCTTTGTGCACCTTAGTTCAGCATTAGTTCTTCATCTGTGATGCAGAAGTAGAGTAAGTTGATGGTCAGCAGCTGAACTCAGAGTCGTTGTTACTGTGGATCCACTTATTGATGACTGAAGGCAGCTTTTCCTGCCTCCATCAGTCTGCGGAGGAGGCAGAGAGGAGAGACTCAGAGCTCCAGGTCTTTATATTCATTTTGTAGATTATACTTTGTCACAAACTGTTGGCTCTCCTCCAACAGGATGTCATAATTGTTTCCACCCGGACAGTGGAGAGTCTTGTTACTCAGACCGTGCTGTTGCACAGCAGATCCAGTTTGACCAGTTTCAAAAGCTGAGAGTCTCACTTCATGTCTCTGTGTATAAAACAAATATAACTTGAATTTTTTTGGTGTTCAACTAAAATTACAAAACCTGCTTCTGGGTCTGATCAGAAATCAATAGCCTTTGCTGTAATAAAATCCTATAAAAGTTGATTTCAAAATTTTTCATGTAAAACTAATTAACAGGCACTTGATAGATTTTAAAAGAAAGAATCTGAAAACAAAACGTTTTAAAAGAGTATTGTGGGGTGTAGGTGGTCATTAAAATAGAAAACAGAACTGAACTATTTTCAATAACAAACCCTAGTGTAACACTTCCAGCTCTTCAAAAATCACAGATGCTCAGAAAGATTGGCTTTTCACAATTTATTCCTGCAGAAGACATAAAACACACTCAACAGGTGTCTTCTGATGGTACCAGCAATTGTAGCTCCCTCACAGTGCAAACGCGCGCTGTCTTGACAGACTTACAATTAACTTTTTAATAAAGAAAAATTGCAAAATAATAATTTCTCCCATTTTTCAGTCTGTCACACTGAACTTGTATACAAAAAGAAATCTTATGACTAATAAAAATACATTTCACAATCGTATAAAACAAAATAACAGGATAACAGAAGTATCACCGACTAAACATTTCCCTCTAGTGGACAAATTAACAATAGCGCATTACATTTTCACTTGCTTGTGCTTTACAGACAAAATGACTGTTAACAAGCTCACGTACCTGCAGAAGACATAAAACACACTCAACAGGTGTCTTCTGATGGTACCAGCAATTGTAGCTCCTACAATGTAAAACAACATCACAAAAAGCACAGAAAAACAGTAAATCCAAACACATTTCCTGCTATGCGCAGCAACCACTAGGGGGCTGACAAAAGCTTACTGCCAAAGAGCATAAATACAGCAGAAACACTGTTTAACAGCAACCAGCCTTTGTTTTGGTTACACAGAAACTTTCTAACATCAATATGAACCTATATACATCGACATGTACAACTTATGTAACAACATTCACACCAGAAACCATAAAAATGCCAGAGCCTTTCATTACAGAACTTACCCTCACAGTGCAAACGCGCGCTGTGAGGAGCGGAAGCCTTAGCAGCTTCTAAACGCTAGGGTGAGATCCGGTTTCTGGGTTTTCAAAATAAAATACAATAAAAAAAATGCTAAAATTCACACTTAAAATAATAATTAAGAACAGGTAAGTGCATGTTTTTCAGATGTATTTTTAACTCCGTTACACTAGCATGCACTAATTTTACACATCTCACAACAACAATACATATTTCAAAGATTTGATCAGTGTTTTGATTGTTGTGGAGAATTTACATGTTGCTTTTAAAACCACATGAAGTGTGATTGGCTACTGTCCACTGAGACCAAGCATTCTTCTTCTTGCCATCAAAATGGAAACAGCAGGAAGAGCACGAGTTACTTTGATCTTGTCACGATCTGGCTGGCAGACCGTGGGGATGTGGGGAAAGGAGGACCCAAAACGCAGACTCTGCGATGCAAACAGTGCTCTTTATTTACAGTGAAAAGCTGTAAACACAATAACTCCCCGTTGCTCCCTTGAACCCCGTGTGCGTGCTTCCCTCCGACGTCTGTGCTCGTGCTCCCCGCTGTTGTGTTTCCGCACACCCCGTGCGTGCTGCCTTTCTGGACCACTCTTTCTCCTGCAGGGAAACCATAGAAGCAGCCGTCAACACTAACCCTCGGCGGGCATATACGAACAGCACTGACATATGCTGACACACTAACTTGGTACGATAACTCAATGATCCCGCGCCGGTGGGAGCTCCAACACTCTCCTAAGTAGCTCCCCCGACGAGCCCTGATCACCAACAGGTGTGGCAGGAACTTCAGGTGTGGCCAGTCCTTCCGCAGGGCCACACCCATCAGGCCTGCAGGTGGCTGTGCTCCATCCTCCAGCCACACCCGCAGACATACACACGTACACACCCACACCCTGCCTATACATACGAGTGGGACACAGACTAACACAGCATTGTGCAGAAAAAACACACACATCACCAAATAATAATAATACTAATAACAACAACAACAAGTCAAAACTGCTCACGGACCCCCGAGTCCTCCAAAGCCGGGTCCGTGACAGATCTAGGATATTCTACAGAATATCTGAGGTGAAAAATTAAGATATAAACAATAATTTGATGTGATGTCATGGGTGCGTCTAACGCAGACCCACCGCTGGAATGAGACAATTTTACTACACAGCAAAAACAGGACACAAGTCACCAAAGTTATTTGTGTTACTCGTGCTCGAGGGAGACCCGACTGGAGCCAGTTTCGTTCCACCCATTTGACCTCCATTGGACTCTCAGCCAGGTTCCCTGTAGCATTTCTTTTATTGTGGTTACATGAATATGCATAGGTTCATTAACATATGATATCTTACATAGGCGTTATCAAAACCTCAACTTTATTATTATTCCTCAACTTCAGGGTTTAAGTGTGTTAAATTCACACTATTTTAACACTGATGAAAAATAGCAAGCTGATTTTCATTGCATGTGTGTGTGTTATTAGTCAGGTTTAATCGATGTCTGCGCACTGGAGCTGCAGATCCACCACGGCATGTTCTCAAAGCTGCCTTTCATACACATTTCTCTGCTATAATTGGATCCTTTTTTTAACTACTTTGCTATGAGTCCACTGGTCTTTGTATCACTTTTCATCACAATAAGCAACTTGGACAAGATGATAAACAGACTCACATGCTCAAGATGCTGTCTAATCTTCATGAGCTCTCTTGTATTTATAAGTGTTAGTAAGGTTAACACATTTTCTGTTTGTGTGTGTGATTTTGTATATGTTTCTTTATTCAGTGTTTCAGACTCTTTCACAATTTTCCCACTTAAGCAGTCAGTTTTCTTTTTCCCAGGTTTGCTAACCCAAATTTTGATTTCCCACATGAAACAACAGCATTCCTCTGTGTTCTCACCTTCTCCTCTCACTCCGTTGACCTCTCCCACTTCAACAGTCCAAAACCAGGCAGCTCTCTTTCCACTTTGTCCTGCATTCTCCACTGTCTCTCTTTAACTGCTTAACAAAACTAAGACATTTTCATTATTATCATCACTGCTTAAACAACACACTTCTCTCTCTCCGGCCAGAAACACCAATTTATGTCATATATTCACATTCATAAGTGTAAGCGTATCTTCATTGCCTTGATGTGTTTTTTTTTGTTTTTTTAAAAAAAACAACAGGTTTAATTCATGCATCTCTTCACTGAGCTGTGGATTCAAACTATCTCACTTCTGATTCTCTCCAAAAATTATTTCACATGTAACAATTTGTGTATGTGTGTTTTCTATTGATTCATGTAATTATTAGTTTATGTATTTCTCTCTCTCTCTATCTCTCTCTCTTTTTTAAATTTACCTTTCTGTTATGATGCTCTAGACATTTCTAAACCTCCACCAGTTCAGCCTCAATTTTCAATCCGATTCATACGCTCTCACTCGAACTCGTCCGGGCTTGACCTCTTGCTGGTCCCTGTCCCTCTTCTCACAGTGTCCTGTGTGGCCTTCAAATCTCCAGCAAACACAGGCCCAACTCAGCTGTTTCTTCTTCTCTGTTTCTTCTTTCTTCATCTTTTCAGTCTTTTCTTGTAGCATGGCAAATATCACGCCCAGTGCCTTCAAACAGTCATGTCACTGGTGAAGTTCCCAACTTGTAATTCAAAGCTCATGTTCCATCAGTGGTGTTCATACATTGACCCTTCAGTGTTATAGATCAATTGCACTATCTTTTGCCTGCTGTTAATTCTTCAAGTCCAAGGTGTTCTATCTGTCTTCTGTCTTCATCAGGAGAATGACTGTCCTTTAAGCTTCTTCTCCGGATAAGGATAGAATGAGAGGTCAAGCTGTAAAATTTTAAGCCAAAGGCTGGCCTGTTCCTCATCCCAATTCTGTTAATCTATCATTTTGCCGCTGTACTCATGTTTTGAGGTTGAGTACGTCCATGGGCAGCTGTATTAACACACTAAAACACTTATTTAATATCATTTTCACACACATCAGCCAGTACCTTTTATGGGCATGCAAAGTTATTCACTTCCTGCCAGACAAACATACACTCTCTTCTCTCTCTTCCCTTCCCTCTTTTCACGCACTCTGCTATGAACCCACGATCTTCACCCCAGTAGTGTTATTATTACTTATTTATTATTTTGTACAAATCACACAGAATCACTCAAACCCAGTACCCACAACGTCCACACACTTCGAATCACTCAAAACATGCTTGTGATAGACTATTTTCATCAAACATGCTGTTTAGAATCAGAAAGAGGAAGTAGACCGCACCCTGTTAAGTGCGTATACGACCTCAAACTGAAAGAAAAACAATTAAAACCTCTAATCAATTCTCACATTACACACCAAAATCAAAAAATAAATCACACCAGCATTTATTACTGAAATTCTTGACCCACTAAGCTTGCTTCTTAAACAGAGATATTTGTCTTCAATGCTTCAGGGTTTAGGCCCGACACAATATCTGCAGTGTGCACAGTTCATCCACTATAGACCAAAAAATAAATAATTTCATCAACATTCACTGAAACAAATCAAAACTTTATTTATTATGTGGTAATATACCTAAGCCAGCATCCGAAAACCCACAGGTTCAGCGATGTTCACAACAATGCCTTTTAATCTTTTTAGACTGGTCTCCTGTTCGATTCAACCTTCGGCCACATTTGTTCTCTCTGTTGCAAAGGGAACCGGGCAGAAACACCAAATATTAAAACCCGATTCTTTGATCCCCATGATAGAACAGAGAAAACCCGACTCAGAGTGGTCAAAACATTTATATATATTTTTTATTCAATCATCTTCCAGAAGAAGATGATTGAATGATTGCACAGCCCAAAGCCAGTTGCAGAATCTCTAACATTAGAAGCTCAACATGAGTCTCATATATGTGTTATTTTAGTACTTCAGAAGTCACACACAGTTTCAATACAAACAACTCCTTCTACTCAGTTCCACTTTTCTTTGTGTGCAACTTGCAATAACTTCCCCTTTCTGAGATCTGTTGCCAGGGCAACCTGTCACCCTTCATCTGAACTTAGTTTCACTCTCTGTCTGCTCTTTATACGCCGCAAAAACATGCAGTTTCCTGTCAGCCGGTGACCTAGTCAAGTCTGGGCCTCTCATAAAACAATCTAATCAGCAAATAAGCATTAAGAATATATATTTATTTCTTAACAAGCATCAAGCTTTTCTACCAAAGAGTTGCCAGTTTCTCCGTATCTATCATCACAAGAGGAGCAGCAAACCCTTCTAGCATTGCGGTGCCAGGTTCTTGCTATATCCGTCATTTGCAAACGCAGCAGCAAGCTTCTTACCACTGTGTTGCCAGGTCTTCTGCATCTACCATAGCAAAATCAGCAGTGAATCCTTCTCACTGGTTCTTTCTTTATCCGTCATTTGTAAACACAGCAGTGTGCGCTCTACCATCAAGTTACCAGTTTCTCTGCATTCATCATGACAAAAAGCAGCAATGAATCCTTTTAGTACTGGATGCCAGGATCTCATCTCTCATTGCCAAATTCAGCAGCAGCAAGCTTTCTACCAACAAGTTGACAGTTTCTCTTCCCTCTGTCCCTCCTTTACAAAATGTAGCAGCATGCTTTTGGTATCAGGATGCCAGGTTCTTCCTCTATCCCTCCCTTGCAAATGCAGTTGCAAGTTTTGGCACCGAGATGCCCGGTTCTTTCTTTATCCCTTATTCCCAAACACAGCAGTGAGCTTTCTACTATCGAGTTGCCAGTTTCTCTACAGTTTCTTGAATTTAATTCAATTTATCTATATAGCACCAAATCACAACAACAGTCGCCTCAGAGCACTTTTTATTGTAAGGTAGACCCTACAATAATACATACAGAGAAAAACCCATCAATCATATGACCCCCCATGAGCAAGCACTTTGGCGACTGTGGGAAGACAAAACTCCCTTTTAAAAGGAAGAAACATCCGGCAGAACCAGGCTCAGGGAGGGGCGGGGCCATCTGCTGCGACCGGCTGGGGTGAAAGACGGAAGACAGGATGAAAGACATGCTGTGGAAGAGAGACAGAGATCAATAACAAGTATGATTCAATGCAGAGAGGTCTATTAACACATAGTGAGTGAGAAAGATGTCTGAAAAAGAAATACCCAGTGCATAATTGGAAGCCGCCACCAGCCTACACCTATTACAGCATAATTAAGGGAGGATTCAGGGTCACCTCATCCAGCCCCAACTATATGCTTTAGCAAAAAGGAAAGTTTTAAGGCAAATCTTAAAAGTAGCGACAGTGTCTGTCTCCCGAATCCAAACTGGAAGCTTGTTTTTCAGCGTCCCTCTGAGAGTGGATATTTCTAATTTTAGAGATTTTCCAGAAATGGAAGAAAGCAAATGGTAATGGTAAATGGACTGGTTCTTATATAGTGCTTTTCTTCTCTTCTGAGCACTCAAAGCGCTTTACACAACTTGTGCATTCACCCATTCACGCCCACAAGAACATTTTTCTAAGTGCTTTCTAAGAAACATTCACACACACAGGCTGTGTCCCAATTCAGGGTCTGCACGCTTGAAGTACGCGCACTACGCGTACTACGTACGGTGCGTACTATAAGTACGAGAAGTGCGGAAGTGAGAGGCTTGTGAAATGGGACGGTCTAGCCTTCGTCGCGCTGTTCAGGTTGCCTAGAAACCATGATACTAACCGCGAGAAACGTTACATACAGCTTTGTGTGACAGAAATGAAGGAGAAAAAAATGTTTTGTTGGTCATTCATTTTTGTCATGACATCACTTTGAGTAGTTGAGTATCTGAGGCTGAGACCACGGGACTGTAAAACATGATTGTTGGGCTTCATTTCTGTGCTGAACAGTCATTTCAAGATTAGTTAGTAAATAACAATAAGCTAATGTTGTTCATGAGACTAAAGTCATATCACTGTGGTAATGTAAATATAATATGGCCAATATTATAGTATTGTCAGATTATTATGATATATATATATATATTGTTATGGTTCAAAAATTGAGGAGGAGAGTAAAAACAACCATGGTCCAGAAGAGCTTGGTCAAACAATTGATTTTAATGAAATACACGCGTGGGGGGACCAGCTCCGTACGCAGACAGCGCTGATCTCCGACTAGTCAAAGCATAAGCAGATATTTTATACCATCAGGGCTTGAATTTAATGACGCCCCTTCAACGTCACAGATACATTTCATACATACGTTCCCAGACCACAATGACTTTTAACACAGTTTAAAAAAGAACATTATCTCTATCTTCATGGCAGATGTTTCCTGTCAACCTTTTGACTACCGCTTCTCCAAAACCGCAGACCATGTTTTGCAGTGAACTAGCACTTCTGCACGCCCAAAGTTACAAGCAAACATGATATGTCACGACCTCACTTGGCACTCTATGTCACCTCTCACCTACTAATGCTCGCAGTCAAACAGAGGCCACTGTCAAATGTGTCAGCAGTTTACTAAACCTATATATGTAATATATTGAATAAATGTTTTAATCAAGAGCCACTACTAGAAGCTTAATAAAAGAATATAAAAGTATAAAAGATAATAATGAACAACCTGGTTATTCAAATAGCATCATCCAAACAGCTCCTCAGAATAACCTGCACTTACACTCTGCTTTCGGTTTCACTTCTGCAAAAGGCACACTCTGCAAACCTGCAATTTCCTGTCAGCCTGCAACTTAGTCTTTCTGAAAGACACATACACTGTTTAAACATCTGAATGCAATATCAATGCTGTAGATTATATTATTAATGCAATGGTAATGATGATGATTATTAACAATAGCAGCAAAATAATTTCCCTGATCTCCACACTCCCTCTTTTGACCCTCTTTTCCTAAAAAAAAAAGAGGGTCACTACACTTCACTTGTTTCATTTCTCTGACATCCATCCTCTGGCTCAGCAAATCAGACAACAACCTCATGTCATCTAAGTGGTCCAGTAATAAACACCAGCTCCCACTCGAGAACACTCCATGCGTAAGATTAGGTTTTTTTCTGCGTCCCTCTCTTGTGGTCCATCCTGCCTCGGGCCTCCAGGATCCTCACCCCCCTGTGGTCGCCGAGATCTTCTGCAAAGGAAACAAAACACCTTTTCCTGTGCCTCCCTAACTTATCATGTTTGGGACTGTCTAATCAAAAGCATGATCCTAATTATGTTCTTGACTTATTGACTTGTATTTATATATATTCTTCAACGTTACTCATCATTTTAAAACTCTTAAAGTGCTGCTTTCACGTCCCTGCATATGTTTCCTGTTGCTCGCCTTATCTGATCATCAACATCCTGTACACAAATTGTCGCTGCTGCAAGTGCCTTAACTCTGATCTAAAGTCACCTTTCACAAGAATATATAAGCGCCTATTCTACTAAAAGATCCAAGAGAGAACAACCATTTTAATCAATTAAGTTTAAAAATATAAGCAATTACTCATGCATACATTTTATCATAGCTAAACACTGCCTAAAAACAACTCCTGTGTGTTAACACTAACTTCATTTTAAAACTCACATTTCCTATGTTATAACCTGTTTTTCGTATAGCCTTTTTATTTCATTTTGCTCCTTTTAATGTAACAATACCTTCTAATTCTAGTTTATCAGACTTAACCAAAATATATGCTTTCCTTCCTTTGGTCCTTCTTTAAAGCAAGAAACTCCTATTCAGTTCCTCTTTTCTGTCACTTGTTACAGGGCCAGCTCAAGTTCAGTTAAAAGCTAAATCAATTTCAGGCCTCTGGCCTGAAAGGTTTATGGATTCTATGTGTTTGTAAGCATGTGCGGCCTTCTATGCTCCAGTCACCCTCAATATATCAACTGAGACATCGCGCTCAGTGAAGCTTACAACCTTCAATACACTGGGCATCAACTCTGTTAATTAGCAATTAGCAATATGTAAAAAATAATTTCTACGTATATAATCTTCAATGTTATCCCCAAAGCATATCTTTTATTCCCACAGTTTCCCTTTAAGTTTTGTACACAGCTTCTTACGAACACCGGCATTTTATCTCCTAAACAGGATTCAGTTCACTTTAATCCTTTAACCTTAACATAAAAATAACAATTTCTGCTTCAGTTTTACCATATCTAAATTATCAAAAACTCCAAAAGTCATAAAATGATCCTAAAACCCATTTTAAATTAAACCTTAAATTCCCCCTTTTTTGACACATCTCATGTGTCAAACTAAAACTGCTCAGTTTTCCCCACTCATGATCCAATCTATGTCATAAAAATAAACTTAAAACAGAACAGTTATCAGTCATGTGTTTCTTCAGTTAATGGTAACATGAGTTATAGCAAAAAATGTTTCCCCTTTAGCATTAGGCATTCTCCCAACAATATACTATAATACCATAATCTAACCCCAGTCAATAAAACAGAAATGTGGCCAACAGTAATGTTTTAATGTTCTTCATTATTAAACATTCGCACATAAATAAGTGACATCATATTCAGTACTTACTTTTGACAGTTCACTCTTCAGCCGCTCCCTTCTGCCGTATTTTGCGGCAAAGTTATCCACACCCATCGCCGTGCTATGAATTGTGGGATATATGGGACCACGAAGCGTGCACTGGACCACGCTTGATATTTGGGGAAATCGACAGCGCATTTGAAGTACACTTCGAATTGGAACAGCCGTCGTCGCGTGGCGGTGACGTAATCACACTTAAAATGTGTACTTCAAACGTGCAGACCCTGAATTGGGACACAGCCACATACTCCGATGGATGCATCGGAGAGCAATTTGGGGTTAGCATCTTGCCCAAGGATATTTGACATGCAGACTAGGGGAAGCCAGGAATCGAACAACCAACCTTCCGATCAGTAGATGACCTGCTCTACCGCCTGAGCTACAGCCACCCTAAGCAGTCTTACATATTTGTTTAATATGTGAATTGAAGGACATGTCCTGGTCAAAAATGACTGCAACGTTCCTCACAGTGTTACTGCAGGCTAAGGTAATGACATCCAGAGTAAGAATCTGATTAGATACCATACAATACTTCTAAGATTTTCAGGGCCGAGTAAAGTAACCTCAGTTTTATCTGAATTAAGAAGTAGAAAGTTAGCAGCCATCCAGGTCTTTATGTCTTTAAGACATTCCTGCAGTTTAAGTAATTGGTGTGTGTTATCTGGATTCATGGATAGTTAGAGTTGGGTGTCAACTGCACAGTAGTGAAATCATTTAATTATTTAAACTTTTAATTGTTAATTTTGAATGTATTAGATTAGATGGGATATTTTTCGCAGTTGCATTGATTGGGATGAATTCACTTTTCTGAGGATTTGTTTTGTAGCCAGACATTTCAAACCATTGCAGAATGCTTAGTAATTGTCAGGAGTTTAGGGTAGGGTCAGTTATAAAAAGCAACAGATTGTCTGCGTAAAGTAAGACTTTGTATTCTTGGCCTCCTCGGACTGTTATACTAGTATCTTGCCATATGGCTGATGCTAAGGGCGCTATAGCGATAAAAAACAAAACTGGAGATAGGGGGTAGCCCTGTCTAGTGCCCCTATGGAGCTTAAAATAAGAAGAGATCATATTATTAGTATACACAGCTGCTGTTGGGTTGATTTTGATAATAGTTCTCATTGTTGTACTTAAATTTGTAAACCTTGCCTTAAGCTGCATGTTTAGATATTCTTCTGATCCTCCCCTACACATCTAGGATGTGGGGGAGGCAATTGGCTGTAATGTTTAACTGCAGGCATGTGAGATTCTGGTTTCCTTATCTGGTAAAAGACGTTCACTCCCGGCCATTTAGAGCCTCGCCTGTACTTGTATATGGTGAACCATTAAAGTTGAGCCATATACAGGGTGAGGGGAGATGACCCTTTGTGATCAGCAGGAAGCCACACACACACACACACACACACACACACACACACACACACACAAACACATGCTCGCACATGCATGCACACAAACACAGTTCCTTAGCTTTTATGTCACACTATATGGGTTTTACATTATGTAACCAGTTTAAACCAGTTCGACTGTGTTTGTGTAAACCACGGTGGTCAATAAAAGAGCCTGCAATCGGAGTCAGTTTGAAGTTGGCTGGAAACAGGTGAATATGCTTTCAGCTCCAAGAGCCTGGTTCCGACCAGGCTTCCCTTGCGCTGCAAGTTAAAACCGGTTGTGTCAGGGCTCTGTGTGCGGGCAGGTGGAGATGTGGATCCAAGTGCAGGACTCTGAGACGGAAATATAACTGAAAACCACAGCTTTATTGCTGGCACCAACAAAACAGAAACCAAACATAAAAACACTAACTGGACCACACAGGCAGGATCTGAGGGTACGACACGACACCTAGCACGGGCAAACACAGGGCTTATATACACAGGGTAATAATGAGGGAGTGGACAACAGGAGGGAGACACAGCTGGGAGAGATCAGGGCTGACGAGACAGAGGGAACAAAGCTGCACACACTAACATAAGACAAAGACTTTCACAATAAAACAGGAAACACGAATCACTACTCAAAACCCAAGCAAATCATAATTCACACACAAAACCAAACATAAGAACTAATCTCTTAAGAAGAATAACTGAAACATAGATTATAATAAGAATCAACAAAGCACCAGAGAAACATAAAGAACAATCCATCATTCAAAAAATAAACCAAAACATAATAAACTCAAAATGCTGGGTCGAATCGCCCCAGAACCATGACAGGTTGAGCTGTTTGTCTTGCTTTCTTCATGGGAATAAGTCTTTGATCCAGCTGGGCCTGCAAGCGCAGACCCAACAGCTGCCTTTGCTGAATTGTAAAGAGTTTTAACCTACGATATGAATCGGGGCCAAAGCCAAATTTGCTCGAAGTATAGAAGAGGTAGTCCCACTCCATCTGGTCGAAGGCCTTCTCAGCATCAAGTGACAGTAGGGCTTCAGGTGCATCGGTTGAGGGAGAGTCATGAATTATACTCAAGACATGTCTAACATTAAAGAAAGAGTATCTGCCTTTGATGAAGCCAGTTTGGCCCGTGGAAATGATTGTTGGTAACACAACCTCTAAGCACTGTGATGAAATTTTTGCAAGAATCTTCGCCTCATTGTTTAGCATTGAAATCGCCTGGTGTGAGCTACATTGGAGAGGGTCTTTTTTCTTTTTCAGAATGAGTGAAATAACCGCTTCCCACATAGTTGGAGGGAGAGTGCCAGATGAATAGGACTCTGAAAAGACTTACAGCAGAAGTGGTGCAAATTCGTTAGAGAGCATTTTTAAAAATTCAAAAGCGGAAACCATGTAGTCCAGGGGACTTGCCGTTTTGCATTCCACCAATCGCCATCAAGACCTCCTGGATGGAGAGGTCACTTTCGAGTTCAGTGACCAGTTTAGGGTCAACTGTGGTTATATTGAGGTGACTAAAGAAGGTGTCCATAGCAGACTCATCTTGGCTTGACTCTGGGGTGTATAAAATCAAAATAAAATTGTTGGAAACAGGAATTGATTTCTGCATGGTTGGTAGGCCCTGTTCATCAGCTATTTCAGAGATGAACTGTTTGGATGACTTTTGATGTATTTGACTTGCTAAGACTGTGCCAATTTTTCTCCCTCCTCATTGAAAGTACATCTAGACTCTAGGATGAGTCACTCCGCTTGCTGTGTAGAAATAAGATCAAATTTTCTTTTGAGGGCCTGACGTTCCTTAAGGATGCTTTCCGATGGTGGGTGACTGTAGTTCATATCTAGCTGCAAAATATCATCTAATACCTGTTTCCAGTGCTCAGTATCAGCTTTTTTTCTTGCTGCTGAGGAAGAGATCATTTGGCCCCGAGGACAGGCTTTCAGTGGCTCCCATATGACTGAAAAAGACATCCCAGGGGTTTGGTTTCGTTCAAGAAAGTCTCTAATCTCAGATTTAGTCAAATTCACTAATGTTTCATGCGAGAGAGTAAAAGAGGATTAATCCTCCTTTGGCCATATATGCGACTGGCACCAAAGATGCGCATTCTCATCACTAGGGTAGCGTGGTCCAAAATAACAATAGATTGATGATTGCAAGTTTTGACCAGTGAAAACAGTAATCTATCCGAGAGAACCTTTTGTGGACAGGAGATTAGTAGGCATATGCCCTTGATGAAGGATTATGAAAATGCAAAATGTCAACAACGCCGTAGGATTGGGGAAAGCATTTAATATTTTTTTGCTGAGTTTGATATAGGAGTATCCTTATTACTAGACTAGTTAGATACTAACACCATGTTTGCCTACTGGTGGTGGTCAGAGGGCCCGGAGGCGCCAGTGTCCGGCAGCCTCGCCTCTGTCAGTGCGCCCCAGGGCAGCTGTGGCTACAATGTAGCTTGCCATTGCCAGTGTGTGAATGTGTGTGTGAATGGGTGAATGACTGAATGTAGTGTAAAGCGCTTTGGGGTCCTTAGGGACTGAGTAAAGCGCTATACAAATGCAGGCCATTTACCATTTATTAGAGCTTCTGTCTAGGTTAGAGAACACACAGTTTGTGTCTACAGCTAAGATGAGATTATGTGTGGTCATATCTGGAATTTGTGAGAATAAATTGACAAAGAAGTTTTCATCATCCCACTTGGTAGCATAAATACTGGCTAAAATTAGTCTGAGTTGATAAAGATGGCAAACCACAATAATATAACGGCCCATAGGATCAGATAAAATGCTTGATACAGAAAAAGGGATGTAAAACATCCCTTGTCGTAGAGTTAAAGTTGAAGTGGAATAGTTGGCCTGCCCAACCAGTCCTCAATTTATGTTGGTCTGCTAACTGGTTATGTTAAGCACAAAAAGGTCCTTACACACCTGAAAGATCTCAAGGCTGATATCTCTGTTCTGCAGGAGACTCACCTTTGTATAGCTTCGACAGCAGCCATAGAGTTATCTAATCAAAAACTAACATTATGAATGTATTTGCACACCCAGACTCCAAGAAGGAGAGAAAAAGAAAAAAGTAAATAAATTCTGGCAGTATCCCAAGCCAAGTCACCATGTAAAACCCGGTGACCCTGAAACCCCATCTGAACAAGACCACACATAGAAATGCTGGCATTGGGAAACACTAGGACCAAGAGAAAACAAAAAACAAAACTGGCAGCCGCCTGGCTATAGCTCAGAATGGAATAACATAGCACCTTAATAAAGACGTTGAGTAGTGCAAATGTCATTTATCCAGCCTAAACAAGATGTGGGATTAATGAAGTAATTACACTGTCCACCAAACTTTGCGTCTTGCAAAGCCTCATCACCAGGGACTGGCTAGAGACAAAAGTCAATCAGGAGGGGAACTTCACCCGACAGCTTCACTTGGTGAGACAATGTTTTTTACGTATAACATTGCCTTCTCTGAATCCAGAAACTCCTTACTCTCGCCCCTGAAAGATATACAAAGTCTATCTGGAAACATAATACCGGACATCTTGACGCCCTCGAAGCAGGTTCCTCACGTCGTTAAAAGCGAAGCGAACTTTGGCAACGCTCTCGGTGTAATGAGGGAAGAAAGCCACTGGGTTCCCCTTGTATTGCAACGGGCCCCGCTCCCAGGCGCGCCGCAACACATTGACACAGTCTTGGTAGTATTGGAGTTTTGTAAGTAAGTAAGTAAAACGTTATTTATATAGCACCTTTCTAGATAAAAATATCACAAAGAGTTTCATACAAGGACAACAAAGTATAAAACAAAAAAAGACAACATTTTAAAAAATGCAATTCTAGAAAGATGTGTTTTTAGTTCTTTTTTGAAAGTAGCTACTGAGTCCAGAGATCTTAAGCTCAATCGGAGCGGGTTCCACAGTCTGGGAGCTACAGCAGCAAAAGCTCTGTCTCCTTCAGTGATCAGTCTTGTATGATGAATGACAAGTAGAGATGCCAGAGATATAAGGCTGCAGAAGTTCAATGATATAGGCAGGTGCTTGTCCATGGAGAACTCTATAAGTCAGTATCAGAATCTTGAAATGGACTCTGGATTTATTGGGGAGCCAGTGCAGCTCTATTAGCAATGGTGTTACATGAGAGTACTTAAATGTTTTGGTTAGAAGTCCAGCTGCAGCCTTTTGAACAATCTGCAGACGTTCCAAGGAGTTTTTGTTTAAACGTGTAAACAGTGAATTACAGTAGTCCAGTCTTGATAATAATAATAATAATAATAATAATAATAATGACTTTATTTATAAAATGCTTTCAGACAAAGTGGTGTATGGCTATTTGAAAATAAAGAGATAAATAAATAAAAGTTATGCATAGCAATACAAGTTAAAAACATAATAAAAGTTACAAATTATAAAAATGTAAAAAACTAAATGGCATAGAATTAAGACATGTAGGATAGGCTGAACAAGTGGGTCTTCAACTTTAGAGGAGCTTTAAAAACCTCCAAAGGCCATGCCTGCCTAATATCTTGAGGGAGGTTGTTCCACAAAAATGGGGCACGAAAAGAAAAAGCATGTTCCCCAATAGTTTTTATTTTCTGGCCCTAGGAACTTTTAAAAGGCCAGAACCCTGGGATCGGAGAGGACGGGATGGAACATAAGGGTGCAAAAGATCAGAGAGGTATAATGGGGGCCAAACCATTTAAAGTCTTGTTAGGTGAGCAGCAGGACCTTAAAATCTGCTCGAACCTGACAAGGTATCCAATGAAGGGATTTCAATACAGGGGTAATGTGCTCAAATTTTCCAGTTTTATTTAAAATACGAGCAGCTGCATTTTGCACCATCTGTAGACATTTGAAACTTTTCTTTGGTAGCCCAGAAAGAAGAGCATTACAATAATAGATATGTGAAGACACAAATGTGTGGAGAAGAACCTCTGCAGTGTCGCTTGATAAAACTTATCTGATTTTAGCTATGTTCCTTAAATGATAAAAAGCGGTCTTTGTTATCTCTTTTACATGAGACTCGAAAGAAAGCACCATGTCGAACCACACACCTAAGATTTTAACCTTGTCCCTGCAATTTATGACATTGTCATCAATTTTCAAGGTGAAATTTTGGGACAAGTATTGAAATATTTGTGGTTAAGTGACCATCAACTCAGTCTTATCAGTATTAAGAAGCAGGAAATTATCCGATAACCAAGTAGACATGATTCCAATTTCAACACTTCAGCACAATTTCCAATGGTTAAAGGAACAAAAAGCTGCAGGTCGTCAGTGCAACAATGAAAAGTTACATTAAAAGAGCGTAAAAGAACACAGAGAGAACAGCAATGGGCCAAGTACAGAGCCCTGAGGCACCCCATGCCCCACTGCACAGGTCTCAGAGAGATCATTTTTAAAACGAACAGTCTGAGATCTCTCTCTCTAAGATCTCAGCCATGGTAAAACATTTCCTGTAACTCCAATAAAATGTTGATGAAATGAAAGCATGAATGACAATTTCCAATTTTTACGAGATACAATAGGGCTTAGTTTAGAAATGTTTCTTAAGTGATAAAAACAGGACCGAACCAGAGATTTGACATGAACATCCAGAGTGAGAGCCGGGTCAAAAATTACCCCTAAGTTCCTGATAGACGATTTCACAAATGTGGCAAGGGGACCAAGAGAATTCATTATCTTAGGTATGTGTTTAACAGGGGCACATACAAGGACTTCATTCTTTCGTTCATTAAATTGGAGGAAGTTGTCAGCCATCCAAACTTTAATGGATTCTAAGCACTCATTCTAAATCTCCAGCTTAGAAACATCTTAGGGGTTGAAAGAAACTGGATATCAACAGCATAGCAGTGGTAGCAGATGTCCTCAAAAGGGTTCAAAATATGCTGGAGGAAAGCAGATACATTAAGAACAATAAAGGCCCAGCACAGAGCCTTGCAGCACACCATAGGACATTAACGTGGAAGATGACCTGTACTTAGAAACTGCCACAAAAAAGTAACCTTCATACAGATATGATGAGAACCACTCTAAGGCAGACCCAGATACACCGACCCAGTGTTTCAGCTTTTCAAGTAGGATATTATATTGAACTGTATCAAAGGCCGATGTGAGGTCCAACATCAGGAGAAGAGAACATTTTCCTGCATCGTTTTGCATCAAAATATCATTGGAGACCCTAAGAAGGGCTGTTTCAATAGAATGGGTTATATGAAAGCCAGACTGAAGTTTGTTAAGAATATTATGTTTGTATAAAACTGCTATAAGCTGCTTAGCCACATCCTTTTCTGAAATCTTAGCAGTAAATGGTAGTTTTCAAATTCTCCTGTAACTGCTGGTAAGAGAAGGGTCTAACTTTGTTTTTTGTTTTTTTTAAGGGGATGTATAGCAGCATTTTTAAAATAAGCAGGGACTTTACCAGATGTCAGTGAGGTGGTAATTATGGTGAGCACACAGGGACCAATAGAATGGAAGACATTTTTTTATAACGATGCAGCCAAACAGTCAAGCGAACAGGATGATGCTTTCATTGAGTTAACTACAGGGAGTGCAGAATTATTAGGCAAGTTGTATTTTTGAGGAATAATGTTATTATTGAACAACAACCATGTTCTAAATGAACCCAAAAAACTCATTAATATCAAAGCTGAATGTTTTTGGAAGTAGTTTTTAGTTTGTTTTTAGTTTTAGCTATTTTAGGGGGATATTTGTGTGTGCAGGTGACTATTACTGTGCATAATTATTAGGCAACTTAACAAAAAACAAATATATACCCATTTCAATTATTTATTTTTACCAGTGAAACCAATATAACATCTCCACATTCACAAATATACATTTCTGACATTCAAAAACAAAACAAAAACAAATCAGCGACCAATATAGCCACCTTTCTTTGCAAGGACACTCAAAAGCCTGCCATCCATGGATTCTGTCAGTGTTTTGATCTGTTCACCATCAACATTGGGTGCAGCAGCAACCACAGCCTCCCAGACACTGTTCAGAGAGGTGTACTGTTTTCCCTCCTTGTAAACCTCACATTTGATGATGGACCACAGGTTCTCAATGGGGTTCAGATCAGGTGAACAAGGAGGCCATGTCATTAGTTTTTCTTCTTTTATACCCTTTCTTGCCAGCCACGCTGTGGAGTACTTGGACGCGTGTGATGGAGCATTGTCCTGCATGAAAATCATGTTTTTCTTGAAGGATGCAGACTTCTTCCTGTACCACTGCTTGAAGAAGGTGTCTTCCAGAAACTGGCAGTAGGACTGGGAGTTGAGCTTGACTCCATCCTCAACCCGAAAAGGCCCCACAAGCTCATCTTTGATGATACCAGCCCAAACCAGTACTCCACCTCCACCTTGCTGGCGTCTGAGTCGGACTGGAGCTCTCTGCCCTTTACCAATCCAGCCACGGGCCCATCCATCTGGCCCATCAAGACTCACTCTCATTTCATCAGTCCATAAAACCTTAGAAAAATCAGTTTTGAGATATTTCTTGGCCCAGTCTTGACGTTTCAGCTTGTGTGTCTTGTTCAGTGGTGGTCGTCTTTCAGCCTTTCTTACCTTGGCCATGTCTGAGTATTGCACACCTTGTGCTTTTGGGCACTCCAGTGATGTTGCAGCTCTGAAATATGGCCAAACTGGTGGCAAGTGGCATCTTGGCAGCTGCACGCTTGACTTTTCTCAGTTCATGGGCAGTTATTTTGCGCCTTGGTTTTTCCACACGCTTCTTGCGACCCTGTTGACTATTTTGAATGAAACGCTTGATTGTTCGATGATCACGCTTCAGAAGCTTTGCAATTTTGAGACTGCTGCATCCCTCTGCAAGATATCTCACTATTTTTGACTTTTCTGAGCCTGTCAAGTCCTTCTTTTGACCCATTTTGCCAAAGGAAAGGACGTTGCCTAATAATTATGCACACCTGATATAGGGTGTTGATGTCATTAGACCACACCCCTTCTCATTACAGAGATGCACATCACCTAATATGCTTAATTGGTAGTAGGCTTTCGAGCCTATACAGCTTGGAGTAAGACAACATGCATGAAAAGGATGATGTGGACAAAATACTCATTTGCCTAATAATTCTGCACTCCCTGTATTTTTAGCTCGGATAGTGAAAGAGGAGAAAAACTATCTAAAATACAGACCGAGCTGGATTAAAAGCTGACAATGCATAAGCTGATAGTGATATAAGAAATAATTTTTCCCTAAGAATGAAAGAAAGTTGGAAGTGATAGGGGCAGCAGGTGGAGCAGGAGGAATAATGTCAGTAATGGTGCCAAATCAAACTAGGATTACCTCTACTCTTTGCAACTAGATAAGAGAAATAGGCAGCCCTCACCTTTCTAATTGCATTGTTAAAAGAAACTAACAGATCCTTTAAGTAAAGGAGATGAGCATTTAAATGAGTTTTCTTCCGCAAGTGCTCAGCTTTATGACAATCACGTTTTAAGCAGTGAATATTGTCATTAAGGCAAGGAGAGGACTTAGAAACTGAAGCTGGTCTTAGCGATGATAACTGAAGGTTTCCCGCTGGGTCTTCTGGGAGCAAGGGCTCTATGTGAGCGGTCCACCAGGATTTCTTTGTCCAGTTGCAGAACTTCTTTCAATAGGGTGGAAACTGAGCGTCCTCCGCAACACCCACAATATGAATATTGCACCTCTGCATTCTTGCCTCTGTCACCCTTTTTAACTGAGTAGTCCAAAATCAGTCAAATCCACTGTAATCTGTCATACAAAGTCAAGGAAAAAAACAATATTTGAGAATCTACTCTTGTTGGGTTCAGTTAGGATCGTAAGGAGACTGGCAGTGGTAACTCAACTTAAAGAGGGAATATCCCTCCACTCAGAATGAGACACTGACAACAACTTAAAGGGAGAAAAGTGATTTGAGTGTATTCAACATTTAAATGGTCCAAAACATAGACATGAACAAAACATTTAAATCATTTCAAACATGTAAATCTCAACAATGTACAATATATCACTTAAAGTGTCCAGAAATGTATTAGGTAGGCTGTCCATTTCAGTTCAGTGCACTTAGTATTCAGTGTTCTTAGTAAGTGTTAATTGTCTTTAGTCACAGTTTTGCTTTTTGATGCATCAGTTTTTTGTGTTAAGTGGAATCAGATCTGACCCAAATAAGGAAAAAAGTAACAACATAAAGCGTCCTGAGGTCTCAGAAAAAACGTTAATCCAAAAAAAATTGCAAATCGTTGTATCCTACCACCCTCCAAGTGAACAGGTGGCCTTCAGATTGAGAACGTCCTTTCTAGGCACCTCCAGTGGCATCCAGTCCTTAGATGGCACCGCTCGGTCCTTGCAGCAGATTTCTACCACATAAAAAAAACCCAGCCTGCACACAACGTGCAGTGCAATCACTTCACTTGTAAAATAAAACGTGTTTCTCTAGTATTATCCCTTTTTACCTCACACATCACACATCTATACAGTTCTTATTGGCCAATAACAATTTATCAACAACAAAAATACATTTCACTGCAAATCATGAAGCATGAAAAGTGTCTCCGTGGTGTGTTAGCTAAAACTTCACATGTAAGCGCATTAGCCCAGGAAGCACATGGGGGTACGCTAGCATACTTTCCACAGGCTAACACAGCTAAGCAATCGTTAGCAGGTTCTAAGACAAACATCACATTTCTGACAAGCATAGTATCCTGACTGGTTTTATGCTCAGAAACTGGACTGTGAATCACAACTTAAACTGCAACTGTGAGACTCACCAGGATATTCTTCAAAGAAAACATTAATTCCGTAGCGCAACACGTTACAGGACTGAATATCCACACAGCTTTGCGCATCTAGCTCCGTGCAGGCGGATGCAGTGAAAGAAAGTCACCACGCACGCGCTATGGTGCTTTCACGGTACATGGGAAAACTCAGCACTTAACAAAACAGTAACACTTCAAATTAGAATAAAAATAGAATACAATTGGCAATAAAATAACCATGGGTTACACCTCCATATCTTCATAGTTTTATTTTATGCTAAACAGCTCAGACTGTAATCCTGCACCCGTCCCTTGGAGGCTGACAACCTTGTCCAACCATGACGATAAACCCTCTTCCAGGTCGCTAATGGTGGACTTGATGTTGTTAATTTCTGAGCGGACTGTAGCCGTGTTGTTAGCAATCTCCCTCTTAACTTCCCTCAGTTCGTTCTTCAGGGAGTCAAAATCCTCTGTGAGCGCACATCTCAGTTCTGACCTGATAATCGTGGAGATATTGTTTTTCAGAGAAGAAAGGATGTCCGATTTCAAACCTTCCTACTTCGTCACGGTGTCCGACTGCGAGCAACACGATGAACTCCCACTTACTTTATTATCATGTGCCGAGGATGCGCCTGGCCACTTCCCTGAGGAGCCAGTATATTTATATTTACGGAGTTTAGATGGTCATTGTAAGACTCCTTGTGCTTGCCTCAAAAGGTTGTGCGTTAAAACTTTTCTTTTTGAATTTGAACATTTAGGTGCAATGGCCTCTCAAATAGCAAAGGTATTGTTGTCATTGGATGCTGAAGCAGTTGGCTCACTCAAAGAAGGAGTGAATTTCAAGAAAAGCCCAGAGGATGGCAAGTGTTACATCATATTTCAGAGCAACAATGACTTTAAAGCATGCAAGAACCAGTGCAAGCATCAAGGGGGGCTGTTCATCAAAGACATTGAAGATCTGGATGGCATGTGAGAGCAGGAGCAGATATCAGTGATTATATATGGGCTCAAAATGTGGTCATAAATATTTTGTACTTGTAAATCGGTTTTGTACTTGTAAAAAATATTTGTATGTGTAAAAAAGATTTGTGCGTGCGTAAAAAAGATTTGTATGTGTAAAAAAGATTTGTGCGTGCGTAAAAAAGATTTGTATGTGTAAAAAAGATTTGTATGTGTAAAAAAGATTTGTGCGTGCGTAAAAAAGATTTGTGTGTGGACTTAGCCAAAAAAAACCCTGCAAGTTACAAGTACGAATTTTGACCCTATTTTTCTTCCTTTAAGCTGATTGGTCAATGTCATGTCAATCACAAATTAAACAAGCCAATCAGAGAACAGATGGGTTTGGGTGTCGGAGGGGTGCTTTTTTTGAACTGCAGGCCTTTAAAGGGAATAAATGCCCTTTTACATGCCAACCCAGCGTTTTCCTTCATCACCACGAAGGAAAACAGTCTGTGGTCGTCCGAGTTTGGTGATTTTTGTGTCACAGGTCTACGTGTTTAATACAGGGACTTCCACAGCCTTTTCAATAGCGCTGCGGTGTTTTGGAAATGACAGTCTTCATTACAAAGCTTTCTTCGTTATGAATTAGCATGAATTAGCATACATGTTTTTATTGAACATTTGAAGAACTAGCAAAAAAACCCAGAAACTCTTGTAGAGGACATAAAATCAGAGATAAAAACGACAAGGAGCAGGTGCATCTAGTACAGGTAGAGCTGCAGCAAAAACCCACAGAGCCCAGCAGCCAGCACAACAAATTCTGGATCCTTTGCTTTTAGTTAGCAATTAGCATTAGCAGCACATCCTGCGTCCGATGTGAAAGGACTTTTATGCTGCACACTGTGACTCACAGCAATGGTCCCGGGTCAGCCCTGACTTTGTGTTAAACTAATCCTAAAGTAATAATGATATTTCTAACCACTGACATACCACAACTTTATCCTTTAAACAGCTGCTGAAAGTAAGGGGACCTAACTGCTATCGGATATTTATATAGAGATTGCCCTTCAAGGACCTGCAGTTCAAAAAAGTGCCCCTCCGACAGCCAAACCCATCTGTTCTCTGATTGGATTGTTTAATTTGTGATTGACATGACATTGACCAATCAGCTTAAAGGAAGAAAAATAGGGTCAAAATTCATACTTGTAACTTGCAGGGTTTTTTTTTGGCTAAGTCCACACACAAATCTTTTTTACGCACGCACAAATTTTTTTACACATACAAATCTTTTTTACGCACGCACAAATTTTTTTACACATACAAATCTTTTTTACAAGTACAAAACCGATTTACAAGTACAAAATATTTATGACCACATTTTGAGCCCATAATTATACATTGTCAATTTTTGATTATAGCTGACAGAATTGTCTGTTCCCTCAGGACTGTTAAATGTACCAAACACAACTGGAAATTAAATGTGTCAACAATGAAATATGTGAACCCACCTGACAGCTTCTTGCAGGATGAGCTTGGTAAGTTCTGTCTGTAAAATGCCATTTACTGTATATTGATATTCCACTTCCTGCAATATGAGTGTTGGATGCTGAATCTGAAATATAAATATGTAAACTGTAAAGGTGCATTATGGGATGTGTGGGGACCTTATAATTATAGCTCTTGCCACAGTAGGCTCTAACAATCAGAATAGCAATTACCTTCATTACTTTATTAAATTAAATGCTAAACTGGTAGAGGGCCTATTCTAAAGAATAACATGAGAATTTATGTCAATAATTGTAATCAAGAAATGTCAAACATATTCTTTCCAACAGACATTTTCCATGCTGCAAATGACTGGGATGTAAACTGTTTAATGCAATGTAATTCTCTCCTTGGTAATTTACATTTTTTCACTCATCCATGTGACTTCTTCAGTCTCAGCTGACTGCAGGTTTCTCCAACCTTATGAACAGTACATTTGCACAATGACTGAAACCAGCCCACTGAATGAACAATGGGCTGTAAGGTCAGTTCTTTGGTCATTAATATGGAAATGGTGCCAGTGCTGCTAGTTTCAGTCATTGTGCAAATGTACTGCCTCCTAAGAACAATAATTAAACATTTGTGAAGAGCTCTGACCAGGAAAGCAAACCAAAACAAGAAACCAATGTCAAACATATCCTTCCAACTGACAATTTCCACGACTGGAACTGTTTAATGTAATTTATTCCTCTGAAAGTAATAACAATTATACATTTGTGCCAAAAAGCCCACTACAGTATAAATACATGTGAGTCAGTATGAATGACCATATTTAATGCATGGATAATAATATAATGAGAATAATATAAATACCATTTAAATACTACACCTGAGCTTCTTGTCGCACTTGCAGAGGTATCAATGTTGGATGATGGGGGGCTTCAGTTGGTGGAACTGAGCCCCGTTGATCCCTGGATGGCTGATCCTAGAGAACCTCTGGAGCTCCAGAAGGGAGAAGTGAAAGTACGTGTTGCTGTTACACTTTAAATAACAAATGTTTTACAGAGTTTTTCAGTCACTGCTGTGCATTGTTTTACCCTTATTAGACTGTTATGCAAAATTATCTGTGTAATAAATTATATAAGTAATGATAAAAATCTTAATTATGTCAAAGTATCTCAATAATGAATGAAGAGGAAGGTCTGTGTATTCAGACTCACCTCTGGTGCAGGTGCCCACCTCTCAATTTTTAAATGCATGTAGACATTGAAGGTTGTCGGGAGGGGCCGTGCTGACACCTGCTAGCAGGTGGGTCTAGGGGCAGATTGCCCCTCCTGGGGCGACGGTACCTGGACCTGGGGGTATAGAATATGTTTGGGGAGTGTGACTGTGTCTACAGTGTTCATTTCTGTTTGTCTCCACATTAGGCAAGGGCTGCGTATTTACATATGTGTGCATGAGGGTGGGAATGCACGCTTGTGCCTGTGTGTGCCTGTTTGTCTATGTCTGTGTGTTAGGTTACGTCTTAGACTCCATCTCTCTGTGAACATCTCAGCCCCCCCAGGTGTAGGGGCCTATCACCCCCCACCACACTCCCTGCCGGTGGCTGACGCCCTCAGCCATCGGTGTGTTGGTGGTTCTTGGCATACGGGGCTGGGCGCTCAGTTATGTACCAATTCACTCCCAGTGGCTCTTGGCTGCTTGACAAGGCCTGGTTCCCCCTGTGGCTTCTGCACCGTGGCTGCTGGGTGACCCCAAATCTGGGGCTCTCCTCAGCTCTTTCCAGGAGAGGGTGCAGCTGCCCCTCCATTGGTCCTCCTTGGGCTCTCGTACTCTGGGGGACCTCTGGATGTCTAGGGCCTGGATCTCCTCCATGCCTGCTTCATGCCCTGGGAGATGGGGCTATGGCTCCCCACACCCTCTAGCAGATTGTTGCATTGACAAACCTTTTAAATACAAGCACTCTCATCCACACAGGTGTACACACAGGTGCTCATAGACACAAACTATACGTTTCTTGGCTATTACCTCAAAGCACATTGTGCTCTGTCAGTCTTATATGCTGCACAATAACATTCAATATTTAGTATTTACTGTTACTTACACTTATCTAGGTTATTGCAATGGTGTTGTGTTTACTACACTGAACAAAAATATAAACGCAACACTTTTGTTTTTGCTCCCGTTTTTCATGAGCTGAACTTAAAGATCTGAAACATTTTCTATATAAGACCCATTACTATCAAATATTGTTCACAAATCTGTCTAAATCTGCGTTAGTGAGAACTTCTCCTTTGCCGAGATAATCCATCCCATCTCACAGTTGTGGCATGTCAAGGTGCTAATTAGACAGCATGAATATTGCACAAGTGTGCCTTAGACTGCCCACAATAAAAGGCCACTCTGAAATATGCAGTTTGATCACATAGCACAATGCTACAGATGTGGCCACCATTTGCCTCACGCAGTGCAACGCATCTCCATCGCATGACAATTTTTGCAGAAATTCTTTGGTTATGCAAACTGATTGTTGCTGCAGCTGTCTGTGTGGCTGGTCTCCACCTGGTCGAACATCCTGGAGGTGAACATGCTGGATGTGGAGGTCCTGGGCTGGTGTGGTTACATGGGGTCTGCGATTATGAGGCCCGTTACTGCCAAATTCTCTGACACGGCTTTGAAGATGGCTTATGGCAGAGAAATGAACATTCACTTCACAGGCAACAATTCTGGTACACATTCCTGCAGTCAGTACGCCAATTGCATGCTCCCTCAAAAGCTGCGACATCTGTTTGCTCTTTTTTTTCCTCTCTCAACAGGTGATCCAGGTGATTTTGTCATCTTTCACCGTTCCTCGTACCTTCTGTTTTTCTTTCCCTCCCTCACTTTCTGTCTGTCTTTCATGTCTGTCCTGTCTGTAATAACTTAGAATAAAACAGAATAAATGATTAAGCATAACAAAGGTCAATCAAATGGACCAATATGGCAAGGCCATGATTATCCACTTGGTGAAGTAAATCAGTGGGACATCTTTCTTCTCCTTCAAACAATAATTCTGATGGCTAAAGAAACGAACGAGACAGGCAATAAATAAATAAACAAATAAATAATAATAATAATAATAATAATAATAATAATAACAACAACTAGAAAGCGAAAATTTCAGAAGAAATTTTAAGTGTGCCTATGCCGCTGCTAATCAGTGTAGTTTGCCATTCATACGGCTACAGAGAGCAAAACTCAGCAGAGCAGCCATTCTCCACCATGAACTATGGTAAAAACAAAGACCGCTCGCGCCTCACAGATGACAGCTTACAGTTGTGTGTAAAGATGAGGTGACTTCGTAAAGCCCCGATTTGCAGACGCTGTGCACAGAGGTTCATGAGTAGAAGTCCCATTGTACCACGGCAGACCCGACAATGTTTGCATGAACACGCTTTGTAGCATTACTTTATTGACCACTTTTCACACATGGTTGCTGTACCCACACAGCCGGCTGTAGCTTTTCATCTCACAGCCCGACACACACCAAAACAACAGCCGAGAGAGCACAGACTTTACGCCTGAGAGGCGTGATTGCAGATGCCACTCAGGTGGGTCCACCTCCCCTGCAGCAGCACTGCAGACCACGCCCCGCCACACACATCAAACACGTAAAATAAATATTTATGCACTTTTGCATTCACTTTTTGTTATTTTTACACAGTGTTCTGAATGATTAACAACAGTCTACAGCCAATCTTGTGTATTATTATACAAACTTTGGTTGTAAGATTCAGATAACTATTTAATAAAAGCTAAATATTTTATATGAGAGTAAGAAAGAAAAGTATATCTTTGTGTCCCCCTTTCCCTGTTAATACCCTACCTGGCCCCCTGGCAAAAGCTTTGCTAGATCCGCCCCTGCACAGTTACCAGCTGTCAGCTACACAGAAAAGGAGCTTGGTTTTATTCATCTCTCAGAAACAGTTCATAACTTCCCTTCAACTCATTCATGTCACCTAAAAGGTAAACCTGTTTCTCCATCACCAGTTCAGCTCTGATGATTCAGTAAGGACATTTCCTGGTTTCGACCAGCCGCTTTTACAGCTGTGGCTCCAGCAAACATCAGCTGATACTAGAAATTAAAATCAAATGAATTATAACAACAGCTGATCAAGCTTAAACGTGCTGCTGTTGTTTAGCGCGATAAACAAACAAGAGAGAAAAGCCGATCATTGATCAGTTTCATGATTGAAGTTGCAACAGGCAAGAGAATGACAGGGGAGGCTGCATAACGACAGAATAAATCCAGCTTTGTGTCTTTTTCCGTTCTACCTGAAGTACGGGACAAACTGTGTTCCTTTTTGGCTCAATACGAAACGCATAATATTTTCTCTGAATGCGGGACGATTCCATTTGTACGGAACGGTTGGCAACTCTACGAACTAACCCTTATGAATAAAATAAAGTTCAACATCAGTAACTTAACACGCACACAGCTGTATAGAAACTCCGTCGTGCTGCTAGCACGCAGTACGAGTTATTGTAACTGATTGTAAAAAGTCAGCACAACGAAAATAAACTACACCTAAACTCGGTTTATATCTGACCCAAATGGAGTGCAGTTCATAACTTCTTACCTGAAATTCAGTTAACCTGATGCAGCCACCTTGGGTCTGCTTTTCCTGCCTTCAATTTCCCTGATCCATGGCTGCCATCTGTTTGAGCTCCGCGTTAGCCACCACGAAAAAACTCAGTTATTTTCCCACATCGACCAGCATCTGGACAACCACCTTTCACTGTTTATACCATTACTAAAATGAATAAATGAATCATCGGCCCATATAAACGAAAAATAAGTCCAGCTGAGACACAGACTATTTGTGAGCGATCGGGGGTGAAACGAGTGTGAGCCGCCTCACTGAAAGCCAAGCCCGGGTGCTTTTGAGCGAAGCGGCGCTAGCCGCGCTAGATAGCTAGTCGCGCTAGCTAGCTAGCCGGCTAGCAGCATCATCGTAAGAGAACTGTTGCTAATATGGGATGTCTTGATAAATGAGCAGATATTTGAAGTTTACACAGCTACATTCTCGCCTGAAAATATCTTAAAAGTTTATTTTGTGACCTAGAAACACGAATAAGAGGAATATAAAAACGAGGTGCCAGCCGCCATTGTTTCACTCGGTAGAGGCGTGCTATGAATTGTGGGATATGGAGTTTTCCACCAAGCATACACGCTTTCACTTACCGTATATATTCAATGGTTCGCGCAACCTTAAAACTTCCAATGGTTCCTGAAAGCAGCGACGCTGTGCGCGCCGTTGATATTGTCGTCATTACGGTAATCCAAATAAGGGTAGACAGGCTGTACCACTCCCGGCATACCACTAGAGAGAGCCAACACACCACAAATGAAGTCTGTTTCTATGGGGCCAAAAGATGAATCTTTCCCAATTTGCACTAAAATCTAAATATTTAAAAAACTATAAAAGTCATAAACACCAAAAGTCATAGCATACTAGTCCAGATCCAGCCGCACAAAACGATATAACATATGTAACCCTTGTCTCAAAACTGTGCGACAGATAAGCGCAGGAAAATTTGCACTAAAATATTAATATTTAAAAAACTATAAAAGTCATAAACACCAAATGAACCTTGTCTCAAAACTGTGGGGCGAGTTACGCATCAAAATTTTAGGCGGAAGATTGAGAATAAGAATAATAAATCTGACGAATAGTAATAAGTGTGCCTCTTGGCATAGGCACACTTAATAATAATAATAATGAACTAAGAGTGAAAAGTACATCAAGTACAGTCTCCAAAACATAAATTTTCTTTTACTTTCCCCTCAGGTGACATACTTCACCCATGCCTGCATGGAGCTACAGCTTGGCAAGAGAAGGTTCATGTTCGACCCCTGGTTGAAGGGTCCTGCGTTTGCCAGGGGCTGGTGGCTTCTCCATGAGCCTCCAGCAGACGCCCTGGACAGACTTTGTGGTGCAGATCTCATCTACATCAGCCATATGCACTCAGACCACCTCAGGCAAGCTCTGCTAATATTGTTAAATACATAAAAATATGCATTACATATTACTGCCATTTTTGTTTGAAGTAAATGATTCAGAGCAAACACAGTATAGTATCTACAAACAGTTTTTGCTTCAGCTGTTCTATTCATCTTGATCACACAGAATTTTATTGATTACTTATGGCGCAATATTGTAATATACATTACAATACTTGATCCATGACCAGATGCAAGCAAAATCAAAAAGAGTAAAACAGCACCAGCTGCATACAGTCACAGTAAACAGAAGGTATACTGTCCTTAAATTAAAGCATGTAAAAAGACTTTTACATCCTTTAATTAAAAAATAATTATAATTAATTACAAATTATTACAAAAGTAATGTAGAGCACTCTGCGATCTGGCCAGTCAGTACAGTGTACAAAATGATCAGTGTAAAATTACCAAAATTACCACTACTAAAATTACTTACTTAAACTTAAAATGTTTTACACAATATTTCAACTTACTTAAAGAATAATTATTTTTTGTTTCATGTAAATATCTGACTTGGTATTATGTTAATCTAATGTAGCCAAATTTAAGTACTTGTACGTACAGTAATTTCAAATAAAAATAACTTAATTAATACTATTAGAAAAGACAAATAAAAAAATAGTTATTAGTAATTTTGCAATGAAAACTACATAATATAATTACAACTGTTATTGAATAGGATTCAGAATAAAAAATCTATTTCCATTTTTTCCACTTTGCTTATCTCTCCCTTCTATTCTCTGCTTTGAACAGCTCTTCAGAGCTCCTGAGAGAAATAAAAAACATTTTTGGAACGTTACATATTTTTTTTCCTACTGGCTAGAACCTCAAATACAAAATCTACAAAGAGACCAACTTTCAGAAATGAAGGGTGTTTATATTTACAGTGCAGGGCACTGACTTTTTCTGTTTCCTTTATAGTTATCCCACACTGAAAGTGTTGGCAGAAAGAAGGCCGGACGTCCCGATATATGTCGGTGACACATCCAGACCAGTGTTTTGGTTAGTAATGAAGTGGAGCTGAATTGTCCCCATAAATTACAGAGGAAATAAATTATCCAATGTTGGTCTGTTATTCACATACGGGTATCTCCGCTGTGACAGGTATATAAAGGAAAGCCAAGTTAAGCTGACCAATATTAAAGTCCTTCCCTTTGGTGTTTGGCAAAATGTAAGTCACTGCCTCTATCATTTGTTTAAGAGGAATTACAAAAAAACCATTTTGTATATTAAAATCATATGATTTCCATAAAGAAGTAAAAATTAATCTTGCTGTCTCACTCAGATTGATGATCACCTGAGATTTATGATCCTGATGGATGGTGTACATCCTGAAATGGACACATGCATCATTGTTGACTACAAAGGTATCATTTTGAATAATATAATTACTTGTGCTGTAAAAATAAGTCTGATTATAATATAAAATGTTGTTTTTATTGCAGGTCATATGATCCTCAACACTGTGGACTGCACCAGACCGAATGGAGGCAGGCTACCACAAAATGTGGACGTGATGATGTCTGACTTTGCTGGAGGAGCTTCTGGATTCCCCATGACCTTCTATGGAGGGAAATACAGCGGTGAGCCCGAGTTAGGTTTGCTTAGTTAGGTTTCACCTCCACCTACACACAACAGCATCTATGCTAGAATCTTTGACGGTTACATGTATCTCTTTTAGCGATGTAAGAACTGACTTGTCAAACTGATATGTTGTGATCAACAGTGTCAAAGTGCACCAAACTGCTGAGATGAAGCAAATGTTGTTGATGTGTTTCCAGATTCCTGGAAGGCAGAGTTTATCAAGAATGAGAGGAAGAAGCTGCTGAATTACAAAGCTACACTGGTGAAATCCCTGCAGCCGAGGATCTACTGCCCATTCGCTGGATACTTTGTGGAGGCTCATCCATCAGACAGGTAGAGTTTGTAATAAGGGTTTGCACAGCATCAGAGATGACTTAATAAAGTGCAGAGCTTTTTGGTTTTGAATTACTTTTATGTTCCCTGGCAGAAGAATCCTCACAACAAAGTTAGCTGATCTGATCTAAATTCCAAGGTCAAAGCTGATATGTAGTTCATCTGGGCAAGTTAATATTTAAAACACAACTATGTACAATAACAAACAAAACAGGGTTTGGTCTATATATGGGCTCCTTTTTCTATCTATTCCCTGCTTAATTGTAGCTCTGTTTCAGCTGTCTATGAGCTGATATGCAGTTTATGTTGGCAAGTCAATCTACAACCATGACTCCACTTTGATGAGCTGCTCCTTTTATACTGAACTGTGTTTATAACTGTCAGCAGCTTAGATTCATTTATCATTGATTTTAAGATTTTCTACCAGGTTTTTTTTTTAACATTACACAATTCTCCCAGTCTTGTGTTGCTGCTGCTTCGATGTTTGTGAAATGTGTTGTTAGCATAAGACCTTTAAACTGAAGACTTTTTTTCTGTTTGATTCAATACATTTGTTATGTTATTAAATAAGGATGTGACTAACATTATTTACATCATACACAGCATTCATGTTTTCTGGAAACATGGTTGTACAACACAGTTGTGGCCTTATGTTTTGACAGTGACACTACTGCTAATGACTGTCAAGTTAAACACATGAGACCTAATTTGTGTTTTATGTGTCCCTTTACTTATGTGTCTGTTTGTACTGTGTGTTGGTTGGAAGATACATAAAGGATACGAATATCAAAAACAGTGCAGAGGACCTGAATGCACTCATTAATAAGCTTGCACCGGCAATCAAAACTTGGACACCGCAGCCAGGTGCTGTGCTGGACCTCGGCCTCGCTCTGAGAGACCCCACCAACAGGTTGGAATAGCTCACATGTTTATCTGTGTTTTCCATTCCTGGTCGATGTGGGAAAGAAAGAGACTGTTATTCCATCTCTGTAATACAACTACATAAAACACAGAAATTTAAACAGTAATGTCAGTCTCTACAATGCCAGCCAGTGTATAAACAGATCATTTTGTTTCTGAGAGTCTGATGAGGAAAAAAATCTCACTGTCCAAATATTCATTGTCTGCACTGCAAATGTAAAAGTAAAATGTGTCACTTTTATATATTTTTCTTTGAGCTGTAGCTTCAGCCCCGTCTTTTTCCCGTTTTGATGTAAGTGCCCAGTAAATGTATATGACTTTGATTCTTACTGACAAGCTACTGCTACTCAATTATTTCATGTAAAGGAGAAAATCCAAATCTGACTGCATTTGCCTATGTTGTGTGATAACATGATGGCATTATTTTGTTTAAAGAGTTATTATCATTATAAAGAGCACAGGCAGGATTAGTAACTTTCCAAATATACAACAGGGGTCTCAAACTTAAATGAGGTGTGGGCCACTGCTGGCATTGTCATGTCATTGGAGGCCAGTTCAGTGTTCAAGTAAAATGGTACTACAAAACAAACAAACAAACAAACAAACGAACAAGAAACAACGACTAATAATTGTGAAAATGTAGCGTTTTGTTTGGTTTGTTTGGGGTTTTTGTTTTTTTTCAGATATTGTATAATAAGACAAAACTGCAAATGTGAATGCAGATTTTTTTTCCTCCCTCTTAACTAACTGAAGCCTTTGATTGAACTACCAAATAAACACACTGGTACTCTCTTTGTGGCAGCACTTCGGCTATCATTTTGTTCTTATTTAACAAAATAAAAATGCAGACATAAATGTACACATCAGTTTTTGACTCTCACTGAACTAACACAGCCAGTCACTCAGTATGCTTGTACTCTCTGCTCATATTGCCTTCATATGGCTGCAAGTGGTCCCTGGGCTATGAGTTTGAGACCCCTGTAATACATCATGTAAACTGCACATGCAAGTGCTAAATGAAATATTTTCTTTGCAACTTTCTTTGCTATGACCAACCGTAGGGAGGCCATCACCAATCCCCCAGCTAGTGCAAAAATCTACAAGGACAGCTGGGAGTTCGACTTGTATGTGAATGAGTTGAAGAGCGCCATCAAGTCTGACATATTTAAACATCAAAACTGGATCCAGTTTTATTACACATGGGCTGGCTTTCAAAACTACAACCTGGTTGTTCGGGTAAATGGTTTTGACAGAAATGTTTTACTTTTCTTTGGCATTTAATTTGTTTTCATGATCTTTCCTACTTAAAAGCATTTCTCTGTTTACTGCTTCATAATAAATAAATAATAAAGAGGCCCCCAGAAAAGTAAAAATATATACACTTGTCCATTTTTGCAAGGTTGGGGGGGAATGCATAACCCCCCCTCCCAACAAAAGGGGGAAAACCCCCAAAACTATTGTATATTGTGGCCCTTTGATGGACTAGCAACCTGCTAAGGGTGTACCCCGCCTCCCACCCTGTGAAAACTTAGACTCCTTCCTCTGTGAACATGAGTTAGATAAGTGCTAAAAAATAGATGGATGGGAGGAAATTCAATAAAGAGAAATCATTAGAAGGAACTAAACATGATTTATTCACTTACAGAATTCAATTAAGGTATTTGGGATTAGTCTGTGGCTAATCGCAGCAGAACAGAATCCCAGCAGTGATAGGGAAAGGGCAGGACCGCCCTCTGAATTTAGATTCTGTGAGTTGCACGATGGTGTCTGGAAGGGAAAACAACAGATGAGATTTAAAGTCGGCAGAGCAGAGGCTGATTGGCCTGAAAAATCTGTGGGACTACAGATCTTCCTTATTGAATTTATGAATAAGCTTCATTTGGCTAATCCAATGAGCTAAACTGTTAGCAAAGTTGTTATTCTTCATGAAAATGACAGTGACTGACATTTTTTAATGCACATAATAGTGATTTTGGTATTATTTTAGTTTCAGTTAACCTTGTAAGCCATAAAGTCCTATGGAATGATCTATAAAGTTTAACAAAATTAAAAGGAACTTCATTATTTTCAGTCTGACATTTCTTGTTTGATGAACATACATGAACATTGGTGTACTTTTTTTTTGTTATACCTGAGCAGAAATGTTCCTTGTCTTTATCTTTATATGTTTTTTTAAAAAAAAATTCCGTCATGCCTCAGCAGCCTCTGCAGTACCTTAACAGAAACTAGAAATAGAGATGTTGTTCACATCCTGCAATGATGACATTTTAAAATGAAAGACAAAAAAGCAAAATAAAAACCCAGCTCTCTGCTCTGATTCCTCATCGTCACTTCCCTTCCTTCCAGCTGTTACAAATCACCTTGGCTCACTTCTTTTTCCATTACATTGCTATCTTACTCAGAGTGGATGCAAATCTGCTGAAATGCACATGTCTCTGTGTAGGTCATTGAAACAGATGACAAGTTTGAATGCATCACTGACGGTTATGATTATCTGGTGGACTTTCTGGATCTATCATTCCCCACAAAGAGACCCAACAGAGAGCACTCCTACTTGGAGGTGAGTCACTATAGAGCACTAAACACGCAGACAGCAGCATAACAGAACCTGAATAATAGTAATTTCTCATGACTACCAAGATGATTTCATGATGAAATTATCATGTGTTCCATCTAACATATGGAACATGTTGTTCTGCTTGCTTTTTTGTTTATTTGTAATATATATATATATATATATATATATATATATATATATATACTGTTACCACAACTATAGGTGTACTTCTGAAATAAAGGTGTCACAGTCCTGGGTTGGTGACCCAGTGTGTTCAGTTTTGTTCTATTTTTGATCTTTGATTTCATCATTGTTATCTCTATTAGTCTTTTGGTTTCTGTAACAGTATTTCTAGTAATTTAGTGCTGTGTTCTGTGATTTCTAGTTCTTCGATTTTGTTCCTGTGTCCTTTTTGTTCAATGTCAAGTCTGTGTCTGTCATGCACTACCTGTTTTATTTTGATAGTCCTTGTCCTTGTGCAGTGTGTTTAATTTTGCTTCTCCTTGTCTCGTTATGTCTAATTGTGTCTCCCTCCTGTTTTCCATTTCCCTGATTGCTCCACAGTCTATTTAAGCCGTCTGTTTCTCTTTGTCAGTGTCACGTTGTACACCCTCTTGATCCTGTGTGTTTGTCTTGTAGTCCTGTTAGTTTCCTGGTGTTTAGTTTCACGTTTTACATTTCAGGTTTTGGTTTGTTTTTGAAAGTGTTTAATTTAACAATAAAAGCTGTGTTTTGAGTTTAAGTCCCATCTTTGAGAGTCCTGCATTTGGGTCCAATCCTGCCTGCCACACAGAACAATGCGATCATTACATGGACCCAACGGGAGTGCGACCTGGCCCGCATCAAAGACCTGATGATCTGAATTTCCCACACCTCAGATATCAAGGCAAGCGTGGTAGGGATAAACGCCATCAAGGCGATTATAGAGGGGAACCCTCATTTTCACCAGCGCCCAGAAGTAACGGGCCTGGTTAAAGAGCTGCACAGGGTCTGGGACATGCTACAAGCTTGAGAGCTAGCAGACTTTGTCCGTTCACGGCCTTCCATGCCTGCAGTTCATCCATTTGCTGTTCAGTCTCCTGCAGTTCAGTCGTCTGCTGTTCAGTCTTCAGCTCAGTCTTCTGTTGAATGTGCAGCTCAGTTACCTGCTCTGTCACCTGCTGTTCAGCCGTCAGTTCAGTTACCTGCTGTTCAGCCGTCTGCTCTTCAGTCGTGTGCTGTTCAGCCACCTGCTCAGTTGTCTGCAATTCAGTCATTGGCTCAACCGTCAACCCAGCCACCTCCATCCTCTGCTGGAAGCTCCGTAGAGCTTGTTCAACCAGCTAAGGACTTCATCTTGCTGGCCCTGCCAAGACAGACCGCCTGCACTGCACAGACCCAGCCGTTGCATTCCGAGCCAGCTTTGTTCCCTGTGCAGTTACAGTTAACTTCATTCCTGCCAGAAAACTCCGCGCCTGCTGGTTCTGTTTCGTCTCTGCTAGAGGTTTCTGGGCCTCGTGGTTCTGTCTCGTCACCGCCAGAGGTCTCTAGACCTGTTGGCCCTGCGTCTGTCCCTGCTAGAGGGTCCGAGGGGCCCATTCAGCTGTCTTCTGTCTCCGCTGGAGGGTCCAAGGGGCCCGTTCTGCCTTCTGTCTCCGCTGGACGGTCCGAGGGGCCTGTTTCAGCTGTCTGTCTCCGCTGGAGGGTCCGAGGAGCCGCTTCAGCTGTCCTTTCTTCCCACTGGAGGTCCCGAGGGGTCGCTTCAGCCATCTGTCTCCGTCGGAGGCTCCGAGGAGCCTGTCCAACCATCAGTGCCACGAGCAGTGCCACCAGATCCATCATCTGCAGCAGCCATGTCACTGGCCATTCAGCCACCAGGGGTTGCCACACCATCGTTTGGTCCTTCCCTCATCTGGTCCTGCCTTGTCTGGTCCTGCAGCTGCCACACCATGTCCGTGTCCAGCATGTCCACATCCGTGTCCAGTTCCAGCATCATCTGCTCGTCCATGTCCTTGTCCATGTCCAGTTCCAGCACAGCCTGCTCATCCATGTCCACGTCCGTGTCCAGTTCCAGCACAGCCTGCTCCTCCCCATCAGTGTCCAGTTCTAGCACGGCCTGCTTGTCTACATCCAGCTCCTCAAAGTCGACGGCCACTTTCCAGGCGCCTCAGAGTGAGACCAGTAACCCTGGGAAAGCAATGGAGATTCAGTGCAGAAGCTGTTTGAGTAATATTCATGTGGAATGTGAAGTGTTTGGACAATAATAATGAGTAGTGTGGTGAATTAATTAAGACCAGAACACAGTGACTGTAGTTAGATGTAGATGTCTTTGTCAAAAAATACTCCAAGGTTCCTCACAGTGTTACTAGAGGCCAAGGTAATGCCATCCAGAGTAAGAATCTGCTTAGATACCATATATCTAAGATTTTCAGGGCCGAGTAAAATAACCTCAGTTTTATCTGAATTAAGAAGCAGAACATTAGCGGTCATCCAGGTCTTTATGACTTTAAGATATTCCCGCAGTTCAACTAATTGGTGTGTGTTATCTGGCTTCATGGACAGATAGAGTTGGGTGTCATCTGCATAGCAGTGAAAATGTATGCTATGTCTTCTGATGATACTGCCTAAGGGAAGCATGGATAATGTAAACAGAATTGGTCCTAGCACTGAACCCTGTGGAACACTATAATTGACCTTAGTGTGTGAATTCAATTCAATTCAATTTTATTTATATAGCGCCAAATCACAACAAAAGTCGCCTGAAGGCGAAGAGGACTCCCCATTTACATGCACAAACTGGAGTCTAGATAGATATGATACAAACCACTGCAGCACCGTGCCTGTAATACCTACAGCATGTTCTAATCGCTCTAATAGGATATTATGGTCAACAATATCGAACGCTGCACTAAGGTGTAGCAGGACAAGCACAGAGATGAGTCCACTGTCAGAGGCCATAAGAAGATAATCTGTAACCTTTACTAAAGGGATCGTGGGGCGATTGTGGCTCAAGAGTTGGGAGGTCGCCTTGTAATGGGAAGGTTTCCGGTTCGAGCCCCAGCTTGGACAGTCTCGGTTGTTGTGTCCTTGTGCAAGACACTTCACCCGTTGCCTACTGGTGGTGGTCAGAGGGCCCGGTGGCGCCAGTGTCTGGCAGCCTCGCCTCTGTCAGTGCGCCCCAGGGTGGCTGTGGCTACAATGTAGCTTGCCATCCCAGTGTATGAATGTGTGTGTGGATGACTGGATGTGTAAAGCGCTATACAAATACAGGCCATTTACCATTTTAAAGCTGTTTCTGTGCTGTGATGAGCTCTGAAACCTGACTGAAACTCTTCAAATAAGTCATTCCTCTGCAGATGATCTGTTAGCTGTTTGAGAACTATTCTTTCAAGGATTTTTGTTATGAGAGGAAGGTTGGAGATTGGCCAATATTAGCTAAGGCCACTGGGTCAAGAGATGGCTTTTTAAGCAACGGTTTAACTACTGTTAGCTTGAAGGTCTGTGGTACATAGCCGATTATTAGAGATAGGGTTGATCATATTTAAGATTGAAACATTAATTAATGGCAGGACTTCTTTGAGCAGTCTTGTAGGACTAGGGTCTAAAAGACAAGCTGATGGTTTGGAGGAAGTAATTACTGACGTTAACTCAGAAAGATCAATTGGAGAAAAAGAGTAAGTGAATATCAATGGTAATTAAAGTAGCTGTAGATAATATTACATCTGTGAAATGATTATGAGTAATTTGTTTCTCTAATGGTTAAAATTTTATTTGTGAAGAAGTTCATGAAGTCATTACTAGTTAACGTTAAAGGGATGGTTGGCTCAATAGAGATAGAGGTAAAATTATTAACAAGATAATCGACCTCTGTTGGAGTTCAGGTAGCTGCTCTGCTCTATTTTGGTACCGGGCATTGAAGATGAAAACAGTGGGTGGATTATATAATAATGCAGCTGCATTATATAGCCACCTTAACAGAGGTTATTTTTCAACACTGTTACAACTCTAGTGACATATTGCTACACTTGCATTTCCTGGACCAAGGAGCAATCAGAATTTTTGTGGTGCACAGGAATATTTAATCTGGCTCTGTTCTGAGGAAACTGGAACTGCTGGACAAGCTAATTTTGTTATTGTGGCCCTCCAAGTAGCATTATTTACTTTTAACCCTTAATGCTCCAGTCGGAGTGTGCCCGCTCCGTTTTGCGTAACTATTTTTAAACCCCTGTAGAACTGCAGCCACGTAAGCTAGCGCAATTTTTTTTTTTTTTGAATATGAAACCGGAGGAGTTGTATCTTATGCCATCAGCTTGTCCTAGGTCACGGTTTCCTTCCACATATAGCTTTGCAAAAACTGCATAAAAAGCACTTGCAGCAACAAAAACATAATATTCCAGAACACGCTTTGCCGATCCGATCAGCTGTTCATAACACTTCCTACTTTGGAATAGACGTCAGCGCGAACTATTGCATGTCCGCCATTACTTGCCCGAAATCGGAAGTGACGTCATTTTCGCGGAAATTACCTTCAGGGCCTTATAAGCCTATACTGGTGTTTTTTAAAAGTCATGTTTGACTTTATGACTTTCTGTATCGTTTCTGGGATGCTTAGAACTCAAATTGCACTGCTGGATATAGTTTATTTTGATGCATATGCTTCTTTTTTGCAAATTTGCACTATAATATTCATTTTCGTTTTTCCTGCAGTATATAAAAATTGGTGCATTTCAAAAATAAAACTATGAAGACACTCAAAATAAATTTCCTGTGGAGGGAAACTATTTTGTGCAACTCTTTTGTATTTACAGTTTTGAGGGATAAATTTCTCTAACTAGAAATATATGTTAAATTTTGTAGTTTATTGCACTTTTTTGCAGTTTATGTAAGTACTATGCACTTAATGCATACATATTATTAAACATTGGGCTATAATGGCTGTATTGATGTATTGCAACTTGAAATGCTCCTAAAAATGGCACTACAGCATGTAAAAATATAATATAAGCTCTGGCAAACATGGTCCTCTTTTAGATCTTAAAGGGTTAATGTATTAAGTGCGTGTACAAGATGTAAAAGACTCGTAGTTTGAGGAATTCGCAAAATATTTCAAGAACATATTTTCTTGCACAGAGCAGTGACCCTTCTTGGTTTCCTTTTAGATTAAAAACAGGATTGGAGTGATGAGGTACGTGGTGCTTCATGGCTGTCTATGGGATGACCTGTACATTGGCTTTCAGAACCGCATCAGCCGAGACCCAGACATCTACCACCACAAGTACAGACATTTTATCTGATATGTTTGAGAATTCTTTCATGTTCTGTAAATCTGTTTTTCTGTTCTTTGCTCGTTGACAACTCCTCATCCAATTGACTTTAAACGCAGTGGGTGTATTGCTGGCTTTTCAGGGAGTTTTTAGGACATCCTGATAACAAAGAATTGCAGTAGTCTAACTGGTCTTTTAGCGTCACTCTGAGAGTGGATATTTCTAATTTTAAAGATGTTGTGCAAATGGAAGACAGCAGTCTTAAACATTTGTTTAATGGATATGTCTTGGTCAAAAATTACTCCAAAGTTCCTCACAGTGTTACTGGAGGTCAGAGTAATGCCATCCAGAGTAAGAATCTGGTTAGATACCATATTTCTAAGATTTTCAGGGCCGAGTAAAATAACCTCAGTTTTATCTGAATTAAGAAGCAGAACATTAGCGGTCATCCAGGTCTTTGTGTCTTTAAGACATTCCCGCAGTTTAACTAATTGGTGTGTGTTATCTGGCTTCATAGATAGTTAGAGTTGGGTGTCATCTGCTTAGCAGAGAAAATGTATGCTATGTCTTCTGATGATAGTGCCTAGGGCAACCATGGATAATGTAAACAGAATTGGTCCTAGCACTGAACCCTGTGGAACACCATAATTGACCTCAAGGGTGAAGAGGACTCTCCATTTACATGCACAAATTGGAGTATGTTAGATAGATATGATACAAACCACTGCAGCACCAAAAAAATTTGGCCAGATTTCTAGAAACCAGAGCTGCTCCATCCAAAATGGGATTGATGCCGTCTCTCCTAACTAGACCAGGTTTCCTCCAGAAAGTTTCCCAATCATCCAATTATCTATAAAGTCCACCTCGTGAGCTTTATAGACAATTAGAAATTTTTATTTGTTTATCTTTATACATCTTTATATGTTTGGAGAGTTGTCTGAAGGACAACGGTTTAGTAATCCTGGGCTCTGGCTGACAGGCTCGGTACATACTAACACGTGGAATATTACACAGTCTGAGGTGAGATGTTAGAGGGCTGGTCATGGTGGTTGTGCTGATGCAAGACATGCTCAGATAGATCTGAATTCAAATTTTCTTTTGTTTTTTTCAGTACCTGTCAAAAGCAGCTATTATTGTAAGAAAAAAAATACATCTTATCCATAACTAGGAACACCTGTGACTACTCCACTCATGATTCACCTAAAACAAACCTCTTATATCAGTCAAAGTAGTTCAAATTCTCATAAAGTTTACTTTTTGAAACTTCTTATAATACATACAGGTGTATACTGAATTAGGTTTACATATGGTAAATACATTGCATTGGCACAACCATCACTACCAGTCAACTAATGTCACACTTGCAGACTGAGTAATTCTGGTGGTACATACTGAGCCTCAAAGAAAGCTGACCCCTGAGCTCAGGGTGGATGAACCGTTATCTTACACACAACTCTGCATACACTTTTGAGGATCTGACTCAGCAAAAATACAGCCAAGGTCACATGTAAAAGGACAGCCAATTCAAATGCTGGGTAAGTAAATAACTTACCTGCATTAGCAGTGCTTTGAGCAAAGCTTTAAGACTGTCATTGATACATATTTCTAAACACTTACAGATTCAGTTGCACATTAACACATCTGATTACACAGACAGATCCACACAGATAAAAATACATACAGACCTGAAGTGAGATACAAACATACTTTTTGCTAAAATAACAGTATGGGCTCAAATTATGGTCATAAATATTTTGTACTTGTAAATCAGAATGCGTAGCTGTCAGTTGTTACCTTGTAAACCAAAATATCTGAAAAGTTTATGTTTGTGCATCTATAGATGAGAATTTGTGTGTGTGTGTGTGTGTGTGTAAAAAACAATATTTGTGTTTGTAAAAAATATTTACACAAGTTACAATTTTTTTGTCTTAAGGTCAGGTTACAGATACAAAGCAAAAAACTACATGTAAAACTCTGCACTCAAGTTCCTGAGCTGTGTGTGAGTTTCAACTTACACGTACGAATTTCCCATTTTTTTTCCCTTTCACTTGATTGGTCAATGTCATGTCAATCACAAATTTAACAATCCAATCAGAGAACAGATGGGTTTGGCTGTCAGAGGGGTGCTTTACTTACGTGCTTTACTTAGAACTTAACACAAAATTTTTTTAACCTTCTGTTTAGATATTTTGGTTTACAAGGTTACAAAACTCAGTTCATAACTATGCATTCTGATTTAAAATTACAAAATATTTATGACCACAATTTGAGCCCATATAACAGCCCTATATAGGCGACACTTACTCCTGTTCTCTGACAGAAACGGCTGTTCCATACTGTGTGCGGGGGGAAGCAAACAGACAGATACACTCCTATTTTTATGGCATGTTTATTTGTCTGTTTTGGAAAGGATATAAATTGCCATTTCCAAGCCTAATAGCTCTCAGTTTAACTATCACTACAATGAAATGGTTACTTTTGTGAGTAACTTTATGATTGCCTGCATGTGATGTGTTTAGAGGACATATGGAAATGATAACAAAAGAAAAATAACTTAGGCTACATGTAAATGGTCATTGTACTAGTCTACCATTTAATCACCTTCTTTTGGCCTCTAGGTTCTGGAATCACTTCCAAGCAGAGCTGCCGCTTTGCAAGCCCGACTGGGAACACTTCCAAAAGCAGGTCGTCCCCATCAGTGAGACCGGGATGGGAAATAACTGTGCCTTGTCATGAATTTGCATTCTGGATTTGTGAAGATCAAGTTACTGTTTTCTGATTTATATTGTGAAAACTCAAGACCTTCTTGCTGTAAGCACCACACCACCTTCTGCTGTGCCTCTTTTGTGGTGGAAGATTTCTTTTCTGATGCACTGATCACTTTAGTAATAGTAATATCACTTTCTTACTAACTGTATGCATGAATGTTATTACAAGTGGGCCTCGTGTTTATGGCACCTTCACAGAGGGCCCATTGTAAAGTCAGAGACATTCAGGTGTGTGTGTGTGGGGGGGGGGTAGATAGATAGATAGTGTGAAGCCCTTCTGCTCGTCTGTGGAAGTAGGGGAGGCAACAGTTAAGTGAAGAATATAGTCAGAGATCTCTCTCTTTGAAGGTATGGGCCTGTGAGGTGGGTGTGGGATGGAATAAAATTCATTTTGTTATTATCTAACCTGCAGTATATTGTATTAACAAATACAGCTTATAGCTTTCAGACTATATTGAGATGAGCAAACATACTGGCAATCTTTGAACTCTTGTTATGGGAATGACTATAATCATTTTATACATATTGTATTCTGCGCCTATAAAAGAGCTGTGGCTCAGTCCATTAATTGAAAGTCAAGAGCTTTGGCCAGCGATATGTCTGGCCAATCCAGTGTGAGGTTGACTAGAGCTGTGGAAGGAATTGCAATACACGCTTACAAAACACTTAAATCAGGTTATTCTTTATTATCTTTTATTTGTTCATATTCTTTTATTAAGTTTTAAGTAGTATCATTTGATTAAAACATTCATTCAATATATTACACATATAGTTTCAGTTGTGTACGTGCTGGCCTTCTGTCTAGTGGAAAGGTTACAAGGTTTAGCTGGTGAGGTGAGAGGTGAAATACAGTGCATTTCAGGTTGACACACACACACACACACACACACACACACACACACACACACACACACACACACAGTAGATAGACTCATTTACAGGTGAAAATTTAATCATATTTTGCTTGTGACTGCAAAATTGTGCCTGCAAAAGAACAGTTTGTTGCAGAATGTGTGCCTGATGTTCCAGACGATAAGCGAGCGTCCGGCAGCGACAGGAAGTCACCTGGGATGGAGACGAGGCGATGTTCTTTTCAAACTGTGTTAAAAGTCATTGTGGTTTTGATTTGACGTATGCATGTATTGTATCTGCTTAACGCATGAGGGGGCGTTATAAATTTCCCTGAAGATATAAAATAACTGTTTGTGTATTGTTAAGGAGAGATCTACAGCTGATGTTTTGCAGTGTACATCTCCCACACGTGTGTTCATTAAAATCATTGTTTGACTCCACCCGGCCGGATCAGTGTTGTTATTTGGATTACCTCCTGTATCCCTCCTCGAATATTTTGAATCCGTAACATGGGGTAATATGTAAGAGTTGTGGAATGTCTTTGTCTGTGTGTGTGTATATAAGATGTGAGGGCGGCAGCCATCGTCAGAGATTACCCTGGTGTTTGAACTCAAAACAATGCAATAAATAAATGTAGATACGACCCAGGTTAGAAGATACAGAGGCAGGAAGTGACAAAATGAGCGTTTATTGGTCCAAATGCAAAACTGAAAGACGAGAAGACACAAAGTCCATAAAACAGAAATCCAAAGCAGACACAGGAAAAGAGGACATTATATACACTGGGAACTACCTGCAAACAAGAGACAGGTGAGAGCAAAGCACGGGTGCATAGTTGAATTGTTACTGGATGGTAGTGCTGCTGTCTGTTGTTCTCAGATTAAAGATTTGGATTAAGGATTACAGACTTCAGACTTGTGAAGGAATGGTGGTAGGGGTACTGGCGACAGCCTGTATTGGTCCAGACCATTACCCTTGCCTGTTTCTGGAAGGTTCTGACAAAGAAAGCAGCCAGTTCTTGTCAGCAGCTGGAACAAGATGTGAAGAATAGCAGGGTGCAGAAAGTGTTGCTGCTTTCTGCAAAGTGTGTCTAAAGACCTGATGAAGAAAGAGAAGAAAACACCAAAGACTGAGCAGAAGAAACTGGCAGAGGCAGTTTTTCAAATGTGCAGGAAACATAGCTGAAGATGGAGGAAGGAAGCGGTAATAATTCTAGTTGTCATTATTATTAAACAATATATTATACTTATTATTGTATTCATTTTTTCAGTGGAACACACACACACACACACACAATGATGATGTTGTTCATGGGATCTGCTGGAGCCACTTGCCTAGTTTGGGGGTTAGGGTTTCCATATTGATTAGATCAGTATGTACAGCTCTGATGTCACTAACATCTCCTTGAACTCTTCATTGATGGTGATTTGTGGTCCTCTGCTGGTGAGAAGATGAACTGCCTGATGTCAGTTTAATGAGCACAGATGATATGAAGTGCTTTTAAAACTGCTTTTTCTAATTGTTCAGGTGCCAAAGTCTGGCAAATTCATTCAAAATAAGACCTCCGTTTTTTAAATGTATTTTTTATAAAAAGCTCTTATTTTGGAGGGTGCTGACATTTAATAATATTTAATAATATGTTATCAGTCCATCAATGGGCTTTATTAGCAGTTATCAGCCCATAACTGTGGCTCAGATTGACCCTCCTGCACCTGCTAGCAGGCTCAGTAGGTCGTTATCATCAATCGGTGAGCAGGATCGCTGTGTCGCTGTTGGAGGGATGTCGATGAATCCAGTACAGACCGGCGCTCTTTTGCCACGAGCATCATCTGTATGATGGAAGTTGAGCCTGGAAATAGTTTTTTGCTGGTATACTACTTTAGCTGACGCTGACTTCAAAGCACACCATGAGAGTGTTAATAACGTTACTAATGTTCAGTTACACTTTACTAGGTCACATCTGTGAGACATGTCACTTAAATAAAGAAGTAAATAATAGCTCTGTTTTATTTGCTGTGCCCAAAAGTAACTCCCCATATTTAAACTGCTATGAATAACTTCTTGGTCTATAATATGTGAAACATGTGTCAAATGTATCCATCATGAAAGATATCAGGTCATCTTGAGCCACAAAAACATTCCTAACGTGAAGTAGAAGCTGGAATCAGTTTGTTGCACAGGGACGTTTATATATCCGATATTTATCCAGTTAAAAGTCACACTGAAATTCAAAAATGTCTTTTCAAGAGTCGTCTGTCCAAGGGTTAGGGTTAGGTTCTTGCTGTGAAGCTGTAACTGTTTAGCAGTGAGCAGGAGTCCTGCATGACTAAGAAGTCCTTCACAAGCTTCAGATGCAGGAAGAGCTGTATTGATTTTGATCAACAGTTACTTGATGTGAGGAACGCCATGCAATGCAATAGATCCACAACTCCAGTGAATGGACATGAAAGGTACCTCTCCAGCCCTGCTCCTGGCTTTCCTGACCCCATGGATCCATCATCTTAGTCGAATAGGCCGCTGTTTGTGCTGGACTCATCCAGCTCTGTGTCTAGGTGATGTCTGATGAGGTCGAGACCTGTGGAAAGATGTAGGGTTTTCAAAAGAATTAAGTCTGGTCATTATAGTGCTGTATACACTGCCAAGCTGCAGATGTTTGACAAAAAGATTTGATCACACTGGAGATGTTTTTTTACTAAATCCTGTTGAAAAACAAAATCTTGTCATTCATATCCCGCACAAACAGTTTGCAATGAATTCCAGATTAAGTTTAAAATAAGAACGCGTGCAAGGCTAAGCTGTTCTAGCCAATAGATCCTCTATGCACCGTTTGGCTGTTACTCTGGGAAAAGACAAGAAAGATAGTGATGAAAGCTTTGACTGGAGCTGCGATGTAGCCTCTAATCTCAATTGTACGTTTGTGCAATATAATTATCATGTTCGAACATGATAATTATGTATATTGTAAGAACATGATATTATATAGTTCAAAGGTGAGAGGTATATTGTACCTACATGATAGTATATTGTACAAACATAAAAAGTATATTGTTAGTATATTGTGAGAACAATATAGTGTGAGACCCTGCATCGTGACCTATGAACTTCTAACCCCTGAAATTCAATTGTACAGTTTGAGCAGGAGCTGAATAACACAACTGAAAAAAATCGCAGTGTTTGCCCAGCTTAATGCAGACTGTTTAAACTAAACAAGCTGCTGTTTCACATAATAAACCCTGTAACCCGCAGTATTGCCTTCTGTTTTAACAGTTAAAGCAGTAGAGATGAGCTGTTTACATGTGCGTGGAACTCTATTGTCATTAACCAGGCTAGCTGTTAGCTTATAGCTCACCCTAGCTAACAGCAGGGTCCTTATGTGGATCAAGGATTTGAAACGCTTGGGCTTGGGCCCACCACACTGTGGCGGCCACAGTTTCAAATGTGACTGCATGGCCATATCTGATTGGTAAAAAAGTCACCGGAAACTCCACTGGCGGCATGTTATCTAATGTGTTAAACTAATTATTTTTTTAAAAGTAACAAGTCTTATTTTGCAAATGTAGCGGAGTAAAAGTACCGTTTCTTCTTCACAAATGTACTCAAGTAAAAGTAAAAAGTATCGCGCCAAAAAGGTACTTTAAAAGTACATTTTTTTCATAAACTTACTCAAGTAAATGTAACAGAGTAAATGCAACTCGTTACTACCTACCTCTGTGTGTGTGTGTGTGTGTGTGTGTGTGTGTGTGTGTGTGTGTGTGTGTGTTTGAGTGAGTGTGTGAGAATGTGTGTCTCTCGTTGTGCATGTGTCTCTGTATGCATGACTTCCTGCTCACCAAAAGGATCATAAAAGCAGGAAGCAACATCACAAGAAACAGATCTTCCAGATAGAACGTATCTGCAATAAAAGCCTCTCCAGCCAGTGGTCAGAGACAAAGGAATGTCATGATCCTATAGATTGAACTCAGACCTTACAAATTTAAGAAGCACAATGACAACATTCAACAATTAGACTTACATACCAAAACATCAGTCAGTCACCTGTGACCTTGCATCTTCACCTCTGTCCGAGCTACATGGCAGAGCTGCCTCTGTCACCTGATGAATAACAGTGAGACATTCCACATACATGCAGTCACACATGTGCTTCAAATACAGTCATGAACCAACAAGTCATCATCCAATTTCACCTGTGATCTTGTATCACCATTCATCTCTGAGCTTTGTGTTGGTTCTTCTGTCACCTGACAAATAAGAATAAAATGTGGAGCTGCTTCAGTGTTTCTGTCAATTTGTGCAGATCTTGACTCATCAGGAATGTTTGTAGGGTGAGTGCATTTTAAAGGTGGGGTTGTTACACCTTGCAGGAGCTCTCCTCTCTTCAGGAACTCACTCTGCAGGAGGGGGAGATACAGGAGAGGTGGAGGAAGATCTCAGCCTGGGCGTCTATTGTCTTATGTAGTCTGGAAGATGAGTGGATGACGGGGTGGGTGCAGTTTTCTCTGTGGTGGGGTCAGGTGGGCTGTCCCGGGCTCTGTGGGGCCGGGCGGCGCTGCTGTTCTGGGCCCCGGTCCAGATGGGCCTGGGCCCCCTTTCCCTGGCAGGTTGCGGAGTATGGGGGAGCTGGCCCCAGGGAGAGGTCACTTGCCCCTCCCTTCCTTCCCTCCCCATCTCCAGCTGCCTCCCTCTTCCCGCTCCACCACAATCACCCACACATGCAGGGCCTTGGGGTAAAGGTGTGTCACCAGGGTGCAGAGGAGGCATCCCCCCCTCTGTCCCCTTCTGGCTGCCTGTGCCTCAATTTTATCTCACAACTTAGACATTCACATTACTCACACTCTCATTACACATACATATAGGATCTTGGGGGTGGGCACGCTACACGGACTCCAAAAGACCATCAGGGTGTACACCTCACCCCTGGCGTCGTTGCCCACCTCTCAATTTTAAATACACATAGACACTGAGGGCTATCAGGAGGGGCTGTGCGCTTACCTGCTGCTCTCTGGGCGGAGGGAGGTTTTGGAGTCTTCTCACACCCCCGTTCTCTGCGACCTGCTGGAGCGGGGGGGCTAGGAGGAGGAGGTGGCCGTCCGACTGGGGTCTGGAATGTGGGGCCTCCCTGCTGCTGTGGAGTCGGGGTGGTCTGCATCAACCCACCGCAGGGAAAAGGGTAACACCACCTGGGTCTGGGTGCAGTTCCCCCCTCCAGGGGCAAAGGTACCTAGACCCGGTTCTTAGAGTACGCTTGGGGAGTGTGATTGTGTGTACAGTGTCTCTTTATGTCTGTCTCCACGTTGGTTGAGTGCTGAGTAATTGCATATGAGAGCATGAGGGTGGATGTTTGTATCTGTGTGTGCCTGTATGTCTGTGTCCATATGTCAGGTTGGGTATCAGATGCCACCTCTCTGGGGACATCTCAGGCCCTCTAAGGTATGGAGGCCTATCTCCCCCCACCACCACTTCCCCTGCCAGTGGCAGACGCCCTCAGACATCAGTGCGTTGGTGGTTCTTTGTGTCTGGGGATGGGCGCCCAGGTACACACCGGCTCACTCCTTGGTGGCTGCTTGTCGGGGCCTGGAGCCCCGGGCCACTTTGGGGGTGGGGTGCCCTCGGCCTCTCGGCCTGGGGCTCGGTCACTCTGGCGCAGCTGGCTGCTGGCGGAGCTCACGGGCACGTCACTGCAACCCCACCTGGCTTCTGCTCCGCGGCTGCTGAGTGACCCCTCATCTGGGACTCTCCTCAGCTCTTTCTGGGACAGTGGCGCGGCTGCCCCTCTGTTGGTCTTCCTTGGTCTCTTGTGTTCTGGGGGCCTCTGGATGTCTGGAGTTTTGATCTCCTCCATACCTGCTTCATGCCCTGGTGGGCGGGGCTGTGGCTCCCCCACACCCTCTAGCACAGCGGTCCCCAACCCCCGGGCCTCGGACCGGTACCGGTCCGTGAGTCGCTTGGTACCGGGCCGTGAGAGTTGAGGCTCAGGTGTGAAATGTATGGTTTTCAGGGTTTTTATCGGTTTTCAGCGTTATTTTGTTATCGTTTTTATCGTTAACTCGGTTTTCCTGGGTCTTTTCACGTGTGTTATGAATAAATCTTCTTTTTTTTGGTACCGGTACTAGTTTTATTTTGTTGTATTTATCCGCGACACCTTAAAGGCCGGTCCGTGAAAATATTGTCGGGCATAAACCGGTCCGTGGCGCAAAAAAGGTTGGGGACCGCTGTTCTAGCAGATCATTACATGAAGGAACCTTTTAAAAAACAAGCGCGTCCATGCTCACAGGTGTACACACGAGTGATCACACACACAAACGACACCCTTTTTGGCTCCTACCTCAAAGCACACTGTGCGCTGTCGATCTTACGTGCTGCACAATAATGTTTAATATTTAGTATTTACTGTTATATTCCCATATATCATCGTGATGTTGTTTATTGTATTGCTCTTGTTTTCTTCTGCTTGTTTTCTTTTTTCTTTCTCAACAGGTGATCCAGGTGATTGATATATGTATTTTTGTCTGCTTATTTAGTTGGTTTTTGTTTTTTTGCCCTTTATCCCCGTCCCTCTTCTCCGCTGTTTTTTCCCCCTCTTCCTTTCTCCCTTTTCTTTTCCTCATTCAAGTCTGTCCCGTATCTAGCAAGTGAAAATAAAAAAATAAATAAATAAAATAAATAATAAAAGGTGAATCAAATAGACCATTACGGCAAGGCTGGGATGGTCAATTTGGTAAAGTAAATCCGTTGGGCATACTTGTCACATGACGTAGGACTCCAGTAGAGAACGTAATTTAATACTTTCTGCACCGCTGGGTGAATGAGACGTCGACAGATCGGTTTTTTCCTTTCTATCGGGTTTGTTTTTCTTTACTCGGAGAGATCAAATTATTGGTGGGGACAATTCAATAATCGCTGGATATTGGTGGGGACATGTCCCTTCCGTCCATGCCAAATCTACGCCCTTGCATTCACACAACAACATCTTCAGTCTGAATGAAGCTCAGCTGTTGATGCTGCTCACTGATTGGACTGTTGGTTTCAGCTCTGGTCTCTGTCTTTACTGCACAGGTGAAGGTAGGAAATGTGACTGGATCTATAGACTGAAAACAGGGAAACTCACTGTAACTATTTGCAGTGTAAAAAGTTTTCTTCCAAACACAGTGTGATGATATTAGATGTATCAGATGTCTGTTTACACTGGCAGAAACAGCAAGGCTTCATGCTACCATGGTCAACTTTACTCTGAACCAGCCTGAAGTCAAACACACCGATGAAGGTCAAAAGCTGCAGTCAGATCAACATCTAAGATCTCTTTCTACACATAAAAGTCTGTACATGTTCAGGATCCATTATCATATCTTATCCATTCATCTTTTAGTAATTGAATTTTAAAAAGTTAAGAGACATCAATGTCATTACTTCAATGTCATCAAGACACTGAAGTACTGACTATATGGAATATGAGCCTTTCTTCTTTAGAGGTACATAGATCTGACAGTGATCAGCATAAAAGTGAAATGCAATGCCGTGTTTTCTCAGTATAGAACCAGGAAGGAGCAGATACAAAGAAAAGAGGATGTGGTGAATTTTTGGATGATATGTATACCTATATACACACACTATATATCTCTTTTTGGTCAGATCTGCTGTGGATTATCATCATTCATTTTCCTATAATACACGTAGAGCTGCAGACACATCACAGCATTCAGTTCCAATAGAGGCAGTTTATGACTAAAGTAACAGACATATTCAAGCACAACATGAAGGTTGTTGTGATTTGGTGCTGTATAAATAAAATGAAATAAAAATAAATAAAAAATGACAATGACCCGAGCATGCTCTTGGAAATAATATAGTGTAGGTATAGTGTATAGAAGCACAACTGCAGCAGTGACTTCACAAATGTCGTGTTGACAGGACAGACACACACACACACACACACACACACACACTGAGGACTGGAATGTTGTAAGTTTTGTATGTAAAACTTTATTTTCAGCCATTATTAAAATTAATCACAAATGAACATTTACTGTGAAAAATACAGGCTTCTGCAATCAGATAATTCTTTCTGATATATTCCTCAGAGACCCTCAGAGGTCTGCCTGATATCAAATTAATACTAAAAATTCTGCTTCTTACAAGTACAGAGGACTGCTGTGAGTGCTGCTCCAGCATGTGCATCTGTGGCACAGTGGGAGGAAGAGTCAGTTCACAGATATGAACTCAGATCAGAAGCCGTGGGAAATATTTCTGGATGTTATCTGAAAGTTTTGGAGCAGACTGAGAAGTGAAAAATCATCTTCTGCAGCTGCAACACAAACACCCTTTGCAGCTCAGAAGGCATGTTCGGTGGTAACATAAGCAGTGATGTCATCGTAGTCTTCATCTAGTCCTTGACCTCTGTGATGCTGGGTCATCTCCATGGAGACGGCTGGCTTGTTCAGTGTCTTGCTGTAGATGGACAGCAGCAGACCAGTGGAGATGCAGTATGGACAGAAGACCACTAGATAGCAGAGGAGTCTGAGCACAGACTCAGAAAGAAGAAGAGGAGGAGCATCTGAAGAAGGAGGAAGCAGAGTAGGTGTGTTGGTCAGTTAAACACAGCACAGAGGTGCACTAATCAGCTCTCTCTCCTCACAGCAGGAAGGCTGGAAGTGCTGATCCTGGATCAGCCCTGGAGGTGAGGCAGGTATGAGTGTGAGCTGTAGTTTAAACACTCTGAGCAGTCAGTGAGACCAGAAAAGCTCTGAGAACTTTACACTGCATGAACCCCAACAGGCTGCTCAGGACCAAACATGAGGAGGATATAAAAGGTGACCCTGACTGACAACATCTGCCCAGCTGCATCATGTCAGAGCTCCTCTAAGCAGTGCAAAAGAAATGAAGGAGGACTCTGTCTGTGGCTCTTCCATTTATTAGTGTTTGTTCCTCATCATCAACTTACCCGCAGGAACAGCCAGCCCAGACAGCAGCAGCACACACACACCTGTAACAGGACAGAGGTCACTAAAGTTCACCAAAGGTCAGAGGTCATGATGAGGACAGACAGGTGTAGGAACATCAGCTCACCTGCAGCAGTCAGCAGAAACAGGCCTGAAACTGAAGAACACACTGATCAGAGATCAAATGGTCACATGACCGAAGAGAAACATCAACAGCGCCCTCCAGTGTTGGACAGACAGATAATAAATGTGGAGAAACTCACAGAAGGAGACTCGTCCGCTCCATCTCAGATAGCCATCACCTCCACACTTCCACAGGTCTGATCCCCAACCCCCTACATTACACAGAGCACACATCAGCACAGGAGGAGCTCCAACGACAGTCACCTCAATGTGCTTCATATTGTAAGACCCCACAATAACACAAAGAAACAATCAGATGACCCTCTTTCAGCAATCACTTTTGCCACAGTGGGAAGGAAAAACTCACTTTAACAGGAAGAAACTTAACTTATTAATGCAAAAACATAAATAATCTCGGGCGCAATCATGTACATTTCTACTGATTTGTGAAAACATACGTTCATTTTTATACTTTTAAATGTTAACACAGTTTAATTAACACAGTAGTAACACAGCCCCCGTTTAGACTCCCCCCTGCTTGCTGTTGGTGTTGCTTCCATGTAAAATAGGACGGCTGCTGTTAGCCTTCATTAAGCTGTATGACTTAAACAGAGTGAGTTCAGCTTTCTCTGTGTAAACAGACGTTGGTGGAGCAGCTGCAGAGTTTGTTGATCAGCTGCTTTGATGAATCCTGCAGCTTTGTCCCAGTAAAGCTTTTACAGGTGATCGCAGGAACATCGCTGTGTTCTTTCACTCCACCTGAGCTCAGCGCCACGGTAACGTTAACCTCAACGTTAAACTGTGACATCATTATCAATGCTGCTGTTGTGTTATCAGCAGTGTTGGTCAAGTTACTTGAAAAAAGTAGTCAGTAACCAATTACTGATTACTTAAGTAACTAATTACTGATTACTTCCCACAAAAAATAATCCTGTTACTTTACTGATTACTTATTTTCAAAATAAATTAATTACTTAGTTACTTTTTAAAAACACGACTTACAACCTGAATAGGTGATAAAGCGATAGATCTTTCAGCCCAATTCTTTTTCTGCATAATCCATCATACAAAATGTAATCAAATGGAAAAGTCTCTTTGTAAAACTTGTTTTACTAGTTTTAATATTTTAACTTTATGCATCAAGCAAAAATTAAATTATATGCAACATTCTCTGACTGGAAGAAATTTGATTAACATTTAAACCTATTTTCTGCACACTCCAGCTCATAAAATAAAATATTTTTTTGTGTTTACACTCAGTCTTTCAAATAGATGCAAGTAAAACACAGCAGAAAATAAATAAAAATCAAAGACTAGCGGTCCTGTTGCTCTATTTTCACCTGTAAAGCAGGAATGGGGTAGGCGGAGGTTTACCCTGGTGCAGGTGAGCCGCAGCGGTCAGTGGAAGAATCCGCGAGTTTCTCTGTGAGTTTCCCATTACGTGGTAGCGTACTGGGTGCTTGTTCGGAAGGTTAAGGGTTTTTTTCGCTGTAAAAAGAAAGTTTCTTCAGACCCAGTGAACAGCAGACGCTAATGTTTTCGTCACTTTATACAGAATCAAACTCAAAATAAGGTCAGTACTTCCACGCTTTAAACGCTGCACGCTCACACTCTCTCCGCACTCGATATATTATCCATTGTTGATCTGCACACAGCTGTTGCCATGAACGTCGCACTGGCTTACGTTATTGTCATGAGACACTCTCGCAAAAAAATCACGGTTTTAGTAATGCAGTAACGCAGCGTGCTTACGGGAAAGTAACAGTAATCCAATTACCTTTTTTGCAATAGTAATCCCTTACTTTACTCGTTACTTGAAAAAAGTAACCATCTCTGGTTATCAGTGTTTGTTTTTCAAACCCGGAGCTGTGTGGGCTTACTGCTGTCACACTCTTATTCATATGTTTGCACTGCAGGTCTGTTTTTAGTCACTAATGTGGCCTGTGTTTCCATGGTGACAGTGGAGCGCTACAGTGGAGCGCTACAGAGTCACGTGTCAAACGAATTATTGCATTTTTGCAATCCTAATCCAGATGTTGCAGACCTGTTGGAAACATCAACAGCTAGTTTCAGTGATATGTGAGGATTTGCTGGAGGATGGATTAATGCGTGGAGGTCAAAGGTCACAGACATCAGTCAGCATAACGGTAGAGCTCGCTCTGTTACTAAGTCACACACACACACTCTTCACCTTCTCTGTTCCTGATCCTTATGTAGCACACGTAGGCAGCAGCCAGAATGATCAGAGTACCCAGCAGCACAGCTGAGAGAACTGTGGGCCAGACTGCAGGAGGAGCTTCTGTAACACAAACACTCGAGACATAAACATCATCAACATGTTTGTATGAATTCACATCAATCTGACCTCTGTCAACTGACCCGTGACCTTCAACTGTACTTCAGTCCAGCTCAGCTCTTCTTCGCTCCTGAGGGTGATGCAGGTGTAGGTTCCACTGTCAAAGACTGTAGGGTTTCTCAGAGTGAGGCTGAGGTCTCCAGTCTGCAGAGCGTCGGCTCTCATTGATGTTCGACCGACGTAACGAACGTTTTGATCATGAAGATTGTCACCACTAAGCAAGCGCACGTGGACTCGCGGGTTCTTGAACTCATCACAGCGCCACAGAACTGCTGTGGAGCTCCTGGAATCATCAGCTTGTATCCGACAGGGAAGCAGGACAGACTCCACCCCCTCATAAACCTCCACCCCTGAGGCATGCTGGGAAACTGAAGACAGAAACATGAAACAGATAGACGCTGTGACTCACAGTCACCTGACCTTTCACTCACACACACACACACACACACACACACACACACACTCACACACACACAGTGATATTCTCAGAGTGTCACAGAGACTAAGAGTTTGACAAACTACTTCCACAGTTATTTAATTTTAAACCTTTTTGTTGTATGGACCCGCCCACCTGGCCGCATGAGCCAATCAGAGCTGTTCCCTGCACCACAAAGTCTCATGGACTGGTTTGCAGCACAGCGTAAAGGTGGAACCAACTCTACTGACTTTATTCTGTAAAGTTTTAGATGAACCTCTCATTTGTATTTTACTTTTTTTCTCAGAGCTGCTCTGAATTTAGGAGGAAGATGAGGACCAGTTTCATTTTGAAGCAAAGACGTGAACATTAGCAAGAAGAAAGCACAACATGGATGTGACAGCAGAGCTCAGTTCACCTGATGGAGCAATAGAAACATTTTTGTCATATTTGTCAATCATAAAGATGTTTTTATTTTCCCACTTTTTCTCTGTTCATGTTCAACTCAACAAATACAAGCTGAGTATCTTTATTAGAATTTAAATTCAAACTAAAATAAAATAAAGTTTGTTAGTTATTAAATCAATATTAAACAAATTTCATTTCACTTTGAACAAAAACAGCTGGTAGAAATGTCCTTCAGGAGCTACTTTTACTTTCTTACTCTGAGGCTACGTCCACACGTACCCGGATATTTTTGAAAACGCAGATTTTTCTATGCGTTTGCACCTTTCGTCCTCACGTAAACGGCGTTTTCGGTCACTGAAAACGGAGATTTTTAAAAACTCCGGCCAGGGTGGATATTTTTGAAAACTCTGTTTTTGCATTTATGTGTGGACGAGAAAAACGGAGAAAACGCAGCGTCAAAGGTGTGCGCCTTTTTTGACGTCACACTGTGCGCCACGTTATTGTTTCAGTGAAATGAATTTCTACAATACTGTTACTGTTAATTGTACTCTCTGCAGTGTTTAAATGCTTACATATACACACACAGTTACTGTCCCTCCACACATACGACTCGGTTCTGCTTCTATGCCCCATCCTTGTTTACATATTTCCCACCGAGGCTTCTAGACTTCTGATTGGCCAACATTTCTATGCGGTTAGGAATATATCGCCACCTGTTGCTTTGGCATGTTCCTAGCAGCGTTTTCCTTCATTTCTGCATTTACGTGTGGACGGGATTATTTTTAAAAACGAAAACGGAAAATCTCAGTTTTCAAAAATACCCGTGTACGTGTGGACGTACCCTGAGTAAGAAAGTAAAAGTGTGTATATATATATATATATGTGTGTGTGTGTATATACATATATATATATATATATATATATATACACACACACACATATATATATACACATACATATATGCGTGTCTTTGTGTGTGTATATATGTGTGTGTGTGTATATATATATATGTATATATATTTATTCAGTAATGCACATACACTCTTATATTGTACATATATTTAGTGTTATAATTCTCAGATTTACCCATCCTTTTGTTTTGCTTGTTCTTATGTTATTGTATTTTGCACACCTCTGTTGCTTGTGAAGCTTACACCCAGAATTTCACTTGCATGTGCTGAACCAGTGTACCTGCACATGTGATGTGACAATAAAAGTGATTTGATTTACTGTATGTACTGATACTGCATGTAGTGCAGATATTGATATGTAGTACTGATACGGATTGTTGTACTGATACTGCATGTGGGTACTGATGCTTATATGTAGTACTGATATCTTAGGGTGTGGGTGAATGTTCCACTGTGGTCAAGCTGAAGTTACAGCACTGAACGACCACGCTCCCCACACGGCTTCTTTTTTCTCTCTCTGGCTCCTCCCCCTGCTGGGGTGTGAGGTTAAATCTAAAAAAGGCTCAGTGGGCACTTCCTGTAGTACAGACTCCTCCCTGCAGTCTAAGGTTAAACACGTCAGATCATCATATAGACCATGTAGAGACATGAACACAGCTCAGTGTTCAGCGGGTGGAGCAGGTCCGTCTTGCATGGAGGCCATGGGAATGAGCTTCATCACCTGAACGAGCTTCATCACATAAAAGAACTTAATCAGTTAATAAATAATGTCAATGTGGAGGTTTTACTGAAGTGTTACGCACTCACTGTGAACACCCAGCTTCACATTTGGTCACATGACCACAGGGTAGTTCAGTGTGATCAAATAAAAACACACTTGACTGTAGAAATTCAGTTTGCACGAAGCACATTTACCTTAATGAATAAATAAACCTTTGTTTTAATGTAGTTCAGCTGCATTGAACTATTACTCCATGTTTCCTGATGGCTTAAGAATCATTTGTGTGTGTGTGTGTGTGTGTGTGCGTGCGTCCATGTGTGTGTTTGTTTGTGTGTGTGTGTTCAAAGGATCAGAGCAGCTTTCTTACCGAGTAAGAGGAGCAGGATCATCATCTTCATCCTCAGTAACTATCCCGTTACAGCTGATCCTCTCAGGCTCACCGACGGCTGTCAGAGCAGAGCTGTTACTCTGCAGCTGATGGCACAGAAAAAAGTTCTCTTTCACAGGAAGTCTCCTCCTCTGAGAACCTTCACAATAAAAGCTGTTTACAGTGTTGAACACAGAGCCAACTGGAGGATCAGAGGTTAGAGGGAAAGATAGAAAGAATAATGTGCAGGTCAGAAGCTGTAACACTGTGTGAAAGTCAAATGTGCACCAACAGCTTCATCACAGCTTTGAAATTATGTGGACTGCAGACAGGATCCTTCCACGATAAATTTCAATAACTCTGAAGACAGAAGGGCCAGAGAGCGTGAAACTGTAGCAATGCATGTAAAGCAGACACTCGTGCGTCGCAGCTTTGGGGCCACAACCTTGAAAGCACAGGCACTGACTTAGACAGGCAGTCAAAATCATCAGTGATCCCTTTGACATTATTCACCCGCATTTCAATGGCTCCCCTCTGGGCGACGCCTCCACTACATTTCCTGCAAGACTGAGAGAAGGAGAGCCACCTTTGTCCCCAAAGCCACCCTGCTTTTTAACTCCAGCCGATAAGAACATTTCCCAAACCAGAAACATAAACTACTCTGCACTACTTTTATAATGCCGACACTTTATTCACTTTTAGTCACTTACACTTATTTATTCACCTATTCAGTCACTTTAATTTTAAAACTGTGTAATTTTAAAAATGTGTATATACTGTATATTCTGTGTATTTATTATCTCACTCTTATTGCCTGTTTATGCCCTGTCCTTATCTTCAACATCATGTTGCTCTGTTGGATTTTAATTGCCCCTTGGGGATAAATCAAGTCTTTCTGATTCTGATTCTGTCACCTTTGGTCTTTAAGCTGGACTAATGTACAGACAACAAGCTTTGATCACAGAGGTCTCTGTATGACTAAAGTAGTTCACTGATATAGGGAAGTATCTGAGGGCTCTGAAATTGATCACCAAAAATGGTTCTCACATGGGACCTGTTAGAGAGCCTGGTGAGAACCCTCGCAGCAGCATTCTGAACCATCTGTAAGCGATGCAGGGATAATCTGCTCAAACAGGGGAATAATGAATTATAATAATTAAGGCGGGATAAATGAAAGCATGTGTAATCATTTCCATTTTACTTTGGGAGACAACATGACAGATTGTGGCAGCAAACACAGGCACAATCTTGCCTGGCCAAGTGAGCTCCAGTTAGCACAATAAAAATAGGGTCTTAGAGCAGGCCTGCTCTGATTGATAGAAAGCCTCAGCAGAAGACACAGAGGGAAACTCAGAAATTACAGACACAGAGAGCTCTGAATTTACTTTCACTCAGGTAGTGAAAACAGGTCCTCTGTCTACACAGAGTTAGCAAAAAGTTCCTTTTTACTGTTCTTATGGATATAACTAATATAACTAACAGGAATTGAATCATTATGATCTGTGACAGGGACTGAAAACAAGGTCTTGGGGGAGGCAAGCACAGAATTACTAGAACCAGAGTGAGCACGGGAGATAAACCCCTTTCAGACTGAGCTAATTGAGTTATATTGCCGATTGTTTCAGACTGAGCTGCTTCAGAAACTCTTCCTGACTGAGAAGCATGAAAATTAGTCTTTGACAGAGCACAAAAAGCCATCTTAGGAAACTCCGGCCATTAACCAGTCTTAGGAAGTTCTGGCTCATCGCCACAAACAGATGCAGGTTCATATACGAAATCCACACGCACAGTTTTATTTTCAGCCAGTTCAGGAGAACAAAAGGATATGTTATTTAGTTTTACTGACTCAGCAATGAGTTACGGGTTCAACACATTCAGACAGAGAAAAAGTCCAGAAGAAAAAAAAACCAAATTACTGTCATTGAGGTGTCAGATAGTCCAGAGTCACAATGTTCAAGGGGAGCTGCACAGTCAAGCTGTGGCTGTGCAGAGATCACAGCTTCAGCAGGCTGAGGCTGGGACAGGAGGCTGAACAAGGAGCGAGGAGGCTGGCTACAGGCACCCCTCAGCTGAGCCGGGTTGGATACCGGTGGGAGAGTAAAAGGAGGAGCAGGATGTCTGCAGAGAGCCCAGAGAGCCAAGCAAGTTCGGAACGCAAGACTGGGAAAAATAGAACAGGAAACACTGAGATGCAGATGATCGTATTTGTGAGACTGTCCATTCAGTTTGGTACTTATATTATTTTTCAGTCACTTTCCATAAAATAGGACATTAGCAGACTGCCCAAAAATATGTTCAGATTATGTGAATTTTATAAGTTTAAGGTTTGTTCATCTTCAGAGTTTTGAATGCAGAGCTAAAACTTTGGCTCCGTCCTAAAACTCTCCACTAAGTCCTCACACAAATTCCTGGTCCTCAGTAATGCTTCATTAGATTTCACTGAAAACAAAGCAGAACTGAACTGTCTTCAGTTCTGCCTTCAACTGTCTAACTGACCTGTTCTCACAGCATTTTAAAATAGAACCGAAAGTCCGGTTAAAATCAGCTCAGATCTGTGCAGTCATGAGCAGAGCTGCTGCTATTTTCAGAGGTTTGTCACAGTTGCACAATAACTGCTTCTGTAGATGAAAGAAGTTCTCTCTTGATAAAGTTTGACTGGGGACGTATTGGCTGACTCACATTTAAGATCAAGATTTAATCTTGCATATTCCAAACGGGAGCTGATATCCTTCTACATCCAGCCAAGCTTTTTAGCCGCTCACAGTTACTTCACATCTGCACCTCTGCAGCTCCTCCTCATGCTGTTTCTGACTGCAGATGAAAGAGTACTGACTATATCAAGCTCAAGTTTTATTTTCATATACAGGTAATGTGGCACATTACTACCGGCAATTAAATTCTTAAGCTCAGAGCCCCACAATTTTTCACCAAGAAAAATTACACACAAGTAGCAAATAGATAAGAGATTGAACTGTACAAATAAATTAAAATTAATATTAATTGAAAGAAATTAGAATAAATAAATGCAGATTATTAAAACTACTGTATATACATATACAATGTGATTGTGCAAAATAAACTGTCCTATATTTCAGTATGGAGTAGAAACTGTCCCTGAATCTGCTGGTTTGGGTATAGATCTTGCTGTACCATGGGAAGGGTGTATGGGTGGGGTGGCTGGGATCAGTGAGGGTCTTCTGAGCCTTCCTCTTACAGGGCTGTGAGTAGAGGTCCTGGATGGCTGGCAGTTCAGAGCTGCTGATACTCTGTGCTGATCTGACCACCCTCCATAGAACAGCTGCCATATCAGCTCATGATACAGCCAGACAGAATACTGTCGATGCTGCATTGATAGAAATTGGTGAGTATTTTGGGGTGAATGGCAAACCTGATGTTAATCCACAGGAACCTGAAGCATCTGACATCTCTGTCCCCTTGATATAAATGGGGGTTTGCCTCTGCCGTGCAGTCTGTTGTTATCCCGATACCATGATGTCAGGATTCTTACCTCTGCTCTGTAAGCAGACTCACTGATGGTGGCTGATTTAATGATTTATAGTGTTGAAAGCAGACTACAGATAAAAACAGTGAGAAGCTGAAAATGTCTGTGAAAACAGCTGCCAGTTAGTGAGCACATGCTTTGACAGTATGACCTGGGATGTTATCTGGTCCAGAAACCTTATATTCAATTCAATTTTAATTATAAAAACCACAACATCAATCAACTCAAGGCACTTTATAAGGTATATCCTACAATAATACATACAGAGAAAACGAACGATCATATTACCCTCTATGAGGAACTGCTTTGGCAACAGTGGAACCCACCCATGTTTTCATTCATGTTGTGGTTGAACTTGGAAGCTTTGTATTTACTGGTCCAAGTTAACGCTGAAAGTACAAACATCACTAATGTCACACAACTTTGCCGACATGTGGCCAACAGTAATGTTTTAATGTTCTTCGTTATTAAACATTCGCACATAAATAAGTGACATAATATTCAGTACTTACTTTTGACAGCTCACTCTTCGGCCGCTCCCTTCTGCCGTCTGCTGTATTTTGCGGCAAAATTATGATGATGTTGTGGTTGAACTTGGAAGCTTTGTATTTACTGGTCTCTGGAATATGTGTCACTCTGTATATTATCCTCCACTTTGCTCGATGCAGTGAGAAACTGTTACTGCTCGGTGCAAGCGATAGAAAAGAATAAGTTTCAGAGTGCAGCACACACAACATCATTAGTGAACTTATTTCTGTTTAAAATGAGCTCATTAGTCAAGAGATAACACGGATCCACCACTCTGTGTGCCCACTACCCAAGGAGACACTCCTGACCCTGAGTGCTGCAGGAATGTGGAATATCACTCCTCTGGTGGTGAAGGGACTGGAGGTAAAGAAGGAAATGAACCAGTACATCACTGAAGCTATTTGGGAGCTTTCACCAGAGTCACAGGGACCACATTTGAAACTCTTAGAAATATGGTATCTAACCAGATACTTACTCTGGATGGCAGGGTCTTGGCCTCCAGTAACACTTGGAGAGTTCTTCAATGTGGATATTAAATAAATATGTAGGACTGATTTCTTCCTTTGGTGCACTAGTCTGCTGATTATCTCTCGATAATGTCACCCTTTCAAATCCAAATCAGTCCCAATAGTCAATCCTATATTTATTAGCATAGAAAAGAGAAATTACAGAGTAATATTACAATCAAGAAACATGGAACCGATGTTTGATTATGTGCCTGCATAGGTTCCTTACCACGGTCCAGACATTTGCATGTTACCAATTCTAAATTGTCCATAGTCCTGAATGGTTGTATGTCTTTCTGGCAACCTGTCTATGGGGCTAGAACGATGTCGTCTTAAAATGAAACTGGAAAAAAAAAATTACAGGTTCAAACAGCGATGTCTTTTTCTCAAGTGAAACTGAATTTGTCCTGTCTGGGGAAAACACATGTTACCCGTGGAATGTCCTTTTATCAAAAAACATTTGTTGACTTTTCACCACTATTTGTCCCGCTAGAAGCTAAACATGTACAGACATGTTTGGACATGAGCGCATTCATGCTCCCCTCCAGACCCGTCACGTTTGCTAGTTCCTTGTTAATGAAACTGAATATTTTGTGGTGCTTAAGGTTTGAGACAATAGTGATATATTGAGTTTGATGTAATCTTTAAAACATAGTTGTTTAATTAACAGACAATTTATTATTTAATTCTGTTTTATCATGTGTGACAATTATTTTGGTCTTCAGTGTGAGTTTATACAAAGTGGAAATATTTTGTTAAAGATGATCTGGATGGATGATATTTAATGTTGCTTTATCCTGGCACTATAGAAAATAAAGCCTTATGGGAGTATAACTATTTAAATTAGAAAATGTTGCTGTTGTGGAGAGGAAGACCTATACAGTGGAGTTTTTCTGTCTGTATGGAAAAAAGGTGACAAGGACACTTGGAATGTATCCTTTACCAAAATAAAAATCTTATGGCCACCATTTCTTCTGTGAAAAGCTTGACATGCACGGACATTAATATGTGTACACTCCCCTCAGAACTGGCATGTTTGCTCGTTCGTGTCCTTAATAACTAAACTCAGAATTTTTTGAATCTAAATGTTTAGAGACACTAGTGAGGTACTGACCTATGTGTTTCTTTAAAATGTAGACGTTTAATTCTAGGCTACATCTTTTGTCATATGAATAAGAATCAGAATACTTTATTGATCCCTCGGGGAAATTATTTTGGTTACGGTGCTCCAGTATAAACAGTAACAAAGAAAGTAAGAAAAAGTAAGTAGGGCTGGGCAATATGGCCTAAAATCCATATTGCCGTATAATTTGAAGCATGTGCGGCAACGATATATATCGCAATATATTATTTTCTTCTGTATACCGTATTTTCTGCACTATAAAGCGCAATTAAAATCCTTTAATTTTCTCAAAAATCGCCTTATAATCCGGCGCACCTTATGTATGAATTCTGGTTGTGCTTACTGACCTCAAACAGATTTTATGTGGTACACGGCGCTCAAAAATCTGTCAAAAATGTTTTAGTATGACTTTGGTAAGCTACCAAGCCGCACTACTTGATGGACTGTCAGAGCGTTATAACTATCATAGTCAGGAGCCTCGCAGAGTAACCTGGGTACAAAACTCCGTCCCTTCAGGTCCCAAAGTCAAACGAACACTGCGGCACACTGAGAGTTAAAAACTGTCTAAATTCTTTCATCTTTAATAAGATTGCTGCTTTACCAGGTGTAACAATTAAGTTTACCATCCAGGCATCAATGAAAACACAATTTATTACATTTAACAGAGTTAAACTTGTACCATATAAGTTGTTTGTATCGAAACTGTGTGACGTGTGAAGTACCAAAATAACACCATATCAGACACATGTTGAGCTTCTAATGTTAGAGTTTCTGCCACTGGCTTTGGGCTGTGCAGGGCTCTCTCTTCCGGAAGATGATTGAATAAAAAATTATAAATGTTTTGACCACTCCTGGGTCAGGCTTTCTCTGTTCTATCATGGGGATCAAAGAACCGGGTTTAATAGCATATAAACAATTACAGCAATATGATGCAACAAACACAGCAGTGCTACTAATCCAAAATACTCAAAGCTTCATAGAACTGAAACAAACATTTATTTTTAGCTCCATTCTGCTGCTGATACATACTTTAGGTTTCTGAATATTAAACTTGTTGCTGCCTTTCATAGTGTGTAACTTGAGGGCCCTGAGTACTTTCTCCCACACTGAAAACACTGGGATGATAAAATTATTTGAACATTACCTAATAAGACTGATTCAGGACAGACAATTAGTTATGTTGAACTTTCCTAGCAGTCCTTCACAAACAGGGAACAGTCTGTCTATTCTCTCCATCTGTCAGCTGCTGCTGGCTCTTCCTCCTCATCTTCCTCACACACTGCTGAGTTTGTCCTGGTGGATCATCAGGGGTGCAAAGCCTCACAGATGATGTGCAGCAGTGGGTCCCTCAGTCTGTCCTCACTCTGGACACTTGCAGTTGTCACACATGGAAATCAAATGTGTGATAAGCTGCAGGATTCAAACACAAGTCTAACTTATAAATACATGTTCATACTTTTATTCCACAATCAGAGAGAAAGAAACAGAGAGAGAGAGTGCAGGACAGACAGACAGGTGACAGTCTCAGGTGTATACACTGCTACAAACAGGAGGATTTAGTGTTTGTGTTATTACGAGTGCTAAACAAGAAGAGTTCCCAGATGGTACAGTGGACACCGTGATATTCAGGACTGCAAACCGAGCAGCATCACTGACTTTCAGCTTGTTGTGTTTGTGGATATATGACTGACTTTAATTATCCACAAAATCATCACATTCTCTGTAAGATTAAGGTCGACTATATATGTATATATATATATATATATATATATTTTGAAGTAGAGGCTTTAAAACCAAGTTAACGCTGAAAGTACAAACATCACTAATGTCACACAACTTTGCCGACATGTGGCCAACAGTAATGTTTTAATGTTCTTCGTTATTAAACATTCGCACATAAATAAGTGACATAATATTCAGTACTTACTTTTGACAGCTCACTCTTCGGCCGCTCCCTTCTGCCGTCTGCTGTATTTTGCGGCAAAATTATCCACACCCACCGCCGCGCTATGAATTGTGGGATATATGGGACCACGAAGCGTGCACTGGACCACGATCGACGGCGCATTTGGAGTATGCATTTGAAGTACACTTCGAATTGGGACAGCCGTCGTCGCGTGGCGGTGACGTAATCGCACTCAAAATGCGTACTTCAAGCGTGCGGTCTCTTAATTGGGACACAGCCTGAGAGACAGCTTTATCCATCAGGTGTCAGGATGCTGAATTATCTCCCTGCCCTGTCCCTCTCAACTATCACACACATGAACTCCAGAACTTCATTCATCTCACCCCTCAAACCACCCATTACATGCATATGAACTCTTGCCAACAAACACTGTTGTGTATATCCATCCATCCATCCATTCGTTTCTGCTTATCCTTTCCAGGGCTGCGGGGGGAGCTGGAGAGACTGATCTCCTAAAGGTTTTAAATGATCTTAGATGTAACTGGGACGCCCAAAAGCTCTCAGTCCTGGTGCTACTGGATCTAAGCGCAGCCTTTGATACAGTAGACCACGCTATTCTTTTAAACAGACTGAAACACATGGTGGGCCTCTCTGGTGCTGTACACAACTGGTTCACTTCCTCAGACAGAACTTTTATGGTGAGTATGGATACATGCTCCTCTAAGATCCATAGAATGACATGTGGTGTGCCTCAAGGGTCAGTTTTAGGCCCTGTACTTTTTAATTTGTATATGCTCCCTCTTGGCGGTGTCAGTAGGAGGCATGGAGTGAACTTCCACAGTTACGCTGATGACACTCAGCTGTACATCTCCGTGTCTCCTGATGACACCAGACCAATGGATGCCCTTTTTAACTGTATTTTAGATATAAGATCTTGGATGGCAGAAAACTTTTTACAGCTTAACCAGGACAAAACTGAAGTTTTAATCGTCGGTCCAGAGGCTCAGAGAGAGAAACTCTTGTCTAAATTACAGGCATTTTCACTATGTCCTTCACTACAAGTGAAAAACCTGGGTGTTATTTTTGACTCTGAGCTTACCCCACATATTAAACATGTAACCAAAATTGGATTTTATCATCTAAAAAATATAGCCAGAGTCCGCCCTATTCTCTCTCGGGCCAACACGGGGATGCTGATGCATGCTTTTATTACCAGTCGCATTGATTACTGCCCTGCTCTCTGGTCTCCCCAAAAAGAATATTTCACCTTTACAACTTTTACAAAACTCTGCAGCTCGTGTGCTGACGAAGACCAGAGGGCAGGCCCACATTACACCGGTTTTAGAATCGCTGCATTGGCTCCCCGTGTGTTTCAGGATCGATTTTAAAGTTCTTTTATTGGTTTTTAAATGTCTTAATGGTCTCGGGCCTTCTTATCTCTCAGATCTGCTTTTACCATATGAACCCTCGCGGACCCTGAGGTCCTCTGGTACTGGCCTGTTGACTGTTCCCAAAGTCAGGACACATGCTCACAGAGAGGCAGCTTTTCAGTGGTATGGTCCTCGTCTGTGGAACAGCCTGCCGGAGGAGCTCAGGGCGGCAGAGAACGTACATGTTTTTAAGAACAGGCTCAACACCCACCTTTTTAATTTAGCTTTTACCTAACGTTTATGTATTTTATGCTTATTTATTCTATCCTGTTATTCTATTTACATTATTAATTTAGGTTTTACCTAATATTTATTGATTTTATTCTTATTCTTTTTTTTTTCTTTTTTTTTTAACTTCTTACACTATTTATATTTATATTGTATCCCATTCTTATTTATTTTATCTTTTTATCCTGTATATATTCTTATTGGGTCATATCTCCAGTGTTTCCTAGGAGGGGGCTCTCTGCACCGGGCTGTGATCGACCGTGGCTGCTGGGGCTCTGTGGGTCTTCTCAGCCTGGCTGGGGGGCTTCTTCCAGCCCAATTTTACTCTTTAAGTCCGTGTGTGTTTGTGTGTGTGTGTGTGTGTGTGTGTGTGTGTGTGTGTGTGTGTGGGGGGGGGGGTATGTATCCATGATCGTTTATGTTAATGACAGTGTGGGGAGTGAGTTGGAGGGCGGGGTGGGCTACTTTTAACCATGTAAAGCACTTTGTGCTACATTTTTGTATGAAAAGTGCTTTATGAATAAAGTTTGATTGATTGATTGATTGATTGGAGCCTATCCCAGCTGTCATAGGGCGAGAGGCGGGGTACACCCTGGACAGGTCGCCAATCTGTCGCAGGGCCAACACACAGGGACAGACAACCATTCGCACTCACATTCACTTGCGCATTCACACCTATGGGCAATTTGGATTAACCAATTAACCTATCCCCACAAGCTGTTGTGTATATAAGATTTTTAATTTTATTCTTTCTTTCTTTTCTTTCCTGTTTACAATCTGTGCATATGGTTTAGAACAAGGTTTCATGTCTTCACATGTCAACATTTGAACTTTACTTCTTCCTGAGCCAGTCTGAGCAGTCAAACTGCATAATTTTAAACCAGCACATGAAGGTGTGGCCCTCTCACACTCTTCAGGTAGAGTCCCTCCTCGTTCCAGGAAGCAGCTCACCTGTGTGTCTGTGATTAGTGTCCTGGTGTGGAGTGGAGCTTGTTGTTGTGTCTCTGTTTAAAGAAACTGTAAGTTTGCTTTGTTTCCTCCTTTAACAGTTTGTCTTTCGGAACTTTACTGTTTGTGTCTGCTCTGTGATGTTTGGACCAGATGTTCATCTCTTATTTCAGGAAATACTATGATCACTCTCGTGTTTGAAGAAAAATCCACATGATTATAGATTATTGATTGTGCAACTCTGCACTGGAATATTTGTTACTCTGATGAACAGTTTAAACTGATCTCCTGAGCCCCAATGCACCCAGTACCGGGGGCAAATGGGGTGAACTGCCGTTTAACAATCCACAACGTCAAGTCTTTTATGCAAATATCGACATGTGTGGTATCTACAGAAACTTCAGAATCTTAGCATAAAGCTCATAAAACCAATTTCTACAAGCGAAAACAAGCAACAATTAAAAGAGGAGTCATGCAATTGCGCAAAAGTTCTCTAAACACAAATGGAGCGACAAACTAACCCGTCTTCATGTAAACAGGTAAACAATGCCCGGTTAGCAAACAGACCTGTAATTTTCAACAGACTCAGATCAATATTCACTGAATGTTTAGAACCACTACCATCAAGAATTGCCATTTTAAGACCAGTGACAGACATGTGACTGGATTACGCAGCGTCGTAAATTTAGGGTCTAGTAAAATTTTCTCTTTGCAACTTCTGATTGGTTGAAGTTACGCTAACGCAGCATTCTTACCATGGTTATATTGGCTCATATGATCAAAAAGAGGTGTCAATCATGTAAATCAGCCAATAGAAGCTGAAGTTACAGCCCTCAAAGATTAAAACACCAGGGTCTATTTAAACTGGCTAAAATGCAGGGCAAAATAGCTTGGATGCGATTGTGTGTGTAATTCTTTAAAAATATATATATTTTTTAAAACCCAACATTGTTAGGAATGTAAATGAATTTAAATAAATTGTGCTGTTTAATACCTAAGACATCTCAAGTCTAACTGGTGTCCAAAGTGTGCCAAAAATGGACAAAATACACGATGTCTGGATATTTATTTAATAAAAGTGCTTTAATTTTTCACAGTTTCACCTCAGAAGCATAGATCTTTGCATATACAATGTTCTTGTGTTGGTTACTGCTTTTCTGGACTTAAATGCGAACTAAATCCTATTTTCAAAGTTGGATAGTGTAGTGGTAAGACTACACATCTTTGGAGAAGGAGTTGCAAGTTTGATTTCCACCCAGTATCCAGTATGGGTCCTGGCTAGACCACACACGATAACTCCCCCCCCCCCCCCCCCCAAAAAAAAAAGCCCTAGAGTGGCGTGGTGAGCAGCATTTTACGTTTCTATCGTAGCTAAATGAGCCCTCATTCATTTGACCATATTTGGTTCATGTCCTGGGATTCATCTACTCCCAGGTTAGATGACAGTGTGCAGGAATTCCCAAACCAGAGCGCATGACTTTGGGTAACTTGCATGAAACACAAAAAATGCTTTCAAGCAGTCATCAACAGACCTTAGACTTCTGCAAAAAGCAGAAACAAATCTACCTTCAAGTACCAGGCAAGATGGACATTTCCTTGGGGTTCCGTTGGTGCTGAATTCTGCTTCCTGATAAAAAGAAGCCTTTTTCTGACATTGCATAGAAAATCCAGAAATCCACTTGCTGGCCTATGAGTTCTGCAAGGGCTGAACCACACATCCTGTAATTTTTAAACAAATGAAAGAGGTCAGTAAAGTAAGATTTAAAGATTATTTGCAGTTGTTTGGTTAATGTCAAGTTGTCTGTAATCCTGGAGCGGTGAGCTCCAACACTATGCCTGACATTTGCTCAGAGAGGACAAAACAAGAATGAAGCAGACCAGTCATTGGTTGTGAATGCTTGCAATTAATTGTTAGGAGATGGACTAAGCCAAGATTAAGTATCATGTTTCACACACTTTATGCTGTCACAAGGTGTACAAACCTTTTTGCCAACTTCGCAATGGATTTAAACAAATGTTATTATTTATGCCTCTATAATGTGCATATGGCTGAAGAAGTCACTTAGATCAGCGGCTCCCAACCCCCGGGCCTCGGACCGGTACCGGTCCGTGAGTCGTTTGGTACCGGGCCGCGAGAGTTGAGGCTCATGTATGAAATGTATGGTTTTCAGGGTTTTTATCGGTTTTCAGCGTTAGTTTGTTATCGTTTTGATCGTTAACTTGGTTTTCCTGGGTCTTTTCACGTGTGTTATGAATAAATCTTCTTTTTTTTGGTACCGGTACTAGTTTTATTTTGTTGTATTTATCCACGACACATTAAAGGCCGGTCCGTGAAAATATTGTCGGGCATAAACCGGTCCGTGGCGCAAAAAAGGTTGGAGACCGCTGACTTAGATGACTGACATAATATGTATACATCTTTTAAAATTATGGAAATTGAGGACATACAAACTGTATATTTTTATAATCACAATGACATTCAGTATACTGATTGAAAAACTGACCAGCATTCAGGTTTAATTGAAGTGTAGATATTTACATATCCTGTACCATGGCAGTCCTTTAAACATAGACACTGATCTACTATTGATGATGCCAAAACTTTATTCTTGACTCTTATTGGCTTTATTCCTAAAGTTGGGCTGCAAGAAAAAACAGTTGCATCTAATAAAATTGGATAAACAAAAACTTTACTTTTCTATAGATTTCTTGTAAAATAAACAAATACAAAGAGCAGAAGCTTTGAAAAAAAAATAAACCAAACATTTTTGACAGGCCCCGTTTGTTTACATCACCCCAGCGCACACACTTTAGGAGCTGCCAATGGAGTTATCTTACTTGGGCCAGCACAGCGCAGTGTCCTTGATGTTCTGACCAAGAAGCCCAAATGTGTCTCACACACACACACAACACCACCAACAACAACAAAAAACCTTATAACTGATTCAGTTTATGTACAAGAAATACTCACTTTTCTCTATAGCGCTCCATTAAGTGTAAAATAAGTATCCAGATCCTCCATCTTTCATTTATGGATAAGTGCTGGTGTTCTTCAAGACTGGCAACCAAAGATATCCCCCTCAGGTGAACCTCACGGATGTTCTAAAGTTAAATAATTAAATTGAAAAAAAATTTAATGTTAATATTAGAATAATTGAATCTACTTGTGATGGCTGCAGTTCCAGCCACACAGTGCTAATATCTACGAAACATCAGTGTTACAATAGAGGCTTAACCATAACTCTACACTTACATTTTCCTTTCTTTAAATATAGAATTTAATTTACAGGCTAATAAAAAACTTGTTTTGGTTTAGTATTAATATACTCATACAGTCACATAATACTCTATCCTGAAACAAGTGCGCACATTTTAGTTTACACTGTTATGTATGTATGATTTAATCTTTCTTTGTTTTCCGTGTTACTTCAGTGGCAGCTGCTCCCAGTCCCTTGGTCGATTAGCCAAGAGGTAGAAAATGGGTGGAGAAAGCCTATATGGAGACCTGCAAATTGGGTCATACGACAATTCTGGATCATGGGGGGTGGAATTTGTTATGTTAGTTTTAGTTGGTTTTTGTGTGTTCTACACCTTTCTGTGTTTTTGTTTTTGTTGGCTGGTCAGCTAAGTTTCCCTTTTTCATTTAGGTAGGTTAGTTTGTTTGAGTTGGTAGTATTGTTTCTTGCCAGCTTTTCTAGCAACAAAGAGGTCTGTCACTTTGACCTCTTTTTATGGGCTCAAGTTTTTGAATTCTCTGTATAATTTTACAAAGATAGTTTTGGGGTAAAAAAAAAAAAAAAAAAAAGAAGAAACAAACTTTTTTTGCACTGCCTGACATTCCTTCACTGCTCGGTCCATCACAATACTCAAAAGTTAGCAAGGATAGCATTTCTCATTTTTAATGAGTAATTGTTATTTACTAGCTAGTCTTAAATGACTGTTCAGTACAGAAATGAAGCCCAACAATCATGTTTTACAGTCCTGTGGTCTCAGCCTCAGATACTTATTAAATCACACAAAGCTCATGTAGAAACAAATGAACAAAATATGTTCTCCTTCATTTCTGTCAAACAAAGCTGTATGAAACGTTTCCAGCTGTTAGTATCATGGTTGCTAGGCAACCTGGGCAGCACAACGGAGGCTAGACCGTCCCATTTCACAAGCCTACAAGCCTCGCACTTCCGGCCTTAGCGGTCTTTGAGTACGCGGCCCTTGAGGACCGTTGAGGCCGTCCGAGTGCAGCCAACATTCTCACCCCCTGCCAGGTTAACACTTTAACAACTTAGCCTTGTGTGTTGACAAAGAACCAAAAGGCTTAATACAAATGATATTTAGAAGGCATTAAATTTGTGTTTTTTATTTTACTTTGATTACATTTAAACTTTGGAGTAGCTGACCCTAAATATTGGGGGTGGCAGTATAAATACTCAACATGCTGTTGCCATCACTTTTTCATTAGTAGGAAGCAAGCTAAGTGCAGGGCTGATTTAATCAGTTTATTCTTAAGCAGCAGACATTCAGGTTTTCCTTGTCTTTATGTTGTGATGAACACTTTGGCTCCTGCTGCCAGACTCTTAAGGTTTTATGTTTATTTTGTACTTTGTCTTCTTAATCAGTGGAATTTTCTTATTTTACTGTTTGATGCTTTTAATCATTTTTAGTTGGTCAGTGTGTGGTTTATAGTGTTTCCCCCTGCATAGCCTTCCATTGACGTCTTTGGATTTTTTTATTAAACATTTTGAAACGTTTTCAGTCTCAATGAAGGCCCGCTTAAAGTCATTTGAGTTAGTTGTGCTGGATTTGGCCACAAACCTCTGCTGGCTAATGCCAGCAATATTGCGTTAAATATGTTTATATCTGTCCCTCAATAACTAAAGAATGTGTAAAGTGCAGAAACAAACCGTAATACTTGTGTTTAATCTATTTCAAAGAAGAAAAAAGTTGTTAGGAGTTTTCTGCCCCTTTGTGAATTCTATTTCATGGATAAGACCAGAGGCCCTCAGACTCTTGCACTCTCTGTCTATGCTAGGTAGGTAGTTCATTACTCTGCCAGTCTAATCTAGACTGTTCACCCTTTCCTTTTAAAATAGACTTCTTCATGAAACATATAAAAACACATTTAAAAACAGAACAAATTGATTGGAATGAAGTTTGAATTACTTGGTTAATGTTCGCAGACAGACACACACATACTGTAACATCTCAGACATGAGGAAATGTTCAGTTAAACATTCCTTTGTTCACAAATGATGATTTGAGGCATCACAGAAAGTGATGGAGCAGAACAGGACGTCAGACTGTTATTTAATATGTTCAAAACAACTCTGTGTGATTTGGATTAATACGTAAATCAAACAAACCACTGATCTGTGTTAATGTTTATACAGTCCTGTTAAATAACATAATGATGCTTTTCAATGCTCAGGTGTGCTTCAAACTAAAACTATGCTGCATGCAGTTACATTTTTTTTTCTAGTTTGGTGATCTATAATCACATCCACATGATTATAGATTATTACGTGACTGGAATCAAACAATTTGATGAACAAGTGATGTTTTATTAATTTATTTGTAAATCAAACTGTTTTGTGTTTTTATTTCTCAGAAGGAAATGGTCATCTCTCTATTTGAAGTGATACAAAGCTGTATGCTGCCATTTCCTGTTGGTTGTTTTAAAATAAAATGACTAATGTTGGTTTGGTTTAGCTGCAGGGCAGATGTGACAAATGATGCTGCACAGTCTCAGTGTTCATGTGTCAGCCAGACAGTGTGAGAGAGAAAATTGTTTTTTCATCAGTATACCACCAAACTGCTTCAAAATTTACATTCACAGTGAAGCTTGACACAAAAAGCCTTTCCACATAAATAGCTTGTTGAAATTTCACTCAAAGAGCAGTGTTTATTCCTATAAGTGTTTCTTTCCAGCATTTACTAGAATATTTTTAGCAAAAGTGTGTGTATTTCTACTGAAAGGTGATGTGTAGTTTTTCCACCTCTGGTCAGAGGTGGGTGTGTGTATGAAGCGTTGTCTGTCTCACACATGACCCAAGGACATTTTGATGAACTCAGAATGAACTGCCAGCCATGGGATATGTTTGAGAGCTTCACAAATGGTAAGATGTATATGTGACAGGACTGCAGTTGGTGACTTGAAATGTTTCTGTAACAGTGCCAGCTCAGGGCCAAGGCAAGAAGCCCAACTAGAAAGCCCGTCTTAAGTATTTCCAGATGTGGGCAGTTAGGCCACAGCGTGTGTAAACATAACTGTTGAGGAGTTTGTCCTTTGTCTTTATTCTGTTGCACGAACTGGACTAAATGTTCCTCATTGTCTCCCTCCTCAGCTAAACCTCCATTATAGCAGGTTGCAGCAACCTGTCCAGGGTGTACCCTACCTCTAGCCCTATGAATAGGCTCCAGCCCCCCATAACCCTTAAAAGGATAAGCGAGAGAATGTATGGATGAATAATTTGTGTTTTCTTCTGCAGGTGAAGGTAGAAAGTGTGTGTGAGCTGATGTGATTTCAGCAGCATGGATCAGTGTGAGGACAGAGAGGAGGGAGTCCCTCCCTCTAAAACCACTCTGTGTGAGGAACATGAGAGCCAGACCAAAGCTCAGAGGTAAGATGACCATCTCTAACTGTCCATGACTCTTCATGTCACAGCTCAGCACTCACATCACTGCTCCATCATTATTCACAGCAACCAACCTGGACCTACACCCAGCTATGTGTCCTTACAGAGTGACGTGTCTAAAGATCCATTCATTTCCTTTAAAGTCCAGCCTGTGTCTCCTGCAGAAAGGTGAGCTGTTAGTAACATGAACTCTTTTATATAACTGTTTGATGTTGCTGGATATAAACTGCAGTGCAAACACATCATTCCCTCAATCCCATTTAAACTGTATGTTAAAGAGCAACAGGACGTAGGTGCTCTTGCAGTTTTCCCCATTGCTTGTCTTGAATCTGGCTGATGGGGTTCAGACCTATGCAGAATCGCAGTGGGGACAGACAGTCTCTTTTGTTAATTCCCATTTGCTGGTGTTTTGCCCCTCAGGTATTTCTGCCAATTACTTTCTGTATGTATTATTGTAAGGTCTACCTTACAATATAAAGTGCCTTGAGGCGACTGTTGTTGTGATTTGGCACTGTATAACTAAAATTGAAATAGAATTGAAATTTCTTTCTCCCCGTTGTTACGGTCCAAGTTGTCAGTGTTTTGTTTTAGGCGTGACTGTTATGTGTTTCCTGTTTTACTTAGAAGGTCTGTCTTATCTCAGTGTGTTCAGTTTACGCTTCCTTGTCTCGTCAGGTCTGATTTGCCCCAGCTGTGTTTCCCTCCTGTTGTCCATTCCCTGATTGCTCCCTCTATGTATTTAAGCCCTGTGTTTCAGTTTGTCACTGTTGCGATCTCCCTGCCTACTTCCTGTTCCCAATGAACTGTGCATGTGGCTGCGTGTGAATTTGTGTTCTGGGAGCTTTTGCCGTGTTGTAAATAGTTTGTTGTATATAGATGTAAATAGTTGTCGATACTTTTTTACTCGGTAGCTGTACGGGTGAGAAGCCATTTTTCTTTGGGAACCTTTTGTCCTGTTTTTGGTTAGGGAGGCAGGTAAGACACCTGTAATTTTCTTTTGGGGTTTTCTGTGAAGGTAAGCCAGGTGCATTTCATTTCTAGAGTTTTTTTGTTTGTTGTTTTGGCCATGCTCACCCTGACGCCTGCTACCTTTTGGGACTTAATAAACTGACTGGCTGTTGTGAAATCCGTAGTAGCTGTTTTTTGTTGGTTCGTCTTCCTTGAGAGCAGGGAGTGTGGGGGCATTTCTCCTTATTTTTATTTTCCTTATGTTGCACGCCGGTTTTCCCTGGGCTGGGGTGTAACACCGTCATGTATTCAGAATCAGAATACTTTATTAATCCCGAAGGAAATTAGGGTTACAGCAGGCAGCATGCTAATGGCGCATGAGCACTTACAAAGGAACCTTCTGACCAACTTTACACAAACATCACATTGGGGAGACATGTCAGAAAGGTAGGCTGATAGGAAAAAAACAACGAAAATACATAACATGAGGTAAGAGGAGGAGTGTGTGTCCAGAGTTCAGCTGAGACAGTGTCCTTCGCCCCGCCAGGCTAAGTAAACAGTCTTCCAGCCAACCCAGGTGGCCTTAACATTGACCCATGTTTCGTTTCATCTTAGCCGCTGTGACACTTGGTTCAAGCCCAACAAGCTTACCGAAGCTTCCATGGTGTGCTGAGGCAGGTCATTGGTCAATAGTTGTGATTGGTCCCTTCTGGGTATCCTTGGCGATCGGAACTGTCCAGCCTTCATTTAGCCACTCTGCGTGGCTCTCATCAATTAGCATCAGGTTTGTTTGTGCAGCTCATGGAGTTTAGTCAGCTTCAGCCAGTAGGTGTGAATCATGTCAGGACCTGGTGCTGTCCAACTCTTCATACTGGATACTTTTTCATGGATTTCCGCCACTTTAATGGTTAATGGATCTTGTTCAGGAAAGTTGCTGTGTTTTGCTCTTAGATCCACTAGCAGCTGACCTTTTTTGTTATGGGTTGCATCCTTCTCTGATATGCTCCTCCAGTATCGTTCTGTCTCTAGCCTGAGTGGTGGAGCTATTTGCTAGAATTATATGCGCATTCCAGTATTCCGTAATCTCATCCTTTGTTATTCCAGTAGCCCACTTCCCATCAGTATTTCATGGTTCCTCAAGATGTGATGCAGATAGATATGTGAGCAGATGTCCATAGCATGTGATCATCCCAAATTTTATGCAACAAAACATCTTTTTACAAAGCACATCCAAGCAGTTTACAACATAAACGCACAAAGCTAACTCAGTTTTTCACCAAAGTACTAGTCCTGATATCTATCAGCATGTCTATAGAGGAAACATTTATTTCTTAAATCCAGCTTCACAGACAGTGTTAGGGCTCCATGGTCTAAATTGGCCTTTATGTATGCAGTGTTTCATGCCCAGTTTAATGCTGACATTTAGAAATATTCAAGTGTTGCAGAAGAATATGAACAAAATGGAAAACTAAAGTCAGGAAGAGAATGGCTGGATAATTTGGTTTGTTTGGGATTTTTTTTTTTTTTTACATTTATTTATAGATTTTATTAAACTATTTGGATTTTTAAATCAAGAAAATAAACTTAAAGTATTTTTTTCTTTTTTTCTATCAGGATCAATCTGATATCTGATCCCCATGAACCTGGCACCAGCTGTGTGTCCTTCAAGAGTGACCAATCAAAGGATTATATTAAAACATTTAAATCAGGCCTCTGTCCTCCTGCAGAGAGGTAATGTGTGTCTAAATGTTGTTGTGACTCAGTGTTTATGAATAAATCCTCCACCATGATCAATGTCAACTCAGATCTTTTTCACACACATTTCTATTTTCATATGTGAAGCAGTGTGTGTTGGAGTGTTTCCACGAACACAGCAGTTAGAGTTTAAAGAATGAATGTGGGAGGAGGCGTTTCTTTAGTGAAGAAAAAAAGATTTTTCTTGGAATTTTCCCACAACTCTTAGGTCATGGCACTTTCTCTAAATAGTGACTGTGGATAATAAGCTTTAAAAAAATGCCTTTCTTTATCTTTCACACCAAAATCTTTTGCTCTACATCACAGGTGTCGAACTCCCAGCGTAGACAGCTGGTGTCCTGCAGGTTTTACATGTGTCCTTGATCCAACACAGCAGATTTAAATGGCTAAATTACCTCCTCAACATGTCTTCAGGTTCTCCAGAAGCCTGTTAAGGAATTAATCATTTGATTAAGATTTGTTGACCCAGGGTGATTTTTTTAAAACCTGCAGGACACCGGCCCTCGGGGCCTGGTGTTCGACACCCCTGGTCTACATTGATCATTTATACATTAAAATGTAGTTGTTGTAGTCCTCTATCATCCAGTTTCATTCTCATTGAGACGGGATTTACAGTTCTCTCACAAATGGCATCAAAGCAAAACCTCTATCCAAGCCTCACATAAAGAACAATGTTAAAACGGCTGAAATTTCAAAAATGGGGGGTATCTTTACACTGTCAGCACATAATTATATCAAATTCTACAAAGATGAAAATTTTATAGTTTGTATTACTTTTGTATTACTCTGGATGTTGGTCCTGCGTTTTATTCCACCACCTAGCCAGGGTCTTTCTATGTGGAGTTTACATGTTCTCCCCATTCAATTCAATTCAATTTTATTTATATAGCGCCAAATCACGACAAAAGTCGTCTCAAGGCGCTTCAGATACAGAGAAAAACCCAACAATCATATGACCCCCTATGAGCAAGCACTTTGGCGACAGTGGGAAGGAAAAACTCCCTTTTAACAGGAAGAAACCTCCGGCAGAACCAGGCTCAGGGAGGGGCGGGGCCATCTGCTGCGACCGGTTGGGGTGAGAGAAGGAAGACAGGATAAAAGACATGCTGTGGGAGAGAGACAGAGGTTAATAACAGATATGATTCAATGCAGAGAGGTCTATTAATACATAGTGAGTGAGAAAGGTGACTGGAAAGGAAAAACTCAATGCATCATGGGAATCCCCCGGCAGCCTACGTCTATTGCAGCATAACTAAGGGAGGATTCAGGGTCACCTGGTCCAGCTATATGCTAACTATATGCTATAGCAAAAAGGAAAGTTTTAAGCCTAATATTAAAAGTAGAGATAGTTTCTGTCTCCCGAATCCAAACTGGAAGCTGGTTCCACAGAAGAGGGGCCTGAAAACTGAAGGCTCTGCCTCCCATTCTACTTTTAAATACTCTAGGAACAACAAGTAGGCCTGCAGAGCGAGAGCGAAGTGCTCTAATAGGGTGATATGGTACTACAAGGTCATTAAGATAAGATGGGGCCTGATTATTTAAGACCTTGTATGTGAGGAGCAGGATTTTGAATTCAATTCTGGACTTAACAGGAAGCCAATGAAGGGAAGCCAAAACAGGAGAAATATGCTCTCTCTTTCTAGTCCCTGTCAGTACTCTTGCTGCAGCATTTTGGATTAGCTGAAGGCTTTTCAGGGAGTTTTTAGGACATCCTGATAATAATGAATTACAGTAGTCCAGCCTGGAAGTAATAAATGCATGAACTAGTTTTTCAGCGTCACTCTGAGACAGGATATTTCTAATTTTAGAGATGTTGCGCAAATGGAAGAAAGCAGTCTTACATATTTGTTTAATATGTGCGTTGAAGGACATGTCCTGGTCAAAAATGACTCCAAGGTTCCTCACAGCGTTACTGGAGGCCAAGGTAATGCAATCCAGAGTATGAATCTGGTTAGATACTCAGTGTTGGGTGAGTTCTCTCCGGGTACTCCAGCAGTCCAAAGACTTGCAGTTAGTGGTGTTAGGTAAGTTGGTCAATCTAAATTGCCCATAGGTGTGAATGTTAATGGTTGTCTGTATTTCAGTGTTAGCCCAGCAACAAATTGGCGACCTGTCGAGGGTGCAGCCTGCCTCTATGGTAGCTGGAAAAGGCTACAGTCACACATGACCCCTAAGCAGAAGAAAATGGATGGATGGATAATCTGGACGTTTGTACAGATGGCTCTCCATTTAAAACTCAGCAGTTCTTTGCTCCAACGATATAGATTCTGATATCTTGTGAGAACTGCCCTAGCATTAGCATAGACACACTTTAGAAATTATTGCTTTTTTTTTTACTACTATTATTATTATTATTATTATTTTTATGTCAAGGACCAGCATCTTGACTAATTGGTTATGTTTATTATTCTTCTTGATCTTCATGATGCCTCCACAGAGTGGACCAGGAGAGCTCAGAGCTTCCCAGTGGTCAGGCTGCCCAGCAGCATCAAACACAGCTGGACTCCATATTTATGGTCTGTACATGTACAACAACTATTTTTGTTGGAGGAGGAGGCAAAGGTATTTGACAGACCTCTGCCTCCTCTAAACTGCATGACATAATTATATGTCATGCAAATACATGTCAAATGCTGGCTCTGTTGGTAGGGCCCAGTAAACTATTAGCTAACAATTAGCTTCTTTCTAGCTAATTATATTATTCCTTGGTCTTTCATGAAATTTCTTCATCAAGTTTTTAAAAGAAGTCAAGGTTTGGATTTCATTAGAACTCTGGATATTACACATAATTGAATTGCTTTCTATGAATTTAGCCTTTACTGTGAACAATTGGTTGTAAAACAGTGGTTGCAAAAATGTTCAACCCAGTGGTTGCATCAGGGTGTAATTAACATGTGGCAGAGGTGAGATGTCACATAACCTTGACATTAGCTGAATATCATATCTTTCATTTAAGAGCTCATATTTCCTTATTATATCAACCAATTACTTCACTCGCAAACTGCAAGTTTACTTGTGGTTCCTAAAGTTTCTAACAGTAGAATGAGATGAATAATTCTGAAGATTCTCGCCTGTTAAATCAGATACCCGTTTGGTTTCAATAGAAAGACGCCTGTCTTTTAAGGCTTCCAACTTTCATTTGTCCTTGTAGTTACGGTCAGTGGTGAGCTTAAGCTGGGAAACTTCTGATGATGCTTCTCTTTTCTAAGCTTCTCTCTGCACTCTCATTTATACAAATACTGCGTGTCTCTGTTCCACTTCTTGTCACTTGCATTTTGCTCTGTTGTTTCTCAGTATCTATGGCCCACCTCCCCACCCTCATTCATGAAGTATTCCATTGCAGGTCTTGGAAGACAAAATGATCACTTTTGTAAAAGAAGAACTTAAAAAGATACAGAAGGTTCTGAATCCAGATTATGCAGAGTGCTCACAGAGTCAAACGGAGAATAACCAGGCATTCAAGGGTGAGGAAGAATGCCATAAGGACAGTAGAGAATCATTAATAAAGATCATACTGAACTTCCTGAGGAGAATGAAGCAGGAGGAGTTGGCTGATGAAGTGCAGAGCAGTAAGAGGATTTCTCAAATGATTTAAGCTGCTAGATAAACTGGGGTTCTAGTATTGATTCAATAAATACACATATATATTCAAAATATGTGCATATAATAATTCCTATTGATATTTTTGTCTATTGACTCATTTAGGAACTTTAATTAGGAACGCTGAGTGGACTAAGCATCAACTTAAATCTACTTTGAAGGAGAAGTTCCAGTATGTGTTTGAGGGGATGGCTAAAGCAGGAAACCCAACCCTTCTGAATCAGATCTACACAGAGCTCTACATCACAGAGGGAGGGACTGCAGAGGTCAATGATGAACATGAAGTCAGACAGATTGAAACAGCATCTAAGAAGATAGACAATCTGGAGTCTACAATCAGACATGAAGACATATTTAAAGGCTCACATGAAAAAGATGAACCAATCAGAACAGTGCTGACAAAGGGAGTGGCTGGCATTGGGAAAACAGTCTTAACACAGAAATACACCCTCGACTGGGCTGAAGACAAAGCCAACCAGGACATCCAGTTCATATTTCCATTCACTTTCAGAGAGCTGAATGTGCTGAAAGAGGAAAAGTTCAGCTTGGTGGAACTTGTTCATCACTTCTTTACTGAAACCAAAGAAGCAGGAATCTGCAGCTTTGAAGACTTCCAGGTTGTGTTCATCTTTGATGGTCTGGATGAGTGTCGTCTTCCTCTGGACTTCCACAAAAGTACAATCCTAACTGACCCTAGAAAGTCCACCTCAGTGGATGTGCTGCTGATAAATCTCATCAGGGGGAAACTGCTTCCCTCTGCTCGCCTCTGGATAACCACACGACCTGCAGCAGCCAATCAGATCCCTCCTGGATGTTTTGACATGGTGACAGAGGTCAGAGGGTTCACTGACCCACAGAAGGAGGAGTACTTCAGGAAGAGATTTAGGGATAAAAAGCAAGCCCACAGAATCCTCTCCCACATCAAGACATCACGAAGCCTCCACATCATGTGCCACATCCCAGTCTTCTGCTGGATCACTGCTACAGTTCTGGAGGATGTGCTAAAAACCAGAGAGGGAGGACCACTGCCCAAGACCCTGACTGAGATGTACATCCACTTCCTGGTGGTTCAGGCCAAAGTGAAGAAGGTCAAGTATGACGGAGGAGCTGAGACAGATCCACACTGGAGTCCAGAGAGCAGGAAGATGATTGAGTCTCTGGGAAAACTGGCATTTGATCAGCTGCAGAAAGGAAACCTGATCTTCTATGAATCAGACCTGACAGAGTGTGGCATCGATATCAGAGCAGCCTCAGTGTACTCAGGAGTGTTCACACAGATCTTTAAAGAGGAGAGCGGATTGTACCAGGACAAGGTGTTCTGCTTCATCCATCTGAGTGTTCAGGAGTTTCTGGCTGCTCTCCATGTCCATCTGACCTTCAGTAACTCTGGACTCAATCTGCTGGAAGAACAAAAAACTTCCCAGAAATTTAAAACAATAGATCCTACATTCTTCTACCAGAGTGCTGTGAACAAAACCTTAGAGAGTCAAAATGGACACCTGGACTTGTTCCTCCGCTTCCTCCTTGGTCTTTCACTGCAGACCAATCAGGTTCTCCTACGAGGTCTGCTGACACAGACAAGAAGTAGCACACTGACCAATTCGGAAACAGTTCAGTACATCAAGAAGAAGCTCAGTGAGAATCTGTCTGCAGAGAAAAGCATCAATCTGTTCCACTGTCTCAATGAACTGAATGATCTTTCTCTAGTGGAGGAGATCCAACAGTACACAAGTTCAGGAAGTCTGTCCACAGATGAACTGTCTCCTGCTCAGTGGTCAGCTCTTGCCTTCATCTTACTGTCATCAGAAAAAGATCTGGAAGTGTTTGACCTGAAGAATTACTCAGCTTCAGAGGAGGCTTTTCTGAGGCTGCTGCCAGTGGTCAAAAACTCAAATACAGCACTGTAAGTAAATTTGTGCTCATCCCTTTATTTTCAAAATACTTAACGGAGAATCCATCCATTTTTTTTCTACTTATCGGGTCACGAGGTGTAGAGTTGGTGGAAGTGCTGGAGCCTATCCAATCACCCTTAACGGTGGGAGTCAGGGTATACCTTGGGCTTTTCACCAATCTAATGCAGGATTAACAAAGAGAAACAGACAAGTATCCACACTCAACTACTGAATTAATCTTAAAGTAAAGTTGATTCTGTTCATATGGACGTAATAGTCTCACTGGGAGGGACGTTTTGTCATTCAAGTGACATCTTCAGTCTCAGATGACGACAATAGGTTTTAGGTAAACCATAGTGGGGTTTTTTGTCACAAATGTTATTGTGTTTCAGACTTGGTGGCTGTAACCTCTCAGAGAGAAGCTGTGAAGCTCTGACCTCTGTTCTCAGCTCACAGTCCTCTAATCTGAGAGAGCTGGATCTGAGTAACAACAACTTGCACGACTCAGGAGTGAAGATGCTCTCTACAGGACTGCAGAGTCTGTGTTGTACACTGGAAACTCTCAGGTAAGCAAACTTTTCCACTTTAATTCAAAAAGTCAGAATTTCTGGATAATTATTATTGCATGTACAGCTAAACTTTAGAAAAATGTAAAATTACATTTTGACATTTTACATGCATGATCAGATTCTTATTTGCTATCTAAAAATGTTTGATATGCAAATTCTGTTTTAGATTTGTTTGTATAAATTACTTACGCAATGATCATTCAGAGATTTAGGGCCATTTGTGTTCAAAGCATTTTAGTTACCTTTTATTGTTATGAACCTTAAAGTCATGGCTGAGATAGGACTGTAGAAAAATAGGAGAAAGCAACATTTGGCATTTAACTAGATTGCCAAAAAAAGTATATTGTACATACATCCACAGAGATGCTGAGACACATTTGTCAGTGATTTTTCCTGAGGTCACCTAGTATTTTGGGCTCTAAAACACAAGTAGAGTCTTGATTGGTGATCCAGCCAAAAGAGTTAACTTGTCAAACAGTAATTCTGCAAATGTACTACTTATAAAGTTAGGGAGACTAAAAAACTTGGATGAGTGACATCGACTGAAAATGCTATGTCCAGATAAAAAAAGTCAACAAGACTGTGTCTACAAATTATGGAACAACTGAAGTTGGGAAGACTTTTTTTTTTTTTTTTTTTTTTAATTCTAGTGAAAAAATTTCCAAGAATCTGCAGAAATCTCAGGTGGCACTGTCCTGATGTGGTTGTGGACCCATGCAGTAATTTTCAAGAAGAAATCAAGTCTGTTGTTAATACAGTGCCAACTCAGACCCAAAGATAACAAGCATCCAGTATTAAATTAGTTTAGTCTGTTTACTCTGCGCACAGACAATCTGAAGAAATCATTGGCTTAAAACCTGGACTGGAGTAGAAAGTCTACTAGAAAATGTGAGTGCATCATAATGGACAATCTCTACTACGGCCAACACTAAAAACCAATCAACAGATCTACACCATATCAACAGTGATCCTTGAAATGTTTGGCTACAAGACAAACATCCACAAGGAGAATTACCCTCCATGAAGGGGTATAGAGGCCAAGATGAACCATAAAGGAAAGTTTGTCAACTATCAGAACTGCAGCAAAGACATCCCTGAAATACAAAGCAAAAAGGCCATACCTGATGATTAGCTAACTGCCTAAAGAAGCATATCAGAGAGTAAGAAGCCAGTAGAATAAATCAGCTGTTTTCACATGAAACCTCCAGGGTGTGTTGCTACCAGCACGTGAACAATATGAGCATGGCAGCCACTCCTGTTCTGCATTCTGCCATCAACAGCTGGCTACAGATGCCAGTCATGGAATGGAGCAATTAATGACCACGTTTTCCAAATCGATGACATCAAGCTGTATGCCAGGGAAACAACCAAATATATGTGTAGGTGTTCCTAATATTAGGCCAGATTGATCTATGAACTGCACTCATTAGTTAAAGGCATCTGTATTGTTATTGGTATGAATTTAGAAAAAACAAGCCCTTTGTTTCCTTGATATCAATTTGATACAGAAATGTACAGTTATGCACGAACTACATATAGTTCCTAGAGTTTTCAAAAGTAGATGTGGATTATTAAAAAAAAAAAAAAATGAGACAACGAATATTATCATTGTAGTTGTCTCACTATAAATAAAGCAAAAGAAAACTGAAGAAAATGAGAAAAAAATGAAGTACATAAGAGAGCTGTTTATTGATGAATTGTTGTTTGGTGTATTTTCAGTGTGTCAGGCTGTCTGATCACAGAGGAAGGCTGTACTTCTCTGGCTTTAGCTCTGAGTTCCAATCCCTCTCATCTGAAAGAGCTAGATCTGAGCTACAATCAACCTGGAGACTCAGGAATAAAACTGCTGTCGGCAGGATTGATGGATCCATCCTGGAGACTAGACACTCTCAGGTATGAGGAGAATGTCTAATAGAAGAGGAGGAGCTGGGAACATTTCTTTCCATTTTTCCTATGCTCACAAAAGAAACATTAGTCCACTTTGTCAAGAAAATTGAGAGATACTTAAAAATTGGGACACCAAGAACTTGCCCAGGAACAATAATTTTAACTGGCTATAGCTCTATGCTGTCCTCACTAAAGTTTGTTGCAGGCAACGCAATTTCAGCTATACAGCTAGCTTAACATTCTTTATTCCCAGCACTTCATCCTCCAAGAAACAGGCTGCTTGTTGTGTTTGGCAGGATTTAATGATTAAAATAAATTCTCTCTCTCTCTTTTTTGTAAAACTGTACAAAGAAAAGGAATACAAACTACACAATGAAGACATGTTCCATTACACTGGGAGAATAACATTGCTCTAATGAAAGATACATGACCACAAATGAAGCATCTGCTGAAAAAAATACAAGCATCTACCTGCCTCCATGTGATTTAACTCAAAATAGTGTCAAAACTTACTAATACACATTAAATGTATAGGAACTTACGGATGAAGCCGATATTGTGGACTTTAACAGCAGGATTGCAGAGATTGCCATCAGATTACAAATGTTTTTACTGCAGCAGCTAAAGAGCACACTACTTCCTGTAGACCACTTCCTCTACAAAAAAGACATTCTGCTTAGTTACCACTAGGTGGTAGTAACACTTCTTAAACAACAATAATATATCCGTTCCATGACACGCCCTGCCTGGCATATTAACCCTTTAAAGCCGGTCGGAGCGGGCACGCTCCTTTTTGCGTAACTGTACTAGGAGTTGTACTTACATCTTATGCCATCAGCTTTTCCTAGGTCACAGTTTCCTTCCACATATAGCTTTGCAAAAACTGCATAAAAAGCACTTGCAGCAACAAAAACATAATATTCCAGAAACACGCTTTGCCGATCCGATCAGCTGTTTGTAACACTTCCTACGTCCATCAGCGCGAACTATCGCATGTCCGCCATGACCTGCCTGAAACCGGAAGTGACGTCATTTTGGGGAAATGTAGTTTTTTACCATCAGGACCTTATGAGCCTATACTTGTGTTTTTAAAAGTTATGTTTGACTTTATGACTTTCTGTGTTGTTTCTGGGATGCTTAGGACTCATATTGCACTGCTGGAAATAGTTTATTTTGATGCATATGCTGGGGTTTTTTTTTTGCAAATTTGCATTATAATATTTATTTTCGTTTTTCCTGCAGTATATAAAAATTGGTGTATTTTAAAAATAAAACTATGAAGACACTTAAAATAAATTTCCTGTGGTGGGAAACTATTTTGTGCAACTTTTTTGTATTTACAGTTTTGAGGGACAAGCCTGTTAAATTTCTCTAAAAAACAGAAACGATTTTAAATTTTTTTGTAGTTTATTGCACTTTTTTGCAATTTATGTAATTACTATGCACTTAATGCATACATATTATTAAAATTTTGGCTATAATGGTTGTATTGATGTATATCAACTTGAAATGCTCCCAAAAATGGCACTACAACATGTAAAAATATAATATAAGCTCTGGCGGACTTGGTTCTATGGTAGGTCTTAAAGGGTTAAAGATATGCCACTTTATGCCACAGTCTCAATCCCCTAGCTTGCTGATGAGTCATTGTCCTGTGGTGAAAACAACAAGATTACTTCAGAAACTGGTCTAGAGAAGACCTTCGCTGTCTGGTTCTGTATCACCTTAACTTCGACTTTCCTGACAAGTCCATCTCTGCTGGGAACAACCTTGACAATAATTCCCAAAGGCCACTGATTCCTCTTGGTTTGATCGTCCTTGAGCAGAACAATATCTCCTTCTTTGAGATTAGGTTTCGGTGGTAGTAACACTTCTTAACCCTTTAAGACCTACCATAGAACCTAGTCCGCCAGAGCTATATTATATTTTTACATGCTGTAGTGCCATTTCTGGGAGCATTTCAAGTTGATGTACATCAATACAACCATTATAGCCCAAATTTTAATAATATGTATGCATTAAGTGCATAGTAATTACATAAATTGCAAAAAAGTGCAATAAACTACAAAAAAATTGAAAATCGTTTTTGTTTTTTTAACATATATTTCTAGTTAGAGAAATTTAAGAGGCTTATCCCTCAAAACTGTAAATACAAAAAAGTTGCACAAAATAGTTTCCCACCACAGGAAATTCATTTTGAGTTTCCTAAAGGGACACGTTTTCCACTCATGTCCCTTCCGCATCTGCATACGGTGATAGGCATTCCACAGAGCCAATTTGGTAAAAACCAAGGCCCCCTGAAGAGACTAAAGGCAGAGTTAATGAGTGTAGGTTGGTATTTTTCTTTTATAATGATGTGATTCAGACCCCCAAAATCTACACACAGCCGAAGCAACCGGTTTTTCTTAGCCAGAAAGAAAAATCCAGGCAAATGTGTAAAAGGACATGTTGTCACGGGGCAAACCGTGTGGGATTTAATAAAGGACCTAAGATGCAGGCAGCTTCTGATGCGAGTGAGCTTTATTGCACCCAAGGACAGAAACCAAGGAAAACCTATACTGGGAAAAACTAACCAAAGACAGACTTGAAACCTAGAAACCTGAAACCAAGATGCAGGGAGACGCAGGGAAATGATGCAGGAAAAAACACAGATGAACCTGCGATGAGCACGAGATGACACACACTATAAATACACAGGCAGGCACATGAGGGAACGAGGAACAGGTGGCAATACAGCTGGGACTAATTGGGGAAGATGAGACAAGGAAGCAAAATACAATACACTAACATATGACAGACCTTCAAAGTAAAACAGGAAATACACCGAGACTCAGACAGGAGGAGAAGAAAGAGAACACTGAGGGGCACGAGGGAGAGCATAGACATAACGGGCTGGGGAAACATGGAATAAAACACAAGGAGGGGAAACAAGGCACCAAAACACTAATACAGGGAGAAAGACAGAAGGGGTGTATCTCTCCTTCACTTTACTGACAAACGTATTCACTCCTTTATGTTCACACGCATATGAACTTGAGTGACATCCCATTTTTTTATCCACGAGTTGAATATGATGACAGCCCACCTTTGTCACTATGATAACTTGAACTCTTCTGGGATGGCTTTCCAAAAGTTTAGGAATATGTTTGTGAGAATTTCTCAGCATCCTTCCATTTGTTTATTTGTTAGGTCAAACATTAATGCTGAAGGGAAATGCCTGGCTCAATCTCTCCGATCTAATTCATCCAAAAGGTGTTTCCTTTTTTGGGGGTGGCTGTAGCTCAGGTGGTAGAGCAGGTCAGCTACTGATTGGAAGGTCGGTGGTTTGATCCCTGGATCCCCAGGTTGTGTGCCAAATATTTGTGTTATGTTGGTTGGTTAGAAAGCCATTAATTAAAGAGGAAAGCTTGACTGCTTTGGAAGGGTAGAAAATCGCTATTAAAGAATAGGTCCGTTTACCATTTACCATTCTTGGGTTGACTTCAGGACCCTGTGTAAGCCAGTCAAGTTCTTCGACACCAGACTCACTCATCCACGTCTCCTGGGCCTGCTGGAGGCATGGGTCTCTGGTGGTTTGGGTGTGGAAGGCTACTGGACTTCATTCTTGCATTGGAGCACAGTCATGTTGGAAAAGGAAGGAGGCTTCCCCTAACCTTTCCTACAATGTTGGCAGCATAAATTGTCCAAAATGTCTTAGCATACTGAAGCATAAAGTGCTAATTTTGGCGATACCAAGAGGTTGAGCCCAATCCTGAAAAACAACCTCACACAAATTCCCTAATGCTTCCATCTTTATTTTAAGCTTTTTTTTTTCCTGGACTTTTTGAACATCCTATAAAGATACCACGTTTACAATGATACTAGGTTTTTCAACTGAGATTGCGAGAGCAACCTATTCTAACATGCATGCTTCCCTTAGGTGCTTTATTTTAAACACCTGTGGCAATGAATGTTATTGGAACACCTGAATTCCATGATTTAGATGGGTGAATTTCATGGGTGTATACTCAATATTAAGTATGGAGTATTATGTTGAGAAACTGATATTATAAGAAAACTCTGTAATGTGATCTACGAAAATATGAATCAGTTGATTTTAAAGGAACCTCTCTCACAGAGCTCTGCAAATGTTTCCCGGAAGGACCAGTAAGTCCCACATTTATCTAAAAAGTGGTGCTCATACGTAATGTAGATTATTCCTTGCTGACTGAAGGAGTAACTTTCTGAAGGTAATCAGTAAAGTGAGACAAAGGATTGTGATGACCACGGAAGAGTTTGGCAAGTCCTTCAAAGGACTAACAGATCCAGGATCAGTCCAAATCATCAGCAGTTTGATCCATGTATGATTGAAGTTAATTTGTGAAAATGTTGGACTATTCCTTTATCAATGTCTAACGGTATGTGTATGAGAGCGACGTAATGTCCATGTGTGCATGCATGCTGAAAGAGACTGTGCTACTCTGACCACCCTCCTCCTTTCAGGGTGGAGCCTGCTGGAGTCCAATGGTTGAGACCAGGTCTGAGGAAGTGTAAGTGTGTTTTTAATGTGATTCATGAAAACAAAGCAGCACACATTCAACCATCTTCAAACTGTCACATCACTCATTCACATCTCTGATGTCAGGAGTCATCATTATAGTGTCAATCAATGAACAGATGATGGATCAATAACTGCAGCTGGATTGTGTTTGTTCTCTCATCAGATTCCTGCCAACTAACAATCGACACAGACACAGTGAACACAAAGCTCCAAATGTCTGACAACAACAGGAAGGTGATACATGTGGAGGAGGTTCAATCATATCCTGATCATCCAGACAGATTTGATCGACTTACTCAGCTGCTGTGTAGAAATGGTCTGACTGGTCGCTGTTACTGGGAGGTCGAGTGGAAAGGAACGGTTCTCATATCAGTCACTTACAGAAGAGTCAGAAGGAAAGGAAACAGTAAAGCGTGTATCTTTGGATGGAATGATCAGTCCTGGTGTCTGTACTGCACTAATGATGGTCCTGATTCTGTCAGGCACAACAACAAAGGAATATCCATCAACTCTTCTTCCTCTGTCTCTAACAGAGTAGCAGTGTATGTGGACTGTCCTGCTGGCACTCTGTCCTTCTACAAAGTCTCCTCTGACACTCTGATCCATCTGCACACCCTGAAAACCACATTCACTGAAACTCTTTATCCTGGATTTAACCTCTGGTTTCCTGGTGCCTCAGTGAGTCTGTGCTGAATTGAATGTAAAGAGTGTCCTCCTGTTAGATAAACACTCTGACTGTACATGTCTCTCTTTCACTCAAACATGTTTTCAGATTCATGGATTCAATCAGTTGATGTTTTAAACTGTTCTTGTAAACTTCTTCCTCTTCAGTCCTTTAAAGATGGAAGCTCCCATTATTCCAGGCTCCAGATGTTGTTTTTTTCTGTCTTTTTCCACTCAAAGCTTCACAGTGAATACCAGTATGTTGTGTTTCTCTGAAGCTCAGTTCACAACCAGCTCCTCTGCATTTTCAACAAGTCTGAGCTCATTAAAATGAATCCAAATGTTTGTTTTCTCTTTCTTAATGGGATTTTTCCAAACTCTTGTTGGGATGGAATTATTTGAAGTGCCGCAATTCTATGCTTTGAATTAACTAAAATGCCATATAAAACTGTATAGTGTAGTATTAAGTAGACACGGCCCTGGAAAATAAAGGCATTAGACTACGTGTCCTTGGGGGGTAGAATGCTGTAGACTCTTGCCCACGCTTGCCTGGGAAAAGCAGATAACAGGGGACCATCTAGTGGAAAGTTACTGAAACACTGTTGTTTAGGCTAGAATGAGAGAGCTGGTAATATAACCGTTAGGGGCACACCACCCTTTTGAGATCCGCGGCAATGTGTCATGTAGGATGCATCTTCCTTCTAGAAGTAATTGTGTAAGAGAATAAAGTGTGAAATGGTCTGCTGAGTAGTGTTTTGTCTTCCATCGGATGCCTATGAGGAATCAAAAAGTGTTGAAGTGTTGATATTTAACACTCTCCACGTGCTCTTACTGTTTCACTCATCGTTGGAAGCTCATTATTTGAAAATGTTTCAGCCAGCTGAAAATATTGGATTGTACGGAGGGATCATAATGCACGTGGCTTATCTAATAAATATTAAAGGTTACATTACCATTTAAAACTGAACATTTGGGAGCGTTTCCTGAAAACCCTCTTGTCTGATCATTTCAATTTACAATAATTGATACAGCAGCGGGGAGTAGACTCCATCACAGTAGATGTTGGGTCTGCGCTTGCAGGCCACGCTGGTTCAGAGCTTTTTCACCCGTCAACAAAGCAAGACAAACAGCTCAACCGGTTTTTCACTTGCGGCGCAAGGGAAGCCAATCGGAACCAGGCTCTTGGAGCTAAACGCTCCTCCACCGGTTTCCAGCCAACTCCAACCCCGGCCTCACAGTCCTTCTTTTGAATGCAGTTACAGTTTACACAAGCACCACCCACTGCAAAACCCATATGGTCATAAAAGGTTAAAGCTGTCTGTCTGTCTCTTCTTGCCACACAATACATGCTTGTTTAACCACATTTCTTAGTTATCCAAAGGTAATCTCTCCACACCCGTATGTGGCTAAACCTCTTTAATGGCTCACCATACACAAGCATCGGTGAGCCCCTAAATGCCTGGGAGTGAACATCCTTTGCCAGATAAGGAAACCAGAATCTAACATGGGATGTGCCTGAAAATAGTTTGTTGCTTTATAAGAAAGCCCTCCGTAAAGCCAGAACATTTTACTACTCAACACTGATTGAAGAAATAAGAACAACCCCAGGTTTCTCTTTAGCTCTGTAGCCAGGCTGTCAGAACGCTGTTGAGCCAACCATCCCTTTAACGTTAACTAGTAATGACTTCATGAACTTCTTCACAAATAAAATTTTAATCATTAGAAAAAAAAATTACCAATAATCATCCCACAGATGTAATATTATCTACAGCTACTTTTGGTACCATTGATGTTAAGTTAAACTCTTTTTCTCCAATTGATCTTTCTGCGTTAACTTGAGTAATTATTTCCTCCAAACCATCAACGTGTCTTTTAGACCCCATTCCTACACACCTGCTTAAAGAAATCCTGCCATGTGGGAAAATAGTGGCATCATATGAATAATAAAATCTAAGGGGCAGATTGTGATTGACTGAACATGTCTTAACACATGGAAACCTTTAGAAGTGAAAAGACAGTCAGCAAAGGGTGAGAAAGAATTGCACTTAATGGATTTTTCAGATGATGACAGTACTGGTATGTTTACGCTAGAAAATGGTTGAATCATATTCTATATAGTACTTTTTGAACATGAACACTTCAGGCTTCCAAAAATGACTGACAGCATTTGAAACGAAACAATGACAGATTAAGGCTGTAAGAAAACATGTTTAGAAATACGTAATACCCCAATCTCATATTTAATTTATTAAGATGGACAAATTCTAAGCATTTTCTGAGCACTTGACTTGTTTGACGTGAAGTTAAATACTAAACCTATTTACTTTACTTTAGCCAATTACAATAAAGTTGAATTTAATCTTAACTGATACATAATTAGGAATGTTTTGATCATTTTTATTTCACTTCACCGCGTTACAAAAGCAGCTTTCTCAGCAGAGCGTTGAGCTTTTTCTTTCACAGGCAACCTGAGTGAGGGAGATGGTCAGCAGATACTTGTATGCCAGCCCAAGGACACAATAGGCATCAGACAGCATGGTGAACCGCTCGAGTATGTTATAGCAGCACAGTGGGCAATTTTTGAAAGAATCACAGCTTTTGGTCACAACTTCACTTTCTTCGTCCCCTTCTTCCGACCCGTCCTTTGCTGTTCTGGTCCTGTAGTCATCTACATGTGATGTCTTAAGCCTTTCCCACTGTCCAGCAAAACTTTTCAGTTCTGACTGAAGGTTGTTTACTATAGACCTGCTGTCAAATTTGAGGAGACATGTGCTGAGGTTTTGAAGTGCATTACTAGAAAGAGAAACTGTTCTTACCTGGCTAAACCTCCTGGGGTCCAACCATGCCAAATCCACAAGAATAAGGCCATGTGTGACAAATCGTCTGTAGATTGCACAATACCACCAGGATGGTGTTGTGCACTTTCACCTCATATGATTTCTCAGCATTGATTTGCAACTCATCTTCAGTCATCTAATTTTCTTCTTGGCCGTCTTTTCAGGTAGTGCAGCCTCCACTTCCATGTCTGTGTTGTGCCCCCTTGAACAGCTGGCTTTTCTTTTCCCCTCTTCACAATGGCTTCCAGCGTGAGCACTACATCAGCAAAGAGGACATCCGGTTTGCCAAAATGTCCAAAGATTTTTTGGAGGGCATCATGCTTGGCCCACTACTGTGTCTCACCTACTGGACTGAGGCGTCTGTGTCTTATCTCTTCTTGAGTTTGTTTCTCCCACAGATTAGCCCTATGATAGGAGTCTTTGATGAACACAGCTATGTCATTAAGTAAATTAAATAGTGATCCACTTTCAGTGACAATTTGAGTTGTGTCAGCTAGCACAAGATTATGTATGTGTGCATAGAACCACACATGCACATGAGCTGGAGACTGGGCAGTCATAAGTGCTGAAAAGCCTTTGTACTGGCCCTGCATATTTGAAGTACCATCTGTTTCATTCCCAATGCACATGGCCTTGTCCAGATTCAGACACTCTAAAACTCAAGAAAGCAAATTTACAAACTACTACCTTGTGGATGCTTCGCACCCCACTATGGAGACAAGCATCTCCTGTGCAGCCTCAGTAACATACCTGATGATTACTAAACACTGATCATAACCTGTGATGTCTTGGGTTGTGTCTAGCTGAACAGAGAACATCCCAGCTTTCTGGACAACACTGGCCATGCTCTCTTGAATGAGATGGCCAAGTGGATCAATCACTGAGTTGAAAGTTGTTTTGGAAAGTAGGGTGATGAGAGACCCTCCTCTTGATCTACTAGACTGATGCAACTTCCTGCTTTTTCTCAATGCAGTCATTCAAATGTTCTCCAAGGCACATGTCATACTTTCCTAATAACACAATCAGTTCTAGAAAGTTACCTTGATCAGTTGTGTTATCACCCAGCTTCGATCTCCACATGCCTATAGCTGAGTCCCCTCTTCCCAAGTACTTTTACCACATCCACTATACACTCCAAAACCTGCCGTCTCTTTTACACTTGTGCTCTGTGAGCTGACATTTGACTGCCAGCAAACAAGCTGCTGATGTTACCTTTTGAGCACCTTAACAAAAAAGTTTCAGCACAGGTCTGGTGTGAAGTTCTCTTTTCATGCTCCTCCGTGCGCAGATGTACATGTCACCAATCACTCGTGCCTGTTATAAATGTGCTGGTGTCAGTCCACCTTGCAAATGGCAGACACACAAAGCAGAACAAAAAGGCATTCTTTGCAATAAGTAAGCCACTTCCTGTTGCACTGTAAAATCTAATTAGTTCACAGAAATCAAAAAAAGCTATGCAAACTCATTGCCTCAAAAAAATTGAGTAAAGTTTACTTAAGATGACTAAGTTAAGGCAACTTATTCACTTTGAGTGCGGAGTAAAAACCTATTTAGTTTCCAGAACTCAAAACGAATATGCAAACTCGTTGCCTCAAAAAAGTAAAGCTTACTTAAGATGACCGTTAGGACAACTTATTTATTGCAAGTATTAGGAATAACTTGATATTTCTGACTGTACAATACTAATTGTTTACCTACTGACAAACATTTCAAGTTCAACTAAATGAAAAAATAATTTGTGGTAACCTGAATATGATTAACAATAATTAACAACACCTTTTGTAATGATGTTCAAATACGCCGAACTTTTATTTTCAAATGTAAAAAAGTATAACAGCCAACATACTGGACAGGACTCCAATTTAGACAATCTCAGGCTCCCTCCCCACCGGAGAGGTGACATTCAATGTCCCAATTGTCAGTCTGGATAGCCCTGACCCCCACCCAACCCCACCCAACACACAATAATGTCATGAAAGCATCATTTTAAAAAGGGCTATGCAAACATGGCCAATAACTTTTCTAATGATGTGCAAAATGATTTGGGCACAAAACAAATTTTGCTGTTAGAAAACTTGCAGACTTAACTATATACAGTGTAGACCCTCTAAACTAAGTTTGGGGGTGTGATCTTTCAAGAAATGCAGACCAAACTGTTGTTGTTTGCTTACTTACACAGCGTGTCTTGTAGAATTAACTGGAGTCAACAGCAACAGCATAGTGCAGCCATATCTCAAGTCTAATAACAGAAGACAGGAAAAGAAACAACTTCCCTGAACCAAAGCACAAATAAAACAAGTAAAACAGGCTGATCTAAAGTATGATTAAAGTTCAGCTTAATTAATATAAATGTTACTGACAATTGCTAATATATTGGAAAACCAAAATACTTACCACTGAGTTGATGTCTTTCTGTCCAACAGCAGGAGTGCTGGTTCCGAGCCTCAAAGACAGTAAAAAAAACCAAATTTTTTTAGAAGCTGATTTGATCTGCAATGGCTGTGCAATCATAATAACTTACAACACAGGAGGTCAATTTAGACCCTGTCACGGCAGGGTGCGCCGGTGTGAAGAATGAGGTAGACCCAGATGCAGACACGGTGGAGACAAAACGTAGTTTCAAAAATAAAGCGAGCCTTTATTGTGGCTGATTACAGAAGAAAAACATGAAACTAGGGAAACTAAGGAGACTATGAACACTGTGTTAACAGAAGGCTGTGACACTCAGTGAAAGAACTATGACAAAACTATGAACACTGAGTAAACTAGGAAACACAGTGAAACAAAGAGGAAAACTGTGATGAGGTTAACAGACACTCTGACACTGACTGAGTGGAAACACACAGACTAAATACGCATAAGGAATGATCAAGGGAAGTAGAATCACATGGGGAAAACAGCTGACAACAATTAACATAATGACAGGACACGTGAAACTAAATACAATAAACACAAAACACAAAGCTCTTTCAAAATAAAACAGGAAACATAAGGAGACACAGACATGACTTGAACTTAACAAACAAAGAAAACCTGGACATGAAACATGGCTGAATGTAACTAGATAAACTGAAATGAAACTAGACTAAAAAGAATAACAAAAACACCAAGAAACTCAGAATACTGGGTCACATGACCCAGGACCATGACAGACCCCATACAACCAAATTAGACTAACACATATAGTATTAAAAACACCATCTACTGTGTCTGAATGTGTGGTATTGGCACTGTCAGTTTAGGCCTAAAGAGATATGTGTTTAAAAAAAAGACCATCTAATTTAAATATAATCATTACATGCTTGTTAAAAGTTAACTTCCAATATATAAAGTTTCTAATAAGCAAAATGAACAGATCTAATAAATGGGTTTATATGTAACATAATGTTTCTTATAATTCAACTGTGGAATTTAACTTAATTCTTTAGAAGGACAAGCTATATTACTTTATTCTCAACTATAAAGCGAACCTAGACTTTAACCATTTAACAGGCCACTAATCTGGATTATAGCTTTCACAACAAAACTTGTTTTTAAACACATTTTTTAACAAAACAAATACTATTGTTATTATTATTATTTAAAATGTCATTAAACAGAAAAGTGGTTAAATATAGAAGCAGTTTGCTTATGTTGTTAAAGAAAGACTAGATTTGACATTAATAGATGCCACAGATGTTCAAAAGCTGCCACAAAGCTTTAAAAAAAAATAGACGTATCCGAAAACGTCGTAGCATTTTTGCAAATATGTGATGTCTTGATAAATCGAGCAGATATTTGAACTTTACACAGCTACATTCTTGCCTGAAAATATCTTAAAAGTTTATTTTGTGACCCAGAAAAAGTAATATTTAAAGGTTTTTTAACTGCGCTCCTCAGCCATTGCCGCGTTTACAAGTACACACAAGTACGTACAGGCTCGGACAACCGTGATCCTCCTTTTCCCCAGATTACCCTTTCTGGGTCACAAAATAACCTTTTAAGATATTTTCAGGCGACAATGTATCTGTGTAATGCTCAAATATCTACTTAATTTATCAAAATATCACATATTTGAAAAAGTGCTTCCACGTTTTCGGAGAGCTCTGTTATCCTTTTTGGGGGTTTTTTGGCTTTTATTGTTTATTTTATTTTCATTTGCTGAACACGGGACAGACTTGACAGGGGAAAAGAAAAGGGAGAAAGAAAGAGGGAAAGAAAAAGAGCAGGGAAGAGGGACGGTCATGAAGGGAAAAAAAACAAATACCAACAAAACAAACAGACAAAAAATACATATATCAATCACCTGGATCACCTGTTGAGAAAGAAAAAAGAGAAAACAAGCAAAGAAAAAGAGAGCAATATAATAAACAACATCATCGCGATGATCTATGTGAATATAACAGTAAATACTAAATATTAAATATTATTGTGCAGCACATAAGATCGACAGCGCACAGTGTGCTTTGAGGTAGGAGCGAAAAAGGGTGTAGTTTGTGTCTGTGAGTGTGTAAACCTGGGAGCCTGAGCGCGCTTGTATTTAAAAGGTTCTTTCATGTAATGATTTGCTAGAGGGTGTGGGGGGGCCACAGCCCCGTCCTCCTGGACATGAAGCAGGTATGGAGGAGATCAAGGCTCCAGACATCCAGAGGCCCCAAGAGCAAAGGAGACCAAGGAAGACCAACAGAGGGGCAGCTGCGCCACTATCCCGGAAAGAGCTGAAGAGAGCCCCAGATGAGGGGTCGCTCCGCGGCCGCGGAGCAGAAGCCAGGGGGGATTGCAGTGACGTGCCCATGAGCTCCACCGGCAGCCAGCTGTGCCAGACTGACCGAGCCCCAGGCCGAAAGGCCGAGGGCACCCCACACCCCGAAGGAGCCCGAGCGAGCCCCAGGCTCCAGGCCCCAACAAGCAGCCACCAGGAATGAACCGGTGTGTACCTGGACGCCGATCCCCGGACACAAAGAACCACCAATGCACCGATGTCTGAGGGCGTCTGCCACCGGCAGAGGGAGTGGTGGGGGGAGATAGGCCTCCATACCATGGAGGGCCTGAGATGTCCCTAGAGAGGTGGCGTCTGATACCCAACCTGACATATAGACACAAACAAACAGGCACACACAGATACAAACATCCATTCCCACCCTCATGCTCTCATATGCAATTACTCAGCACTCACCCAACGTGGAGACAGACATAAATAGACACTGTACACACAATCACACTCCCCAAGCGTACTCTATACCCCAGGTCTAGGTACCCTTGCCCCTGGAGGGGGAAACTGCACCCAGAGCCAGGTTGTGTTACCCTTTTCCCTGGGGTGGAGAGAAGCAGACCGCCCCGACTCCACAGCAGCAGGGAGGCCCCACATTCCAGACCCCAATTGGATGGCCAACGCCTCCTCCCAGCCCCCCTGCCCCAACAGGCAACAGAGAACGGGGGTGTGAGAGCTCTGTTATCCACCAGCGGGACAGCTGACCGGGAGTTTAAGGCTCGATAGAGCCGGCGAGCACAGCTAACTCCTGGCGTATCGTTTTCAACCCCCTGCGGTCTTTTGCTACTCAGGTTAAACATGATATATATAGTCAGTTAGTTATGGCTATGGATTGAAAATACCCCCCACACCCCACCCCTAATGGCTGCACCTCCCAAAAATGTTTGTCTGGGGTCTTATCTTACTTTTTTATTTCAAACAATCAACAGAAAATTTCACAAACATATTTTTATATAAGGTTTTTAAGACTGTGGTTTTAATATTTCAGTAACATGAGCCCATCGGTAGGGATGGGTATCGTTTAGGTTTTATCCGATGCCGGTGCCAAATCGGTACTTTTGAAATGGTGCCAGTGCTTAAACGGTGCTCGAACCGGTGCTCGAACCGGTGCTCAAAGAATGGAGAACACAAACTTTGTCCAAAAACCTCTCATGTTTTTATTTTTAGCAGTCTCTTTTTTTCTGTAAAATGATAAGTACAATCCAGCCTCACGCACGGGGCGATCCGCGCTAACTCTCTAATAGAGATTTACCACAGCAGCAGTAGATGTGCTCGGTGTGAGGTCTTGCAGCAAGCTATCAAATACGGTGCATTTCTCGGCTTCGAAAAAAACGCTATGCGTCGCCAGGTGTTTCAACAGATTTGAGGTGTTACCTCCTTTGCACAATATCACCTTAACCTCTTTAGCCCCGAAGGGGTTTCTGAGCTTCCTGCTCGAAAATGCAATGCCCATATTTAATTGATTATTTCTCTGCAATTACAAACTCTGTGCTTACAATCTTGGTATCAAAATAAAGCTAACACTTGTGAGATTTCATCAGAGGTGTAAATATTGAAGCAGATATTATTGTGTCAAAGTTACTGAGACTGGAACACAGAAAAAGTAAGTAGATTCTATCCTTGCCTATTTTTTAAAATAATTTTTTAGCATATAACCCTTTTAAAAATATGCCTCAGTTCACATTTCATTACAGAAATCCAGTAACCAACATATAAACATCATCTGTGCAAAGATTTATGTTTTCAAAGTGAAACAGTGAAAAATTACAGCGCTGTCAATACACGAATATCCAGACATTGTACAAAAATGTCCAATTTTGGCACACAATTGGACACCATGCCAGTTGATTTTTTTTAGGTATTTAAAAGCAGAAATTAATTAATTTTATTAACATGCCTAAAAATGCTTTTTTTAAAAATACATTTTTGAAGAATTAACCACACACTTACATGGTAATGGGCCTTTTCTGCGCATGGAGCGCTTAATTGGCCTTTGGCCCTTTAAACTCTGAGGGGCTGTAACTTTGGTTTCTTTTGGTCAATTTGCATGATTGACACCTCTTTTTAATTGTTTGAGCCAATAGAGTCACAGTAATGATGCCATGTTCACGTTACTTCAACCAATCAGACGTTCCAAGGCCACAACCCACGTGGGCCCAAATTTACTGCATGTGACGTCTGTCCAGTCACTTGTCTATAGGTGGGTCTAAAATGGAGGTTGTTGACGGAAAACGGCTCTGATGTGGCTAGGTAGGCGTGGTAACTGCTGATAATCACGTGGCTACTGGCTACCTGTGAAAATCTGTACGGTAAGCCAGTTTCTGTGTTAGTGCATTTGCGCCACTGTGTGTTTTTGTGGTTTTCTTTTGCGGCTCATTCAGTGAATTTTGGTCAGAGTGTGGTGAAACTTGGTGTTTAGAATTGGTGATAGCTCTGGAAGATAACCAGCCTATCTTTAGCCGGTTACATGAAGTCTGGAGAATTTCTGGTTCGCCTTGTTTGTTTAGCGGACTTGTGCATATTTACATAACTGCTCGTTTAATCATGGCTTGTTTTCGTTGAATTTGGTTCTGGTTCACTGCAGGCACTTTATACCGATAACCTGAGGGAAGCAGCGGAAAATCATTAGAGAGAGGATGGTCTGAGCAGAACATGACAGAGGTCGCCTTCCTCAGCACCTAACTGTTATAAAAGTCAACAAGCTGGACCTGAGACCTCCCTGAAATCTGATCGGCCACTTTAACCAGATTACTAAGTCTGGTCTTATTAGTTAAATACATATTACCATACCAAGCAATGATATAGAACATAAAACAGATTCAATAAAACTTTTATAAAAAAAAAAGGGTCATGATTTTAGTTGAAACGTTAAAACTTCTCAATCTCCTTACAAAGTACATTCGTTGTTGAACCTTTTTCACAGTAGCAGCAAGATGTGACTCAAAGGACAGAGTCTTATCAAGAACAGCCCCCAAATACTTTTAACTGTCCACCATTTCAATGGCTGCACCATTTATTACTGTTAGTACAGGATGGGGGGCGGGGCTGGACTGGGGCAAAAAAATCGGCCCAGGCATTTTGACTAGGAAAAACCCACCCACCATTATAGGAAAAACCATAAAGCCTTTGAATGAAAACAAACACTGTTGTGACAGTGATGCACACTGTCTTGTTGGTATATATGTATCAGTCTAATAAACTTAAAACTACACAATCCTCCCTACTCTGGTATTCTAAACAGTACTTAGCTGAAACCCAAAGACTGCTTGATCGAGTTAACGTCCTGAACTATCTAAAAAACATAGTGGAAACCTGAAATTAAGACAGAGAAGACACGAGGTGAGACATGATCATTACTGAATATTAAAAACCAGCTGTCAGCTACTTCTGACTTCTGCTGGTGTTATTTGTCTCTCAGAAACAGTTCATAACATCCCTTCAACTCATCCATGTCACCTAAAAGGTAAACCTATGTTCAGCTCTGATGATTCAGTAAGGATATCTCCTGGCTTCATCTTCATGTTTCCCTCTCACCAGATATCCAAACTGATATCATGACCGACAGCTTTACGGCTGTGGCTCCAGCAAACACCAGCTGATACTAGAAAGTAATATTAAATACTTTCTAACAACAACTTATCAAGCTTAAACGTGCTTCTGTTGTTTATCCGCTGATCTCCTCTTTCTGGCACAAAGCGGGCGATAAACAAATAAGAGAGAAAATTGATCAGTTTCATGATTGAAGTAGCAAGGGGGGGGAGTAATATTAATATTTTCTCTGATTACATGACGATTCCGTTTTTTACGGGACGGTTGGCAACTCAACTGAAAATAAACTACAGCTAAACCTGGTTTATATCTGACCCAGATAGACTGCAGGTCATAACTTCTCACCTGACACTCGGACCAGCGGCCGTCTCGCAGTGATGTGTCAGTCACGAACGAAATGGCTCTCAGAGCTGGCTCATTGAAGTGAACAATGGGAGCCAGCTCTTTATTGGTAGTAATATAAGAGTAATATAAAAGTATTTTACTGTGTATTTTACAGTTTTGTACTGTTTTTCTAGAATATCATTAAATTTACATAAATAGACTGTGATTTTACATGTCAAATGTAAAATAACATAACATCACTGTAAATGTAATAAAACACAATTTACTTGTTTTTTAAATATTTTTTTGTACATATGCATATTTAGATTGTAAAAATACATTCACAAATGTATCATAATTTCACAAATGTAAATTCTCAAATGTAATACTATGGAAAAATATATAAAATGATCTAAAAATTAATGAGAACAATTAATAATTAAAGGAGTATTTGAATTATAATTTTGCTGAAAATTTTATGTCATCTAGTTCTGTTTCAATAAATCAGAGGTAAAAAGTGAAAATATAATTAATAGGAATAAAAACTAAAAAAACATATAAAACATTGCACGTTGTGCTTATTAAATATTTAAAAAAAATAAATGTAGAGGTAGGAATTGCAATTCATATAAATATCAAATTATTCACAATATTCCTGAACAGAAATAGGCCTCTGCACCTGGGGTGACGGCGTGGTCATGAAAACAATGTGACATGTTATTGGATGTTGCCGATGTTTACCGTCATCGCTAAACATCGGCCAACGAATTTGAACTAACCACCACAAGGTCACGAGTATGGCTGTGGAAAGCACCTTGGAAGAGATTTGTTGGTGAAAGATCATCCACGCAGTGCTGCAAGGCAAGTATATCAAACTCAGCTTAGTAGAATTCACTTTGCATTGCTTGACCACTATGGCACGTAGTTTACTGAGACAGTAAAAGGCATGGAATCCCTAGCTATGAAGGCATAGCACGTCATCTGTCAGTATAAGGTGTAGTTAGACCAGCCGCTATCTTACTGGCTAGCAGAGTAGTTGTTCGCTAACTTGTTAGCTGCCAGCTTTCTGTGACCGAGTAAACACAGCAGTTGCTACGCGGATAGTTTCTACACCGCAAATACCCGTTAGGGGGCCCACGATGACAGCTGCCACTGATGCATTTGTCTTAATGTGAAATTAAGTATGCAACTTAAGAGCTAATAGGCGACCTGTTCCACTCTAGCAACACACCTGCATGCCTGTAGAGAGCTCGTGCACGCCAAGATGAGCTGCGCGATGAAATGAAATAGAAGTAGCCCACTGTGCTAGCATTGCCCTGTAAAATATAATGGACATGTAAAGGATAAGCCAAGTATTTCCTTTTATTTTGTGGAACGGAAGTAGGGTAGGCTAGGCTAAAGCAGCTGAAGCGAATTATTTGACTACATATAAACGTACATTGCATACATGTATTTGGATTTTGGCAGGTTCCATGATTCATAAGGTTTTTTTTTCTTCCTCTGCAGATTAGTGGTGTGAGTTCTCAAATTTATTTAGTAAGGTGTAATGGTGAGTATTGTGCTGCATTTAACGATGTCAAAAGATTACACCTGTCGCAGTTGTGGTGCTTTAATGTAAATGTTTGGGCACCCATGGTCAAAATTTCAGGTAATGTGAACAGTTAAGCAAGTGGAAGATGAAATAATCTCCAAATGGCTTAAAGTTATAGATTACATTGAATTTTAAATAAAATCATTTTCATATTTTTAATTTTTTAAAAAACAGAAAAGGAAAGGACCCACAGCAAAAGTTTGGACACCTTGCAGTTGACCGGGGGGCCCAAACTGCATGCCAGTGTGTGTAATTGATATACATCAGTTGTAACATTGCAGTTAGTTGTTTGAGTCATGTGTGGACTTTTTTTTGTCCCCTTGTCTCTTGTTCATGTACACAACAGGAAACTCTACTTTGGCAGCCGAGCACTTCATGTTATCTGTGGACCAGACCACTGTGAATGGCTGTATCACTATCTTCAGCGACGCACTTATCCTGATGTTTGGCTCTTACTACTGCATGAACATTTCGTCCAGCAGCCCAAGCAGCAACCTTGGAATTCTTGCAACAATAAGGCGGCACCAGTCAATTTTATGCATTGAAACATAAGAATGATGAGACAGTAGGAACGCTGCGTTACTGAAACTGTGATTTTTTTGCAAGAATGTCTCATGACAGTGACGTAAGCAAGTGCGACGTTCGTGACAACAGCTGTGTGCAGATCAACAATGGATAATATATCGAGTGCGGGAGAGCGTATGAGCGTGCAGCGTTTAAAGCGTGGAAGTACTGACCTTATTTTGAGTTTGATTCCATAAAAAGTGACAAGAACATTAGTGTCCGTTGTGCGTGGGAAGAAAACTTCTTTTTACAGCAAAAAAACCCCTAAACTTCCAAGCAAGCACAGAGTGCGCTACCACGTATTTCCGTACCACAGAAATTCACAGAGAAACTCGTGGATTCTTCCACTCACCGTTCCGGCACAACTGCACCAGGGCAAACCTCCGCCTACCCCACTCCTGCTTTACAGGTGAAAATAGAGCAACAGGACCACTAGTCTTTGACTTTATTTAATTTCTGCTGTGTTTTATTTGCATCTATTTGAAAGAGTGAGTGTAAACACAAAAAATATTTTATTTTATGTGCTGGGATATGCAGAAAATAAGTTTAAATGTTAAACAAATTTCTTCCAGTCAGAAAATGTTGCATATAATTACATTTTTGCTTGATGCATGAAGTTAAAAGATTAAAACTGATAAAACAAGTTTAAAAAGAGACTTTTCCATTTGATTACATTTTGTATGATGGATTATGCAGAAAAAGTAGAATTGGGCTGAAGGTGTTATGTGACGGCTGTGTGCAGACAGGAATAGGACCCAAGGTGCAGACTCCGGAGACAAACGTGAACTCAAAACAGCTTTAATGTTAAACTCAAATATAACATAACTGGAAAAAAATCAAAATAAACTTAAACCGGAGGACTGACAGAACACACAGCTAGGTAAACGGTAGATCGCGACCCAGACACAAAGAAACACAAGGCTTAAATACACAGAGGGAGCAATCAGGGAATGGGTAACAGGAGGGAAACACAGCTGGGGCAAATCAGAACTGAAACAAACCAAACAAGGAGCCAGAAACAAAAAAAAAAAAAAAAAAAAGTGCAAACACCGGAGCCCGGAAAGCAACATAACAAAACACAGGCTCACAACAGGCGCAGGCGGCCAGGAAAAACAGTTCACACAAAGGTCAGGGGGCCGGCCCAGAGGCTGACGGCACGATAGTCCAAACCCGGGCAGTTCAGGGGGGCGGCCCGGAGGCTGACGGCCCAAGAGCCCAGAAAACAGTTCAGGGGGCCGGGCAGGCGGGAGGCACCGGCGGCAACGGAGCAGATCAGGAGGCCGGCCGGGCGGGAGGCACCGGCGGCGACCGAGCAGGTCAGGAGGCCGGCCGGGCGGGAGGCACCGGCGGCGACGTAGTTCAGGGGGCCGTCCATGACGGCAATGACGTCCAGTCATCGGCCTGGAAAGCGGCCAAACAGGACGTGCAGGATGAGCAGGCCGGACGGGACGAGCAGGACGTGCAGGCCGGACGGGACGAGCAGGACGTGCAGGACCAGACAGCATGGGGACCTCAGGTGCAAACAAAGCTAGACGGAGCGAGGCAGGACCAGGCGCAGCTGAAGACCCGGAGGCTGGACCAGGCGCAGCTGAAGACCCAGAGGCGGGACCAGGCGCAGCTGACGACCCGGAGGCGGGACCAGGCGAGGGAGCCGCAGGTGGTTGCTGGACGGGCTCCTCGGACCCTCCAGCGGGAACAGATGGCTGAAGCGGCCCCTTGGACCCTCCAGCGGAGGCAGGAGGCTGGACGGGCTCCTCGGACCCTCCAGCGGGAACAGACGGCTGAAGCAGTTCCTCGGACCCTCCAGCGGGAACAGACGGCTGAACGGGCCCCTCGGACCCTCCAGCGGAGACAGGTGGCTGAACGGGCCCCTCGGACCCTCCAGCGGAGACAGGTGGCTGAACTGATAGGTGAGCTAATGTTCGAGCTATGGATAGAAGTTTAAATTGTATTGACTGTTGTAACGATGGTAGTAATGGTGGGTGAGGTGGTGGATGAGCACTAAGCTGAGCTATGCCTTCCGAGCCTACGGAAAACTGCTGGACGGGCTCACCTGAGCCTCCAGCGAGGACAGAAACCGGTGCAGGGGCCTGCTGGGCAGTAGCCGCTCCCACACGCGGAATAGGCACGGGTGCAGAGACTAGCGGAGCCTCAGTTGGCCTGGAAACTGGAGCAGAGACAAACTGGGCCCTAGCCCCCCTCACCCGAGGAACTAATACAGCTGACAGGGGAGACAGAGCAACTAGAGAAGACAGAGACATAAACCATAAAACAGAACTCAAAGAAACCAAAGACTAGAAATTATAAATAATATAATAAACTCAAAAACCCTGGGTCAACGACCCAGGCATCCTAACAGAAGGATCTATTGCTTTATCACCTATTCAGGTTGTAAATTGTCATTTTAAAAAGTAACTAAGTAACTAAGTAATTAATTACTTTTGAAAATAAGTAATCAGTAATGTAACGGGATTACTTTTTTGGAGAAGTAATCAGTAATTAGTTATTGATTACTTTTTTTCAAGTACCTTGACCAACACTGCTCATGACACACCTTAAACATCATGTGATCCACTCTCAGTCTGCACTTTCATTCATGACTTCAACATGTTGAAATGAGCTTTGACAAAACATTCAGTGAAATAAAGTTTTCATCACATGATTCATGTGAGCACCAGATGAACTCTACAAAGACTCAATTGATTTATCTTTTGTTTTAGATCAACTTTTATCACTTAGAGCTATATTAAGTGCGTTTTTTTCTAACTTCTCACTCATTAACATTTCACATGATTTCAGATCACTGCTGTTCCCCACCTGCCCTGTAGGTGGCCTCAGTGTGCCTCAAACCATTTACAGATGATTATGTGTAGTTCACGGTTCATATTTAAATAGAAGATGTGGGACATTGAAGCAACACGTCCATCCATCCATGAACATGTAAGAAATAAAAATAAAGGTTTGCTTCATGTCTGTAATATGTAGACAATATTCTCAGTATAGCAGTTTGGGTCAAAGTGCAGATGTTCCAGATGTTCTGCAGTCTCTCTGGGTTTCATGTTAACATGTTGATTTTGTACCAAAGTGAAACTTTTTTTTTCATTCATAGCTGGTTTCACAGGAGGTCAAGGCGTCAAACAAACAGCTTTAACTGCACAATGACACACTTTAAATCATCTACAGACAAACTTGTGTGTTTGATTTATGAAGAAATAATAAAGAAGTGTTCTACAGCTGTCCATAAAGTAGCTTCTCACACAAACTTTGACACGTCATGACTTTAATTCATGAAAAGCTGAATAATAAAGAGCTGTGACTGCTATGAACTGCTTATGATGACTCCATTAAGCTCTCAGCTGAAGTTTCATTCATTTATTTTAACATTAATGTCGCCTTTTTAAGTCTGTGTGAGGATTTTAATGACAGACATTAAAGGAGCTTCTTTGATTAGAACCAAATTCATGTTGATTTTTAGCCTTATAATCATAAAACTGGAGACTAATGAAAAGTATAATAGTAAAAAAAAGCCTTTATTATTTGAGCAATGCCCGAATCTGCTCTGAGAAAGAAACAGCATAGAGTTGTTGATGGCATTTTGAGATTAACTGAATTTTTTCTAAGTGCTCTTATTGTGAAGATCTGCCTCACCCCCCTCCCACCTGTCCTGCTTCCGGTGGAGTCCCGCCTCCTGCCAGGAAGCAGCTCACCTGTTTTTTCGTGTTTGTTGTCCAGGTGTGGAGCTTGTTGTTGGTGTGTGTGTGAAGAAATTGTAAGTTTGCTTTGTTTCCTCCTTTAACAGTTTGTCTTTAGGACCTTTACTGTTTGTTCAGCTCGTTTGATTTCCGTTCTCTCCATCAAAGTCAGTGTGTAATGTTTTCCTGGCTAACATCAGCTGTGTGCAGCTTAGTTCCTGCACAAACAGCACAAATCTGCCGCTCCATAGTTCACGGTAACGGACTAACAGCTGGACCAATGAGGCCGAGTGTGTCCGCCACTTTGAGCTACGTTTGTGTTTGTGTACTTATAGTTTGTACTTTGTGAGTTCACTCAGAGTCCACAGACTCCGAGATCGCAGCCCACGTGATGACGTCACAGCTCAGCTGCAGTGTTTATGGCCTTTACCTCCTTTACTGTCACTGTGATTAATGTTTACACAGCAGAGACCTGCAGAGCGCTAACGCTAAGCTAATGATAAGAGCTCTTAAAGACACGAGGGAAATAAACATTATTAAAAGGAAACATAGATTTTGAGCACTTCAACAAAAAAAAATCTGTCAATAAAAAAAGAGCCGTAATGACCATCAGTCTCCTGTTTAGCTCTAGCTAGCTTTATGATTTTTAATAGTTTTTCCTGATATCTGGAGGTCTGTATGATCTGTTTCACAGAAAGTAGAACACATTTCTACATCAGGAAATATAAACTTTAGAAAGTTCAGAGTTTCCCACAGTCAGAGAAACAAAGTTCTCCAATTCAGCAGAGAAGAGTTTGAGCTGCAGACTGTGAATGAGTCTCAGAGTCAAACACTGTGAGCTCTGACAGCTGATTGGTGCTGAATACAGCTGTGAGCTGATGTTTTAGTTCCACTCATAATTAAAATCTCTTCAGCTCAAACTGAGGAGACAAAATAGTCCAAATGTGGATTAAACATTTGATTCATACGTCTCCAGCAATAAACTCAGAGCTTTAAGTTCATCCTTGTTTCCTCAGACTGTTTGAATTCATTGTGTCAGAGAAACTTTAGACTATTCAGCAGAGCTGATGTGGAGCTGAGATCTGCATCAACATGAATGTTACATGTACGGAGTTAACATGTTAAACTACGACAGTCACAGAAATCATGTGTGAACATCATGTGATCCTAAATTGTCTGCATGGCCATAAAAGAGCTTTTAATATAGTTTTATACTGAGGTTGGAGTTTGCAGAGAGCTGACTGCATCTGACTCAGAGCTGTTCCTAATGTTCTGCAGGTAAGATCAGGTTTCTCTGATCCCTGATGTGGACCATGTGACCTGGTTTTTAAGGTTACATGACAGGTCAGAGGTCAGCAACTGTAACTCAGTTACTTGTGTTAATGTGAACTCACTGAGTGTTTGTGGTTTACCTCTCAGACTGACTGAAGTTCGCAAGAAGATGATGATGGAGGAAGAGGAGGACAGAGCAGAGTCTGCAGGAGCCAGCTGTCCATCTATGAGGAGTGACAGGTCCAAACCTCAACCTCCAGACTTCAGTGCTGAACCTGGACCAACTAGGTCAGAGACCTGTCATGAGCTCCTTTAGATGTTTGTGTTTTCCTGGATAAATATGACCTGAAACATCCTTAGATTTTTACAAAGATTCATTAAAAAGAAAACAATGAAACAACAAAGGTAAAAATATTAGACTCAGTCGTTTGCTGTTTGAGGACAGTGATGCTCATATCTGTGGGGAAAGTGTGTACTGAGTGGGTTCATGTTTGTCTTTAAAGAACAGAGCTGCTCTGTCTCTGATTCTCATGTCTTTGTGTCTGATCTGTTAAACAGTCTGAGAGGTCACAAAGAGACCCAGCAGCTAAAGCCTGGATCATACTGGCTACTGTTAATGAGACTCCATCAGGACAACACTGTACTGATGCTCAGATTTAATCACAGGGAACAAAACCATATTTTATCTTCAGATTGTGACCTTTGGAGTGGAGGATGCAGATTTCCATAGAGAATAAATGTTATTGTTTTTCAGCTGTGAAAAAATAATCTAATTTTGTGAACTTAAGAATTTATCATCCTGGAAAAAATATGGTGACAGTAACACAACATTTCCACTGTATTCATAGAATGAATGTAAAACTTTCAAATATTCATTAAATATGCAAAGTGTTTCCAAACAATCAGAGAGGGCAGATGTGAAGCACTCTGTGAATTTTGATAAAATTACACATCAGTTATTAATCTGTACTACACTAATCTACCAAGGGTTAGGGTTTCTATTTGTTTCGCATATTTCTCATAATTGCATGTTATAGATCATCAAACAAATTTTAATATTAGAGAAAGAGATGCTGATTAAATACAAAAAGAGGTTTGTAAGTGATGATTTCCTTTTTTTAAGGGGGAAAAAAGCTAACCAAACCTACCCTGCGCCTTTACATAATTGGCTGTGTCACACATGGCAACAAGAACTACATTTGCAATAAATTTCAATGAGTCTTTCACATCAGCGTGAGGACTTTTGCCCCTATATGAAAAATTAATTGCCCTGAATCGCGGTTTTGGAAAGCTTGAGTCAGTATTACTACCCACACACAAACAAAAAACAACATGTAGCAAATGATCAAAAAGAAATTAGGAGGGGGCAAATTCTGTTTCACAGCACTTCTGATGTTTTAGTCGTGACTTGGTTTGAAACTAATCTTGAGTCGAGTGCCTCTTCTTTTCTTTTATTTGTTATGGCTGCCATAATTGTATCCAATTCAAAGGTAAAGCTTGGACTTCATATCTTATGATACACTCAATCTTAGTGCATTATTTCAGTTACAACCTCTTTTCTCAGTTTGTGTAAACAGACTTCGTTTCCAAGTTAAACTGTACCAGCGTTATCATCACTGCTACTGTTGTGATCAGTGTTTTTGTTTACAACTGGGGGACTTTTTATTCACACACTGCTCCAAAATACGTTTGTACTGCAGGTCTGTTTTTAGTCACAGTTAAGCCCCTGTGTTAAATGTCCAGTAGGCTGCCTTTTTCTGTTTTAACAACTGGGACAAAAGATGTCAGAAACTGCAGCAGAGCAGTATAAGTCATGTTTTACTTGAAACAACACATTTTAACTGGGACTGTGTTTCATAAGATCACTGTTTGAAAGACTGTTCCACACTAAACAGATAAAGATTTATATTAAAACTAATTCCTCACTCGCCTTTGCGGACCTTCTCCCTCCACGTCTTCTCAAGCTCTTCTCTGAGCCCTTGCTACTTCTGCAGCTTCTCGTGTTCCGTCTTTCTGCCACAGCAAAGAAGATGGTACTCTCAACAACAGACTGATAAAACAAAGAGCAGCCTGCTGCATACATTGATGAATCTGAGCCTGCATAGAAAGTAAAGTGGGCTCAGACTTTTTTTGTAGGCATTGTCTGTGTTGGCAGACCACTCCAGCTTGTGATTCAGTTGAACTCCCAGATATTTGTAGGATGTGACTATTTCAACGTCAGTCCCACCAATGCAGACAGAGGAGGGTCGGGATCTGTTTCTGCTGAAGTCCACCACCAGCTCCTTTATTTGGCCACATTCTGCTGCAGGTGTTTCTCCTCACACCACGAAGCGACCAATCAGTCCACTGTACTCCTCTTCTCGTCCCATCTCCATGGTTTCAATAATGGCCGTGTCATCAGAGAATTTCTGGAGGAGACGATTTTCTGTGATGTACTTGAAGTTGGCCGTATAGATGGTGAAGAGGAAAGGGCACAGCGCAGTTCTATGGAGTGATCCTATGTTGTTGTTCAGGCTCTCTGACCACAGCTCTGCAGTCTCAGAAACTGTGGTCATCCCGTCAGGCAGTCGCAGATCCACTCGACCAGTGGAACCTCCGCCTGCATGTCCTCCAACTTCTCCCTCAGCAGCCTGGGCTGGATCATATTAAAAGGGCTAAGTGTTAGTCACAACCGATTGTCTTCTTTTAACCATAAGAATGACTACTATTCTAAAAGCAAGCACACAAAGAACCAATGAGAGTGAAGAACAGGATAAAGAGCTCCTGTGGCTCAGTCCCATATCTTTAAATAGAAAGCAACAACACCAGCAATATACTGCTGCTCAAGCAGATTCAAGCAGTGCGCTCACATTAGAGCAGCTGATGAGAGAATCTGTGTATATGATAAAACGGCTCATCACTTGCTCCTGCACTGATGGATCTCCAGATGTTCATTTGGCTGAAGTCGGTGAAGAAACTGTGGCCCACGTAGTTCACACGGTACAGCCTCAAATTGGAATGAGCTCCCCGAATCACTGCAGCACCTTCAGCTGGTACTCAGTCTGATGTCTCTGTTCCTCAGTCTTGGAGCACCTACCGGTCTTTCTACACCACCATGGTCTTCTCACTCGCCTTTTCTTTGTCCTCATTGTTCATCGGGCGTGTGGTGTTGTTCCAACGATACAGCGCTGATGTTCCTGCCATTAATGCACAAGAAGTACAGCGTTGGTCTTTCTTTGGCTGGAAACCATCCCTTGCTGATCCAGAACAGAGTTTGATCACTCCTAGTAGGACAGGAAACACACTGATAAAAGCCTCAAAGTGTCTTTGTAAACAGACATGATTCAAATAAGCCAGTATGAGTTTGGTTCCTGCAGTTTGTGCATCATAAACAGTGCTGAAGCAGAGGCAGTGTGTGCCTGCAGATTAATGTACACTGCTGTTATAAGAGCTGTGGAAATTCAGGAAAAAAGGATGTAACAATACTGGTGACAGTCCCAGGACAGTCACAGAGTTACAGCATCATTCATGAACATAAAGACAGAAAGGTCATCCAAAGATTTGCCGAACAGAAGATGATCATCAGTGACGCTGTCTTTAAAATACTCTTCAAGGTTCTTTATTTGTCACATGCATAGTTATACAAGTATAACACACAGTGAAATGTAGCCTGACACGCTCCTCGACATGTGAAAAAATGGGTGGGGGTGGGGGTGGGGGGGTAGAGGAAGAAGTTTCTTGTTAGAAAAGTAAAACTTTAATGGTTTTTCTCTTGTTGTGTTTGTTTGAAGCTGCTTCCCGTTGGCTTCAGCTGTTTGAAGTTACCGTTTTCTAAACTTTTACATTCTGAAACTTCTTCAGCTCTTAACAGATTATGAAGCACTGAATGATTTCAAGCACACACTTTGTCTAATAAACTTACATCTTTTATTCTTTATACAGGTTGAGGATCTGTGGTTTGTCAGAGATGAGCTGTGATTATCTGGCAGCAGCAATGAAGTCCAACCTCTCCCATCTGAGAGAGCTGGACCTGAGCCTGAACAACCTGCAGGATTCAGGAGTGAAGCAGCTTTGTGGTTTTCTGGAGAGTCCAGGATGTGGACTTGAAATTCTGAGGTCAGTCTCCATGTTTTAGTTGTGCTGAGATGTATAGGATGTGAAAGTTGTGCTGACACTAAACTGCAGACATCAGGCTGATATTATACTAGCAGGAGTATATACTGGAGGATCTTCATGGTAAAGTCTGTTTTCTTCTTCTCTGATTTAGTCTATTGACTGTAGCAGAACAATGTTCACATTTAAACAGTGATACTCAACGTATGGCCCGTGGCCCACACATGGCCTGCCGACCTTTCCTAATTCAGAGAGAGGGGACCCTGATTAACTGTGTAGCGTTCTTATTCACAGGTCTAAGTATCAGACACAAAAATGAATAATCCACAGCTGACTCTCTTTAGCAGGTCAAAGTTCACAGCACAAAGCACCTGTGAAATAATTCCTGGAGCAGGAATTATTGCACATTTACAAACTGACACCGCTGCATGGCATGATGGGTAATGCTACCCGGTCAGGTAGTCAGATGCTTTCATGTATGCTGGAGGCTGAGACATTTCCTAATGACATCACACTGCGTTTTGGTGAATATGAAGTTTACTTGTGAATGATTTCCAGCTTTGACTGCAACAGTGTGAAATCAGTGATCCAGCAACAGTTAAAAAACACAAGCATTTATTTTCAAAGCTTTTTATTAGAAACACTTTTAAACTTCTATTTTTTAATATCCCAGGAAGCACAAGTAAGCCTGCAGTCTGAAAGTGCAGTGCTCTGTGACGAGAATAAGGCATTAATAACAATAATCAGCTCATATTAGATAATAAGCTATTTTCCAGGAAGTACCTTCCTGTTGCAGATGAGCTGATCAGAGTCAGGTCAATCAGCTCTGAGCATGCTCAGTCTGAGTCACGGAGTCCGACACTATGATTCACAATGGCAACGGGTAAATAAATAGCAAAAGCTCTGTGTGAATCCAGAGGAGCAGGAATATGAAGACGTGTCAGTGCTGAGCGTGATATAAAAACAGGAGGAAGAAGAGTTTGAATCAGTGTGGGACACTCTGTCATCATCATAGACTCAATAAAGTTTATACAAAATCCATCATTTATTATAATGTCTATGCTTATCATCGAGCAGCTTGAACTTTGATCAGATGAATCGATCAGTGTGATTGATTCTAATCAAACAATGACTGATCACTGATCAGTGTGCAACACAGTCAATGTTTGCAGTGCAGGAAACTTCCAATCTGATATCAACACTATCCAAAGAGTCTCAGAGTTACAAAGATGGAGGTCATAGATTTTATTCTGATCTGATGGTAAATCTGTGATGTCATTGCCGTCCCCATCCTGATATATTGATGACTGATTGGCTGTAAAAGCTTTATGTTTAGCAAACCAATGTTTAACTGGGATTTCTGCTTTTGTAACAAGGTAAATTTGTGCAGATGTACACTCTCCTCTGAGCTTTGACTTTATGAATGAGGAAATGACTCAGAGTGTCAGTCAACTCTAGATCAGTGTACAAGCTTAACCATGAAAGAAAGAACAGCTAACAGATGTGTGCTCCTCAAATCTGCATGAATCATGATCATGTGTTTGAGTGAATCTGTGACTGAACTGTAATAATGTTAAAAAGTAAATATGAGGAGGACATGAATGAAAACAAAGTGTGATGAATGAGAAGAAGAAGCTGACACTCAGCTGTCATATTGCTAATGTTTCTCAGGACCTGCTGTACATGTTGCATTAACAGTAAACAAACTGGAAATCTTTGTGGAGCTGAGCCCAAGGATTTCTGTTGATCAACAATAATCTGATGCAGTTTGATTACAACCATGTTTAAATATGTGTTGATGTAGCTTGCCATCACCAGTGTGTGAATGTATGTGTGAATGGGTGGATGACTGAATGTAGTGTAAAGCGCTATACAAATACAGACCATTTACCATTTATATGTAGAAGTGATTCAATTCAATTCAATTTTATTTATATAGCGGCAAATCACAACAAATGTCGCCTCAAGGCGCTTTATATTGTACAGAAGATCGCACAATAATAGATACAGAGAAAAACCCAACAATCATATGACCCCCTATGAGCAAGCACTTTGGCGACAGTGGGAAGGAAAAACTCCCTTTTAACAGGAAGAAACCTCAGGGAGGGGCGGGGCCATCTGCTGCGACCGGTTGGGGTGACAGAAGGAAAACAGGATAAAGACATGCTGTGGAAGAGAGACCGAGATTAATAACAGATATGATTCGATGCAGAGAGGTCTATTAACACATAGTGAGTGAAAAAGGTGACTGGAAAGGAAAAGCTCAATGCATCATGGGAATCCCCGGCAGCCTACGTCTATTGCAGCATAACTAAGGGAGGATTCAGGGTCACCTGGTCCAGCCCTAACTATATGCTTTAGCAAAAAGGAAAGTTTGAAGCCTAATCTTGAAAGTAGAGATAGTGTCTGTCTCCTGAATCCAAACTGGAAGCTGGTTCCACAGAAGAGGGGCCTGAAAACTGAAGGCTCTCCCTCCCATTCTACTTTTAAATACTCTAGGAACAACAAGTAAGCCTGCAGTGTGAGAGCGAAGTGCTCTAATAGGGTGATATGGTACTACAAGGTCATTAAGATAAGATGGGGCCTGATTATTTAAGACATTGTATGTGAGGAGCAGGATTTTAAATTCAATTCTGGTTTAAACAGGAAGCCAATGAAGGGAAGCCAATACAGGAGAAATCTGCTCTCTCTTTCTAGTCCCTGTCAGGACTCTTGCTGCAGCATTTTGGATTAATTGAAAGCATTTCAGAGAGTGTTTAGAACGTCCTGATAATAATGAATTACAGTAGTCCTGTCTGGAAGTAATAAATGTATAAACTATTCAATTCAATTCAATTCAATTTTATTTATATAGCGCCAAATCACAACAAAAGTCGCCTCAAGGCGCTTCATAGATACAGAGAAAAACCCAACAATCATATGACCCCCTATGAGCAAGCACTTTGGCGACAGTGGGAAGGAAAAACTCCCTTTTAACAGGAAGAAACCTCCGGCAGAACCAGGCTCAGGGAGGGGCGGCCATCTGCTGCGACCGGTTGGGGTGAGAGAAGGAAGACAGGATAAAAGACATGCTGTGGAAGAGAGACAGAGGTTAATAACAGATATGATTCAATGCAGAGAGGTCTATTAATACATAGTGAGTGAGAAAGCTGACTGAAAAAGAAAAACTCAATGCATCATGGGAATCCCCCGGCAGGCTATGTCTATTGCAGAATAACTAAGGGAGGATTCAGGGTCACCTGGTCCAGCCCTAACTATATGCTTTAGCAAAAAGGAAAGTTTTAAGCCTAATCTTAAAAGTAGAGATAGTTTCTGTCTCCCGAATCCAAACTGGAAGCTGGTTCCACAGAAGAGGGGCCTGAAAACTGAAGGCTCTGCCTCCCATTCTACTTTTAAATACTCTAGGAACAACAAGTAGGCCTGCAGAGCGAGAGCGAAGTGCTCTAATAGGGTGATATGGTACTACAAGGTCATTAAGATAAGATGGGGCCTGATTATTTAAGACCTTGTATGTGAGGAGCAGGATTTTGAATTCAATTCTGGATTTAACAGGAAGCCAATGAAGGGAAGCCAGAACAGGAGAAATATGCTCTCTCCTTCTAGTCCCTGTCAGTACTCTTGCTGCAGCATTTTGGATTAGCTGAAGGCTTTTCAGTGAGTTTTTTGGACATCCTGATAATAATGAATTACAGTCGTCCAGCCTGGAAGTAATAAATGCATGAACTAGTTTTTCAGCGTCACTCTGAGACAGGATATTTCTAATTTTAGAGATGTTGCGCAAATGGAAGAAAGCAGTTTTACATATTTGTTTAATATGTGCGTTGAAGGACATGTCCTGGTCAAAAATGACTCCAAGGTTCCTCACAACGTTACTGGAGGCCAAGGTAATGCCATCCAGAGTATGAATCTGGTTAGATACCATATTTCTAAGATTTTCAGGGCCGAGTACAATAACCTCAGTTTTATCTGAATTAAGAAGCAGAAAGTTAGCGGCCATCCAGGTCTTTATGTCTTTAAGACATTCCTGCAGTTGAACTAATTGGTGTGTGTTATCTGGCTTCATGGACAGATAGAGCTGGGTGTCATCTGCATAGCAGTGAAAATGTATGCTATGTCTTCTAATGATGCTGCCTAAGGGAAGCATGTATAATGTAAACAGAATTGGTCCTAGCACTGAACCCTGTGGAACTCCATAATTAACCTCAGTGTGTGAAGAGGACTCTCCATTTACATGCACAAATTGGAGTCTATTAGATAGATATGATACAAACCACTGCAGTGCAGTACCTGTAATACCTACAGCATGTTCTAATCGCTCTAATAGGATATTATGGTCAACAGTATCGAACGCTGCACTGAGGTCTAGCAGGACAAGCACAGAGATGAGTCCACTGTCAGAGGCCATAAGAAGATCATTTGTAACCTTCACTAAAGCTGTTTCTGTGCTGTGATGAGCTCTGAAACCTGACTGAAACTCTTCAAATAAACCATTCCTCTGCAGATGATCTGTTAGCTGTTTGACAACTACTCTTTCAAGGATTTTTGATATGAAAGGAAGGTTGGAGATTGGCCTATAATTAGCTAAGACTGCTGGGTCTAGAGATGGCTTTTTGAGTAAAGGTTTAACCACAGCCAGCTTGAAGGCCTGTGGTACATAGCCGACCATTAGAGATAGGTTGATCATATTTAAGATCGAAGAATTAATCAATGGCAGGACTTCTTTGAGCAGTTTTGTAGGAATGGGGTCTAAAAGACACGTTGATGGTTTGGAGGAAGTAATTATTGAAGTTAACTCAGAAAGATCAATTGGAGAAAAAGAGTCTAACTTAACATCAATGGTACTAAGAGTAGCTGTAGATAATATTACATCTGTGGGATGATTACTGGTAATTTTTTCTCTAATGATAAAAATTTTATTTGTGAAGAAGTTCATGAAGTCATTACTAGTTAACGTTAAAGGGATGGTTGGCTCAACAGAGCTCTGACTCTTTGTCAGCCTGGCTACAGTGCTGAAGAGAAACCTGGGGTTGTTCTTATTTTCTTCAATCAGTGATGAATAGTAAGATGTTCTGGCTTTGCGGAGGGCTTTCTTATAAAGCAGCAAACTATTTCTCCAGGCTAAATGATGATCCTCTAAATTTGTGACACGCCATTTCCTCTCCAGATTACGAGTCATCTGCTTTAGGGTACGTGTTTGAGAATTATACCACGGAGTCAGGTACTTCTGATTAGAGACCTTAGTTTTCACTGGAGCTACAGTATCCAGAGTCGTACGTAGTGAGGAGGTGAAATTATTAACAAGATAATCGACCTCTGTTGGGGTAGCGTTCAGATAGCTGCTCTGCTCTGTGTTGGTACAGGGCATTGAAGATGATAACAGTGGGTGGATTATATTCTTAAACTTAGTTACAGCGCTTTCAGAAAGACATCTACTTTGATAAAATCTACTCTCCACCGCTGTGTAATCAATTATTGTAAATGTAAATGTTATCAGGAAATGATCAGACAGGAGAGGGTTTTCAGGAAACACTGTTAAATGTTCAGTTTCTATGCCATATGTTAAAACAAGATCTAGAGTGTGATTAAAGTGGTGGGTGGGTTCTTTTACATTTCGAGAGAAGCCAATTGAGTCTAATAACAGACTAAATGCCATGTTGAGGCTGTCATTTTTAGCATCTACATGGATGTTAAAATCACCCACAATAATTATTTTATTTGAGCTCAGAACTAAATTAGATAAAAAGTCTGAGAAATCAGACAGAAACTCTGTGTAAGGCCCAGGTGGACGATAGATGATAACAAGTAAGACTGGTTTCTGAGTTTCACAGCTGGGGTGGACAATGTTAAGCATCAGGCTTTCAAATGAATTAAAAGTCTGTCTTGGTCTTTCATTAATTAATAGGCTGGTGTGAAAAATTGTTGCCACACCGCCCCCTCGGCCTGTGCTTCGAGGTTTCTGGTAGTTAGAATGACTCGGGGGTGTTGATTCATTTAAACTAACATAATCATCCTGCTGCAACCAGGTTTCTGTAAGGCAGAGTAAATCAATTTGTTGATCAATTATTAAGTCATGTACTAACAGAGACTTGGAGGAGAGAGACCTAATATTTAATAATCCACATTTCACTGTTTTACTCTTTGGTTCAGATGTGGATACTGTATTGTTCTTTCTTTTTGATTGTTTATGTTTAAGTTGTTTGTTGCTGGTTTTTAGTTTGTTTTTTGTCTTTTTGGAAGCTAACACAGTCTCTATGGAGATGGGTTTTTGGGGGGGTAGCAGGAGGAGAGAAGCTGCAGAGAGGTGTGTAAGACTGCAACTCTGCTAGTTTTTCAGCATCACTCTGAGACAGAATATTTCCAATTTTAGAGATATTAGCGAATGGAAGAAAGCAGTCTTATATATTTGTTTAATATGTGCGTTTGTAACGCGGTTAAAGGACCAGGGTGCCTGACTGCAGCTTCATAGACAATGAGCTATCAGAAATAGTTTCGACTATGGAGCCTGAGTGTGTGAATAAAACACAGGAAACCAAAGTAGAGCTCAAAATATATATATTGTGTTTGTTATGAGAAATGTATAGACGGATGTACAAAATAATAAAAAAAATATGTATATATATCACAAACAATAATAATGTTGACAATACAAAACAGCTTATTAGGTTCCAAAAGGAGGTGGGATGAGGTGTAGTCCAGTATGAGATTTAGTTTAGTTCCATGGACCTGTGATAGGTCATGTGTCAACAGTTTAATTCAGTCCATAGGTTTACGATTCCTACTGCAACGTAGCGGTGGTCGGGTGGCTCGCCATCCCGCGCTGATCAGGGCTGATCGCGGGAGAAAAAAAAAACCTGACCTAGACAAGGTCAAAAACATAAATTATCATTCACCGAAGAAAATGAAACCGCATTCTACTGCTGTGACAAAATAAATCCATAAATAACAAAGACAAGTAATTAATGCCATGTTTCATACAACAATCATCTCTTATAATGAATTTCATTCAACATACTATTATAGAAAAACATTCTCATGGGTCCCATCAAAGTATATCAGCAATAAAGCTAATAAACATTATCCAAAGTTAACCAAATATATTTACAAAACTCATTTAATCACAGGTGTTGCGCAACAGATTCAATAATCTCAATGCAAAATCTCATAGGCCGTTTTGGCATTTCATCAGAGAAGTAACAAAAAACATCCAAAACGGACAAAACTACAAAAACCAAATCACTCGTTCAACTCTAGATACGTTAAGTCAACATTCGGCCATAATGGAATAAACAAAAACAACAATATTCAATAAATAAAACTAGTAATTGCACTTACTGTCGCTAGCCTAGCATTAGCTTACCGGCGTTTTAGGATGTGCAATCGCGGCTCCGCATTTTCATTAATTGTGACAAAACAAAACAAACAAATAACTCACCGTTGAGTCGATTGTGAGGTGGTGTAAAGATGAATGAATCGGCCGGGTTATTGCACGCTGTCAACTGGTCTGTAGTGTAAAATTTGTCATTATCTGACAAGTACGCCAACCACAGGGACAACAGCAGCCAGAGGAGCAGGGAACATGGAGCTGATTGACCCGGAACTTATGCAGGGTTCATTCCCGCCACAATAAAGGGACTGGCGGAAGTGGGGTCAGAAGTTACCGTGGTTACACGTTGAAGGACATATCCTGGTCAAAAATGATTCCAAGGTTCCTCACAGTGTTACTGGAGGCCAAGGTAATGCCATCCAGAGTAAGAATCTGGTTAGATACCATATTTCTAAGATTTTCAGGGCCAAGTACAATAACCTCAGCTTTATCTGAATTAAGAAGCAGAAAGTTAGCGGCCATCCAGGTCTTTATGTCTTTAAGACATTCCTGCAGTTTAACTAATTGGTGTGTGATATCTGGCTTCATGGATAGATAGAGCTGGGTGTCATCTGCATAGCAGTGAAAATGTATGCTATGTCTTCTAATGATGCTGCCTAAGGGAAGCATGTATAATGTAAATAGAATTGGTCCTAGCACTGAACCCTGTGTAACACCGTAGTTGACCTTAATATTTGAAGAGGACTCTCCATTTACATGTACAAATTGGAGTCTATTACATAGATATGATACAAACCACTGCAACGTAGTACCTGTAATACCTACAGCATGTTCTAATCGCTCTCATAGGATATTATGGTCAACAGTATCGAACGCTGCACTGAGGTCTAGCAGGACAAGCACAGAGATGAGTCCACTGTCAGAGGCCATAAGAAGATCATTTGTAACCTTCACTAAAGCTGTTTCTGTGCTGTGATCAACTCTGAAACCTGACTGAAACTCTTCAAATAAGCCATTCCTCTGCAAATGATCTGTTAGCTGTTTGACAACTAGTCTTTCAAGGATTTTTGAAATGAAAGGAAGGTTGGAGATTGGCCTATAATTAGCTAAGACAGCTGGGTCTAGAGATGGCTTTTTGAGTAAAGGTTTAACTACAGCCAGCTTGAAGGCCTGTGGTACATAGCCGATTATTAAAGATAGGTTGATCATATTTAATATTGAAGCATTAATTAACGGCAGGACTTCTTTGAGCAGTTTTGTAGGAATGGGGTCTAAAAGACACATTGATGGTTTGGTATCAATGGTAGTAAAAGTAGTTGTAGATAATGTTACATCTGTGCGATGATTATGGGTAATTTTTTCTCTAATAATTAAAATTTTATTTGTGAAGAATAGGGATGGGTATCATTTTGGGTGTCATTTTAGCCTTTTTGGCCAGGGTGAGGGGAGTGTCTGCCATGAAAACAAGAAGACAGCCGCATGTAACTACGACGGTGTTTGCTAGTTCACCTTACATGCATTAATGTAATAACGTGGTTAGCGTACTCAACGTAAATTACACACGAACAACATTAAGCTACTCACGCAGAGAAGAACGGCTGCTCCTGCCATCATCATCCGTCATCATTTCTGCTACAATGGCAGGGCTAGGGGCCAGGACTCTCCTCTTCGGGTTTTGGGGGGATGTTGCTAACTCCGCGTCCGATAACAGGCACCACACCTGCAGTAGATGTGCTCGATGTGATGTCTCACAGAAGGCTACCAAATACGGCGCATTTCTCGGCTTTTAAAAAAATGCTATGCGTCGCCAGGTGTTTCATCAGATTTGAGGTGTTACCTCCTTTGCACAGTATCAGCTTAAAGCACTTGTTGCAGGCTGCTGAGTTTGTATCTTTTGCTGTGAAGTACAGCCAGACTTTTGAACGCTTCCCCTTGGGCTTTTTTAATGTGTAGCTCTGCTCTAAAAGAACGTACGTACCTGGGCCCGCCTACTACGCTTGCAAAGGTAAAATGATTGGCTAGAATCCAAAGTGTATGACATCTCAGGAAAAAAAAGCACCGAAATGTGCGCTGGTTTTCGGTCTGGTTACTACCGTTTATGTCAAAACCGGTGCCATCATGGCACCGAATACCGGTACCGATCCCTAGTGAAGAAGTTAATGAAGTCATTACTAATTAACGTTAAAGGGATAGTTGGCTCAACAGTGCTGTGACTTTTTGTCAGCCTGGCTACAGTGCTGAAGAGAAACCTGGGGTTGTTCTTATTTTCTTCAATCAGTGACGAATAGTAAGATGTTCTGGTTTTGCGGAGGGCTTTCTTATACAGCAACAAACTATTTCTCCAGGCTAAATGATGACCTTCTAAATTTGTGACACGCCATTTCCTCTCCAGCTTACGAGTTATCTGCTTTAGGCTACATGTTTGAGAATTATACCACAGAGTCAGGTACTTCTGATTTGAGGCCTTTGTTTACACCGGAGCTACAGTATCCAGAGTCGTACGTAGTGAGGAGGTAAAATTATTAACAAGACGATCGACCTCTGTTGGAGTAGTGTTCAGATAGCTGCTCTGCTCTATGTTGGTACAGGGCGTTGAAGATGATAACAGTGGGTGGATTATATTCTTAAACTTAGTTACAGCCCTTTCAGAAAGACATCTACTTTGATAAAGTCTACTCTCCACTGCTGTGTAATCAATTATTGTAAATGTAAATGTTATCAGGAAATGATCAGACAGGAGAGGGTTTTCAGGAAACACTGTTACATGTTCAGTTTCTATTCCATATGTTAAAACAAGATCTAGAGTGTGATTAAAGATTAAAGTTTTGAGAGAAGCCAATTGGGTCTAATAACAGATTAAATGCCATGTTGAGGCTGTCATTTTTAGCATCTATATGGATGTTAAAATTACCCACAATAATTATTTTATCTGAGCTGAGCACTAAATCAGATATAAAGTCTGAGAAATCAGATAGAAACTCTGTGTAAGGCCCAGGTGGACGATAGATGATAACAAGTAAGACTGGTTTCTGAGTTTCACAGCTGGGGTGGACAAGGCTAAGCATCAGGCTTTCAAATGAATTAAAAGTCTGTCTTGGTCTTTCGTTGATTAATAGGCTGGTGTAGGGCTGTCCGACATAACGATATATATCGGATGACGATATAAAAACATCTATCGTTTCCTTTTACGCTATCGTTTGTTTCGTGGTGTTGCAAAATAAACTGTTTACGGCAATATTTTTTCATCGTTTTGATGGTCACTGTAGTGGCTATATTAATTTCTTAAAGTACTCTCCTTCTCTTTTATTTAATATAATCACACGATGGACGGACAAGCGACTGTTTTTATACATTTTCGTTAGCAACAACGACGGTAAAAACATCGCGTGTTCGCTTGTTTATTTTCCACATAAACCTTTCACAGTAAAGCTCAAGATCCTGTTGAGTCTTTTCAAAATAAACTGAATCACGTGAAAGAGTATGCAGTCTTTACGGATGAGAAGCAAAAAAGAGCTGCCAGGTGCTAAAAAATAAACCTTAGATTCAAACGTTAGAACAGGCTTTTCCCCGCAGCACGCTGTGTAATAAATAATCACAAAGAAAACAGCGGCCGTTACAACTTATGTCTAAAAATGTATAATTTCATGCATCGGTTTAAACACTCGACTCCAGGTACACGACGCCCAGCTGGAAACATTTCACGCAAGTCGAGCTGCCCGAGATTCACAGAATTTACAAAAAATTTTACATTTTTGTGATTTATATCGTTATCGGGACGATAGATGTCTTATATCGGGATATGAGATTTTGGTCATATCGCACAGCCCTAGGCTGGTGTGAAAAATTGCTGCCACACCGCCCCCTCGGTCTGTGCTTCGTAGTTAGAATGACTCGGGGGTGTTGATGCATTTAAACTAGCATAATCATCCTGCTGCAACCAGGTTTCTGTAAGGCAGCGTAAATTGATTTGTTGATCAATTATTAAGTCATGTACTAACAGAGACTTGGAGGAGAGAGACCTAATGTTTAACACAATCCAGCCCTCAGTGCTAAGGGGAAGCTGCAGGGAGTGGGAGTGGACCATCCACATGGATTGTAGACTACCTCACCACTAGACCCCAGTATATGAGGCTGGGGGACTGTGTGTCTGAGGTGGTAGTCTGTAGCACGGGGGCCCCATCAGGAACAGTACTTGCCCCTTTCCTCTTCACCCTGTACACCGCGGACTTCAGATATGACACAGACACTTGCCATCTCCAGAAGTTCTCAGGCCATTGTGAGTCGGTTGTCGGAGGGAAACAAACTGGAATACAGGGGGGTCATCAGTGACTTTGTCAGCTGGTGTGAACAGAACCATCTTGGCGTCAGTGCTAGCAAGATGAAGGAACTGGTGATTGACTTTAGCAAGAAGTCACTCCTATTACACCAGTGAACATCCAGGGTTTGGACATTGAAACGCTGGAGGAGTACAAATACCTGGGTGTTTACCTCAGTAACAAACTGGATTACTCCATGAATGCAAATGCACTTTATAAAAAGGGTCTAAGTCGTCTTCACCTGCTACAGTGGCTGAGATCCTTTGGGGTGAACAGGACTCTTCTAAGGACGTTTAATGACACTGGCGGCATCTGCTGTCTTTTATGCTGCTGGAGTGGTGGAATGGCAGAGAGGGACGGGGAAATTAACAGCTGAACGGTCGTCTTTTACACTACCGCAGGTCATTCTTACCAGCAGCTGTCAGACTCTAGAACACAGTTTAACATGGTTATCTTACTCATCACCTGTCTAATTGACATATCTTGTGTTTTTTAATTGCTTTTTATTTGCAGCTTGTGTGTACAGTGTATATTTCATTAGGATCATTCACGCCCCACCCCCACACACTTATGTACATATCTCTGTACACTTTTTTATCTGTTCGAATTGAAGTTTATGTATGTAGGACTACTTTGTGTCTTTTTTTATATTCCTCTTGCTATAAGAGCCATGTAACACCCAAATTTCTCATTCATGGGATAAAAAAGGTTTATTCTATTCTGTTCTATGGTATTCTATTCTATCTATTCTATGTAGAAGCTCCCCTAATGGAGCCACAACACGTCCAATACTTTGTCTGTATGGAACAAATGATTCAAGGAACAGAGATTTAAATCATCAAAATCAAACTGGCTGCATCGTGGCATATAGTCTGAAAAATCTGTACAGTTTCCTGTTTGAAGTTTCCATATTCTAAACTTCTACATTCTGAACCTTCTTCAGCTCTGAACAGATTATGAAACACTGAATGATTTCAAGCACACACTTTGTCTAATAAACTTACATCTTTCATTCTTTATACAGATTGTTGAGCTGTGGTTTGTCAAAGATCAGCTGTGATTATCTGGCAGCAGCACTGAAGTCCAACCCCTCCCATCTGAGAATGATGGACCTGGCTGGAAATAACATGCAGAATCCAGATGTTAAGCAGCTGTGTGATCTTGAGGAGAGTCCAGACTACAGACTGGAGACTCTGAGGTCAGTACAGTGTTGGAGTGAGTGGGTGGTGCTGTCAGCAGTGTTGTACTAAAACACAATCAATACGAAACAAAGATCAAGTTGTTTCCTGTAAAGCTGTAGCTTCTCAGTGAAGCTGTTAGAAGAGAATGGTAACAGGCTTCAGAATTGGACACAAACACTTCCTGTTTCTACCTTTTTGCGAGCTGTATGGTTACCATAGTAACAGCTCACATGCTCTTATCAAACACGGTCAGCAGCCAATCAGCTCTCTCAACAAAGTAGCGTGCAGACCAATGACTGCAATTATTTCCAAGTTTCAAGCAGTCTCCATCAAAAGGACAAAGGTCACTCATTTGAGGATGACAATGTTCACATTTTGGACAGAGAAGACAGATGGTTTTAAAGAGGAGTGAAAGAAACCATCTATGTCCGCTGTGAACGATCTTTGAACGGATGAGGTGACTTACGACACCAACTGTAATCCGGTTTTGAGATCCCTTCCCAGACTCCTTAACCCCCACTCACACCCTGGGCCTTTTGACCTCAATAAATCACTTGATGGGGTGGGGCTAGGTTGCACAATTAGTTCACCCAAAACCCACACCTGTTTTCACACCTTGTCTCGTGTGATTAGGAAGAGGATCAATATGGAGTCCATGTCCCCTTTGGGGACACTCGCATAGGGCTTAAATCTGGGACTCTCCACCATTTGACCCTAGAACTGAAAAAGCTTCTCGGATGAGAGGTGAAACATCTTCAAGCAACTTAAAGAAGTCCAGACACTTTTCTTTCCAAGCTCTTTAGACTATGATGACCTGGATGACTGAGAACCTTCACAGACAACACAGTCTGTAGGTGAGGAAGAATTTAGTGAGACCAGATGTTTTGATGGAATTCCTCCAGTTAACAGCTGGAACCATTCCATCTGGATTGTTGGGTTGTTGTTGGGGTTCCTAAAGAGCTCAGAGTGGACAGACCAAGGCTATTCTAATTAATGAAAGTCCAAAATAAACTAGGAGTGAAAAACATTTTCATCAACTTCAATAAAAATCCAAAGTACAGATTAGAAAAAGTGAAACAACGAGTACTAGTACAGTCTCAGCACTGAAGGCCCTGCTGCTCTTTATACTGGATGTGCTGCATCACTGACTGACAGCTGATGAAGAGTCTCTGGAAACACTCGTTTATCTCCTCTGCTCTTCCTTCTTCTCTCTGCAGGTGGAGGTGATGAGGGTAAACAGGACAATGTGCGTGCTGAGAGAGGATGAGCTGTGTCCTGATGATCCAGAGAGGTTGAAGCAGGAGCAGCTTGTGTGTAGAGACGCTCTGAGTGTGCCATGTTACTGTGAGATGGAGTGGAGAGGAGAGCTTCATCCAGCAGTGACTGACAGATGCATGAAAAGATGACTGTCAGTGCTGCAGAGTGAACTGCTCTGAGAACAGCTCCACTGTCAGACACAATGTAGAGTCCAGCATCATCCGTGTGTGTCCCTCTGGATCTGACAGAGGATCATCAGTGTATCTGGACTGCTCTGCTGCTCTGTCATTCTATAGTCTCTTCACAGTCTCTGTCTGACACTGGCTTCAGACCCTCCTGGATCAAATTCACCTGGAAAGGCTTTCCATTATGAATAATAAACATAATGTTTTTATAAGATAAATATCATGTTTTCATGTATGTGTGCAGTTTGAGCCTCAGTGGATGAATCCGTGCTTAATCATCATCATCATCATCATCATTTATTTATATAGCACTTTAAAAACAAAACTGGCAGACCAAAGTGCTGTACAATACAAATATGCATAAAGTAATAAGATAGCAGAAACCAGACATAGCAATCAAATTAATAAAAAAAAATGTTAGTTATCCACAGAGTTAAAAGCCAGGGAATAAAAATAGGTCTTTAATAAAGACTAAAAAACTGGCACTGATGTAGCCTGTCTAACGTGGAGAGGAAGGTTATTCCAAAGCATCGGCGCTGCAACAGAGAGTCTCCTGTAAGTTTCAGCCGTGACTTTGGAACCGAAAGCAGCAACAGCTCAGCTGACCGAAGGGAACGAGTGGGGACATGGGGCTTAAACAAGTCAGACAAATAAACAGGTGCCAGACCATTTAGAGATTTAAAAACCAATAAAAGGACTTTAAAGCGGATTCTAAATTCAATTGGAAGCCAGTGTAGAGAGGCCAAAATCGGAGTGATGTGATCAAATTTCCTTCTCCCAGTTAAAAATCGTGCCGCAGCATTTTGCACTAGTTGCAAGCGTGACAAAGTGCCCTGCCCAACCCCTATTAAAAGAGAACTGCAATAATCGAAATGTGATTTGGGCCAAATAAAATCGCTTCTGTCTTCCAATCATTAAAATTTAAAAAGTGTTTTGCCATCTATGCTTTAACATCAGTAAGGCAGTCAAGCAGAGGTTGACCTGGGAGACTATCAGAATGACGTTTGGATACCTCCCCATGTCAATCACTGCTTGACTGTCTTAGCGATATTAAATTATGGATGGCAAATAATTTTCTGAATTTTAATGATCGCAAAACGAAAGCAATTTTATATGGCCCGCATCGCTCTACTGATTCTCCAGATGTTGATTTTGGTGATTTGACCTCCCAACTGAAAAGTTCAATCACTAATCTTGGTGTTAAACTTGATTCCGCGCTTACTTTTGAAGGTCATGTAAATGGAGTGATAAAATTAGCTTTTTATCACCTCAGACGCCTGTCGAAGGTTAAGCCTTTCCTTTCCAAACCCAATTTGGAAACTCTTATTCATGCTTTTATCACCTCACGTCTGGACTATTGTAATTCCCTTTTAATAGGGGTCGGGTCGGGCACCTTGTCACGCGTGCAGTTAGTGCAAAATGCGGCGGCACGATTTTTAACCGGTAGTAGGAAATTCGATCACATCACTCCGGTTCTGGCTTCCTTGCATTGGCTTACCATTGAAATTTAAAGTCCTTTTATTGGTTTTTAAATCTTTAAATGGTCTGGCTCCTGTCTACTTATCTGATTTGCTGAAGCCACATGTTCCTCCTCGCTCGCTCCGTTCAGCTGAACAGCTGTTGCTGTTGGTCCCTAAGTTGCAGCTGAAATGCAGAGGAGACCGAGCGTTTTCAATTGCGGCTCCGATGCTCTGGAATAACCTTCCCCTCCAAATTAGACAAGCGTCATCAATGCAGGTTATTAAGTCCAGATTGAAAACCTATTTTTATTCCCTGGCTTTTAACTCTGTAGGAAACTGACACCTTTCTTATTTATTTTATTTTTTTAGGATTTTATGGTATTTTTAATTTGTTAGTTGTTTTGATCTGTGTTGTTCAGCACTCGCCCAGGGAACCAAACAGGCTAGGACCGCCACTGGTCACAAGTTGATGTGGCTGTAGGCTACGGCACATGGCCAGAGGTGGCGCTGGTTGATACGAGTCCATGTTTGTGCACACAAAGTAAACTGCACACTTTAGTTGTGAAGCAAAAACGCTGAAATCGGACACATAAAACCTACAAGGGGAACAATAACGATGACAAGATTCTCCCAATCGTTTACTCTTGCTGTCCTGTGAACAGCATCGGCGGGGTGTTAACTGTTTGCTGTTTTCGCGATCGCGTCACGCATGAGCATATCACCAGGTAAACTTGCGACATTTTAAAACATTTTGTTGTTCAACACCAGCATGATTGACGGAGTTTTTTTGAGAAAACCTCACAAGTGTCACAGATAACACATTTTTTTTGCTGGTTTCTCAGTAGCAGCTCCTGAAAAGCAAGTCTGCCACACATCTGTTCGACCAAATCCAGTTAATCTGTGACGCCAGTTAACCTAGAACACCAGCTGCTAGCCCCACAAACAGTCAATTAAAAGTTCAAACTCACCAATTCCGTTGTGTTCAGTGCACGACAACACTACGGCTCAGGCTCAAAGTAATCGGTGTCTAAGTCGCATAAGGTTATAATTGGTATTAAAAATTCATTAAAACGAGGAAAGCAAGTGTTTGCCAATACAAACCTGTAACAGCTCTGTCACCTGGCTTGCCTCCACGCATCTGACATAGTGATGTGTCGGTCGCGAACGAAATGGCTCTTAGAGCCGACTCTTTGGAGTGAACGACGCGATCCGGTGCCGTGTTTTTCTTTCCTTTCTCTCACCCTCTCTCTCGCACTTTTTTCCGCTTCACTCCGCACGCGAGCCTTGTGCTTTGCACTGGGCAGAGGGGGGAGGGGCGGTAGTTACACTTGCAGTAACACAGAAACAGAGCCAGACGAAAGAGCCAGGGACAACAAGAAGAGACAACATTGTCACATTAGAAAGGTATAGTAATCATCCACAACTACACTGTAAGACCGAATAGTAATAGTTTGATTAAAAAAAATGAGTTCCAACTACTTAAAAACCTGTTATAAGTTCATACACCTTTTTTTTTTTTTGAGTAGTTTGAACAAGTTTTTTTTTTTTTAAGTTATCAGTACTTGAATATATTGATTAGTTTCTGACATTGCCCTCAAATAGTTTGAGTTTCAACACTGACGTCACTTACATGCCTACGTACGTGCGCCACCTGTTTCTTTATGCAGTGCTGGGAACCATCTTGGATTCCTCGCTTCGAGTGTGAATGCCCGCTCGTTACTTCGAAAGAAACTTGTGGAACGTTAATATCCAAACAGAAATAAAAACATTTGTGAAGGGTTTTTTTGCTGCATTGCCTTTGACGCTGGATAAAGGAGGACGTGCTGTGGTATGTTACAGACTTTTAAACTGGAACAGCTAATGCTCTGCACTTGGCTAGCTGCATTTACCGCCTTTGCAGCAATTTTGTCTTCAGGAGCGCTTTTGTGGTAATTTTTATTTTTTCTGAAACTATAGTTCTACGTTGTAATATGGGTTTTTATCGTCATAAATGTACAACTGTAGCAGGCATGAGTCATTTTATCTATGTCGTCTTGGCCCCAAAGCGTTTTCAATGAATTATGCTAATAAGCTCACATTTAGTATAACACATTATTAGTCCCAGCAGAGGCGCTGCTCATACTTCTCCAATCTCTTACTATTTTAAAAGAAGTCTTTAGAAGGCGTTTCTGGATTTGCAGATTATAAACTGCCTTGTGGTTAAATTGTTGAATTAATATGCACTACTGAGCTGCTTCACACTTAGCGCATACATGGATATTGACTTTGGCTAACCCATTTGCTAACTGGTGGAACTTGAAGCGTACGTTTAGTTCCCTGGAGTTGTACATATTAAAACTGGGGCAGCAAAATTGTAGGCACAGGACATACAAAAGCAGTGATTAGTCATCACATAATTAGGCGGTAGAACTTGGTTTGCATTGCAAATAGTTGTGTATACTAAGTTGAAATGTAGAAGCTTCTGAACTATAAAATTGTTGTGTCGGGTCTATTTTAGGTTAACTTACGGGTGAATCCATCAATAATATATTTACCAAACAGTTATTTTTTCGTTTTATTTTATTCTGATCCCCAGTGTTCATTAGTGAAAGACTAAGTTGTTTTTTTTTTTCTGTCATGGGCTGGGTCTGTAACCCAGCATTTTGAGTTTTTGTATTTTTGCTTTCTTATGTTATATTGAAATGAGGTTAAGTTCTTGTATTGCTGTTATTATTAGTTAAGGTTTAGTTGAGTTCTGGGCTAGTTATGTTTCATCTGTGTCTCCTTGGTTATGTGTCTTTTCTGTTCTCTGTGTAGTCTGTCTTGTCTTCTGTGTTTTACTGTTATGTTCATGCCATTTTGTTCATGTATTTTATATCAACTTCTGTTATCTGGCCTGTCTGAACAAATTATGCATTTGGAGTGTAAGGATTTTGATGTATTTTGCAAAGATTCATAGACTAATTGAAACTTGTAAACATAAATTTATCGTGTGTGTTCAGATCTGTGCAGAATTCCACAGGATTACAAATAGGGTTGCCAACCGTCCCTTAAAAAACGGAATCGTCCCGTATCTAGAAACAAAAGTACACGTCCCATATTGAGCTAATAAGGGACGCACGTTGTCCTGTAATACAGTGAGAATCAAAAGTAGTCTGTAACGTTTAATGGAATTAACGCTTTGTTTGAAAACATAATTCCCAGTCCCTCTCCTGCTTTGTGACCAATGAGCTGACAGTACACTTATGACAATTCGAGTATGACCATTCAGATTACCGCTTATCTCATTGGTCGAGGAAAGGTCGCTTACAGAGAAAATACCAGAAGACAGATGACCACAACAAGAAGCATGGCCAACAGGGAAACACACTGCGGTGCAAGTCTCGGACGACAGTACACCTAAAGCTGGGCTTACACTGTGCAATTTGTTTCAGTCACGTTATTCAGCTCCTGCTCAAACTGCACAATTGACTCGCAGGGGTTATAAGTTGGTAGGTCACGATGCAGGGTCTCACACTATACCGCCCGATGCTCTGATGCGACCTGAGTGCCCACAGTGTGCGTCCATAACATGAAGGTTATAACAGAAAATCTGTCGCTTGCTCTCCCTCTCTGTCTTTCACTCACACAGACACACCACCACCATCAACTTTGCTAAATTGCTAATGAAAAACATTGATCAGGCAGCTGTGATTGAGCAGCAATGTAAATCCAACTATTTTCACGGTTGTTGTGGTCGTGATAATTTTGTGATGCCACATCGAAAAGGCTCGGATGAACTTTCCAAAGTTCTACAAGTTGTGCCTACATCGCTTGTGTCCAGATCACACACTGCACAGCCGTGCTGCTCCGTCTTTTTCACCGACGTTTACGTGTTTGCGCGTGAGCAGTGTGAGCGGCTGCGGTGACACCCTCACGAACGATCGATGATCGGGAGCTGGTGCTAATTGCTTCTCGTTACCCCACGTATACTACACGATGCACGATGAAGGCCAAAATCGGGCCGATCACCAAATCGGTCGCACGACTCAGAAATCGGCTCAAAATGGGCCAAAAATCGCACAGTGTAAGCCCAGCATTAGACCAGCAATGTTTGTTCCCCTCAGAGAAAGAAAAAAGGCTGCAAAAGTACTGGTAGGAATGGGAAAAGGAAAACACCTGGCTGGAAAAGTGCACGATAACACCTTTAAAGCGGACTGCGCTGTGTGCCGGCGCACTTTTTCCATAGGCATGCTTCTAATGGTGGGCACATGAAGAACATGAGGGGCGTGAAAGCTCGTGCAACCCTTAACCAATTTTTTGTCCACCAGGCCACAGCAGAAGCAGATATGGTTAAGGTTAATATGGGCATGTGCAGTGAATATCAGCGCTATGTGGCCAGAAGTGTGATAATATAATTTATTTTGTGTAATAAACAACTGCAAGGATAGATGATTACAACAAATAGATGACTAATACATAAAAGTAATACATAGATGAATAATGATGATGAGTTATGATGCGTAATCATGGGAACAAGTGGGTTTACAAACGGGAGCAGCTGATTAGCATTAGAAAAGCTGAAATAATACCTCAACTGAAGCCAATTGTACTAAAAGCACTATATGTGCACTGTTACAAGAATGTTTTTCTTTCTATTGTTTTCTATTAATTTATATAATTTTAAGTTAAGCAGGACAGAGTTCTTTTAAAGAAAGATTTACTTATATTCTCAAAAGTTAAGCATGACAGGCTTCTGTTTAAGAAAGAGACCTGTTTTATTGTGTTAATGTGGTCATTTTGAGCTAAAAATAAATGGCTAAATGATCATTTGTTTCCCATGTGTTCATATCACAAAGAATATGCATCTACTTAAATCAAATTCAAGTCAAATGGTTGAAAAAATAATTTCACACACAAAAAAGAGCTACAAAATTCACCACACTGGGAACGGTGAAGACAACTGGGTCGTCCGGCCCTGGCCACGAGGTGTCCCTTATTTATTTTTTAGGGAGTTGGCAACCCTAATTACAAACCTCCACCTGAAGAACCACTTTTATGCTGTGTTGGACCAACATGCTCCCAGGCTCCAGAGCTTATTCAGAAGAAAAGCTGCTTGCACAGGGAACCTGTCTGATGTTCTGTCTCGGCTCTTCAGAAGCTATAATCTCCAGGTTAGTGGGTTTTTGTCTTGTTTTTTGAGCTTTATTTAATTTGATCAATTTTTAAATTTTGGTAAATGGCCTGCATTTGTATAGCGCTTTACTCAGTCCCTAAGGACCCCAAAGCGCTTTACACTACATTCAGTCATCCACCCATTCACACACACATTCACACACTGGCGATGGCAAGCTACGTTGTAGCCACAGCTGCCCTGGGGCGCACTGACAGAGGCGAGGCTGCCGGACACTGGCACCACAGGGCCCTCTGACCACCAGCAGTAGGCAAACATGGGGTTAGTATCTTGCCCAAGGATATTTGGCATGCAGCCAGGAGACAGCCTGGGATCGAATCACCGACCTTCTGATTAGTGGCTGACCTGCTCTGCCACCTGAGCTACAGCCACCCCTGTTTTAACCACCATTCTTGGCTAGGTGAGCCAATAATTTAAAATAAAAATTTTCTTGTGATGTAGCATCAAGCTGATATCCATGCCCAACATGCTGGTGTGCAAAACAAATCAAAGTGTCCAAAACATTAGGACACTTTGACAGTGTGAGAAGTATCTCCATGCTTGGGATTTGTCTACAACAGTGTCCATATCACATAATGGGAAACACTACATGTTTTTAATGTGTGTAGACCTTCTATAATGTTCCTAGCCCAACCGTACATCACTGTACAAATGAAAAAAAAATATAACTCCTATTGACTTTCTGTTGTTATTGCTACGAAGAGGTATGACTTTGCTTTACCGAAAGTACTATTTTTGTCAGTTTTTTTTTTTCTCAAATCTTTGGTGTGTTGTGGCTTTTTGTTGTTCAAACAAGTGATTTCTGAGCTAGTAATAATCCAGAAATGTGACTTGTATAGATGAAACTAAAAGAAATAGGAAGGCACTAACATGTAGTAATTTTGTTTTCTGTAGATGATGCATACTGATAGACCAGATATTAGTGAACTGCCACTTGGACTCCTGATCAGAGCCAATTCCAGCAATGCAACATTCTTCTGCCCTGAGAAGACTGCAGTTTTGGTCGAGGGTAACATGATCATTGATTTCACCACCCTGGCTGATGCATTTCTAGTAATATTTGGACTGCACCTAAGCTACCCAAAATGTTTGGCCAACATTTTTGACTTTATTCAGAAAGTTTTGATGGGTCTGGAGGGGGGAAGTTGAAGCCCAAAGTGCTGAGTCTTAAAAATGATCTTTTGGCAGCAGAATAATGTCCAGGGTTCCTACACAGCCCTCAAGTGCCTGTTACAGCAAGTAATTCAGTTTATCATGTTTCCAAGTCTGGATAAGTTTTTTTTTTTTTTTTAAAAAAAAAGAGAGAATAGAATAAAGAAATCTTTGCAGACTCTGTTTCATACTTCATTATCTAAAAGCCACATAAAAGAGGTGATTTTTTAAAAAAAAATTCCCATCATCACTTGTGTTTTAGTTTATTTTGATTGTGTTTTTAGTCAGATAACTGTAAATCCATACAGAAAATGAAGGGCAATCTCACTACATTTCTGGCTTCTAGGTGGGATCTTGAATGTCACTTAAGGAACGTTCCTCCTGAACTACTCATAACTGACATAAGGTACTAAGGACGTTTATAACACTTTGTTTTATGTTTCTAAAGAAGTATTTTTCCATTTAAAGTTTTGTTGCTCTGTTGTTGACACTGTGATTGCAGTCTACAAATGTGCATTTTGCATAACCACAGTATTGGCAGTATGCTTCGGAGTTTGTACATGCTTTGTCTCTAGGGCCACTGTATATATTTATATGTAAACATATAAATAAAACCACATTTTTTTACATTAGTAATTTCTTTTGTGCATAATTTTATATTGTTGTTGATAATAAATTAATTAAAGCAACAAAACAACCTGAAGAGCCAGTTGGGAGCCGAAAGACCCGGCTCTTTTTACTGAGCCGAGCCGAAAAAGCTGGTTCTCTAAAAAGAGCTGGAATTCCCATCACTACAGTAGATGTCTTCTGAAAGCGCTGTAACTAAGTTTAAGAATATAATCCACCCACTGTTATCATCTTCAATGCCCTGAACGCTACTCCAACAGAAGTCGATTATCTTGTTAATAATTTTACCTCCTCTCTATGTACGGCTCTGGATACTGTAGCTCCTGTGAAAACTAAGACCTCAAATCAGAAGTACCTGACTCCGTGGTATAATTCTCAAACACGTAGCCTAAAGCAGATAACTCGTAAGCTGGAGAGGAAATGGCGTGTCACAAATTTAGAAGGTCATCATTTAGCCTGGAGAAATAGTTTTCTGCTTATAAGAAATCCCTCTGCAAAGCTAGAACATCTTACTATTCATCTGGGCTCACTTGGCTCTTGGCGAAGGCGGTCGCACTTTTTCTCCTCTCCTCCTTCCCCTTATCTTCCCTGCTTAGCCTCTTGTGTCCTTGTCTTGTCTCTATTACTTTCCCTCGAACAGTCTCTCGCTGTCGTTCTCTAAAACCTAAAAGAGAATTATGGATTTGATCAACTGGTCTCTGAATGCTATTGACACCCTTTTCTCAACGAGAAGTCTGGGCTCGGGAGAGCCCGAGTGCCCTGGAGGGACTTTCCCTGCCGGATACACGATGGACGGGTGGCAGAACTGGAGGGTCATGTGCCTGGCGGGACTGTCGATCGAGGACGCTGAGGATATCTACCTATTCGGAACCATGATAACAGGGTTCTTGCTGATCGGAGCTGGCTTGGCCCTGACTTATCGGAGAAATAAGAGAGCGGAACCAGCTGTTCAAACCCCCCCAAGGCTGACCGCTGGAATTGAAGCGATGGGACGAGGCGCGACCTCTCACAACGAACGCAGCATGGTTAACACCTTGGAGACGCTTACGGCTGCCGTGAAAACTCAAAATAACAACATTGAGCGTATGATGGGATACATCAGAGAGGGGCCTGCTCAAAATGACACCCTTGAGCGAAAGTTGGATCACATCGCAGAACGGCTCACTGCAGTTGTGGGGTCTCAGAATCAAAAGAATGACAACACCACGGAACAGAAGTTTGATACCATCATGGGGAGGCTCGCGGTTCTTCAACGGGAGATCGAGAGGCCAGTGTCAGAGTGCTAAATTCGGAGCTGCTCGCATAAAGGAGAAATCAACAATATTCAACAATATTCAACATATGGACACCACGGCGCCAGCTGCTCAGGCCCAAGGCTGGAGCCGACCAAAACAACTCCCTGATAACAACTGTGTTTAGACTGTTCCCCCCATTCCATGCAAGGCCACCTGGGTTGGCTGGAAGACTGTTTACTTAGCCTGGCAGGGCGAAGGACACTGTCTCAGCTGAACTCTGGACACACACACACACACATACACTGATATGCACACACTGATCCCCCCTCCCTTTCCAAATGCCTTCGATGCTTGTGCCCTACCGGTGAAGATGGCAGTCAACTGGACCAGCGCAGACATGCTGCAGGACCGGATGCGCTGTCTACACCAGCTCTCTCTTACCCTTTACCCGCCCCTGTTGCTTGTCTTGTGTTTCTATGGTGTATTGATAGTCATGTGTTTTTTGTGCTGAGGTGTTTTTTCTGTTATCAAACTGTTCTCCCACTAGGAGCTCAGTCTGAGTGGAGTTTTTTTCTCCTCCTCTTACCTCATGTTATGTACTTTCGTTGTTTTTTTTTTCCTATCAGCCTACTTTTCTGACATGTCTCCCCAATGTGATGTTTGTGTAAAGTTGGTCAGAAAGTTCCTTTGTAAGTGCGCACGCGCCATTAGCGTGCTGCCTGCTGTAACCCTAATTTCCTTCGGGATTAATAAAGTATTCTGATTCTGATCACTGATTGAAGAAAATAAGAACAACCCCAGGTTTCTCTTCAGCACTGTAGCCAGGCTGACAAACAGTCAGAGCTCTTTTGAGCCAACCATCCCTTTAACGTTAACTAGTAATGACTTCGTGAACTTCTTCACAAATAAAATTTTTATCATTAGAGAAAAAAATACCAATAATCATCCCACAGATGTAATATTATCTACAGCTACTCTTAGTACCATTGATGTTAAGTTAGACTCTTTTTCTTCAATTGATCTTTCTGAGTTAACTTCAGTAATTACTTCCTCCAAACCATCAACGTGTCTTTTAGACCCCATTCCTACAAAACTGCTCAAAGAAGTCCTGCCATTAATTAATGCTTCAATCTTAAATATGATCAACCTATCTCTAATAATCGGCTATTTACCACAGGCCTTCAAGGTGGCTGTAGTTAAACCTTTACTCAAAAAGCCATCTCTAGACCCAGCAGTCTTAGCTCATTATAGGCCAATCTCCAACCTTCCTTTCATACCAAAAATCCTTGAAAGAGTAGTCAACCTTTTGCTAACCTTTTGCTTCTTAATTCAGATAAAGCTGAGGTTATTGTATTGGGCCCTGAAAACCGTATGGATATGTCCTTCAGTGCTAATATTAAACAAATATGTAAGACCGTTTTCTTCCATTTGCGCAACTTCTCTAAAATTTGAGACATCATGTCTCAAAGTGATGCTGAAAAACTAGTTCATGCATTTATCACTTCTAGGCTGGACTACCGTAAGTCATTATTATTTATATATTATTATTTATATACCTAAAACCTCCCTGAAAGTTAGATAGTTAGATAGTTAGTTTTTGTTAATTTATGTTGTAATTTATGTTAGGTCAGTCTGTCTTGTCTCTGCTAGCCAGCTAACTAGGCCTCTTAGTTAGCTAGTTTAGTGTTTTCTGTTAATTTAGGTTGTAAATTTATGTTGCATGTAGCACCTTGGTCCTGGAGGAACGTTGTTTCGCTTCACTGTGTACTAACTGTATATGGTTGAAGTGACAATAAAGCCAACTTGACTTGACTTGACTTGAAAAGCCTTCAGCTAATCCAAAATGCTGCAGCAAGAGTACTGACAGGGACTAGAAAGAGAGAGCATATTTCTCCTGTTTTGGCTTCATTGGCTTCCTGTTAAATCCGGAATTGAATTCAAAATCTTGCTCCTCACATACAATGTCTTAAATAATCAGTCCTTATCTTATCTTAATGACCTTGTAGTACCATATCACCCTATTAGAGCGCTTCTCTCTCGCTCTGCAGGCCTACTTGTTGTTCCTAGAGTATTTAAAAGTAGAATGGGAGGCAGAGCCTTCAGTTTTCAGGCCCCTCTTCTGTGGAACCAGCTTCCAGTTTGGATTCGGGAGACAGACACTATCTCTACTTTTAAGATTAGGCTTAAAACTTTCCTTTTTGCTAAAGCATATAGTTAGGGCTGGACCAGGTGACCCTGAATCCTCCCTTAGTTATTCTGCAATAGACATAGCCTGCCGGGGGATTCCCATGATGCATTGAGTTTTTCTTTTTCAGTCAGCTTTCTCACTCACTATGTGTTAACAGACCTCTCTGCATCGAACCATACCTGTTATTAATCTCTGTCTCTCTTCCACAGCATGTCTTTATCATGTTTTCCTTCTCTCACCCCAACCGGTCGCAGCAGATGGCCCCGCCCCTCCCTGAGCCTGGTTCTGCCAGAGGTTTCTTCCTGTTAAAAGGGAGTTTTTCCTTCCCACTGTCGCCAAAGTACTTGCTCAAAAGGGGTCATGTTTTTTTTTCTCTTTTTCTCTGTATGTATTATTGTAGGGTCTACCTTACAATATAAATCACCTTGAGGGGACTGTTGTGATTTGGCTCTGTATAACTAAAATTGAATTCAACTGAATTGAATTGAATGTTTGTGTTTCAAACAGGAAAACCAGCAGAAATAAATGACAACCTGCCAGAGATCAGAGAGTTTCTGAGGTGCTCCAGAATCACCTCACCACCTCTCTGCGTGTTTCCTTCCTGCTTAGAGTTTACTTTCACTTCCTGAACTTCATGGAGTGGAACTTATTGCTGGTGTATGTCTTTGAAGATACTGTAAGTTTGCTTTTTTTCCTTGTTTAACAGTTTGTCTTTAGGAACTTTATTGTTTGTTCAGCTCATGTTTGATTTATTCACACAACAATATGTGTCTTTTTATTTCCCGTCTCCTTAACCAAATTCAACAACCCAGGCAAGCAGAACCCAGCAGCCACTCGCACAAAGACGCCCCCACACCCACCAGAGTTTCCCCTATGCTCACGCTGCAGCAGCTTTGCGCTCACGCAGTTTATCTGCATGAGCAAACTTAATTTTGCTCATTCAGATCACTTTGGCTTTTGATGAAAGAAGCTTGTCAGTAACAGCAGTCAGTGTGTATCAGTGAATGTATCATGCGTGCTTCATGGCTTCTTCTAGTGGACTGATAGTAGAAGTAGAGCAGCTGATTGCAGCTTCCTCTGCCTCACACTGCTGTCTGACTGCATTCAGCTGACACTGAGATGAAGCAGGAAAGAAGCAGCTGATATTTGGACAGCACACATGATGGAAATGATGATTTTAGTTGATGTGCACGCGAATTATTTGTGTTTCCTCTGCAGGTGAAGGTAGAAAGTGTGTGTGAGCTGATGTGGATGTGAATTCAGCAGCATGGATCTGTGTGAGGACAGAGAGGAGGGAGTCCCTCCCTCTAAAACCACTCAGAGGTGAGATGACCATCTCTAACTGTCCATGACTCTTCTCCATGTCACAGCTCAGCACTCACATCACTGCTCCATCATTATTCACAGGAACCAACCTGGGCTTGAACTTGGACCTGAACCCGAGCTTGAGCCTGAAACCAGCTGTGTGTGCTTACAGTGCAACTGCATGAAGTTTTTTATTTGTAGATTCACAAAAAGAAGACAGTTATCTAAGAAAAGGTAAGTTTGTGTCACTATTAAATTATCACTACACTTATTGGCAGTTTATATGCAGTGATATGGCTGTTCGATATGACCAAAATCTCATATCCCGATAACGATATATTCTGTGAATCTCGGGCAACTCGACTTGGGTGAAGTGTTTTCAGCTGGGTGTCATATATCTGGAGTCGAGTTTTTTGAAACTATTTATTTTTATACATAAGTTTTAACGGCTGCTATTTTCTTGCTGTGGGGAAAAGCCTGTTCTAATGTTTGAGTCTAAGGTTTACTTTCAGCACTTGACGGCTCTTTTTTGCTTCTCATCTCTAAATTCTCTCCATACTCTTTCATGTGATTGTTGTGTAGGCGGTAGAAGAAAAAAAAACAACAATATTTCGCAACACTATGAAACAAACGATAGACATGAAACGATAGATGTTTTAATTCATCATCCGATATATTTCATCATCGCGCATAGCTCCATGCAGTGAGGAGTTTTATGGGTTTTTTTCTTCTTTTTAGCATCCATCAGGGACTTAGCACTGAACCCAGCTTTGTGTCCTTAAAGAGCGACTGGTGTGAAAGGTGCTCTAGTGGTTTTCAAAGACAAGAACTGTCTTCTGCAGAGAGGTAAGATGTTAGTAACATGTACTTTTTAACTGATTAACTTTTTAATGCTACCCTAAATATCCTATTTAAATTACAAACACATCAGTCTTATTTAGACATTCTGTTAAAATCCAGACTTTGTTTTCGAAAGAACTGAAATTCCTCTTCTGCTACTTAATTAAAAAAAATCCGTCCAAGGTGTTCTAAATGTGCTTCAAAAAATAAAACCTTGAATTGGACTTTATTTTAAATACTGTACTGCCAACACCAGTTTGGGGTGTATATGGCTCATGCACTAAATGTTTGTCACAGTGTCTTCCAACATATTCATTAATTTAGGACAGTAACTTTATTTCTTGTGTAAAAAATGATCAACTCATGTTTTTTTTGTAGAAATATGATAAAAGAGAAGCAGAGGGAACCATCAGCCAAAACAGCATCAGCAGGTAGGATATTGCAAAACTATATAGTCAAAATGAAGTTCAATTTTGTATCCAGTAAAGGTCCTAGATAACCCCCCTAGATAATTAAGCCTACCACAGACATGATCAAGAGAGAGAAATATGAAGTCATACCGTGTGCTCCGGCATGGAAGGACAGGCGCCTGCATGGTATGATTTGTACCACCGGCAGATAGAGAAACTGGCCGTCCTACCAGTGGCTGGACAAAGCTGGACTGAAAGACAGCACAGAGGCACTAATCATGGCAGCACAAGAACAAGCTCTGAGTACAAGTCCCATAGAGGCTTGGGTCTATCACCCGGCAAGACCCCAGGTGTAGGTTGTGTCAAGATGACCCTGAGAGAATCCAGAACATAACAGCAGGGCACAAGATGGTACCGGGCAGGGCATACATGGAACGCCATAAACAAGTGGCCAGCAGAGTATACAGAAACATCCGTGCCAAATATGGCCTGGAAGGCCAGAGATCAAAATGGGAGATGCTCCCTAGGGTGGTGGAGAATGTCTGAGCTAAGATCCTGTGGGACTTCCCGATATACACGAACAAAATGATGATGGCTAATGTGGTCGCAAATTTTAAATCCAACATGATAACCTTATTCCACCTACGATGTGGAGCTCCAAGTTTTTTTTTTTTTGTTTTTTTTTTATAGATCCAATTTCAATCAGTTAAATCAGTAAAAAAGAACTTCTGGAAAAGAGCAGAATTCTTGGAACACTGTTTAATACACCAAATCGTATGGACAGCAATAAAATAAATACAGAAAACAGCAAGACAACACATAGCAAAGCAAGCAAAGCAAACCCCGGGGTGTAGAGTCTTAGGCAAAGACAGCAGAGCCACACAGAGACAGACAGAAAAAAGCAGAGCCCTGGAGTGTCCTCTGGCTCATTATTATACGGACCAGTAACCCGACCCGCTGGTGCTGAGCATCTTTCCACTTGTCTTCCAGCCAAAAACAGCAGGTGCAGGCTCAGGTACGGCCAGGGACAGAATCAAGACTATGGCTAAGGGTCATCCGCAGATGGGTAACCTTGATTAACCCTTTACTTTGGCTTATCAAAATAGGTCACGGCACATTCAAAAGTTAACACAGCAAGGGGCATAATCTTATGATATACATGTGAATACTTGAACTAAATATCAAATATATTGGGTAAATGCTTTAACATACTGATAAATACCCCAGTGTAGTTTTATAGTGTGTGTGTATACATGATTATATAATCCTTAAGGAGATTTTATTGTATTGTGTTCATTACTGACTGTAGACAGATGATAGTTTTGCTACATCAGAGCAAAATATCTTATGTTTATTGCAGATATGTGGTACAGACATCACTCAAAAATTCCACTACACTAACCAACCGGATATAGTGGTGGTAGACAAGCAGAACAAGAGGGCCGTAGTCATAGATGTAGCGATACCGAATGACAGCAACATCAGGAATAAGGAACATTAGAAGCTGGAGGAGTACTAAGGGCTCAGAGAAGAGCTCCTGGAGATGTGGAGGGTGAGGGTAACAGTGGTCCCAGTGGTAATTTGAGCACTAGGTGCAGTGACTCCCCAGCTAGGAGAGTGGCTCCAGCAGATCACAGGAAAAAACTTGGAGATGTCTTTCGAGAAGAGCGCAGTCCTAGGAACAGTTAAGATACTGCACAGGACCCTCAAGCTCCCCGCCCTCTGGTAGAGGACCTGAGCTTCAAGGTCTAGACCACCCACATGGGCACAAGATGGCGCCGGTGAGGTCGGCTGCCGTCACGACTGCTCCGACCACTTTTTCTTTGTCTTTGTTTTTTAAGTTAGTTTTCAGCGTTTCTAAATCGGCAAAATCATCACCATTGGGTACATTAGGTATGACAGTGACACTCTTGTTTCTATTGGTATACAATGTACTCACAATTCGAAGTTTTTAACTCCGGATCCGAGCTGGCCGAGTGAGATCTTGAGGGAGAACAAAGGGAAGCGGCGGCGGCCTAGAGGTAAGCGAGCCGGCGTCAGGAACAGGCTGAGAGCTCGTGCACACCGCACACCTCTGCCTAGCATCCTGCTCGCCAACGTCCAGTCACTGGAGAACAAGCTTGATGACCTCAGGGCCAGGATAAAGTTCCAGAGAGACATTCGGGGCTGCAATCTCCTCTGCTTCACCGAGACATGGCTGAACCCAGCGGTGCCGGACCACGCCATCCAGCCGGCCGAGTTCTTCTCGGTTCACCGCATGGACAGGACACGGGACTCGGGGAAGTCAAGGGGAGGTGGCGTGTGTTTAATGGTGAACAACAATTGGTGCAACAGTGCGAACGTTGTTCCTCTCACACGCTCCTGCACACCAAATCTGGAACTACTGTCCATCATGTGTCGTCCTTTTTATCTACCTCGGGAATTTACATCGGTCATTATAAGTGCCGTTTATATTCCACCACAAGCGGATACGGTCACCGCCTTATGCGAGCTGCATGAGGCACTCACACAACACCAGACACAACACCGGGACGCTGCGCTTATCGTGACGGGGGACTTTAATAGTGCCAACCTCAAACGCGCAGCGCCAAACTTTTATCAACACATCACCTGCCCCACCAGAGGTGAAAGGACACTGGACCACTGCTACACTACGGTCAAGGACGGCTACAAGGCACAATCTCGCCCTCCGTTTGGCAAATCTGATCACGCCGCCATCTTCCTCATGCCAAAATACAAACAAAGGCTGAAACAGGAAGTTCCGGTTCAGAGGAAGGTCGCGCGCTGGACGGATCAATCGGTGGCCGCGTTACAGGACGCACTCGATGACGCAGACTGGGGCATGTTCAGAAACAGCTCCGATGATGATGTCAACGTGTTTACGGAAGCGGTTGTGGGATTCCTCGGGAAACTAGCGGATGATACCGTGGAGACAAAGACTATCACAACGTTTCCCAACCAGAAGCCGTGGGTGGATAAAACCATCCGCGACGCTCTGAGATCCCGCACCGCTGCCTACAACACGGGACTCAGGATGGGGGACATGGACCCGTACAAAGCCGCGTCATATAACGTGCGGAGGGCGGTGAAAGAGGCGAAGCAGCGCTACGGGAGGAAACTAGAGTCACAACTCCAACAGAGTGACTCTAGGAGCCTATGGCGGGGACTAAGGACAATAACGGACTATAAAGCGACAACAACCGGTATGATGAACGCGGCCGTGACTCTGGCAGACGAGCTGAACACTTTCTATGCTCGCTTCGAGGCTGCAGCTAAGGACTCCAACGATGCTAGTGCTAGCGGCGCTAACGGCTGCAGACAGGAAGATACTGCCAGCACCGGAAACGTGCTCGTCATCTCCGAGCATGAAGTAAGGAGAGCCTTCAAGAGAGTGAACACCAGGAAAGCAGCAGGACCAGACGGCATCCCAGGTCGTATCCTCAGAGACTGCGCATACCAGCTAGCTCCTGTGTTCACTGAGATATTCAACATCTCTTTATCTCAGTCGGTGATCCCCACATGCTTCAAAGAGTCCATCATTGTTCCTGTCCCGAAGAAACCCCACCCTGCTTCTCTCAATGACTATCGCCCTGTAGCCCTCACCTCAGTAGTGATGAAGTGTTTTGAACGCCTGGTCAGAGACTTCATCATTTCTTCACTACCAGACACACTGGACCCACTACAGTTCGCTTACCGTCCAAATCGTTCCACAGACGATGCCATCTCTCATCTCCTCCACACATCACTTACTCACTTGGACACTAGAAGGGGGAATTATGTTAAAATGCTCTTCATAGACTACAGCTCTGCATTTAATACCATAATTCCCTCCACACTCACCACCAAGCTGGAGCATCTGGGACTCAGCTCATCTATGTGTCAGTGGATCTCCAACTTCCTAACTGGCAGACCACAGGCAGTAAGGATGGGCGGACATGTCTCAGCCTCCACCACTCTCAGCACTGGAGCCCCCCAGGGGTGTGTTCTGAGCCCCCTGCTGTACTCTCTGTACACATATGACTGTGTGGCCACTACCAGCTCCACCACCATCATCAAGTTTGCTGACGACACCGTCGTGGTGGGCCTGATCTCTGATAACAACGAGACGGCCTACCTGAAGAAGATTAGGAATCTGGAGAACTGGTGCCAGAGGAACAACCTCCTTCTAAACGTCAGTAAGACAAAGGAGCTGATAGTGGACTTCAGCACTAAGCAGGAGAGGAACTACCAGACCCCCGTCATCAACGAGTGCCCAGTGGAGAGAGTGGACAGCTTCAAATACCTCGGAGTTCACATCATGCAGGACCTGTCATGGTACTGTCACATCAACACCGTGGTGAAAAAGGCCCGTCAGCGTCTCTACCACCTCAGACGCTTGAGAGACTTCCAACTGCCCTCCAAGGTGCTCAGGAACTTTTACTCGTGCACCATAGAGAGCATCCTGACGGGAAACATCTTAACCTGGTTCGGGAACAGCACCATGCAGGACAGACAAGCTCTACAGAGGGTTGTGCGTTCAGCTGAGCGCACCATCCGCTCCGAGCTCCCTGACCTGCACTCAATCTACAACAGGCGGTGCTGGACCAAGGCCAGGAAGATCGTGAAGGACCTCAGCCATCCCAACAACAGACTGTTCTCTCTGTTGAGGTCAGGAAAGCGATTCTGCTCCCTGAAGACCAACACAGAGAGACTGAGGAGGAGCTTCTTCCCGCAGGCGATACGGTCTCTCAATCACACCACCACACAGTACTGACCCACACATATAGTTCTTACACACACACTGGACATTCTGGACATTGTTTTCACTTCATCACTTAAATCACTTTAAGCATATTTGCACTGCACAAGACAATGTGGCTTGCACAACACTGGTCACTATATTCTTCATTTCCAGTTAATACTTGTACAGCTGCTGTTATTGTGTGTATATATATATTTATTTATTTATATTTCTTCATACATTCTTATATAGTTCTATACTGTGTATTGTGTATTTTGTTGTACAGTTATTTTATTTTCAACTTTAATTTATATATTTTATCTTATTCTTTCCCAGTTAAATTTACCCTTCATTCTAATTTGTTTTGTACAGTTATTTAATTTTTAACCTTAATTTTTTTTTTTTTTTTTTTTTTTTTTTTTATATTTTGTTCCTTTCTAGTTAAATTTACCCTTTTTAATTTTTCATATTTATTTCCTATCTTATTCATAGCCTTTTCCTTTTTTTTTCTTTAGGTCACGAGCAGTTGTCTAAGCATTTCACTGCATATCGTACTGTGTATGACTGTGTACGTGACAAATAAAATTTGAATTTGAATTTGGGCAAAAGGGGAATTTTTTATGTCTCTGTTGCATCATGTCTTAATTATTCTTTGGCACTGATTATTAAAAGAGTGAGTGAGATGCACATTTATAGCTCTTTCTTGTTCCTGTAGAGGAGGAGCTTGCCAGGGTACGGACAACCTTTGTGTGGAGGGTCTCACCAGAAATTCTTATACAGCTGCTTGAGGCCCTTGTAACAGAAAGTGTCTTCAATGATTTGGAGAAAGAATCGATATTGGAGGGGAACCCTGTTAGAGCTGATAAAGCACGTTGCTTTATTGACACAGTGAGGAAAAAAGGAGACAAAGCATGCAAGATAATGATCAGACACCTTCAGACCATAGATCCTTCTCTCTTCTTTCAACTGCATTTATACTCTGATCCATCTGCTCTGCAAGGTAAGTTCATTTATCTCTATATGAATGGTCACCTTTCAGCTTGTTGAGGTATAAAAGTGTGAAACCTCAGAATTAATTGTAAGAAACCTAATTCTATAACATATGTTTGGATTTGTTGAAAGGCTGCAAAATATTTTCCAAAGGACATGGAGGTATTTTGATGATTATTATAAACCTATGAAACTACTTAGAAGATCAAATGTGAGCAGCATTTAAATAAACGCCAGTCTTCTTCACTTGGTAAAACCATGGAAACTGATTGCTTTAAAAAAATGAACAGCGTCACTCATTTGACTCAAGTGCTTCATGAAAGAAAAAAAATGCAAAATTTACATATATTAAGTAAAGTATGTTAGGATTGGGTACATATGAAAAGCTGTAAAGTAATTCAGTATTTTGTGGGTTTGAAGCATTTAATGTGACTGTTTTCAGGAATTACATTTAGGAAATCCCGGAGCCCTTTTTGATGAATTTTGGGTAGAATGAGCATAAAAAAATATAATGAATATAATAGGCTGAACAGCAGGCAAAGTTCTTCACATAGCACCCTCAGACCAGGTTTGACTGGATATGTATTTTTCCTTTTTTAATGTTTTTTTTATTCAGATGCTCTTCAGAATTGTCAGCCTAAACTTAAGTCCAACCTGAAGAAGAAGTTCCAGTGTGTGTTTGAGGGGATCGCTAAAGCAGGAAACCCAACCCTTCTGAATCAGATCTACACAGAGCTCTACATCACAGAGGGAGGGACTGCAGAGGTCAATAATGAACATGAGGTCAGACAGATTGAAACAGCAAACAGGACACCAGACAAACCAGAAACAACAATCAGACAAGAGGACATCTTTAAAGACTCACTTGAAAAACAGGAACTAATCAGAACAGTGCTGACAAAGGGAGTGGCTGGCATTGGGAAAGCAGTCCTAACACAGAAGTTCAGTCTCAACTGGGCTGATGACAAAGCCAACCAGGACATCCAGTTCATATTTCCATTCAATTTTAGAGAGCTGAATGTGTTAAAACAGAAAAAGTTCAGCTTGGTGGAACTTGTTCATCACTTCTTTACTGAAACCAAAAAAGCAGGGATCTGCGGCTTTGAAGACTTCCAGGTTATGTTCATCTTTGATGGTCTTGATGAGTGTCGCCCTCCCCTGGACTTCCACAACACTGAGAGTGTGACTGATGTTACAGTGCCCACTGCAGTTAATGTACTTCTCACAAACCTGATCAGGGGGAAACTGCTTCCCTATGCTCATATCTGGATAACCACACGACCTGCAGCAGCTGATCAGATCCCCCCTGAGTATGTTCACAGAGTGACAGAGGTCAGAGAGTTTACTGATCCACAGAAGGAGGAGTACTTCAAGAAGAGATTCAAAGATGAGGATCAGGCCAGCAGGATCATCTCCCACATCAAGACATCACGAAGCCTCCACATCATGTGCCACATCCCAGTCTTCTCCTGGATCACTGCTACAGTTCTGGAGGATGTGCTGAAAACCAGAGAGGGAGGACAGCTGCCCAAGACTCTGACTGAGATGTACATCCACTTCCTCGTGGTTCAGGCCAAAGTGAATAAGGTGAAGTATGATGGAGGAGCTGAGACAGACCCACACTGGAGTCCAGAGACCAGGAACATGATTGAATCTCTGGGAAAACTGGCTTTTGATCCGCTGCAGAAAGGAAACCTGATCTTCTATGAATCAGACCTGACAGAGTGTGGCATCGATATCAGAGCAGCCTCAGTGTACTCAGGAGTGTTCACACAGATCTTTAAAGAGGAGAGAGGACTGTACCAGGACAAGGTGTTCTGCTTCATCCATCTGAGTGTTCAGGAGTTTCTGGCTGCTCTTCATGTCCATCTGACCTTCATCAAGTCTGGACTCAATCTGCTGGAAGAACAACAAATAATCTTCAAGTCTCAAATAACAGAATCTGCAGAGAAACACTTCTACCAGAGTGCTGTTAATGAGGCCTTACAGAGTCCTAATGGACACCTGGACTTGTTGCTCCGCTTCCTCCTGGGATTTTCACTGCAGCCCAATCAGACTCTGCTACGAGGCCTGCTGAAACAGAAAGGAAGTAGCTTACAGACTAATCAGGACACTGCACTGTACATCAAGGAGAAAATCAGTGAGAATCTGTCTGTAGAGAAAAGCATCAATCTGTTCCACTGTCTGAATGAACTGAATGATCGTTCTCTAGTGGAGGAGATCCAACAATCCCTGAGATCAGGAAGTCTCTCCACAGATAAACTTTCTCCTGCTCAGTGGTCAGCTCTGGTCTTCATCTTACTGTCATCAGAAAAAGATCTGAATGTGTTTGACCTGAAGAAATACTCTGCTTCAGAGGAGGCTCTTCTGAGGCTGCTGCCAGTGGTCAAAGCCTCCAACAAAGCTCTGTAAGTACATTTGTACTCATTTCTATTTTTACATAAACATTGTAATGATTTTGGCCCCTTTAAAAAAATATTGGATATAAACCGCAGCACTGTGGCGGGACGTTATCTGTGATGCCACTGCAGGTGTTATGGATGCACCTGCGCAGCATCTACAACATCTCGGTGGCTTAAAAAGCTGTTCCTCCCTTTGATTGCGTTCTTGTTGTTGTGTACGTGTGGCTGGCAGGAAGAGAGCTGCAGCCGAGAAGTCATCCAAGCAAGCATCCTTGTGTGTAAATAGCTTGTGTAAATAAAGCATGGTGCAAAGCATGGAAATGTCAGTGGGTCTGTTGTGGTATACGACAGACCCACTGATATACTCAGTCAGGTATATCATACCTTTAATGTGTCACAGCAGCAGAAAGTATTAGGATTTCTGAGACATTTGTATATGCAGTTGTTATCAAAGTACAGATCCACATTGGGTAGGTGTTAAACTATGACACATCATTTACATTGCTGAAATCAACACTGAACTGTATAGACCTGTGTCTGTGAAGGTTCTCAGTCATCCAGGTCATCGTAGACTAAGGAGCTTGGAAAGAAAAGCGTCTGGACTTCTTTGAGTTGGTTGAAGACTTTTCACCTCTCATCCGAGAAGCTTCCTCAGTTCTAAGGGTCAATTGGTGGGGAGTCCCAGATTTAAACCCAGTGGGAGTTTCCCCCCAAAGGGGGACAAAGGACCCCCTGATGATCCTCTACCTAATCACATGAGCCAAAAAACAAAGGGTCCAACCAGTGATTGAAATTGCGTTCATCCTCATGAATGAACTTACAAATCAAACTTACAATCAACTTTAAAGTTTTTTTTTAAGCTGCCCCACCAGTCTGGGGGTGGTAGACGCTGGTCTGAACAGATTAATGCCCAGCCATTTGTAAGACACACACCATTGGCGCTCAGCTATACAGATGTCCAATCATTCACTAGCTGGGCCAGCATCCTCATTTTAGGTTTTGATAGCGTTTTAGTAGGTAAAGCTCAGACAGAATTGAGCTGCGGCTTGGGGAAAGCCTCGAAGGAGACTGGTGGCTGCTCCCGGTCCTGGCAGATCCCCAAAGAAGGCATTCCCTAGGGCAGTAAAAACTCTGCATTATGAAGGTTAAAGACCTTTGAAGTAATTCAGTTTTCAGTGACAGATGCTTTAAGACCCTACGATAATATCTAGAGGAAAAACCCAACAATCGTATAACCACCTATAAGCAAGCACTTTGGCGACAATTTACTTTGGGTAAGGTAGCGATAACTACCGTGCCGATTTCTGAAATGAACAGAAGTGATGGTAAGCAGCTTTGGAAGAAGCTGGCATCCCGGTGCCAAAGCTTGCAGCTGCATTTGCATGGGACAGATAGAGGAAGAGAAACTGGCATCCTGGTTCCAAAAGCATGCTGCTGCATTTTGCCAGTGGGGGATACAGGAAAGGGAAACTGGCGACTCATTCATAGAAAAGTTTGCTGCTATGATTGGAAATGAGGGAAGAGGACCTAGCATCCTGGTGCCACGAAAGCATGTTGCTGCATTTTGTGAAAAAGGGATAGAAGGAAGGGAAACTGGCAATGCGTTCGTAGAAAAGCATTTTGCTGCATTTGCTTATGAGGGGTAATGATAAATGCAGAGAAACTGACAATTCGATAATAGGGAACTCGCTGCTGTGTTTACAAATGAGGGACGAAGAAAGAACAAGCAAGCGGTGCCATAAGTGTGCTGCTGCATTTTGCAAAAGAGGGACAAGGAATGAGAACCTAGCATCCCAGTGCTAGAAGGATTGGCTGCTGCTTTTTTGATAGTAAATGCAGAGAGACTGGCAACTCATTGATAGAGGCTTGCTGCTGCATTTGCGAATGAGAGATAAAGAAAGAACCTGGTGTCCCGGTGCCAGCGGGGTTTTTTTGTTTTACTATTTTGCAATGATGGGTGCAGAGAAACTGGCGACGTGGTGGTAGAAGCTTGCTTCCGCATTTTTGTGACTGACAGTCATGGAAAAAACTAGCATCCAAGTGCTAGTAGAACTCTTTGCTGCTTTGCAATGATGAATGCAGATGTAACCAGTGTTGGGGAGTAACGGAATACATGTACCGCCGTTACGTATTTAAAATACAAAATATGAGTAACTGTATTCTGTTACAGTTACCGTTTAAAAAGGTGGTATTTAGAATACAGTTACTTTGTTGAAATAAATGGATTACACAGCTGTACTTCCCTGTTTCATATTGTCGCGGGTCAGGACTATTTGGGTTTTGTTTGACAGCTATGTTCTGTTACAGGCGGCAGCGTTACGGTTGCCATGGTTACAGGGTGACGCTCTCTCTCTCTGCGTGTTTCCTGGGTGAGAGAGCGCTTTTTTGTTGTTGTTGTACTAAGCTAAAAGGCAGAATGCTACAGGCATAGCTCTAAAGAATGTAGCTTCATAGGCAGTGTAGTCCGTGCTGCAGGGAAAATGGACTACCATACCTGTTATGTGTCTGTGAGCGAGGGAGGGAGAAAAAGGAAAAGTACGAGTTGTCACCGAGCAAAAACGGGAGCTGGAAGCATCTAAATATAATAATAACCACAGCAGCCAAGTAGAGTGCCTGACGAGCCCAGTTGTAAGTAAGCTATTAAGACTCGACTGTACACTGTGTTCGTGTTTTCCTCCGAAACAATAAGTTCCATTGGAGTAGCCTTTCAACGCCTCTCTCTGTCTCTCGCAAGCAGAGTTCACCCAGACAACAAAGTAAAGCTATTTTTCGGCTACCAGCCCGACACGGAACACACCGTATTAGCCAGAGGTCCCTTTACTACGGTTCGGAGCTGCGGGCCTTCAGTAACAGTAATAAATCACAGCAACAGTACATTCACGTAGTTGTAAACAGCATGATAATATATTAAGTAATCCAAAGTATTCAGAATACGTTACTCTCATTGAGTAACTTAACGGAATACGTTACAGAATACATTTTGGGGCATGTATTCAGTATTCTGTAATGGAATACATTTTAAAAGTAACCTTCCCAACACTGGATGTAACCCGTTTGTGTATTACACCTGTTGATGGATTGTGTTCTGGCGTGTAAATAAGAGGTAGGAGACAACAATGGATCCCTGGGTTCTTTACTGCAACATCTGCAACACATAGAAATACAGGTCTGTGGACTATGTGTGTCACACACCTGCTAGGGTACCTCTCCTCCAGCCATGGTGAAAGGAGCTGTTCCCTGCAGCCTAATCAATTCCACAATAATATAATAAATCAAATGCAATAAATTGTTTTAAAATATTAACTTAAGCTCTCAAAAAAACAACAAAAGCTCAAAATAATAAATATATCACTGTTAAATAGCCAAAAACAACTTGAAAGAAAAAATACACGAAACAATACATCAATCAGACAAGCAAATATAACCCAACAACCAGGACCCAACATTTTGGTGCTTATAATTCAATCGTTAAACTCAAATACAATCATATTAATAAACGCCATTCAACAGGCAATACAACACTGTACCACAAACACAATCAATGAAAAACCACATTCCCGGAACAAAAAATCATCTCGATACCTGCAACACATAGAAATTCAGGTCTGTGATCTGTGTGTGTCACGCGCCTGCTAGGACACCTCTCCTGACAGAACACAGTGCATGCCGTTAACAAAATACGGCAGCGAGTCCTTTCAGCTCCTGCTAGTGATCAGGCTAACTTAGCATGCAAGTACTACAGCTGCATCCTTGGTCTAAAACTTATTAAAAACTTGTATTAGTGAACTCAGCCTCCTACCAAAATTACACCAAATGAGTCTGTTAACAACTGACCAAAACGCAACAGTTCGGGTATATTCAAATTGCAGCTTGAGGCCTTAGGGAACTTTTGTTAGCTCAGAGCAACGTGACAATGACTTACCTCTGGCAATGCTGAAAGGAGCTGTGACCGGGGCACACATGCACGTGCCTACGTTATCACGCAGCACACAACCACACAACACACACAGACATAGGCAGGATGTTTTGGTGAAATTCAGAAGTATTTAACACATATGCTACATTCACCCCCCGAATTTCACCGAAATCACTACACATCTGAATGTTACTACAGAAGAACCTGGCACCTCAATGCCAGAAGGTTTGCTGCTGCTTTTGTGATGATAAATGCAGTGAAACTGGCCACTCATTGACAGGACGCTTGCTGCTTCATTGCAAATCAGGGATACAGAAAGAGGCAGACATCTCGGTGCCGGAAGTTTGGTACTAGAAAATCTTGATGCTGCGTAGCGAATGGGGGATGAAGGAAAACCTGACAACCCAGTGCAATCGCCCCCCCCCCCCTCTGGCAAATACGTCGGGTTCATAGCCGAAAACTAGCTTTACTTTGTTGTCTGGGTCAAGTTTGAGACAGAGAGAGGCATTCCAATGGAACTTATTGTTTCGGAGAAAAACACGAAAAAAGTGTTAATAGCTTACTTACAACTGGGCTCGTCAGGCACTCTTTTTGGCTGCAGTGGTTATTATATTTGCATGCTTCCAGCTCCCGTTTCTGCTCGGTGACAGCTCATACTTTTCCTTTTTCTCCCTCCTCGTGCTCACAGACACATAACGGGTATGGCAGTCCATTCTCCCTGCAGCACGGACTACACTGCCCATGAAGCTACATTATTTAGGGCTATGCCTGTAACACTCTGCCTATTGCCTTCATATTAAATCATTTTTGTGAATAATTTTTTAAAATATTTCTTCACGTCCTTATGCAGGCTGCAAGTAGAAGTGACATGGGCCGTGAGATTGAGACATAGCTATTAGAGCCTCTTAATGCGTGTTTTGTTTGGGGCGTGGAAACCAAAAATAGAGAGGGCATAGCTGAACATATGAAACAGGAAAATACCACAGTGTAATCCCTTTATTTCAGCAAAGTAACTGTATTCTGAATACCACCTTACCACCTGTAATGGAATACAGTTACTCATATTTTGTATTTTAAATACGTAACGGCAGTACATGTATTCCGTTACTCCCCAACACTGATGGTGTTTAAAGGCAGGTGCGCGAAGATGAGCTTGTCCCTCCTACCTGGCGTTGACAGGTGTGTGGAGCTACGAAGTACGCTGTAGCTTTGCTGTTGGAGTTGCAATTTGCTTCTGCACATAAAACTTTGGCTTGACATTTGGATGTGTGGGGACAAGAAGCAGTTGACCCAGGCTACGGTCCAGTCTGAATCTTTAGCGAAAGAATATTCTTGGGATATTGGGTACGGTTCTTCAGACATCTTTAGGAGGTTTAGTTGTCTTAAGTTGTTCACTCACAATCTTGTCTTAATTCCTGGAGTCTTGTTCTTCCTTTCTAAAGCATTCTATTTTAGCCAGGAGAATGTTAGTACATCTTCTTATGTTGGTAATCCAAGCTCATACCTTATATCTCATCTTCAGTGCAGAGATCTGATTTTTAAATTTATGACGTGGCTCCTGTAATTGTAGAGAAAAAATAAGCCATCAGAAAAACCATCGAGTATGGAGAAAAAACTCAACTGAAATTGTTTCTTCTCAGAAGTAATGTATTATTATAACTGGATTCAGCGGTACTGGAAGGCTACTGTAACAATCTTTCCCACAGAAATACATTTTACTTCTTGCTTTTCCTTTGGTGTTTTCTGACAGCAATCATTGTTAAATTAATTTGGCATTTCAGATCATCTTCTTCAAATGCACCTTTTAACTGGGGGCCTCTTTTATATCATTAATGTTTGTAATCCAGCATTATATATTATGTTAAATAGGTAATGAGTAGAGCAGGGCGATATGACCAAAAATATTTATCACGATATACATTTGAAAATTTGCGATAATGATATAACTGACGATATAATTGACACTAGACAAATACTTTACAACTCCACAACTTCATTAGTGCAAAAAAAAAATCAATGTATTTTCACTTAAACAAGCAGCTGTTTATTATGTACATTAAAGTTATATAAAAATTTAACAGTGCAAATGTAAATTCCTTGCTGACAGTTTAACAAAAAGGCATTTCTAATGGAAAATGGCTATATCCTCTACATAACCATGTATAATATCCACAAAACTTATATACACACAATACGGTAGTGGTGGGCGGATCGATCCAAATATCGATAGTACCGATACCAAGTCGGCATTGGTATTGGATTGATACTAGCCTAGTGAGATTGATTATTTACTTTGAGTTCTGCTCGTTTTCGGCAAAGATGAAACAGCCAGGTTGCTGGACTTGCCGCTCCTGTGAATTTGTTTACATATTCATTATATTTTTACCAGTTTTTGTTGTTGAGAATTTTAATTGTAATTTTTGTATTATAGTTTATCAACAGTATGTGTTTTAATTTATTTTACTGGTTTGCGTGCACTTAGGATTTTTCAAAAAAAAAAAAAAAAAGATCGCCACCACGCCAGACCCAATGGCATTTGGCTTCGCAGCATCATTTATTCTTAAAATAATCGTTTCTGTTACAGTAAATTCAATGGCTGCAGCTGTCCCGCTGCCAGCCATACACATCACCACCACCAAAACTGCAGCGGCATCGCAGCATCTGCCATGTGCGTATGAAAACAAAGGCACTGCGCATGCGTGTTTTACCCATATTCTATCGCGATATTTCATTTTCTTATCGTTGCCCATCATTATACCGGTATTACCGTGAACGGTATGATATTTCCCAGCCCTAGTAATGAGTGTAATAATGTGAAAACAAAGATGCATCTTGCTGTAATTTTTGATGGTGTAGATGTCCACTATCATATTCCAGAACCGGGTTCTGTAATTTATGCATCAGCATGAGACGACTTTATTTTCAATCATGATCAAAGTTTGTTTTCAGAAGTAGAAGCTAAAGGGGTGCCGTTCTTAAGGACCGAGTGCTGCCCTTCAGCAGATGTCCTGAAACTGGCCAGTCAAGAGTGGGCTTTTAAGGCTAGTGACATTAAAAGGAAAGAAGCTCAAGTTGCTTGCTTCAGATAGAGAATTAAATGAGAGAAATGGTCCAAGACGGGACAAATAGGACTTATTTTGGCCTGAATAAACACAGATATTAAAATCTTCCCTGTTTTCCTTTTAGATATGTTGGTATAATTGTGTTATTTTATAATGTTTTTATTTTTTCCAGACACAATTTTTAAGTTTATTTATTTTTGTTTGTTTGCTTTTAGATTGAGCAGCTGTAACCTGTCAGGTAGAGTCTGTGAAGATTTGTTGTCAGTTCTCAGCTCCCAGTCATCTAGTCTGAGAGAGATGGACCTGAGTACCAACAGCCTGAAAGATTCAGGAGTAATAAAGCTGTCTGCTGCAGTGGATAGTCGACACTCTAAACTCGAAATTCTCAGGTCAGATCAAGTGCTTGTTGTAGTTTCTTATTATTTTTCATTATTTATAAAATTTCAAGACAACCCGTTAAACAAAAGGCAATAAAAATTATTTAAAATGTTGGATTAATCATTACTAATTATTGATTTTTCATGTTTTTTTTATTTCCAGACTGAGTGTGTGTAACCTCCCCAAGAAATGCTGTGAATCTCTGTCTTCAGTTCTCAGCTCTCAATCTTCAAGTCTGAAAGAGCTGGACCTGAGAATCAACCACCTGCAGGATTCAGGACTGCAACTTCTATCTACTGGACTGCAAAGTCTAAATTGTAAACTGAATACGCTGAGGTCAGGTTGAGGTCAAATTATATTTGTTTGTTTAATTAACAAATCAAATATCTAGCCAATAAATGTCAAGCCCATCTATATGTTGTTTTATCAAAGTAGGGCATTAAAGAATTCTGAAAAAAACAATATTGCTTAATCTAATAGTTCCTCACTGCACCCTGGTTACAATTTAACACCAGCATTTCTTTTATTGGTCATATTATTTTTTTCAGACTAAGTCAATGCACCTTCTCAGAGAGAAGCTGTGAAGCTCTTTCCTTGGTTATCAGCTCCCAATCCTCTAGCCTGAGAGAGTTGGACCTGAGTAACTCTGACCTGCAGGATTCAGGAGTGAAGCATTTATTTGTTGGACTGGAAAGTCCAAACTGTAAACTGGAAATTCTCAGGTCAGTTTAAAAATTTTCCATCAAAGATCACTGAACACATTATGTTTATAACTGAATCAATAGATCATCTTTATAGAAGATGGATCGTCAGCTTTGCCTTTGGATGGATTATTACCTTCTAAATTACTGTCTTATATTTTTTCATAGTGGAACTTTTTCATAATTTCTTCTGCTCTTTTTGAAATTTAGTGCAGTTTTGCTTCCATAACATACCAAATTCCTAAGAAAATGTCCAAATTATATGTTTAAGTTTTGGTTACTGTCCATGTTTCTTTATATTATTGAGACTATGTGGAGTGTAAATGAAATAAGGACCTAGTTTTAGTAAAACTAAAAGTGACTCATTTATTTGGCTGGAAGAAGGTGTGATAGAGGGACCCAACTGCACACAGTGTTGCAATGCAAGTCAATGTTTTGTTCAGAGATTTTCAGTGTTCATCTTTTCAACTGTCATCTCAACCCAGCACCACACACTCTTCTTCCTCTGGAACAGCAGCAACTGGAATAGGGAAGACATGTTTACTGTGATGGATATCCGCTGTGCCAGCCAGCTTTCCCTGGCACTGTCCCCTGAACCCGCTGCTTCACCACTCCCATGCAGCCACAGCAGGCGATTTAAAACATAAACTACAAAGAGAGAAACTGAAAACTACAAACTTATTGAAAACTGAAAACATGCTAGGCCTGAAAACACTGCCTATGGGAAACACTGGGGCAGGGAGAACAGAACTCCCACAAAATACAGGAGGGCACTGTAACTATATATTTTTAAAAAAAATCCCCTCTTGCTCCTGCAGGCCGTCTATCCTTCAAGCCCAGTCCTCTACCAGAGGCCTGGGAGCTTGCGGGTTCTACACAGTATCTTAGCTGTTCCTAGGACTGTGTTCTTCTCAACAGATATCTCCAATTTTGTTGTTGGGATCTGCACTTCCTAGTGCTCCGATTACTACTGGCCTGCTAGAATCTTGGACCCTTGTCTCAGGGGCATCTTTACACAGCCTGCACCTGGGATCTTGCCTAGTGTGACAGACCCCAGCCTCTATGGATCTTGTACTCAGAGCTTGTTCCTGTGCTGCCATGATTAGGGCCTCTGTGCTGTCTTTCAGTCCAGCTTTATCCAGCCACTGTTAGGATTTCTGGATGTCGGTCAGTTCCTCAATCTGCCCGTGGTAAATACCATATCATACAGGCGCCTGTAGTTCCATGATGGTTCTTCCTCTTCCTCCTCTTTCTTGGGTTTCTGATGCCCGAGGTATTCACTGAGCATTCAGCTGGGATAATCTTCCTGATGTATTCGTGAATGGTCATTGTCTCATCCTGGATGGTAATACTGACACTCACCAATCCCTAACCTCTTTCCTTCTGCTTAGCGTACAGCCTCAGGGTGCTGGATTTGAGGTGAAACCCTCCATGCATGCAGTTGTTTCTATTATTTCCTTTGGCTAGCTTATTATCCTAGCAGGGTACCTGATCATGCGTAGGTGTTGATAGCCCGTATATTGTTCTTAACGTTCACCTGACTCCTCAGGACTTGCCTTACTCTCTGCAGGTACTTGTTGGTAGCAGCCTCTTCATAGTTCCCATTTGCCTGTGGGATCCCCAGGTACTTGCAACTGTCCTCTTTATCTGCAATTTTGCCTTCTGGTAGTTCAATCCCCTCAGTTCTGACTACCTTCCCTCTCTTTGTTATCATCGGACTACATTTCTCCAGTCCGAACGACATTCCAATGTCATTGCTGTATATCCTTTTTAATGTGGATCAGTGAATTGATGTCTCATTCACTCTTGGCATACATGTTGATGTCATCCATGTACAGGAGGTGGCTGACAACTGCTCCATTCTGTAGTCAGTATCCGTAGCCAGTCTTGTCAATGATCTTACTGAGGGGGTTCAGGCCTATGCAGAACAGCAGCAGGGATGGAACATCTCCTTGGTAGATCCAACGCTTGATGGTGAGTTGTGCTATGGGCTTCAAGTTGGCCTCTAGTGTTGTCTGCCACATTCCCATTGAGTTCCTGATGAAGGCTCTTAGGTCCTGTTGGTCTTGTATAGGTCTAGGCATTATAGGATCCAGGTATGAAGCATTGAGTCATAGGCCTTCTTGTAATCAAATCATGCAGTTCACAGTTTGGTCAGCCTGGTCTTGCAGTCTCGTTTGATTGCACGGTCTACCAGTAGCTGGTGTTTTCCACGTCTGTTATTAGTCTTAGTCTACAGTCTCCTTCTCCATGGAGGGTACTGCTTTGTGGATGATGATATATTCTCACACTGATCCTGCATGGTGATGCTACCATCCACCCACTCCTCCTGGATTCACATCTTCATCATCATCTTTATCAACCCTCACAATATTCCACCTTCATCTGCTTCATGTTCAGGTGCCTAATTTTCTCCATGGGTTATGGTGGGACGTTGAGTGCTGAAGTCAAACAGATCTCAGAAATTAAAGACTGATTCATTTATATTTTGTCTTATGAGAAGCAGCTAGCTCATCCATTATTCTCCTTATAGGCTCGGGCTATTCATAGATTTGCTATGATACTCTGAGCATTTCTTCTGTTTTCACTCCTAATGCTTTTTATATGCATATCCTTAACGTTTGTCCTCTCTGTCCACAGTTTGTCTTTTGTTCTTTTCTCTTCGTGCACATCCCCCTGTGCCCACCTCCCACCCAAACAGCCATGTTAAATGGCTAGTCTTGATCCCCAATGCTACAAAGTGCTCCTCACACTGATGGTCTTATTGATGGGGCTTTCTTGCTTATATTTCATAGCAAGTTATATTGTACAGTAAGTTAACTTGCGCTGCCAAATTCGTTTTTCTTTTTAGTTGTAAGTACAGTTAAATTAAATCAAACAGATTGTTAGATGTTATTGTTTCTAACAAACAGAAAGTCATTGGTTACAGATGGATTGTTGTTTTGTGTGTCTGCAGTCTGTCAGGCTGTCTGATCACAGAGGAAGGCTGTACTTCTCTGGCCTCAGCTCTGAGCTCCAACCCTTCCCATCTGAGAGAGTTGGACCTGAGCTACAATCATCCAGGAGACTCAGGAATGAAGCTGCTGTTGGCTGGACTGAAGGATCCACGCTGGAGACTGGACACTCTTAGGTATGGAGAGAATGTCTGTTAGAGAAGGAAGAGCTGGATACATTTCAAGTGCAAAGGGAAAGCCCTTCTCTGAATTGAGGAGGGGACCTAAGGGGACATCTTTCACCATCTTAGAAAGCTGTGATTGCAGCCATTCCCCAACTCTCTGGGAATGGTACTCATGGCCATTGATCACTGATCAATGGTTGTTGATCAATAGTCATGATAATTTGCATAATAATGATAATGGAACTGACCTTATAGCCCATTGTTCATTCAATGGTGCTAGTTTCAGTTATTGTGCAAATGTACTGTTTATAAGTTTGGGGAAACCTGCAGTTACTGAAGAAGTTACTTGAATGAGTGACAAACATTTTCTCCCACTAACAACACTACGTTCAGATGTACAGAATCAACTTTTTGGGATTTCCTACATTCTTCATTCACTTCCTGTTTGTTTCATGCAGATGTAACATGAACAATCACACATGTAGGAACAGTTTTTCTTTGTTCACAGCATAAACTGTAGTCTAGTTGAACAATGAAGAGATAAATATGTAGCAATTTCCGAGGAGAACTTTTCCAGGAACAATAATAAATGTCTTTTGCTCATATTTTTTTCACCATTTGGATAGATTGCTTTATGTTTAACAATGCACTGCTAAATTATTTTTCTCTGTCTCACCCTGATTCATATCAAATTAATCTCTGCATAAAAATGTACTAAAGACACATTCATGCGGGCCTCATTCTCTGACTGCCCGGGCTCTTGCCACCTCACCGCTGCATCATGCAGCTTCCGGCCTAGAAGATCTTACTTAGAACTCAGCAGCAGACACGGTGGCAGATTCAGGGCCGCCATCTGGGGCTTCCCTGACAGCAGTGGCAACAGTCGTGGTGCCCACTCTGCCGCTGACACACCTCAGCAGTGGCCTTAAAGGTCTCCAGGAAGACCTGGGAGTCATCTCCCTCCCCTATCCTGTGCAGCGACACCGACAGTGGATGGGGGATGGTGATGCTGTAGCCCCGACCTGCCACTTCTGCTACTGCCAATCACATGTGCCTGCAGTTTTGCCAGGTGCTTCTGCTGCACTACAGCCTGATTATTGTTCATTGCCACCATGTAATATGCAGCAGCCACGTCATCAAGTGGAAACACTGTCCATGTTTATTTTCCACTTTGATTGCCATGACACACACTACTGGCAGCCTCTTCATTGTTTTCTGGCTTGGCACCCAAGCATGCAGCTTTCCAGCTGCACTCTGACACTCTCCAGTCTCAACTCCAGCTTAACTAAAAATCACAATGTATTGTCATGGTTTGCCCTGTGGCTGACAAACATATCCCACATAGCAAAATTGGTATGGCCCACACACCGCAAAGAATGACGGCCCTTTGGTGGCCCAGATCTGGTTTTCCAGAGGTGGCCCACACATGAGCCAGCACAAGGCCAGTTGCAGACACACTGGTGGTCATGTGCTGGCCCATGTGTGGATTAACTCTGGCAAAGGAAACTCTGTTCAGACAGTGAATGGACTGATTCTTATATAGCGCTCCTCTACTCTCCCGGATTACTCAAAATGCTCTATACAACATGCCACATTCATGCAATCAAACACTTTCTTTGAACTGAGTGCCACATAAACCAAAACCACAATCGGGACAGATATGGCATGCCATCGCATAAACAGATCTGGCCCACATCTGGCTGCCATACAGTCTGCCATGACACTAGTCAGTCAGTCAGTCAGTCAGAAGTGACAGCTTAATGCCACATCTGGCCAGACATCTTTTCTATGAGCCTGGGCAACATAACCCAAAACATATGCCATCACATAGACAGTGCCATCTATGCCAGGCCTGGCCCATATCTGGATGACATACCACTTACCGTGCCAGAAGTCAGTCAGCAGTGCCGGCTTGATACCAGATCCGGGCCAGACCTGCTTGCTATGTAGGGATTGTTCTTCAGCATATTGCATAACCAAAGATAAATGAGGCCCTGTTTCTCTAAAATGATGTCACTGCCTTATTTTGTTATTTGAGCTCTCTTAGCCTGGTGAGACTCAGGCTAAAATATGTGGGTTGACGCTGACAGTGGGGATAACCTTTCAAGTAACCTTCGAAAGCTCCAAATTACCACGAAATTCATGCTTATAATAAATGCATGTAAGCTTCTGACCACAAATTTAAGAACAGCTGAAATTTTTTGAATTTTTGTAATATTATTCATGTTCAAACAGATGAGCTCACATGTAACCCACCCTCAAATATCTCAAATATGATCTAATCTCCTGAACTGTAAAAACGTAATTAAATAAAACTATTATTGAACAAACTTGTTCAACACACTTGAGTAACATGGATTTTGCTTTGAAGATGAATTCCATTACTTTAGTATACAACAAATCATTAAATTTCATAATAAATTGTTGTTTCAGATTTGGTTCATACTTATGTGAAGTATAAATGCCTAGAAATGTATCATACTTCTTAAAATATTTTGAATTGAAACTACATTTGAAAATATTAAAATCCAAGTACAAAAATGAGAAGCTTTTCAATGGGAGCAAAAATTGATAGGCGAACATTTTACTATCTCACACATTGTTTTGGGGTTCTATGTAGAGAAAATGTTGGACTGTTCCTTTTAGAGATGGCACGATACCACTTTGTTATGATACCGATACCTATATCATGAATTTGGATATCTGCCGATACCGATATGAATCCGATATAGTGTGTTTTTTAATAAATAAAACTGTTTTTTTATATCTTGCTGCATTTTGTATAAGTTCATACTCAAGTTTAAATAAACAAGAACAGTAAAGCTATTCTATTATACCTGTATGTAAAAAAATGCACTGTGCACAAAATATTTCATAGTTCAGCAACACTGATCAATCTAATAAACTTAAACCTGCACCATCCTCCCTATTTTGGTATTTTAAAGAGTACTTAGCAGAAATATTAAGCAACATAACTAATAGGGTTGCAAACTCCCAGCAAAAGAAAAAATAGGGAACCACCCTCCACCTCATGATTCTTAATTGACGTAATCAACTTTAATTTGATGCAGGGTGAAAAAAAAATGCACAGAAATAAATTATTTTTCAAGAATAATTAAATAGATTCAACATCTTTCTTCAACAGAATTGCAGAATTCACAGATGGTACTTTCCCAAAGGAAAAAGTACTATAGCTTACTAGGGTATATTAGACTTAACAGTTACTATACACAGTAATGGACTTCTATACATTTTACATCAGATTAAAACTTTGGGTGTAAGATTCAGATAATTATTTATTAAAAGCTAGACATTTTAAATGAGAATAAGAAAGACAAGTATGTCTTTGTGCCCCCTTTCCCTGTTCATGCCCTATCAGCCCCCCTGGCTAAACTTTGCTAGATCCGCCCCTGCACAGTTACCAGCCGTCAGCTACGTAGAAAAAGATCCTGGTGTAGAAAGTAATATTAAATAAATTCTAACAACAGCTTATCAAGCTTAAACGTGCTGCTGTTGTTTATCCACTGGTTTCCTCTTTCTGGTGCAAAGTGGGCAAAAAACAAAGAAGAGAGACGGACTCGAGACAGAAAAGCCGATCAGCTGATCATTAAGCAATTTCACGATTGAAGTAGCAGCAGGAAGGAAGAGAGGGGCAGTCGCTCCATATATCGGTTGTTAAGCTTAACATGGGAACGCTTTACAAACATTCAGAGATGAACTTACACACTTGCTTTACTTCTCTCTGGGATAACTTTCTCGGAGATGAACTACTGGTTTGGTAGCGAAGCTCCAAATGCATGCAGCCGCTCTATCACGTGACGCATACTGCTCCGACGTGCTACGGTTATGAGCCGAGTTACGCTGTGTTGCAAGTTTTATGAGGTGTTTTCATGATATTCAATGGATCGGATTACATTTTTTATTTCTCGCCGATATCTGATCCAGTAATTTAGGTCAGTATCCGACCGATACTGATACGTGATATCGGATCGGTCCATCTCTAGTTCCTTTATCAGTGTCTAACAGTACGTGTATGAGAGCCATGTAAAGTCCATGTGTGCATGCTGAAAGAGACTGTGCTTGTCTGACGCCCTCCTCCTTTCAGGTTGGAGCCTGCTGGAGTCCGATGGTTGAGACCAGGTCTGAGGAAGTGTAAGTGTGTTTTTAATGTGGTTCATGAAAACAAAGCAGCACACATTCAAACATCTTCAAACTGTCACATCACTCATTCATATCTCTGATGTCAGGAGTCATCATCAAAGTGTCAATCAATGAACAGATGATGGATCAATAACTGCAGCTAGATTGTGTTTGTTCTCTCATCAGATTCCTGTCAACTCACAATCGACACAAACACAGTACACTCGAACCTCAAACTGTCTGACCACAACAGGAAGGTGACATATGTGGAGGAGGTTCAGTCATATCCTGATCATCCAGAAAGATTTGATGTTCATCCTCAGCTGCTGTGTAGAAATGGTCTGACTGGTCGCTGTTACTGGGAGGTCAAGTGGAGAGGAAGGGTTGATATATCAGTGAGTTACAAAGGAATCGGGGGAAAAGGAGACACTTATGACTGTAGGTTTGGACAGAATGATCAATCCTGGAGACTACGCTGCTCTAATGATGGTCCTCATTCTGTCTGTCACAATAAGAGAGAAACACCCATCTCCTCCTCCTCCTCCTCTGTCTCTAACAGAGCAGCAGTGTATGTGGACTGTCCTGCTGGCTCTCTGTCCTTCTACAGAGTCTCCTCTGACACTCTGATCCACCTCCACACCTTCAAAACCACAATCACTGAAATGCTTTATCCTGGATTTTGGATCTGTTCTAGTTCCTCAGTGAGTCTGTGCTAAGTTGAGTGTAAAGAGTGACCTCCTGTTAGAGAACACTCTGACTCTTGAAGAGATAATTCAATCTGTATATGTCTGTCTCTTTCGCTCAAAGAAATTCAATCAGTTTATGTTTTAAACTGTTAAATGATTCCTTGTAAACTTTAGCAATCATTTTTGCAAACTAATAAGTTGAAAATGCTTCAGCCATATAAGATGAATGTATTGGCTCAATAGTTTATAAAGCAACATTTAATGTCTGTCTGATCAACACGTTTTGGAGAAAAACAAGGGAAGAAAAACATTGAGACTGTTAAAGACAGCAAACTGTGTCTTCGTAGTAAAGGGCCCAGTGCGCTCTCACTGCTGCTGTTTATTTCTAAGGTGACGGCTGCACATTGGAGTTGTGAAACTTTAAACTCCATTGAGACATTAAAACTTACTGTCCCACAGCCTGATAAAGGGGATGTGGAAATCGCTGCTGTTTGTGGCAGATCAAAGTGAAATAAATGTAATTGGTTGAACGGGTATTTGTGGTCTGTGCTTTGTGTTTCCAGCAGTGTGAAAGAGACTCAGCGGCAGATTAGAATCAAGTTATATAAACATTTCCACTTTCTCTATTGAAAGTAGAAACTAGAGAACAGGAGGGAGTCAGAGCTGAACATTTCTGCCTGTTTGACATTCTCCTTGAAAGTAGACTTTGTAAAAAAAAAACATCGATAGCTATGACGAAACTGTCTCACGTAAAGACCATCCCAGAAAAGGAAGACCAAGAGTCACCTCTGCTGCTGAGGATAAATTCATCCAAGTCATCAGCCTCAGAAATTGCAGGTTAACAGCACCTCAGATTAGAGCCCAGATAAATGCCACACAGAGTTCCAGTAGCAGACACATCTTTACATCAACCGTTCATAGGAGTGTGTGTGTGAATCAGGCCTTTCTGGTCAAATAGCTGCTACAAAACCACAACTAAGGAAAAGCAAAATGCAGAAGAGATTTGTTTGCGCCAAGAAACACAAAGAATGGACATTAGACCAGTGGAAATCTGTGCTTCGGTCTGATGAAATCTTTGGTTCCACCTGACGTGTCTTTGTGTGATGCAGAAAAGGAGAACGGATGGTTTCTACATGCATGGTTCCCACCATGAAGCATGGAGAAGGAGGTGTGATGGTGCTTTGCTGGTGATACCGTTGGGAATTTATTGTCACAGTCTGGCTGCGAAGCTGACTTTATAAATTTGGGGATCGGATCTGAAATGCAGACACGAAGGAACGAGAAGAAAACTTGAATATAACAAAATGCAAGCCGTTTAATATGACTGATAAGAAAGGTACAAAAACAAAAAGCATATACACTAGGAAGAAACTAACTAGAACCGAACTGGGAGAAAATAAATGTGAAACACAAAAGATGAAGAACAAAACCTTGAACGTGGCAAAAACCTGTACTTGGAAAACCCTGGAGACACAGAAGCATGGAAACATGACAAGAACAACAGACAACCTGACAATGAACGAACAGAAACACACAGACTAAATACACACAAGGGTGGTTAGGGGAAGTGGATAAACATGGGGAAACAGCTGACACTAATCTGACATAACGAGACAAAGGAAGCGACGCCAACTGCTCTGACATAGGACACAAACCTTCAAAATAAAACAGGAAACATGAGACGAAGACATGATAATACACACCTGACAACCTGAAATCAAAGACAAGAAATACATGAGACTAACCAGAAGATGTAAGTGAAACATAAATAGATTAAACTTGAGGCAACTAAATAATGAACCTAGAACTTAACATTATGTTCAAAATATAACAAAGAAGATCAGAAAACAAATGAAAACGCAGGGTCACAGACCCAGCCCCTGACATTTATTTTTTATAATTATTTTACTAGTGCAAAGCAGTAATCAAAGCAAAAGGCAGCTATTTTCAAGAATATAAAATATAAAACATTTTTTAAGTTATTTCACACTATTTTGTCCATCCATCCTCTCCTGCTTATCCTAGTCAGAAGATCTGGAGCCTATCCCAGCTGTCTTAGGGTGAGGGGCAGGGTACACCCTGGACAGGTTGCCAGTCTGACACATAGACAGACAACCATTCTTATTCATGTGAAAATATAGAATTACTAATTAACCTAACCTCACTAACTTTTTGACTCTTGGAAATGTGGGAGGAAGCAGGAATACCCGGAGAGAACATAGAAACCACACAGAAAGTCCCTGGCCTGATAGTGGAACTATGCTAACCAACATGCTTCTGTGCTGTCTTTAGTACATACTTCCATATGTGTTTATTTGTAGTTTTGATGCCTTCAGTAAGAATCTTCAATGTAAACGTCGTGGAAATAAAGAAAACAACATTAAATAAAAAAAGGTGTGTCCAAACCTTTTACAGGTATTATATACGACAGTAATGCTTCCAAAAAGATAACGTTTTTTTCATCACACTTTGGATCTGACTGTTTAAGTGAATGGACAACCTTTATTGGTCTTCACAGTCTAGAGATAAAAAAATAATGACACATTCAGGTCATGTCATAGCCGTCAAACAGGGGGTTTTGGAGATTTAATGTCTTCCTCAGCTCCCTGTACTTGTGGTGTTCCTCGGGGATCTATATTGGGGCCAATTTTATTCTGCGTTTACATGCTTGTTTCCATTCATACACCGATGAAATTCAGATTTCTCTTCAACTGAAGAGAAGCTGTTCTGCTCCACTTTTAACTTTCCTTCAGTCTGTTGATGAAGTTAAAGTCTGGATGGCCTCTAACTTCCTTAATGTTTATGAGAACAAAACCGAAGTGATGGTGTTTGAACCAAGTGGTAATCTCATCACATCTTATTTTAATCTACACAGTCTTGAGCCTTTTATTAAGTCGAATGGCAAAAATTTGTGGGCTATATTTGACAGCAATTTCACCTCTGAAAAACAGATTAGCTCAGATGCTTTTTCAAACTGAGGCTTTTATCCAAGGTGAAATCATTTTTATATTCTAAAAACTTTGAACATGTGATACATGCTTCCATTACATCCCAGCTGGACTATTGTAACTCCGTATATGTTGGAGGTAGTCAGACCTACCTTGCAAGGCTGCAGTTGGTCCAAAGGCAGTAGGTCCAAAGTGCTGCAACTCGTTTTCTGACACGAAATAAAGATGTCAACTTAGTTCCCTGGTGCTTGCCTCTCTTTACTGGCTTCCTTTTTTCACATCCGAATTGATTTCAAAATGTTATTATTGACTTAAACAGCCCTGAATGGACAGGCTTTTGGGTCAGTATTTGACCTCTTGCAGCCTTATCCACCCTCTAGATCTCTTAGATCAAATGATAATGATTCTTTGCTTTTAGCCATAGCAGGGTCTAGGCTGGTTTACAGAGGCGATCAAGGATTTCAACCCCTTACTCATCAGACAGGCTTCTACTGTCAATATTTTCAAATTTCATCTACAAAAAAACCATTTGCATTCACTGACTTTTTAATAGATTATGAGAGTTATTTGGTATTTGGTACTATTATTATAAATTATTTGGTATGAGTTATTTTGTATTTCCGTACAACACTTTGTTCAGTGTTGCTGTTGTAATTAAATGTGCTATATAAATAAAAATGATAACAATAACATTGGCTGTTTTCTTTTATAAGTGCATGTGTGCTCGTTTGGAATAAAAGAAGCCACATTATAATGGTTGGATGCTGCTTTTTAATCATGTGTCATGTCATGATCACGTGTGCTGTTCTCAAGCATGTGTTGTGCCTTCATTCAGTCTCATTGAGGAATGTATTTACTGATCTTTGGCTCTAAAACTGAAAAAAATCTACTATTAATCTAATAATTGCACACACATAGATTTAAAGATAAACCTTTTTCAGAGGTGTGGAGATGCCCCGCCCACACACATATTAGCTGGACTCAGCCCCCACACTGTAGAGCTGGCAGAGAAAAGCCCTGTGGTTTAAAGCTCCTTTTAGTGCCTCTGAGAGTTAATGTGATAGAAACAGTGAATCCTGGTCTGCTTTAATCCAGCTGTTTCACACTGAACATCAGCTTGGATGAAAATGGAAGTTACTGTGGAGCCTTATTGAGGGGAGGCTTATGAAATGTGAAGAAACATGTTGTGGTGGGCAGGTGAAGCCTCATTAAGCTTGGAGGCTTTACTTCTATTTACACCCAAAAACATTCAAAGCTTCGAGTCTTTGATCAACTTTCATTAATCAGTCATTTGGGGAATAATGTGGTACATTAGGAATGTTTATTGACAGAAGCAGGTGCAAGATTGATTTTTTTCACAGGTTTTTCATCCAAAATCATTTTGTCTCTCCTGTGGCAGCCTCAGTGGACTCCTCCTCTGGCTCAGCAGTCCAGCAGCTTTAGAAAATCTAATTTCACCTGGCACTGGTGATGCAGGAATAAACAGATATCTGCCAGTTTCCACACTGTTGGATTTGTTGGAAGTGTCTGATGTGCTGCCAAGTGTTTGAGGGGGTCTACTGATCTTCCAAGTGTGGCTCTCTCATATACCTGTGACAGAAAGAAAGATGAAGCATCAGCTCAAACAGAAAAGTAGGATATAAAAAGGGGACATATTCCCAGTGGTCAGTCTGCCCAGCAGCATCAAACACGCCTGGACTCCATATTTATGGTCTGCACATGTACAACAACTACTTTTACATCTATTCTGTTCACAGTCATCTCCATGTTGCTCTTTGCAGACCAGTGGATTGTCAGTGTGTCCAACATGGATCTGATGTTTGGCTCCATGATTTCAGTCTGATTGGGTCATTCATAAAGTATTTTGTCCCAGCTGCTGGAGGACAACATCATCACTTTTCTGAAAAAAAAGCTGAAGAAGATCCAGAAGGTTCTTAGTCCAGATCACCCAGAATCCTTAGAGAGCCAGTGGGGAGATCATGGACCAAAGAGGAGCAGCAGAGAGGCAATTGTGAAGATCACACTAGACTTCCTGAGGAGAATGAAGCAGGAGGAGCTAGCTGACCATCAGCAGAACAGTAAGAGGATTTCTATATACAGTGGCTTGCAAAAGTATTCGGCCCTCTTGAACTTTCCCACATTTTGTCACATTACAGCCACAAACATGAATCAATTTTATTGGAATTCCGCCTGAAAGACCAACACAAAGTGGTGCACACGTGAGAAGTGGAACGGATATCATACATGATTCCAAACAGTTTTTACAAATAAATAACTGAAAGTGGGGTGTGCGTAATTATTCAGCCCCCTTTGGTCTGAGTGCAGTCAGTTGCCCATAGACATTGCCTGATGAGTGCTAATGACTAAATTGAGTGCACCTGTGTGTAATTTAATGTTAGTACAAATACAGCTGCTCTGTGACGGCCTCAGAGGTTGTCTAAGAGAATATTGGGAGCAATAACGCCATCAAGTCCAAAGAACACACCAGACAGGTCAGGGATAAAGTTATTGAGAAATTTCAAGCAGACTTAGGCTACAAAAAGATCTCCCATGCCTTGAACATCCCACAGAGCACTGTTCAAGCGATCATTCAGAAATGGAAGGAGTATGGCACAACTGTAAACCTACCAAGACAAGGCCGTCCACCTAAACTCACAGGCCGAACAAGGAGAGCGCTGATCAGAAATGCAGCCAAGAGGCCCATGGTGACTCTGGACGAGCTGCAGAGATCTACAGCTCAGGTGGGGGAATCTGTCCACAGGACAACTGTTAGTCGTGCACTGCACAAAGTTGGCCTTTATGGAAGAGTGGCAAGAAGAAAGCCATTGTCAACAGAAAAACCATAAGAAGTCCCGTTTGCAGTTTGCCACAAGCCATGTGGGGGACACAGCAAACATGTGGAAGAAGGTGCTCTGGTCAGATGAGACCAAAATGGAACTTTTTGGCCAAAATGCAAAATGTGTGCCGGAAAACTAACACTGCACATCACTCTGAACACACCATCCCCACTGTCAAATATGTTGGTGGCAGCATCATGCTCTGGGGGTGCTTCTCTTCAGCAGGGACAGGGAAGCTAGTCAGAGTTGATGGGAAGATGGATGGAGCCAAATACAGGGCAATCTTGGAAGAAAACCTCTTGGAGTCTGCAAAAGACTTGAGACTGGTGCGGAGGTTCACCTTCCAGCAGGACGACGACCCTAAACATAAAGCCAGGGCAACAATGGAATGGTTTAAAACAAAACATATCCATGTGTTAGAATGGCCCAGTCAAAGTCCAGATCTAAATCCAATCGAGAATCTGTGGCAAGATCTGAAAATTGCTGTTCACAAACGCTGTCCATCTAATCTGACTGAGCTGGAGCTGTTTTGCAAAGAAGAATGGGCAAAGATTTCAGTCTGTAGATGTGCAAAGCTGGTAGAGACAGACCCTAAAAGACTGGCAGCTGTAATTGCAGCAAAAGGTGGTTCTACAAAGTATTGACTCAGGGGGCTGAATAATTACGCACACCCCACTTTTCAGTTATTTATTTGTAAAAAATGTTTGGAATCATGTATGACTTTCGTTCCACGTCTCACGTGTACACCACTTTGTATTGGTCTTTCATGTGGAATTCCAATAAAATTGATTCATGTTTGTGAGTGTAATGTGATAAAATGTGGGAAAGTTCAAGGGGGCCGAACACTTTTGCAAGCCACTGTAAACTTAAGCTGCTGGACAAATGAGCCACGAATATATTAAACACTGAACCAGTATGTATGGAGTTATTTTTTTAAATTGGAGGAATGAAACTGTTATGAACATTTAGTAAAACATTCAATTCAATTTTATTTATATAGCACCAAATCACAACAACAGTTGCCTCAAGGCGCTTTATATTGTACAGTAGATCGTACAAAATAGATACAGAGAAAAACACAACAATCATATGACCCCCTATGAGCAAGCAATTTGGCGACAGTGGGAAGGAAAAACTCCCTTTTAACAGGAAGAAACCTTCGACAGAACCAGGCTCAGGGAGGGGCGGCCATCTCCTGGGACCGGTTGGGGTGAGAGAAGGAAAACAGGATAAAGACATGCTGTGGAAGAGAGACAGAGATTAATAACAGGTATGATTCAATGCAGAGAGGTCTAGTAACACAAAGTGAGTGAAAAAGGTGACTGGAAAGGAAAAACTCAATGCATCATGGGAATCCCCCGGCAGCCTACGTCTATTGCAGCATAAGTAAGGGAGGACTAGGTCGAGCCCTAACTATATGCTTTACCAAAAAGGAAAATTTTAAGCTTAATCTTGAAAGTTTGGAACCAGCTTCCAAAGCTGGTTCCACAGAAGTTGGGCCTGAAAACTGAAGGCTCTCCCTCCCATTCCACTATTAAATAGTCTAGGAACATCAAGTACATGAACTGTTGGTGCTTGGGTTTATATTTAATTATTGTTCTTTAGAATTTCCTGCTACCGTTTATCAAGTTTACAAGTAATGTTTACTACTGTAATCCGATTACTTTTTTTCAAGTAACGAGTAAACTAAGGGATTACTATTTCAAAAATTTGGAGTTTGTATGTGTTTTGGCATTTGTAAGTGTTTTGGAGTTTGCATGTGCTTTGCAGTTTGTACATGCTTTTTGTGCTTTGTCTCTAGGGGCCACTGTAAAAGTCTCTGTGAAGAAACTGTATATTAAAGGTGAAGTATTGTGTTTTTCTCCCTCTGACCCTGATTCAGATTGGATTCATCTCTGTATAGAGAGGCCTATATAGTGTGATGATGATGGACACCAGGCTCTATTTGAGTCTTGTCCAGAACATATTTATCCAAGCTTACTACAAAAATTGGAAGCAGAAGAAACTGTTAGTCTAGCTTGAGCTACATTAAATAAACCAAATATTTAAGTTTTATAGTCAGAGCTGTGGTTAGAACTGATAACAGGATGGAGATGTTTTCTGTAAATCTAACTGCAATTACGTATTTCTAGTGCTTTTCATAGGTAAAGGCTTCAATGTGCTATTAAAAAGCCAATACACAATATAAAATAATGGAACTGAAAATATCATAATAAATAAATTTAGAGACGACCCAGGTGGAAGATATAAGGGCAGGAAGGAAGTGACAAAAAGGAATGTTTACTGGTCCAAATGTGAATGAGGAAACACAAAAGCCAAAAAAAAAAAAGTCCAAAACAGGCAAAGGAAAAGAGGGCAGTATATTTACTGGGAGCAAAGCAGAGATGTAGACAGTGAGAGTGTGTTTGGTTGGTGAGAAACAAGCTAATTGGATAGTGTATATGTATCAAGATTGTTAGAATTTTTTTGAATATTTACTGGATGGCATTTCTACTTGCTACTGTTGGTTCTTTACAGATTACGGACTACAGACTTCGAATTTGAGAAGGAGCAGTACTAACCAACAGCTTGCATAGGTTCGGACTGGTACCCCTGCTTGTTTCTGGAAAACTCTGAAAAAGAAAGCAGCCAGTGCTTCTGACCAGCTGGAATTAGATGCGAGGAATACCGGGGTGCAGAAAGTGTTATCCTGGCTGTGTGCTTCAGGTCATTGTCATGTTGTATATACCCCGCCATGACCCATCTTCAATGTTCTGACTGAGGGAAGGAGGTTGTTGCTTAAAATCTCACAATACATGGCCCCATCCTCTCCTTAGTACAGTGCAGTTGTCATTTGCAAAGTTCGGCATGACTTGTCCGAGGTTTGCTTTATTAAAGTCTCCTGCTACAATGTGGGTTGAGCCCGGATTCTTCTTTTGAATTGTACTCAGCACATCATGTAGTTCAGACAGAGCCATACCTGTGTCCGCTTGGAGTGGGATGTAGAGCACCATGGTGATTACCGAAGTGAACTCATAGGGCATGAGGGTGACACTTAATGCTCAGGTTTTTCCAGAAGGAGCAAGCAGCCACTGGAGAGAATAGAAATGCTGTTGGCGTTGCACCACTTTGTGTTTACTATGAAACACATTCCTCCTGATTTTGTTTGACTCTACCGTTCTGTCAACGTGAAGCACAGAGAATGAATCCGACAGCTGGTGGGTGTCAGCCATGTCTCGGTGAAGCAAAGAATGTTGCAGTCCCTCATGTCTCGTTGGAAGGTGACTCTTGCTTTTAGGTTATCCAGCTCGTTCTTCAGCAACAGTACATTAGCCAGCAGGATACTGGGGAATGCTATGTGATGTGCCTGCTGTCTCCGGCTGTTCTGAACACCAGCGCATTTCCCCGGGTGCTTCTTTGTTCTTCACCTCAGGTAAGCAACCTGTCCATTGTTGTTGTCTGCGCCACGGAGTATCTCAGTCAGCCATGATGGGTTGGGTTTAAGCGTCTAAGATTACATGTGCAAACTTGTTACCGATGTTGAGAAGCAATCTGCTGTCGTAAACTATAAAACCAGAAGATTTTGGAACATAGAACAAAGCAATAAATAAGTTAACAACTAAAAAGGTGCATAGTCTGTGCGGAGCGGTCGGGAAGGTGTCTGGACGTGGCCGTGCCATCTTGCTAATCCAAGGCTCCCGCAATTGTGTCCTCCTTCTTCCTGGATCTCAAGGACAGGTGGGCCCACCCTATCCCAAGATTCATCGCAGCGTGGTGGTGGAACATATACTTGGGTCCAGAGATGGAACAGCGCTCTCTCTCTGAGACTTTGTGGCTGTTTTAAGATTGAGTCTGGCTTCAGTTCAGTCTAATTTAGCAGCTCTGACATCAGAGATTGTAGGAGAGGCACAGCCACACCACAGCTGAGTTTCCCACCCGAAACAGAGCGTTAACATCACCTCTCTGGGCTGTGTTGTTCACAAAGTTTGTTCTGGGCTTTTAAGTGGAGGGTTGGAGCTTGTGAGTAATGGAAGCTGAGAGCTGTGTTTGCACATGCTCAGTGTTAAAGGATGTTGGCTGGCTGTGAAAGCTGAATGCTCTCTGGTTAGAAGTAATATCACACATTAGGATAACTGTGCTAGCTCTCTGTCAGAGTACCAGGTCCTCGCTTTGATCACATGACTCTCAGTACACAGCATGATGTGTGCGCTGTAAACAGGAAGCAGAGGAGCAGGTCTGAGGCTGAGACTGAGGTCCAGATGTTTCCACATGTTTCAAGTCTGCCGTGTGTTTGATGATTATTTCAGGTATAGATGATGGAATATGACCAGTCTGATGTGAGCCTGCTTCTCTGACAGCGCCTAACCTCTCTGTGCTGCCCCCTGCTATCATTACTTACTGAGTCCTGGACACACTTACTACCACTTTATTAGGTACAGCTTGCTAACACAGGCTCAGACCTGCTTTGCCTTCAGAGCTGCCTAAAATCTTCATGGCTCAGAATCAGCGAGGTGCTGGAAACATCCCTTAGAGTCATGTGATCAGTGACGTCTTCTTCAGCACTGACAGATAAAAAAGTGCATCCACATAAACAGGATATATAATAATAATAATAATAATCAAATGCTGATTTTCAGCTTTTCAGCCCTTTGTCTGGGTGCTAATCCAGCTGTGTGTGTTTGTGATGACAGTAAATAAATGTCAGACTTACAGCTCCTGTTTTACCTCATTAAAGTGATAAAATGACTTCAGTGCTTTGACATGGATGGTAGTGAAAGCAGGAAATGACAAATGTAGCACAGCAGCGTTTACACGTCTGAGCTGGAAACACAAACTCTGGTATGAACATCATTCATAGATCAGCTTCCAGCTTCTTTTGCTCGGCTATAGTTTGGATGGATTTTCTAGCATATATGCTCATATGATTTTAGATCCCTGACGTTCGCTACTTGCTCTGTAGGTGGCCTCGTTGCGTTTACACTGGCAGCTAAAACAGCTGTGAAATTTAATTAGCACATGAAGGTGTGGCCCTCTTGTTTGGAAGGATATGAAGTTTATTTTTGTTTTTTCTGTTTTTTGAGCGTGAGTCCTGTCCACACTCCATACCAGTGGTGACGGTAATGCACCATGCAGTTGCTTGCCAACCCCCAATAATACTTACAAGAAGAAGAAGAAGAAGGTGTGGCCCTCTCACATTCTTCAGGTGTAGTCCTGCCTATTTTCAGTAAGCACCTCACCTGTGTGTCTGTGTTTAGTGTCCAGGTGTGGAGTGGAGCTTGTTGATTGTATCTCTGTGTGAAGAAACTGTAAGTTTGCTTTATTTCCTTCTTTAACAGTTTGACTGCTTGTTTCCGCTCTGTGATGTTTGAACCAAATGTTAAGCTCTTATATCAGGACAAACTTTGATCACTTTTGTGTTTGAAGACAATTCCACATGATTATATATTATTGACTGATTGAATTCACACGTTATCAGTCAGTAGGTCTGCACTAAAACATTTGTTATTGTGATAAACAGTTTAAATAGATCTGTGTGAAACTTTAGACTAATCAGACACTGATCATTAATCTGATTGAACATTGTATCCAGTTAAAGGGAAGATCAATCTGATAAAATCAGTTTTTTTTGTTAAAAAGTTGAAATTCAGATTTTTACTTAAGTCTCATGAAAAACAAACAAATAAATTAAAAACAAAACACAAAGTAAAGCAGTTCAGGTTTACTCTGCAGGAGTAAACCTGAACTGGGCTTTGACTCGAGTCATGCATAACATGCAGAAATATGCAGAAAAAATATTTAGATGTAGCAGACATTTCCATGTCTTTGTGTTGTGCTGTTGTCATGTTCGCGTTCACGTTGAATTCTGTGATTTTAATTGCTGGATTAGAGGGTTTTTTTTATTATTCTTGTTTTTATTTTTCAGTTTAAAGCTTTTAATCATCAATAGTAGGTCAGAATGTGGTCTCTTGAGTTTCACTGTGTATTACCCTCCTCTGAGGTTCCAAGTCTTTGAATTAAAAAAAAAAAAAAAGCTTCAAACTTTTTTTCCCTTTAACCTGTTTTCCGTATTAAATAATACAGATCATCTGATATCAGAGTCCTTATAGAGCACGCACTCGGATAACTCAGTGCGATTTCAGTCTTTTGGAACTATTTTAACAGGATCAGAGGCTCATGTCTAAAAGATCAAGTCTGAGACCTCCTGATCAGCAGAGATGAAGACCTACAGAGCAGGAAGCAGCCTAATCCAGACTGTAAAAACAGAAGGAACTCACTAAAATATAATTTTAATAGTATGTAGTAAATATGCAGACACACCCAAAGCGTGACAAGTTCAAACATGAGGAGGTGTTGGTTTAAAAATTCCTCTGCTGACAGATAATTATTCTGGCGTCACAGAGACTGATGGAACTGAGAGCAGAACAGCAGGTGTATTTTTTATTATGTATTATTTCCTTTACATAAAATTAATCTGCTGTATGATCTGAATTAAAGTGTAAAACAAACAAATTCCTGTTGTGTTTTGATGTTATATATATCTATTAGCTAACATCTTGTTATTGTTTCTGCTTGACAAAGATCAGGTGAACCGCAAACTGAAACTTTGATACATTCAGTTACTAGTTTTTCCAGTTTAAACTTTCACAGAAGATTGTTTCTTTTGTATTATGCTAGCTAAAAACACGCAACATCATTCATAGCATTTTTGTTTATCACGAACATGATGTAAGACAAAGCAGAGAGCTAATAATGACTTAAATGGGTGCCTCAAGACCCACTTCCTCTATTCTCTGTTGTCATATTATAAATATTATTGGGATCACTATAATATTTTATACCTTATACCTTACCTGGTCTGTGTGCCAACTTTCTACTGGTTAACTGGCCATGGGAGACCGCCTTGGTGGAGGAGGTGGTATCTTCAAGCAGTAGATTCTGTTTGTAGAAACAAAGTAAAAGCAGCCATCAGAAGAGAGTTGGGTTAGAGAGAAAGAGGAGAATTCAAATGGCTTTCAGAAAGATGATGAACTGAAAGAAATTAAGTAAATGATAGACATTATTATTTTGAACTTTGAATCACATAAAGTTATTCCAGTCATTAAATTCACCATAAATATATGCTAAATATCAGAATCAGAATCAGAATCAGAATCGTGTTTATTGGCCAAGTATATGTGCAGACACATACAGGGAATTTGGTTCCGGTAGATGGTGGCTCTCAAGCACAGCAATGTAACACACACACACACACACACACACACACACACACACACACACACACACACACACACACACACACACACGTGTCTATATTTACACATACATACACAAAGCTGTGTAAACCAACTATAAATAACGAATCTAAACTTATATACATGAAATACAGAAATGAATGAGGTGGAATGAATACTACAAAATGTACATAAGGTGCAGCTGCAGTCTGGCAGTGGGAGCAGTGTGACAGGTCAACTGTTAAGAAGGGAGATGGCGAGGGGAAAGAAACTGTTCCTGTGTCGGGTGGTCCTGGTCTGCAGGCTTCTGTACCGTCTGCCAGAGGGCAGCAGATCAAAAAGTCTGTGTCCAGGGTGTGAGGGGTCTGTGATGATTTTCCCTGCCCGTTTCCTGGTTCTTGAGAGGTACAGATCCTGGATGGAGGGCAGTGGGGTGCCGATGATCCTTTCTGCTGCCCGTACAGTCCGCTGCAGTCTGCTCCTGTCCTGTTTAGTGGCTGCACCATACCAGACTGTGATGGAGGAGCACAGAACAGACTCAATGACCGCAGTGTAGAACTGGATCAGCAGCTCCTGTGGAAGACTGTACTATATATAATCCTCAGTTACAAAAAAATCTAACAATAACAGAAGTTAATAAGACTGTATTTACACAATAAAAGAAAAGCTATATTGCTCAACTAGAACTGACAGCCAGAGAGAATGAAAGGCTGTAAAAGTTAAGTTAGGTACAGTGGCATCAAACCATCTGCACAGACAGCATGATAACACAGAGCTAGCCAAGAACACAGAGTGACGTTAAAGCTGAGTCTCTGCAGACCCCAGCACAGCAGCCAGAGCCTGAATTTCAACTGATGAGCAGTCACACTGCAGCCCTTGTTTTTACTTGTTCTTACTTGTTCATGTTTTTACAGTATAAACACGAAAATTTTCGTCTTTGCTTTGTGTTGATAGCTTTTGTCTTCATACCCTAAGAAAAAGATGGTATGTGTTCTAAATAGGTTATGAATTTGTGTTGGTGTGTGGAACTGTAGTTTATAGGCTTATATTGTTAAAATGGTAGCTATTAGACAGTTTCAGGTCATTTTATGGAGACATGAGAAAATAATTTAACACACAAACACACACACAGTTGCAGATGCATTTGTATGAAGGAATAGCTGATAGTGGAGCTGTTCATCCATTCTTTATAATAACAGTGCAGGTAGTTGTATAGATGTAGCATGGACTTGATTAAAAAATGTTGGCTTCTCATTAAAAACACTGCATCACAAATGTTGAATCTGCTTCAATAGAAGGTAATTATGACAATGATTATGAAATAATTACAAAAATAATTATTACAAAATAACTACTAACTTCTGTTAATAAACAGATGTGATTTAAGTAAAAGCACAGATGTCTCTGCGTCCACAGTGTTTGATCCTAGCTGTCTGTCTGACATACTTATGTCTAAATGTGTCCCCATTGGTGACAATCAATTACATCTTTAACTCTGCAACCTCCAGTTTTATGGGGAGAAGGAAAGCCGTACTGAACAAAGAGCTATGAGGAGCGTCTTATTATCAGTAAATTATTGTGTGTTCAGTTCTCTGCAAACTCAGCAGGCATAATTAGTTTGAAACTTTTAACTCTGCTGATCTTCTTTGAATCATGGATCGGCTGAAATGTTTGAAAATGTTTGTAATACGTGTTGAATTCAATGACTCATTGGTTGAACTGGCTGCGTATTACTGGACTGAAGCCTCCAGTCATAGTGAATCAGTTTGTGTCAGTGAATCAGTTTGTGTCAGTGAATGCATCGTGTGTGTCATGGCTCCATCTAGTGGACTGATAGTATATCAGCTGATGGCAGTTTCCTCTGCCTCACACTGCTGTCTGACTGCATTCAGCTGACACTGAGATGAAGCAGGAAAGAAGCAGCTGATATTTGGACAGCACACATGATGGAAAGCAGGATTTCAGTTGATGTGCATGTGAATGATTTGTGTTTCCTCTGCAGGTGAAGGTAGAAAGTGTGTGTGAGCTGATGTGAATTGAGCAGCATGGATCAGTGTGAGGACGGAGAGGAGGGAGTCCCTCCCTCTAAAACCACTCTGTGTGGGGAACATGAGAGCCAGACCAAAGCTCAGAGGTGAGATGACCATCTCTAATTGTCCATGACTCTTCTCCATGTCACATCTCAGCACTCACATCACTGCTCCATCATTATACACAGGAACCCACCTGGACCTCCACCCAGCTCTGTGTCCTTAAAGAGTGACGCGTCTAAAGACAGTGGCATTGATTTTAAATCCCAGCCTCTGTTTGCTGCAGAGAGGTGAGCTTTTAGTAACATGAACTTTTTGAGAGCTTATTTAATATTATTTAATGTTTATTATTATGTTAATGTTTAAATTATTTAACTATATAATTTAATTATTTAATGTTGTTGGATATAAAGTGCAGTTCAAACACCTCATTCCCTGGGATTTTTTGTCATGTGTAAGGAAACATGAAGTTCACCTTAAACAGTTTTCCTGTGTAAATATAATTGGGCAAGATACGAATCCACATTCAATTGGATTATAAATGTATGTAAATAACAGATAGAAAGCACTGGCATAGAGAGAGCATAGACAAAAGTGCATGTGTTAATGAGGCAAGGTGGGTAAAGTGTTGAATGCCCAGAGTAGAAAAGTGCTGTATAAGAACCAGTCCATTTACCATGTAAGGTGGCACTGATAATAATTTCAGTAATATTGCTGACAGTTCGATGGTAGGAACTGTTATTGCATACAATTTAGTAAAGCAAGCCACCTAATCAAACAATCTAAGGCCCCATCCATATTACTACAGTACCTGTTGGATTGTGTTTGAATATGAGATACATGGACATCTACCAATTGGCTGAGACCTGGCTTATCGAAGAACAAGAAGTGGCTACAGCTGTTCAAAATCCCACAAGACTGGCCGACATGATCGACGATGGGCAGGGCTGTGAGCACTGTTTTTTTTTTTTTTTTTTTTTTTTTTTTTTTTTAAAAACACAATATGGATAAGATCTTCGAGAAGGTCATGGCTCTGCTAAATGGATAACATCTTGAAGAAGAACAGCCGGAATTGAGAGACCTGGTGACCAGTGACGTACATTAGACCAGCTGCAAAACTGGATGCAGTTTGTTCGCACTAACCAAAGCAGCTACCATCTTCATCTCATGTGGCGCCCCTGGCGCCAGCTAGATGCTTAAGGCAAAAGCTTACGGGAATAACAATATTCTCCCTTAGATAATAAGACTGTTTGTTATGACTTTCTCCCTCCTCATTCAAGGCCACCCGCGTCGACCGAAGATTGTTGACTTTTGCTTAACCGGGTGAAGGGACACTTTCTCTCAGCTGAACATGGAACACACACTCACACGCACACATACGCATATACACTGACACAGACCTACACTCAACCCCCCCCCCCTTTTTGTTCTCAAACTGATCTCCCTGTTGGAGCTCAGTCTGGGGGGAGTTCTTTTTTTCTCCTCGTCTTTCCTCACATTGTGCATTTTCCATTGTTGTTTGGTTCCGGGTCGCTGCTCGTGCGGCTGACCGGCCAGCTATCTAGCCTGACCTGTCTCCCCAATGTGATGTTTGTGTATTGTATGTATCGTCGGCAAGGTCCGTCTCTTAATTGCCCCTCGGGGATAAATAAAGTCTTCTGAATCTGAATCAGGTGCTACACAAGTTAGAGCACTGCTGCGATCTTCACTACATAGATAGAACCAAATTTAAAAAGAACCATGTCACTATTTTAAAATATTGGCTGAAAGTCTTTCTCATGTTGTAATCATCATTCTCAAAAGTAAATTTTTTATTTTAGTCTGAGTCTGGTAGGATGTGTTAGGATAAACTAATAACAGGTCTGAGCTGTTCTTCACAGTTGGATTCAAGTAACTGGTGCAGAGGGGAGGAACTAGAACTAAAACATGTGCTTATGCTACTTTGGGTGCCAGAAGATGAATACATGTCAAGCACTGAAGAGCAGAAACTGTAAAAACACTGGTGAAATTAAGAGTAAAACCAAAATGTTTGATGCCAAACACCAGAAGTTAAAAGTGTTAAGTAAACATTGAGCAGTGATTAATTCTTCCTAAATCCCATCTGAAGTTTTCCTGACAGCAAGTTGTGAGAGCTGATATATATATATATATTATATATATATATATATATATATATATATATATATATATATATATATTAGTGCTGGTGCAGCGTAGTTTGTACAGTGTAGATGACTCCTTAGAGTAATTTGTCCAGTTCTTAGAGAGCTAAGGAAAACAAAAGAAGACTTTCATCATATGTGCAGTTCTGGCCCAGCTCTGGAGATAATTCACAAGTTACACTTGTTCAGTGGTGAAGACAGTAGTTCAGAGAGGCAATAGAAAGTGCCTTTGTAACTTCAGAGTCAGAGGAATTCCTTAATTCTTTAAAACATGTTAAACCTGTACATTTAAATTCCTTCTTCTCACATTAGGACCATTAATAGTCCTGCATAATGTAAATGACTGTTTACCTCTGGGTGGTGCTCTGTTCTTACACTGCCAACGCTAATTTGGAGTTTCCTTCTGCTCATGCTCAGCCAAACCACTTTCTCTTTGGAATGATGAAGGTATTAAGTCTTCTTCAACTTATGTGACTCCAAATTAAAAACACATTTAACTGCTTGATGTTGTTGGACATAAACTCCAATGCAAACACATGTAATTCTTCAGTGCTCATTGTCTTGACATTTCGTGCTAGTCCATTGGTTCCCCTGTTCTTTGCTTTTATGTTGCATCTTGTTCATTGTTAGTCTTCTACTGTACAATTTTTTTTTTATTATCTTGCAATAATTGGTGTAAATAGGATTGAAATTACACATGAAAGTAATGAACTCAAAATAGGAAATTACACCATCACCAACTCAACAGGAACTAAAAAAGAAAAAGAAATTAAATAACAACACAACAAACATGTTGAAGTACTGTAATGATATTAAAATGTAGCAGAAATCAGAACCCAAGCATGAACAGAAAACTTAAGAAAATAACAAATAAGGACTTGGGTTTTATTTATTTTTTTAAAAGACGGCAAAATGTTTGCCATTGCTTTCTAACTTTTAGTCAGTAGTCACTTGGCTCGCAAGGTGGAAGAACAGCGAACTATGGTGTCAAATTTTAATAATGTTTTGGGGATAAAATGTGCACTAGAAACTTCTGTCTGCCACTTTGTTTGTCTCTCTGGGGACATAGTTGATGTGAAATAATTTTTCATGATCCCTCCACAGAGTGGAACAGGAGAGCTCAGAGGTTCCCAGTGGTCAGTCTGCCCAGCAGCATCAAACAGACCTGGACTCCATATTTATGGTCTGTACATGTACAACAACTACTTTTACATCTATTCTGTTCACAGTCATCTCCATGCTGCTCTTTGTAGACCAGTGGATTGTCAGTGTGCCCAACATGGATCTGATGTTTGGCTCCATGATTTTAGTCTGATTGGGTCATTCATAATGTATTCTGTCCCAGCTGCTGGAGGACAACATCATCACTTTTGTGAAGAACAAGCTGAAAAAGATCCAGAAGGTTCTGAGTCCAGATTACCCAGAATGCATAGAGAGTCAGCGGGAGGATGATGAGCAGAGGAGGAGCAGCAGAGAGGGATTTGTGAAGATCACAGTGGACTTCTTAAGGAGAATGAAGCAGGAGGAGCTGGCTGACCGTCTGCAGAGCAGTAAGATTAGTCTAGCTCCTGATTAACTAGAACATTTTTTCATCTTTGAGGAGATGGATAACATTGGTTTAAACAAAGCTGTCATCTGGAATTTGTAAAAAATGAACTGATATTTTTTTTGGCTGATTTTTCAGAACATCTGGCTGAAGTTTGTCAACTTAACCATAAATGTGCTCTGAAGAAGAAGTTCCAGTGTGTGTTTGAGGGGATCGCTAAAGCAGGAAACCCAACCCTTCTGAATCAGATCTACACAGAGCTCTACATCACAGAGGGAGGGACTGCAGAGGTCAATGATGAACATGAGGTTAGACAGATTGAAACAGCATCCAGGAAACCAAACAGACCAGAAACAACAATCAGACAAGAAGACATCTTTAAAGCCTCACCTGGAAGAGATGAACCAATCAGAACAGTGCTGACAAAAGGATGGGCTGGCATCGGGAAAACAGTCTTAATACAGAAGTACACCCTGGACTGGGCTGAAGACAAAGCCAACCAGGACATCCAGTTCATATTTCCATTCACTTTCAGAGAGCTGAATGTGCTGAAAGAGAAAAAGTTCCGTTTGGTGGAACTTGTTCATCACTTCTTTACTGAAATCAAAGAAGCAGGAATCTGCAGCTTTGAAGACTTCCAGGTTGTGTTCATCTTTGATGGTCTGGATGAGTGTCGACTTCCTCTGGACTTCCACAAAACTACAATCCTAACTGACCCTAGAAAGTTCACCTCAGTGGATGTGCTGCTGATAAATCTCATCAGGGGGAAACTGCTTCCCTCTGCTCGCCTGTGGATAACCACACGACCTGCAGCAGCCAATCAGATCCCTGCTGACTGTGTTGACATGGTGACAGAGGTCAGAGGGTTCACTGACCCACAGAAGGAGGAGTACTTCAGCAAGAAATTCAGAGATGAGGAACAGGCCAGCAGGATCATCTCACACATCAAGACATCACGAAGCCTCCACATCATGTGCCACATCCCAGTCTTCTGCTGGATCACTGCTACAGTTCTGGAGGATGTGCTGAAAACCAGAGAGGAAGGACAGCTGCCCAAGACCCTGACTGAGATGTACATCCACTTCCTGGTAGTTCAGGCCAAAATGAAGAAGGTCAAGTATGATGGAGGAGCTGAGCTAGATCCACACTGGAGTCCAGAGAGCAGGAAGATGATTGAGTCTCTGGGAAAACTGGCTTTTGATCAGCTGCAGAAAGGAAACCTGATCTTCTATGAATCAGACCTGACAGAGTGTGGCATCGATATCAGAGCAGCCTCAGTGTACTCAGGAGTGTTCACACAGATCTTTAAAGAGGAGAGAGGACTGTACCAGGACAAGGTGTTCTGCTTCATCCATCTGAGTGTTCAGGAGTTTCTGGCTGCTCTTCATGTCCGTCTGACCTTCATCAACTCTGGACTCAATCTGCTGGAAGAACAACAAACAACATCCCAGAATTCTGAAACAAAAGAATCTGCAGGGACTCTCTTCTACCAGAGTGCTGTGGACAAGGCCTTACAGAGTTCAAATGGAAACCTGGACTTGTTCCTGCGCTTCCTTCTGGGTCTTTCACTGCAGACCAATCAGAAGCTCCTACGAGGCCTATTGACACAGACAGGATGTATTTCAGAAACCAATCAGGAAACAGTCCAGTACATCAAGAAGAAGCTTAATGAGAATCTGTCTGCAGAGAAAAGCATCAATCTGCTCCACTGTCTGAATGAACTGAAGGATCACTCTCTAGTGGAGGAGATCCAACAGTCCCTGAGATCAGGCAGTCTCTCCACAGATAAACCATCTCCTGCTCAGTGGTCAGCTCTTGTCTTCATCTTACTGTCATCAGACGAAGAACTGGAAGCGTTTGACCTGAAGAAATACTCTGCTTCAGAGGAGGCTTTTCTGAGGCTGCTTCCAGTGGTACAAGCCTCCAACAGAGCTCTGTAAGATGTATTTCACCGTAGCAGACACAGTAGTTGCAGTTTAATAGCCTTTTACCCTTTAACTGCAACGTGTGTGTGTGTGTGTGTGTGTGTGTGTGTGTGTGTTGTGTCTGGTGGCAGTGTAGCAATCGGAATTATTGCCCAAAGTATGTCAAATTTTATTAGACCTTTATTAGGATTTTTTTTTTTTTTTTTATTTACTCCTCAGAACCCAGCCCCTCACATCAAACCACTTGTGCACTGGCGGGAAGGGGCACTAACCAACTGCAGAGAGTGTGGCATGGAGAATTGGGCCCCCAAACCTGGGGGGAGCCTGAATTGTTCTAAAAGAGATTGAGACACAGACAAAAGCATGCCTTCCCACCCGCAATCACACACATACAAATGGCCTCACTCAGCACGAGGCCAGACAGAAATCAACAATGTGCACACACTCACACTTCCTAAACATAATCTATATTCCCAGATCCAGCCATCAGTACCCCCAGACGGGCAATCCGTCCCCAAACCCAAGCATGTCTTGGGTTCTATCCTAGACTACTGCGATTTGTTATTATCAGCATCTCCCAAAAACTCAAAAAAGCCTTCAATTGATCCAAAGTGCTGCAGCAAGAGTACTTAGAAGGACTAGAAAGAGAGAGCAGATTTCTCCTATATTGGGTTCTCTTCATTGTCTCCCTGTTAAATCCACAATTTAAAATCCTGCTCCTCACATACAAGGTCTTGACTAATTAGGCCCCATTTAACTTAATGTCCTTTTAGTGCCATCATCCTATTAGAGTACTTTGCTCACAAACTGCTAACTGGAGCCTATCCCAGCTACCATAGGGCGAGAGGCAAGGTACACCCTGGACGTGTCACCAGTCTATCTCAGTGCATCGCAGACACATTGCCAAATCATATTGAATATTTCTTTGCAATCACGAAGTCTGTATAAACCATCTTGGTTTATAATGACCCAAAAAAATATAAAACCCAAAAAAGTTTTTTTTCTTTTTTTTTTTTTTTTTTTTCTTTTGGCTGGTATTTAGTATTGCATCTGAGAAATTAGGCTTTCTTGTCAAAGGTTGGTTTTGGAAAAAACAAAAAAACCAACACCAGACAACAGCTTTTTACAAATGGTAGAATGTTGCATAAAAAGCAAGTGAGAAATGCAGTGCTCACCCCTAGCACAAGGGGCAGTGGGGTTGAAAAGCTTAAGTGCTTTGCACTTTGTGTAATTCTGAGTTGAATAGCATGGCACAGCAAATGTGTACGATGGAAACTTGTGTTTCGTTGGTTTTCAGATTCTAATCTGGTATGGCTGAGGCTGCTCCTCATTGTATGCATCAATAGGAGGTTATTTAAGAATGACTGAGTTGAAGCTGTGCCGATCAACCCTACCTGAAGCTATCACTATAAATGAATCCTCTGATATCTCTCAGAAAAACGAATGATTTTGTCTTGTTTCCTATTATTGTCTTATCAGACTGAGTGGCTATAACCTCTCAGAGAGAAGCTGTGAAACTCTGTCCTCAGTTGTGAGCTCTCAGTCCTCTAATCTGAGACAGCTGGACCTGAGCAACAATGAGCTACAGGATTCAGGAGTGAAGCTTCTGTGTGTTGGAGTCGCAAGTCAACACTGCAAACTAGAAACACTAAGGTTAGATCAAGTGATGTTTAATTTTTTGTCAGTGATTGTTAGAAAAAAAAAATACGAGGAAGCTAAATTTATCCATGTGCTTTTGTGTCTTTGTGATCTTAGTAAAAATTTTACATTTCTAACTAATACTCAAGTCAGAATTCATTAACAAACAGAAAAAAAATATTGCCAAATCTAGTGACTCCTTGTTGCAAAATGAATACATATTAATGACTGTGTTATTTGTTTTTGCGTTCATAATTTTCAGACTTACTGACTGTAACCTGACAGAGACAAGCTGTGAAGATCTGTCCTCAGTTGTGAGCTCCCAGTCCTCTTGTCTGAGAGAGCTGGACCTGAGTAATAATGACCTACAGGATTCAGGAGTGAAACTTCTGTGTGTTGGAGTAGCAAATCAACACTGCAAACTGGAAATTCTAAGGTCAGATCAGGTGATATTTACATTTTTGTCAACGATTCAGGAAAAAAATATCACTAAGAGGCTGAACTTTATCCATGTGCTTTTTTATCTTTGTGTTTTTTATTCAAAAATCTAACATGGCTAATGTGGCTAAATGATTAAGACAGAATTCATGAATCAACAGGAAAAACATTTAATATTGCCAAATCTAGTAGCTCCTCATTGCACTGTAAATGTACTTTAACACCAGTGGGGTTTTTTTTTTTATTTGTGTTTAAATTTTTTTTAGACTAAATGGCTGTAACCTGTCAGATTCAAGCTGTGAAGCTCTGTACTTAGTTATCCGCACACAATCATCTAGTCTCAGAGAGCTTGATCTGAGTAACAACAACCTGCAGGATTCAGCATTGAAGATACTGAAGACTCCAAACTCAACAATTATCAGGTCAGATTAAGATTATTTTTCTTTTAAAAATGACCAACAACAGTTAAAGATAATGAGGAGAAACTGTAAAGATCAATCTTGCTAAATGTCTATTTTTATTTTATTTTGTTATTAAATAACATTATTAAATTAGATTATTTGACATAATCATAGTAATTTATTTATTCACTATTTTGCTTTATTATTTTGCCTTACCATTCCATGCACATGGTTGACACTGAAAAAATCTACTAGTTATGTATGGATAATTTTGCAGACAACTGCAAATTTAAAATTTAATTTGTCACACACACAAACATACACAGTACGACATGTGGTGAAATGCTTATTGCTGTGCAAACCACAACCATTAAACAACAGTGAAGAATTTACAGATTTGCAGGTTTACAAATTATGACAAAATTTAGAAATTTAAATTAAAAAATTATGTGCAAATAACAATTTAAGAGAGAAATTATAAGAAGTGAGCAAATAAACAGAGTGCGTGCAGTGACGTGTTGTATGCAACTCCAGTCCTACACCTGGTTCAGGGCCTGAATATCCTGGGGGAAGAAGCTCCTCCTCATTCTCTCTGGTTTGGCCTGAAGGGAGCGGAAGCGCTTCCCAGACCTCAACAGTGAGAAGAGTCCACTGTTGGGATGGGAGAGGTCCATGATAATCTTCCTGGCTTTGTTCTTGCACCATTTGGTGTAGATGGACAGCAGGTCAGGAAGCTCTGATCAAATGATGCGTTCGGCTGAGCACACCACTCTTTGCAGATCTTGTCTGTCCTGCTTGGTGCTCTTCTATGGTTAGGTCTGGATCAGGTAACCCTTAATTGTCCCTTAGTAATTCTGCAATAGGTGTAGGCTGCTGGGGGATTCCCATGATGCACTGAGTATTTCTTCTTTAGTCACCTTTCTCACTCATTATGTGTTAACAGACCTATCTGCACTGAGTCATACTTGTTATTAATTTCTGGCTCTCTTCCACAGTATGTCTTTTGTCCTGTCTTCCTATGCTCACCCCAAATAGTCGCGGCAAATGGTCACCCCTCCCTGAGCCCAGTTCTGCTGGAGGTTTCTTCCTGTTAATAGGAAGTTTTTCCTTCCCACTGTCCAACTCTTCAACTCATTACTCTCTCCTGCCATCTGGATCTCAGCATGTTGCTCAAATAGTGGGGCCCCAATTAAAATACGCTTCCCAGCTTTCAGACAGCCTCCGAGACAGCAGAAGACAGGGTAAACTCACCTGTTGTTCTGCAGCAGTGGGGCAGGATGTAAACACCACTTGAAGATTCTTCATTTGTGGGGCAGGGATTGGGTTCCGGCTGTCCGGCTTGGTAATCTTGTGACTGCACTTCTGACTGTTATTCAGGTTGGCCAGCAAATCGTAAATGGTAAATTACCATTACCTGATTCTTGTATAGTGCTTTTCTACTCTCCTGGAGTACTCAAAGCGCTTTATACAACACACCACATTCACCCATTCACACAAGCACTGTTTTGTATACTTGCCAGTGCTTTCTAACTAACATTCACATTCATACACATTCATACTTCAATGGGTGTATCAGAGAGTAGGTGGGGGTAAATATCTTGCCCAAGGAGACTTGGCATGCAGACTGGGGGAGCCAGGGATCAAACCACCAACCTTCTGATCAGCACATGACCTTTTCTACCTCCTGATCTACAGCCACCCCCCCATGTGGTGGTTGACCCATTCTGCAGTCCCAGCCGTAAACCCCTCCACTAGCTCTTTGACAATCTTTTCCACCATTTGAGCCTCCCTCCTCCGTGGGGCCAGAGATTTTCTACAAGTCAGTTGCACCCAGTCCTATATGCTATGATGTTGCATGCTGGGGCAGCAGGTTGAGGGTTACAGATGTAACTAGACTTAATAAACTGAATCAACATCACTGAGTTATACTAATTGTCACAATCCCCAAAGCCCAAGCTGAAGGAGTGTGCGGCAGTCCTCCAAGCAATTAACAGAATACACTATATTACTATATTTGTGCCATGGGCAGAGCTGTATTTTTGAATTTTTTCAGAAATCTCTCAGTCAGAACATATTATGTCATGTTTAGGTCGAAACTAACTTCCTGCTAACTTGTAACTCCATTAAATTTCATAACTTATGTTTTCATGGATTCCTGGATGTTAAACTTAGTTGTTACACTTAGTAAAGCAGCAACACTGATCATTTTATTAACTATGAAAGAATTTAGACAATTTTTAACTCTCAGTGATGCCACAGTGTTCATTTGCCTTTGGGACCTGAAGGAGATGGAGTTTTTGACCCAGATTACTCCGCAAGACTCCTGACTACAGTAGCTGTAATGCTTTGGCAATCCATCAAGCAGTGTGCCTTCATAGCTTACCAAAGTCGTACTAGAACATTTTTTGACAGATTTCTGCATGCCGTGTACCACACAAATTCAGTTCAAGGTCAGTAAGCACAACCAGAGTTCATACATAAGGTGCGCTGTTGATTTTTGAGATCATTAAAGGATTTTAAGTGCGCCTCATAGTGCAAAAAATACGGCAGATAAAATTGAATCAAAGTTTTATTGAACTAACAGAAAATATATGCTCTTAACCATTTTAAGGAGCTTGGAAAGAAAGCGACTGGCCTGTCATGGTCTGTGTGCAGAAGGCAGGAAAGGAAGACCCAAATGCAGAACTCAAGACAGCAAAAATGTATCTCAAAACTCAGCTTTTAATGCTGGTCAGCAAAAAGAACAGAAAACTAACTAGACTAGAAATGCGAAAATAAACTAAGCAGGCGGAGAGAACACACAGCCAGGCATGAGTGTACAATGCAACACAGAGCAAGGATAACACAGGGCTTAAATACACACTGGAGTAATCAGGGAATGGGAGACAAGAGGGACACAGTTGGGAGAAGACAGATCTAATGAGACAAGGGAAGCAAAACTAGAAACAAAGACATGAGAAACTGACGTGCAAACTAAAAACTGAAACACGACAGGCACAAACTTGACACTGAACTAAACCTACACTAAACACAAGGACATAGTTACCAAAACCTAAGAACAAGAAATTGCAAACCAAGAAGAACTGGAGAGCAAGAAATACAAAACAGAACCCAAACCCTAGGTAAAAATCCAAGATCAATAATAATAATAATAATGATAATAATAATGATCGAAAAACCCAAAATACTGGGTCACCGATCCAGGACTGTGATATGTCCTTCCTAAAGTTTTTTGAAGTGATGTCAGGGAACCTGACCTCAGCCCACACTAGGGTTTAGTAATGCCACAATTTAACATCGGTATTCCCATCACTGGTCCTGATCACCCCAAATTTGTGTTCCAGAGAATGGTGAGAGTCAAGGAGTAAGTACTAATCTCAGTGTGTGGGCCTGTGATGAACTTTAATGTTTAGGTTACCATATTCTTTAGTGTAAATAACCGAGTAAAGAAAGATACTTACTTTTTAAAAAAAAAATTTTTACACACGATACTTGGAATCAGTCATATTTCATTCAATACAGTGGGGTACTGACAGATCCAGGATCAGTCCAAATCATCAGCAGTTTGATGCCTGTATGGATGCCATGTAATGTCCATGTGTGCATGCTGAAAGAGAACTGTGCTGGTCTCCCCCCTCTTTTTTTCAGGGTGGAGCCTGCTGGAGTCCAATGGTTGAGACCAGGTCTGAGGAAGTGTAAGTAGGTTTTTAATGTGGTTCATAAAAACACAGCAGCACTCATTTAACCATCTTCAAACTGTCACATCACTCATTCACATCTCTGATGTCATGAGTCATCATCAAACTGTCAGTCAATGAACAGATGATGGATCAATAACTGCAGCTGGATTGTGTTTGTTCTCTCCATCAGATTCCTGTCAACAAATAAATGAAAAATGTAAACATCTATGTTTAGTGAACTTTGCAGTGTTGCTCTGTGGTGCAGCTACGACACCATAGCAAAGTTTACACACTATGTCTACTTGATCCACGTCTGACTCCGCGAACCCATAATGTTTCCACACCACTGAAGGTTTTTTTATACCTCTCTTTTCAACCAACGGCAGTCACTCTCCTCTCAAATAACTTCTGCTTAGCTTTCCGAGCTTCCCTCGGGTCCTCTTAATTGTTGTGACGCGTGTTCGAAACGCAGAGAGGTGCGCTCGATTTGCCACATGGAGCAGCGCGAGAGTAAAGCACGAGAGAGGTGCTAATAATCGGCTCAGTCATTTTTAATGATCGTTGAAAGCCCAGATCGTAATTTAGATTAAAATTCAATTAATTGAGCAGCCCTAGTGTTGTGGATAGTTTTGTGTTGTGTGTCAGAACAACGACTGCTGCTGTCTCCAGGTAGAAAAAGGAGTGATACACCTGCTGTCAGACCTGCAGGTATCAGGCTGTGATGTTCTGCTTTGTAGTGGACAGAAATTATGTTTCTGGAGTGGAACAAATAATTTGTGTGGCATCTTATTGAATGCAGAACAGCTGATTGTTCTGTACATCGTTTGAAATGGTTATTTAAAAAATCAAGGTAAAAGGTCAATGGATGCAAATAACTTTGTTGTTTGCAAAACTTGTGCATAGGATTTTAAAATTGACAATTTATATTTGCATTTAAAGTTATGAAACATGATTCATTAAACATTTTTGTGGTTGTTACAGTAAAAAATATCTCTTATTACATCACTACTCTGATTTTATGGTTTTTGTCTGATTTTGGATCAATTGTGTTAATACAGTATGTCAAAATGAAAACATGACTGTAAATTCAGGCACGTGAGGTTGTGCTGAAAAAGATGATACCAAACAAGGCAAAGGAAACAGTTTTTAAAGGTGAAATGTGGAGGGAAAATCAAAAGTAGTAAAAAATGGCCAATTATACCCTGGACCCCACAGGGTTAAACATTTTTTTTTAAAGTAACGCAATAGTTACTTTTCAAGTAATTAATTACTTTTAGAATATTGTAACTCAGTTACTAACTCAGTTACTTTTTTGAAGAAGTAACTAGTAACTATAACCAATTACTTTTTCAAAGTAACTTGCCCAACACTGGTCCTCATCCAGCAGAATGGCCGTTCCCCAATCTTTCATGCCTTCCGATGATGTTTGTAAAGCGTCCATAAAAAGCAAACAAAGCAGTGATTTGCAGTCACTTGCATCCGCATTAAAGATAAAATCCTACAGAGACGATACTGGAACTTTCCCGTTTTTAAACACACGTTTGAAATTTGATGCCAATGAGATGTTTGAAATGAGCAGGTAAACCGGAAAAGATGCTGAAGTGTCACAAACAGCTCACAGCCAATGTGCTCTGCTCTTTGTAGCCTCCTTCAGGCAGCTGTGCCAATCAGCGATTGAATAGCTCTCAGTGCTAACATTATTTCTTGATGTGTGTTTAAAGTGAGCTGTCTCTCTCATCAGTGAGCTGTAGGCTGCAGAGTACAGATGTTTAATATCCATGCGTGTCTGAAAGAAACTGAGGAAATTTATAGATTCTAAGGCCCATTCAGAGTCCCCTCAACATGAAATCCAGCTCAGCAAATCCATTTATTATTGACCTGGTTAGATTTCCAATGAGGAAAGCAACATTTATTATTATATTGATTATTCTCATATCACTTTACTCATATCATTCCTCAGATTCAAGTCTATCATCACATTATCATTAAAGGGCAGAACCATAAAAAGACATTCATCAATATTCTGAACATTTGTTTTACAGCAAAATTAGCAGAATTAAAGAGCTTTTTATACGTTTCACTTTTCATCTGATCTGTCAAATCAAAACATTCACAGAATCAAATTTAGTTTGTCAAAGCAAATAAATCGCAAATTTACATCTTAATGAATGAAACCACTTTAATAAAGTCGATCAGCTGTTTTCTGCTTCATACTCTTACTTGTTGTGTTAAAGACTGTAGTTTCATCTCTCTGACCGACGACTAGGTTTCCATGGAGAACCACAACTGCTTGGACGCCCTCGCAGCCTGACGTGGAGACGTTTCCACCAACTTCATTCAATTTTGACACATTTTATAAGATTTAGATAAAAAGTGAAGAAAAAGTGTATTTTTAATAGAAATACAGATAATGAACTTTACTAAACAAACAACAAAGCTAGTATTTAACATTAATTTAATAACATTACATCACTGCCTGTGATTTTCAAAATAAAACAGTTCAAAATAAAACAGGAAATTAAAAGTTATTTTAAAACTATTTAAAATGTGAGATGAAAAAGTGTCAGTGACATGTCCACTTTACACGTTCCGTCCGGGGCGTCCGGAGGGATTTTCGAGATTGATAAAAATGTCCGGGTTTTCCTATAGTCCGACATAGGACCCATGTGTGTGACGTCATCCCCATACTGCTGCTTTATGAGCGCTTCTTTTGTGCTCACAGACGTTTAAAAGATCCCAAAGCGCAAGTGCATCTTTCAGATCTTTCAAAAGAAAATTCCCAGTACTGGACTGGCCATCCCTGTATGCCCGATGGTGATTTTTTGTTTTTATGGGCCAATGTTTTTTTTTTTCTGTAACGGTATAAACAATGAAAGGTGGTGGATTGGCCGGATGCTGGCCGATGTGTAAAAATAACTCTTCCACAGAGGCCAGCAGGTGGATGGGGGAAAGGGGAGGCAGCAGGAGGAGAGACCAGAGGTGGCCGCCGGTCCGAGTGTCAGGTGAACTGAACTTCAGGTAAGAAGTTATGACCTGCAGTCTATCTGGGTCAGATATAAACCACGTTTAGGTGTAGTTTATTTTCTTTGTGCTGACTTTTAACAGTCAGTTACAATAACTCGTACTGCGTACTAGCTAGCATAACAGAGTTTATATACTGCTGGGCGGGTGCTATGATGTTACTGATAGTGATAGGGAGGTAAGTGACGGAAGTGACGGGAAAAGGTATAAAAAAAAAATACATGTGATGTTTTGTCTGACGCGAGAAGGGGCGTTAGCCCTGACATAATAAAACCATGCTGAAAGTATGTTTTGACGGAAGATCTGTATTGACAATATAGAGCTGTATATTTCCACACATGTGTTTAATAAAATCATTGTTTTGACGCACTTGGACCAGTAGTCGTTTTTCTCTCACCTCAATCATGAATCGGGACACATGACAGAGCTAATATTTCTGTCCTAACATCGTTTAAACAATAACAGCTTTACTACAATATAAGCTAACGTTTATGCCATAACTTTAAGCTAGCACCATAAAGACGGTAAAACACATAATAATATCTACAAATGCCTCTTAAAGCTGCTATATTAGCACTCGGTGTATTGCTAACATAGCCACATTAACATCATTGACACTCGCTGACTTTTAATAGTCATTCTATAAATGCTATCCGTTTAAATACCTGTACACACTGCTGTATCCACTGGATTCTAGCCAGAGTGGATTCTGGAGTCTTCCCACGCTCCTGTTAGTGATCCTCCATCTGGATGGATGACAACAACCTTCTGAACAATCTAGCAGGTGGAGATGGCCCATGCTGGCCCACATCTATGGGACTGATTTCTGCTAATAACGCCCATTGTATGGACTGATAACATTTGAAGCGGGTGAATAGACTCTGTGCACCTTAGCATATGCTACTTCCGGTGGGGAAACTCCTGTAGGGCGCTTCGTTTCCAGTGTGATATTCGCTCCTTCTTTACTGCCGCTTTTTCCAAAACAAGTCAACCAAATGGATGAATCAAATGGCGATTTACATTTCTCGAGATGTCTTGGGCATTTACGGAATATATATGTAGATGCTGTTCATAGATCTGTGGATATTTTTCCCCCGCGCCTCAGAGCAAAACAGAGAAAGGATTCAAATTCTATATTTCTCAGTATTTGTAAACAGCGGTCCCTCGTTTATTGCGGGTGTTATGTTCTCAAAAAATAACCAGCGATAGGTGAAATCAAGTAGCCATTTTTTTTGTTTTTGACGGTGAAAAACGTTTTGTCGACATTGTTGTGTTTGTTGGGGAAAAAACGTACAAACATACAGTACTGCACTTCAGAGTAACACTGCTTGCGATCGATGCAGCGATTCTCTACTGTACAGGAGAGACGGCACGGAGGAGATCGACAATGGTCTGCAGCGATCAGGACGCAGAACACAATGTGATGTGATCTGCATGTGTTGAGTGATGTAAACAACCGATCAATCTAAATGCTTTAAACGTCAAAATTGATCATTAGATTTTTTTATGACTTTGCAACTTAACGCGATCCTTCCGTTTTTGTGTTTTGGACATGGTTTCGGAGTATATCTTCGCAGTAGTGACTGACTGCAAAAAAGCTACCGGAAATGTACAACCCTACATCCGGTCTCAAACCAGCAAGTTAGCATTTTCTCGTGCACAGGGTCTATAAAGGCTGTATCCCACTTCAGGGTCTGCAGCCTTAAATTTTAAGGCCGATTACGTCACAGCGACGCAACGAAGGCTGTCCCAATTCAAAGGCTGCTCAAAATGCGGCCCTCAAATGCGTCCTTCATTTCCCTGAATTTTAACGATGTGGCGGTGTAGACTCCAACATATCCCAGACTTCATAGCGGGGCGGTGGGTGTGGATAATTTTGCCGAAAAAAAACGGTGGAAGCGGAGCGGCCAAAGAGTAAACTTTTAAAAGTAAGTACTGAATAATATGTAACTTACTTATGTGCAAATGTTTAGTAACAAAGAACATTAAAACATTACTGTTGGCCACATGTCAGCAAAGTTATGTGACATTAGCGATGTTTGTACTTTCAGCGTCAGCTTGGTTTTAAAGCCTTTACTTTAAAATATACTCCGTTCAATAGTTGACCTTAATCTTACAGAGAATGTGATGATTTTTCGGATGATTAAAGTCAGTCATATATCCACAAACACAACAAGCTGAAAGTCAGTCAATGCAGCTCGGTTTGCAGTCCTGAATATCACAGCACAAGCAGGATTCACTACACTGTTAATGTTAGTGTCATGGTTGGCTGTGTGGCAGGCAGGCAGGAGTGGTGGACCCAAAATGCAGGACTCTTTCGAGAAGAGATTTAAACTGAAAACGCAGCTTTATTGCTGGACAAACTTCTACATGAAATAAGACTCACAAAAGCAAAACAAAACTCTAAACTGAGGTGCTGGAGGACTGGAAATCATGAACACACAGCAAGTTGAAGGTACGACGCGACAGGGACCACAGGAAAACACAGGGCTTATATACACAGGGGAGTAGTCAGGGAATGGGCAACAGGAGGGAGACACAGCTGGGAGAAATCAGGCTACCGAGACAGGGGTGTCGAGCCAAACGGACTTTAACGTGTGTTTGAACGAGCTGACGGTTCACTCGTTAAGCTGAAAGAAAGACGCTTTAATCACAGGAGTCACACATGTGTCTACTGTACCATCTGGGAACTCTTCTTGTTTAGCACTCGTAATAACGCAAACACTAAATCCTCCTGTTTGTAGCAGTGTATACACCTGAGACTGTCACTTGTCTGTCTGTCCTGCACTCTCTCTCTTTTTCTTTCTCTCTGATTGTGTAATAAAAGTATGAACATGTATTTATAAGTTACACTTGTGTTTGAATCCTGCAGCTTATCACACATTTGATTTCCATGTGTGACAACTGCAAGTGTCCAGAATAAGGACAGACCGAGGGACCCACTGCTGCACATCATCTGTGAGGCTTTGCACCCCTGATGATCCACCAGGACAAACTCAGCATTGTGTGAGGAAGAGGAGGAGGAAGAGCCAGCAGCAGCTGACAGATGGAGAGAATAGACAGACTGTTCCCTGTCTGTGAAGGACTGCTAGAAAAGTTTAAAATAACTAATTGTCTGTCCTGAATCAGTCTTATTAGGTAATGTTCAAATAATGTTATCCTCCCAGTGTTTTCAGTGTGGGAGAAAGTACTCAGGGCCTTCAAGTTACACACTATGAAAGGCAGCAACAAGTTTAATATTCAGAAACCTAAAGTATGTATCAGCAGCAGAATGGAGCTAAAAATAAATGTTTGCTTCAGTTCTATGAAGCTTTGAGTATTTTGGATTAGTAGCACTGCTGTGTTTGTTGCATCATATTGCTGTAATTGTTTATATGCTTTATATATTCTGAGGTAAGTTGATCTATAGTGTTACATCATATTCTATAAGGATGTTATGTGTTTGTATACTTTCTGCCCAGTTTGACCCATTTAGCAGAAGTCAGCCTGTTTAAAGCTCTGATATCTATTCTGCATGACTTAAAGCAGTTATGACATGGTATGATTTTCTCACCCAATAAAGGAATATTTAATATATCAGTCTACTCTTCATTTTATCAGAAACAGTTATCATAGCTCGTACATTTCCTTTTTATACATATATGTAAGCATCGAGCCAAATTCAGTAATGCCAACAAATTAAACAAACAATATTTGTCTCTTATATATGATACATCTATATATACACTGTCAAAGATACTTGTCTTTGAGTGAAGATTTAAGGTGATAGGAAATTTAAATAACTGCAATTTCAATCTTTACTGAAGCTCAGTATTTCACACAGAGTTCACTCACATGAATGTCACTCACATGTGCTTTACCGGTGTACCTGCATATGTGATGTTATAATAAAAGTGATTTGATTTGAGAGTTCAAGTTCACTGCTGTAATAACTAATAATGATTAATATAATAACTACAATATTGGCCATATTATATTTACACTGACTTTAGTCTCATGAACAACATTAACTAATTGTTGTTTACTAGCTAGTCTTAAATGACTGCTCAGTACAGAAATGAAGCCCATAATGTTTTACAGTCCCATGGTCTCGGCCTCAGATACTTATCAAATCACACAAAGCTCATGTATAAACAAATGAACAAAATATGTTCTTCTTCATTTCTGTCAAACAAAGCTGTATGACACGTTTCCAGCGGTTAGTATCATGGTTGCTAGGCGACGGAGGCTAGACCGTCCCATTTCACAAGCCTACAAGCCTCGCACTTCCGGCCTTAGCTGTCTTCGAGTATGCGGCCCTTGTGGACCGTTAAGGCTGCGTACTTTAAGGCTGCATAACCTGAATTGGGATACAGCCAAAGTCACCCAGTCGCTAGCTGTGCCGTTACCCAGCATACATCACTCCCTCCATCAATACAATAAACGACACAAAAGTAATAGCTGTTAGTTTATCTGCTGTTTCTCATGTAGTTGTTTACCTTATATAATTTATTGCGTCCAGTATGCGTCACTACAATGTGGTTTCGGAAATACATAAATATACGGACAACAGGCTCTTTCGCGGCAATCTCTTGTCGTCAATAAACAAAGTTTAGGGAGGTCTATAGTATTCAATAAGAGGACCCTGCACATCAATTCTCGACGCGAGGGTGGTACCCGGCGAATCGATAAGTGAAGCATAGGGAGCCTGACCATGCCTCACACATTTGACGAGTTAGGAGTTAGAACGTGTTGGAGTGTCAACCTCGGTGAAAGCAGATCTATAGATTGGTAACAGAGAAAAATGCTGAACATTTGACGCTTTGTAGTAGAAGTGTTCATATTCTAAATACAGCAGAACTGATCTGGGATCAGTGTGTTCATACCTGCACCTACAACAAGGTTTCATGTCTTCACACATCAGCATGTGAACTATACTCTGACTAAGCGTCACTCTGAGCCAGTCCGAGCAGTCAGACAACATATTTCGAGCCCAGTACATGAAGGTGTGGCTCTCTCACACTTTTCAGGTAGAGTCCCGCCTCCTTCCAGGAAGCAGCTCACCTGTTTGTCTGTGTTTAGTGTCCAGGTGTGGAGTGGAGCTTGTTGTTCGTGTCTCTGTGTGAAGAAACTGTAAGTTTGCTTTGTTTACTCCTTTAACAGTTTGAATGTTTGTTTCTGCTCTGTGATGTTTGGACCAGATGTTCAGCTCTTATTTCAGGATAAACTTTAATCACTCTTGTGTTTGAAGACAAATCCACATGATTATGGATTATTCATAGTCAGTAACTCTGTACTGAAACATTTGTTACTATGAACAACAATTTTAATCGGTCTCTTTGAAACACTGATCAATAATCTGATGTAACATTGACCTTCCTTTAAATAAAATCATTTTGTTCTTAAGAAGTTGACATTTACGTTTTACTGAAGTGACATAAAAAAAAAAAACATGACATAAAGCAGGTCCAGTTCATGTCAGGGTTACTACAAGCAAAGTCAGTCAGAAGAAAATATATATTTTCAGAAACACAATGTGTATTTAGGCATGTTTAAAATCCTGTACCTACTGATAATATCTGCATGTGGAGGTTTACATGCATAATGTGCAGAAAACTCTCTGAGAAAAAATGTTTTTGAACTTTTTATTGTGTTCCATTGTTTTCATGTTCACTTTGTACTCAGTTAGTTCTCCTGGATTTGGTTCCAAACCTTTTCCAACTAATGCCTTGAATCTTATCTTAAATACAATTACAAAGTTCCATAATGGTATGTCAAGATGAATTGATACATGTTAAACTTAATTCGTTGTAATTAAGTACTCTTAGTGAGTCATAAAGTTAAAGTTAAAGTTTCACAGCCTGAAACACATTTATAGCTCCATACACCTCACACAAGAATGTGTGAGGTGTATAGTTCAGAACCCTGATTCTATTTAAATTTGTTGAAAGGTAAATACACATTAACTGTTAAAGAAGGTTGTTTGCTGTTTTGTTCCCTTTAAGAAAATTTATTCCACGGATAAGAGGAGATTCATTTAACCCTTTGTCTGTGCTCTGTAGCAACTTCATTATTCTATAAAAAACACATTTTTAGAGTAGGTATATGTAAAGGTTAACATCACCACACAGGACACAATGAGAAACACAAATAATCACAAATGAACATTACTTAGTGCTGTTATCTGATATCAGAGTCCTTATATATCAGGGACTCAGTGAACTCTGTCTCTTGTAACTTAGTTGGAAATGTTCAGGTGTGAAGGCCTAAACCACTTTAACAGAATCGGATGGTTGTGTCCAGATGATCAGGTCTGGGACCTGGTTGTCTCCTGGTCAGCAGAGTTGAGGACCTATAAAGCAGGAAGCAGCCTGTTGATGTTTTCATGTAACAAGGACTCAGATTTTTTAATAACAAACAGAAGGAAGGATTAAAAAACAGAAATAACAGAGTGGAATATCATTTTAAAAACCTCGTCAATAGTCAGACACATTCAGACATGAGGAAATGTTCAGGTAAACAATCCCCTGCTGGCAGCTGATGATTGAGGCGTCACAGAAACTGTTGGAACAGAAAGAGCAGAAAAGGACATGAGACATTTTTATTTGCTTTACCTACATAAAACAAATCTGATGTATGATTTAACATATAAATCAAATATACTAATATGTGTTAGTGTTCAAACAGGCCTGTTAAATAACATGTTGTTACTGTTGGTGCCTCACAAAGATCAGCTGTGCTGCAAACTGAAACTATGCTGTGTGCAGTTATACCAGTTTTTCTAGTTTAAACTTCAATGAAAATTATTGCCTTTGCTGAAAACACCAAACATCATAAAAAGCAGTTTTGTTTCTTACAAATATGGTGGAAAACAAAGGAGGGAAATAATGCTGACTTGGAAAGTTTTAGAGTTTTTAGTTTGTATCACTTTGAAAGACAGCCGTTAAAAGTATGTTGTTTTACCACTACCAAGCTATGTTAATTTTAACAATGATGTATTTTTCAAAGAACTTTACTCATAATTATAATTTTGGAGAAAGACACAAAGTAATTTCCTTATGTTAATAAAATGAAGCCACTTAGAGAGAAGGACAGGGAAATGAGACAAATTTAAATCTGACATAAATGATCAGAAATTTATCTTAAAATCTGCTTCCTCCTCCTTGCACCTCTCCTGCTTCAGGTGGAGTCCCGCCTCCTTCCAGGAAGCAGCTCACCTGTGTGTCCGTGTTTAGTGTCCAGGTGTGGAGTGGAGCTTGTTGTTCATTTGTGTGTTTGAAGAAACTGTAAGTTTGCTATGTTTGCTCCTTAAAACAGTTCATCTTTAGTAGTGCAACAGGGAGTGAGACATTTCTGTTTACTTCACATAACGTAAATCTGATTTATGATCTGAATTAATGTGTAAATGAAATAAACTGATGTGTTAGTCTTCATATAATTAATAAACAAACAAACAAATATCCAAAATCTGCAGCAGATGTTATCAGAGAGCTGCTGAACATGTTTTCATGTTAGTATCTGTATCATCCATGGAAAAAGTACTGATTCAGTTCACCAACAAGGTTCAGGGGAATGGCTCCAATATTTCCCAAACAGAGCCATCCAATAACAAAAGAGAGAATTATTTCTCTTTTTGAATTTGTTTCTGCTTAATTAGCAATCAATAATTGAACATAAATATACACTCAAGTAGGTAATAAAACCATCAACCTAAATTTACAAAATTAAACACCATCAAACAAAAATAGAAGTAAATGAGTGTTTGCACAATAAAAGCAATGATTTTATGTTAAACTAGAGCTGAACACCAATGAGATTGAGCAGGTTTTTAAAAGTTTTTAAATTAATGAGAAATTGGGCTGCTCATATGATAAGGGGCAGGTTAAAGGTCAGAAGCCAAGACCAAAAAGACTCTATCAAAATAAAAACAAAGTCTTCTTATTTTGAAAATTGCTGCACACATTATTCCTGAACTTACATAGACAAAATGTCACTTCTTATTTATCTCATTAGCAGTAAATTGGAGTGTGTGTTGTTCTCTGCACATTCAACAGGAATAATCAGTGTGTGTCAGTGAATGCATCTTGTGTGCTTCATGATTTCAGTTGATGTGCACATGAATGATTTGTGTTTCCTCTGCAGGTGAAGGTAGAAAGTGTGTGTGAGCTGATGTGGATGTGAATTCAGCAGCATGGATCAGTGTGAGGACAGAGAGGAGGGGGTCCCTACCTCTAAAACCACTCTGTGTGGGGAACATGAGAGCCAGACCAAAGCTCAGAGGTAAGATGACCATCTCCAACTGTCCTTGACTCTTCTCCATGTCACAGCTCAGCACTCACATCACTGCTCCATCATTATTCACAGGAACCAACCTGGACCTACACCCAGCTGTGTGTCCTTACAGAGCAGCGACTCTAAAGATCACTACATTGATTTTAAAGCCCAGCAAGCGTCTGCTGCAGAGAGGTGAGCTCTTTAAGTTCATGTACAATAAATAGTTCATGTACAATAAATAAATAAATAAATAAAACAACTGACTGTGGATTATCAAACTGTACAAAGCCTAGTTACCTCTGTACAGAAGTCCCTGAGCCTCTGATCCTTGGGATATTATCACGATAGGTTAATGAAAACTTATTTAAGCCAGTAGTAAGCAGGGTTCCCCAACACATACTATCTCATCTGAATGGTTCCCCCTCAAGTAAGGGGGAAGATACAATCAACAGCCATCTTCATTAATGGTAGGAGCAACAACTGAGCACAAGATTGATAAATTACATTGAATTTCAGAGAGGATACATTATAATTTAATTTAGCAAGGGCAACGCAAACAGCAGAATCAGTTAAAAATAATCAAATCATTGTGAAATTGGGGTGGTGCCCGGAGTATAACTTCCTGTTCCTGCATACTGTGGTGTTTTTATGTAGCTTATCTGAAAAAACATTGTATAAACAACGTTTATATAACTTCTTATTTCATTGTGTATTCCTTACGTTTCCAAAGTGTCTTTAGGGTTTCGCTAGCTTAGCTTATCTCATAGCCGACTTGCTAACAGCATGGCCTCTTCAACTGTCCCCCTACACTTTCCTGCTCATTGTGTCGGATATTTAGTTACTCCTCTGCCTTCTTTAGCAGTATTGATACTTGTAATAAATGTAGCCTATTTACAGCTCTGGAGACAGGAACACTGAACTGGACACTCGGCTTCGCACACCCTGAAAAACCTGTAGCTAGACAGGCCCCTGTAGTAGGTACAGCTGAAAATAGAATAGGCCCCACTAGCTGTCCCTAGGGATACACTCCCCAAGCGGCCAGGGAAACAGGATGGCTGGGGGACAGTGAGGCAGAAGCATAGTATTAAACAGAAGCCTTCTAGGGGGATTTAGGTAGATGCTAAAAATGACAGCCTCAACATGGCATTTAATCTGTTATTAGACTCAATTGGCTTCTCTCAAAATGTAAAAGAACCCACCCACCACTTTAACGACACTCTAAATCTTGTTTTAACATATGGAATAGACACTGAACATTTAACAGTGCTTCCTGAAAACCCTCTTCTGTCTGATCATTTCCTGATAACATTTAAATTTACAATAATTGATTACACAGCAGTCGGGAGTAGACTTCTTCACAGTAGATGTCTTTCTGAAAGTGCTGTAACTAAGTTAAAGAATATAATCCACCCACTGTTATCATGAAGTCCAACACAGAGCAGAGCAGCCACCTGAACATTTCTCCAACAATAAACATGGCCAACACCATTGCTGTTGTGTGTGTCACCCATGATACTCGTTTCCCTCGCTGCTCTGTCTCTTAGTTCATAGTTTCCATTTTAAATTTTATTTTATTTTCTTGTTTGTTTTGTTTTGGATTTTCTGCATCAGTAAAGCTGCCGTTTTCAGTTACCTCCTGTGTGTTCAAGTCATGTGTTTGTGCCCAACCTTTGCCTGCCACACATCACATTCATGAGAGTTTGATTATGATTTCATTTCCACTTGATTCTGCGCTATTCTGCATTAAACGTTCAGTGTAACTGAGTTCTGACTGATTTTTCTAATAATAATAACATTAAAATAATGTCTTGTCTTGTTGTTATAATGCCTCATTATGTTAATCTTATTCTTCCTTATTCCTCCAGAGTTGACCGGGAGAGCTCAAAGATTCCCGGCGGTCAATCTTCCCAGCAGCATCAAACAGATCTGAACCCTATATTTATGGTATGTACAACAACTATTTTTTTTTTCTTTTTTAATGTTGTGGCTCGGGAAGTAGAGCCACTTTTCCATCAAACACAAGGTTGGTGGTAAAACCTTTGGTTTTTATTTTTTCTGTAGTACTGGAAATGAGCCAAGGCAAGGCAAAGTGAGGCAAATTGGGAATCCAGTTCTGCAACATTTAAAGAAAATGATACATTCTGGCAGCTGGGCATGCCCAAACAATTTTAAAGTATGTCTTATTATATGTACCATTTACTAATTTGACCAATCTTGACCTCAGCAGCTGCATTTTATCCATCAACTGTTTGCTGTATTCTGATTGTCCAGCGTTAGGTCTAGTGTCTAGCATTAGGCTCCAAACATTCCTTTTTGATAAAGCTAATACTTAAGGATGGATCAGGTGATCTGTCTATCTGTCTATCTCTGAAGAGATAGATATCTCTTTACTGTGTGCATCTTCCATTTCCCGTTTTTTTTTTTTGTGTTTGTCATTCTTGATCTCCCTGTTTTCCTGTCTTGTCTTTCACCAGCCAATGAGTCAGTATTATTGGGTGACTGTGACATTCACATGGTGTTCTGTTCAAGGTCCTGCAGGACAACATCATCACTTTTGTGAGAAACGAACTGGAGAGGATACAAAAGGTTCTAAGCTCAGATAACTCAGAATACTTGCAATGTCAAGGAGGTTGTGCGGATGTTTTGGAAGGTGAGGATGAAGAGCAGAGGAGGAGCACCAAAGAGGCATTTGTGAAGATCACACTGCACTTCTTAAGGAGAATGAAGCAGGAGAAGCTGGCAGCCTATCTAAAGAGCAGTAAGGGGATATTTCCAAAAAAGCAGGCATTTCCAAAGTCAAGATAACTGGGGCCAACTTAAAAACTAGAAAATCCCTCGGCACTACCCAATCTTAAATCTTCACCATTATAAAAATACAATAGAAAATGATGTATTTCTTCAGAACTGCATTTAGAAAAAAGATAAACCACACAGGATATTGACTATGAATTGCTAATGCAACCCAGTACTCTGCAAAGTGTTAAGCCAGTGTGTGACCCACCTCCCGCGAGGACAGGTTAAATACAAGAGCAGTATATTTAGACAAGAGTAATATTGTTTGAACTCACTTTATATATATATATATATATATATATATCTATATATATATATATATCTAAAAACATTTAGATATATACATTTAGTATATAGAACTAACAGTTGTAGTTCAAAAACATTTAGTGGGGCCCACTATGGAGCCCCAGCCCACACTTTAGGAATAACTGTTCTAAAGATATAAGCACATTGATAAATTGGGCATTTACTAATGCAGTGTTTTCCAACCACTGTGCCACAGCACAGAGGTGAAGTGTGAGAAGTGATCAAGTGTGCTATGCTCTAATTAAAGGTGTTGTCAACTGCCAGTAAAAAGAAGTCGAAGAAGAAATTACATGGTCATGCTGAGACAACGCAGCGTATAATTGCAATAGATAAATATCTGAAAAGTAGTTAACCTGACCTGGGTCCCTGAGAAAGTTCTGACCCAGATGAAGGCCCTAGCATGAGTAGTGGTCAGAAGAAAGATTAAAAAAAAGATATACTGGGAACAATTCCGCTATGCCTGGTGTATAGGAAAAAATTATTAATATGCCCTTTGTGATATTTTGGTTTGGTGGTGTGCTGTGGGATTTTTCTAAAGTGAAATATGTACCATAGCTAAAAAATGTTGGGAAACATTGTACTAACGTTTCATGAAATTGAAACGTCATACCTTCAACTGACTCTATCACTGATTTCTTAGTTTGTTTGTTTTTTGTTTAGGAACTTCCATTAGGAACTGGCATTGGAGTCAGCATGAACTTAAGTCCAACCTGAAGAAGAAGTTCCAGTGTGTGTTTGAGGGGATTGCTAAAGCAGGAAACCCAACCCTTCTGAATCAGATCTACACAGAGCTCTACATCACAGAGGGAGAGACTGCAGAGGTCAATGATGTGCATGAGGTCAGACAAATTGAAAAAGCATCCAGGAAACCAGACAGTCTAGAAGCAATAATAAGACGAGAAGATGTCTTTAAAGCCTCACCTGAAAGAGATGGAACAATCAGAACAGTGCTGACAAAGGGAGTGGCTGGCATTGGGAAAACCGTATCAACTCAGAAATACACCCTGGACTGGGCTGAAGACAAAGCCAACCAGGACATCCAGTTTATATTTCCATTCACTTTCAGAGAGCTGAATGTGCTGAAAGACCAAAAGTTCAGTTTGGTGGAACTTGTTCATCACTTCTTTCCTGAAACCAAAGAAGCAGGAATCTGCAGCTTTGAAGACTTCCAGGTTGTGTTCATCTTTGATGGTCTGGATGAGTGTCGACTTCCTCTGGACTTCCACAAAACTACAATCCTAACTGACCCTAGAGAGTCCACCTTAGTGGGTGTGCTGCTGATAAATCTCATCAGGGGGAACCTGCTTCCCTATGCTCACCTCTGGATAACCACACGACCTGCAGCAGCCAATCAGATCCCTTCTGGGTGTGTTGACATGATGACAGAGATCAGAGGGTTCACTGATCCACAGAAGGAGGAGTACTTCAAGAAGAAATTCAGAAATAAGAGGCAGGCCAGCAGGATCATCTCCCACATCAAGACATCACGAAGCCTCCACATCATGTGCCACATCCCAGTCTTCTGCTGGATCACTGCTACAGTTCTGGAGGATGTGCTGGAAACCAGAGAGGGAGGACAGCTGCCCAAGACTCTGACTGAGATGTACATCCACTTCCTGGTGGTTCAGGCCAAAGTGAAGAAGGCCAAGTATGATGGAGGATCTGAGACAGATCCACACTGGAGTCCAGAGAGCAGGAAGATGATTGAGTCTCTTGGAAAACTGGCCTTTGATCAGCTGCAGAAAGGAAAACTGATCTTCTATGAATCAGACCTGACAGAGTGTGGCATCGATATCAGAGCAGCCTCAGTGTACTCAGGAGTGTTCACACAGATCTTTAAAGAGGAGAGAGGACTGTACCAGGACAAGGTGTTCTGCTTCATCCACCTGAGTGTTCAGGAGTTTCTGGCTGCTCTTCATGTCCATCTGACTTTCATCGACTCTGGACTCAATCTGCTGGAAGAACAACAAACAACCTCCCAGAAGTCTGAAACAAGAGAATCTGCAGAGAAACACTTCTACCAGAGTGCTCTTGACAAGGCCTTACAGAGTCCAAATGGACACCTGGATTTGTTCCTGCGCTTCCTCCTTGGTCTTTCACTGCAGACCAATCAGACTCTCCTACAAGGTCTGCTTACAAAGGCAAGAAGTAGCTTACAGACCAATCAGAAAACAGTTGACTACATCAAGGAGAAGCTCAGTGAGAATCTGTCTGCAGAGAAAAGCATCAATCTGTTCCACTGTCTGAATGAACTGAATGATCGTTCTCTAGTGGAGGAAATCCAACAGTCCCTGAGATCAGGAAGTCTCTCTGCAGATGAACTTTCTCCTGCTCAGTGGTCAGCTCTGGTTTTCATCTTACTGTCATCAGAAAAAGATCTAGATGTGTTTGACCTGAAGAAATACTCTCCTTCAGAGGAGGCTCTTTTTAGGCTGCTCCCATTGGTCAAAGCCTCTAACAAAGCTCTGTAAGTAGTCAAGTCAACTTTATTTATATAGCACATTTAAAGGACATCAAGTGACGGCCAAAGTGATGAACAGAGGGATAATATAAACAAATAAAAAGAATTAAAATAGATAAGATGAAAACATTATAGAAAACATTGTGAGACATCCATATATCTTTGTAAAAATATATGTGTACATGCAAATATGCACATATCTATACATTAAAAGGGGAATCATAGTTTCTCCATTTGATCACACAGCCAAGTTAAACCACGTTAGCCAGCATGCCACTGGGCCACGATTTACAGTCCAGTGCCAGAAAAGTAGCTGTGATTACCTACCTGGCACTGCACACCGTCGACAGCTTTAGAAGACAGATACTTGAATGCAGTTGTCAGGGTTCCTGGGTTGTATTTTCAGTTTGTTCATGTTGAGTTTATTTCTCACTCGTTCACATTTCCTGTCTTGTTGTGCCAGTTCCTTTCCTGTGTGATGTTAGTTTGATTAAGTTCAGCTGTGTACTCACCAGTCTCTCATTATCATCCTCATCAGTGCATTTAAGTCCTCAGTTTCCACTCGCTCACTGTCTTGTTATTGATGTTGTTTGTTTTCAGTTCAGTTCAGTCAGTCAGTCAGTCAGTCAGTCAGTCAGTCAGCCAGTCCAGTCCAGTCCAGTCCAGTTCAGTTCAGTTCAGTTCAGTCCAGTCCAGTCCAGTCAGCCAGCCATTCATCTCCTGCTCTCGTTGTGTCATCCTTTCCGATAAACACCATTATCCTGCACCGTGAGTCCTGCGTTTGGGTCCTCTTCTTCTCATCCACACACAAGACCCTGACAGCGGTGACAGGCCAAACAGTAGTACATGCAGAGAGCAGCGAGGGCTCGCGTTAGGCTGGTAAGTCAGGTCCCCAGGAGAGTCGATCACAGGAAAAACGATAAAATCCAGGTTTTCCAGGGTCAAATAAAAAAGCCATGCTCTAAGGCTAAAACGGTAAAATTAAATACTAATTTTAATATGATAATCTAGATCAGATCTCTAATCCTTAAACCTAACCAAGGAAGAAAAAATGGCAGATTAGACTGAAAGTTTAGGCACATAACGATGTGTGCTACTGGGAAAGTTTCTGGGCTGCCTTTCCTTATAACAGCCTTCCTTCATTGAAAGCAATGCATTATTAGGGACTGTAACATCTAGTCCTTTTTACTGAAACTTTAGCGAAAAATTAAAATGGAGCTACACACGGAGAACACACATATGGAGAGCAGCGGCAGACAGACACGCCAGCATACGCTCACCCGGAAGTCTAGCTCACAGCTTGTGTGTATAAGACATAACACATAAGTCCATTTTTCTTTTTTAAAATTGTTTATTTAAAAAAAAGATAATCAGGTACACAATATTTAAAACCGACACAATGTAATTTCTATAGGCCCCTCAAAACATTGGCAGCACTCATCAAGTATATGATACTTTCTTTTAGTTATTTCATAGCTGCAGAAATTGTCACAATTTCTAAAACATTTTAGTGTGACCCTTATCAAATGACCAATATTGCCCACCTTATGATAATCAATAACTTTTCAAACATGAAAAAAAAATCCTTACCAATTTTTTTTCATATCAAAAGCATGTAGACTTATCCGATGTTCTCTTCAATTCAGTTTGTCTCGGATGTTTGAAAAATGTCATAATCAGTGTTCTTATTGCAGAATTATTATGCCTTACCACCCTAACCAGTGTACGCTCTCTACAGGGTGGGCCATTTATATGGATTAAGAACATAGGACATAGGACTTAGGTTTACCAGCCTCAGGTTTCTAACACAGATTTCTTATATTCATTTTTTTTCTGGCTGTCAGTTGGTTTGTAACTTACTGTTAGTTTTTTTTTCTTTTCTCTTTTTGTTTTACATCTCTGATATGGCAATCATCATGAAATCCAAGTTAAAGGAAAACTTGGACTTCACCTTATTGGTCATTTAAGTTTTGAAGGTTTTCCAAGTGTGTTCAAAAGTGGGCTGCTAGGTGTCAGTAATAAAAATTATGTCTTCCTTGAAGGCTTCCATAATTGGAGTTCCCACTGAATTATATTTTACTCATTGCTTTTTTGGTATTTTAGAGCAAATGTTTTACAATTAATTCATAACATTTTAGTTTCTCTCACATTGAAAGGAGCGTTTGCAGGCTGCAATTATATCCTACACTAAGCAAAATATTATCGTACTGTTTCCCAAACAGATGCCCTGGTACAATATTTGTGTTTGTTTTCACTCCCTCCTGTCATATTTTTTAAATCCATCCATCCATCTTCATCCGCTTTATCCGAGCCCGGATTTTTTAAATCATGTTCTAAAATATATATAAATGTCTCTGAAGAAATTGGCTTTCCAATAATAAGGCAGATTTCTTTTAGTATGGTTACAGTTTTTACTAACCTCTAAACCATAAGTCATGGCAAGTGGATTTTACAAGGACTGAGGGCTGTCCTTAACCATACTTACACAGCTTATTTTAAATAAAAGATTAGCTGATTGTCTATAGCATTGTTCGGTATGTTATTATAAAAAAAAAAGAAGATTATTTTGAACTGTATCAAGGAACAATACTCACAGATTTTAAAATTAGGAAAGTGATCAGCAGTACTATATGACTGTACCTGCAGGTACTGAACTAAAATGGTAAATGGTAAATGGCTTATATTTATACAGCGCTTTACTAGTCCCTAAGGACCCCAAAGCGCTTTACACATCCAGTCATCCACCCATTCACGCACACATTCGCACACTGGTGATAGCAAGCTACATTGTAGCCACAGCCACCCTGGGGCGCACTGACAGAGTGCTAGACTAGAATCGCTAAATCTAACAAGTCCTTACTGGTTTCCAATTAAAAAAATGTGGTATATCTGTGTTTTAATGAGGAAATGTATTATATATGTATTTTAAGTTATTTTGTTATGCATTAGGTGCACATTAAACTTTTTATCTTTCTTGTTTGAGTTGAACACTTAAATTGGTTTCATTTGATCCTAAATACCTTTGTTTTTCAGACTGTCTGGCTGTAACCTTTTGGAGAGAAGCTGTGAAGCGCTGTCCTCAGTTCTCAGCTCAATGAGAATGCTGGACCTGAGTAACAACAACCTGCAGGATTCAGGAGTTAAGCTTCTGTCTGTTGGACTAAAGAGTCCACACTGTTCACTGGAAGCTCTCAGGTCAGGATCCAGACTTTTCCAAAAATTATTAAATCAATTATATTTGTGTAATTAAACCCTTATGAAGAAAACATCGAGGGAACAATTTACCCTGCCCAGGATAGGGTTACCGGGGCCCCGCCCTGGAGCCAGGCCCGGGGAGGGTGCCCGAGGGCGAGCGTCTGGTGGCCGGGCCTTAGTCCATGGGGCCCGGCCGGGCACAGCCCAAAAACGGGACATGGGCCAATCCTCCCGCTGGCCCACCACCCGCAGGAGGCGCCATAGGGGTCGGGTGCATTGTGTGTCGGGCGGCGGACAGGAGGGGAGGCCCTGGCGGACTGATCCCCGGCTGCCAAGACTGGCAATTGGGACATGGAATGTCACCTCTCTGGTGGGGAAGGAGCCTGAGTTAGTGCGTGAGGTTGAGAGGTACCGGCTAGATATAGTCGGGCTCACCTCTACGCATGGCTTGGGCTCTGGAACCAGTCTCCTTGAGAAGGGCTGGACTCTGTCTCAGTCTGGAGTTGCCCCTGGTGACAGGCAGTGGGCTGGGTTGGGTATTTTAATATCCCCTCGGCTTGCTGCCGGTATGTTGGGGTTTTTCCTGGTGGATGAGAGGGTTTGTTCCCTGCGCCTTATGGTCGGGGAACGGGTCCTGACTGTCATCTGCTCTTATGCGCCGAGTGGCAGTTCAGAGTACCCAGGCTTCTTAGAGTCCCTGGGTGGGGTGCTGGAAGGTGCTCCACCTGGAGACTCTGTTGTCCTGCTGGGAGACTTCAATGCTCACGTGGGTAACGACAGCGAGACCTGGAGGGGCGTGATTGGGAGAAACGGCCTCCCTGATCTGAACCCAAGCGGTGTTTTGTTATTGGACTTCTGTGCAAATCACAGTTTAGCCATAACAAGCACCTTGTTCGAACATAAGAGTGTCCATAAGTGCCCATGGCACCAGGACGCTCTAGGCCGCAGGTCGATGATCGATTTTGTAATCGTATCACCAGACCTGCGACCATATGTTCTGGACACTCGGGTAAAGAGAGGGGCTGAGCTGTCAACTGATCACCACCTGGTGGTGAGTTGGATCAGGTGGCAGGGGAGGACGCTGGACAGACCTGGTGCACCTAAACGCGTAGTAAGGGTGTGCTGGGAACGTCGAGCAGAGGCCCCAGTCCGCGAGATCTTCAACGCACACCTCCGGCAGAGCTTCAACAGCATTCCAAGGGAGACTGGGGACATTGAGTCCGAATGGACCATGTTCAGCATCTCCATTGCTGAAGCTGCTGCATTGAGCTGTGGCCGCAAGGTGGTTGATGCCTGCCGTGGTGGTAATCCCTGAACCAAATGGTTGACACCAGAGGTGAAGGGAGCCACCAGGCTGAAGAAGGAGTCCTATTGGGTTTGGTTAGCCTGTGGGACTCCAGAGGCAGCCGACAGGTATCGACAGGCCAAGCGGAATGCGGCTCGGGCAGTGACTGAAGCAAAAACTCGGGTGTGGGAGGAGTTCGGAGAGGCCATGGAAAAAGACTTTCGGACTGCCTCTAAGAGATTCTGGCAAACCGTCAGGCATCTCAGGAGGGGAAAGCGGTGCTCTACCTGCACTGTGTATAGTGCTGGCGGAGCGCTGCTGACTTAGACTGAGAAAATTTTCAGGCGGTTGAAGGAATACTTCGAGGACCTCCTTAATCGCACTGACACGTCTTCCGAGGAAGCAGAGTCTGTGGATGAGGGGAATGACCCGCCAATTTCCGGAGGCGAGGTCACTGAGGTAGTTAAACAACTCCTTGGTGGCAGAGCCCCTGGGGTGGACGAGGTCCGCCCCGAGTTCCTGAAGGCTCTGGATGTTGTAGGGCTATCTTGGTTGACATGTCTCTACAATGTTGCGTGGGGATCAGGTGCAGTAGCCCAGGACTGGCAGACTTGGGTGGTGGTCCCCATCTCTAAGAAGGGGGACTGGAGGGTGTGTTCCAACTGCAGGGGGATCACACTCCTCAGCCTCCCTGGGAAAGTCTATGCCAGGGTGCTGGAACGGAGAGATACAGGAGGAACAATGCGGCTTTCGTCCTGGTCGCGGAACACTGGACCAGCTCTTTATCCTCTCGAGGATACTTGAGGGTGCATGGGAGTTTGCCCAACAAGTCTACATGTGTTTTGTGGACTTGGAGAAGGCATTCGACCGTGTCCCTCGGGGTGTCCTGTGGGAGGTGCTGCGGGAGTATGGGGTGTCTGGCCCATTGCTATGGGCCATTCAATCCCTATACAACCGTATAGGGATGGCCGAGAAGTTCGGCCATCCAGGAGGGGCTCAGAGTAGAGTCGCTGCTCCTCCACATTGAAAGGAGCCAGCTGAGGTGGTTCGGGCATCTGACAAGGATGCCTCCTGGGTGAGGTTTTCGGGAATGTCCCACCGGGAGGAGGCCCCGGGGCAGACCCAGGACACGCTGGAGAGATTATATCTCTCAGCTGGCCTGGGAACGCCTTGGTGTTCCTCCGGATAAGCTGGAGGAGGTGGCTGGGGAGAGGGAGGTCTGGGCTTCTCTGCTTAGGCTGCTACCCCCGCCACCCGGCTCCGGATAAACCAGATGAAGATGGATGGATGGAGGGATGGCTGGATAATTAAACTTTCCTTTCATGTTTTTAAGAGGCAAAGCGTGAAATGGACATGGTGAACCTGTGTGTCTATTGCATGTTTTGCCATGATTCTGAGTTGAAGAGGGAGAATATAATACAGGAGACATAGCATGATGGAGATTGTGAAAACAGACAGAAGGAGACAGAGCGCTAAAATCATTGAAATCAGGAAGATGGAACACACCAGGAAAGATAAATAACCTAAATCTGACTAAGACAGGAGAAGCAAAACTGAACACGATGTACACAGGACAAGTGACTATCACAATAAAATGGACAGAGACCCAGGCAGAGACCTAAACTTAAGAGACACTACTAAACATACTGAAAAGGTAAACAAACACAGAGATATAGGTGAGGTGTGGGAGAGGGCGGAAAAGAGAGACAGAAAGAAAGAGAAAGGGACCGAGAGAGACACAGTATAAAGAGAGAGACAGAGAGATGCAAAGCAACTAACATAACAGAGCAAAAATTAAGAACCATAACAGATTTCAGATGCACAAGAGAATAATATACACAGAGACTAAGACCAATATTTAATAATTTCAAAAAGTCCAGAATCAATCTCTATATACTTGGTCAACGAAGATACGATGAGGATAAATATAAAGAGAAAGAGCTGTCTAGTTAGTTATTGTCATGGTCTTTGTTCTTTGACCTAAACCCCTCAAAAATGGCAGATTATCTTGGGTAAAAGACCTACAGTTGAGGCACAAATTTAAAAAAAGTTGCCTCAACAAAAGGACACTTTGGGCACCGATCAGGAAAGGGCGGGTGCTCCCCTCTGCACGTGCCTGAGCTGGATCCAGAGCAGCTGGGTCCACAGCAGCTGAATCCACAGGTTTAATCTTGTAGTTTTCCTGACCTGGCCCACCCAGGAGCTGTTCACAAGCCCCCCCACCCTGAGATGCACTGGCATAGGTTTGCGATCTAAGAATGCATCTTTTTTGTTTTTTTGTTTTTTTACATATCGGTTATTATATTAATAGTTGATTTATTTATAAATTAATGTATTAATGTAACGTATTAATGGCACATTTCTGTAGGCTGTCAGGCTGTCTGATCACAGAGGAAGGCTGTACTTCTCTAACTTCAGCGCTGAGCTCCAACCCCTCCCATCTGAGAGAGCTGGACCTGAGCTACAATCATCCAGGAGACTCAGGAATGAAGTTGCTGTTGGCTGGACTGAAGGATCCACGCTGGAGACTGGACACTCTCAGGTATGGGGAGAATGTCTGATAGAGGAGGAAGAGCTGGAAACATTTCCAGTGAAAACTGAAAGCCTTTTCAATGGAACATTTACTGTGTCCTTCACTAACTTCCTGTTTGTTTCTCAAAACTTAAAATGTACAGCTCTATCACTTCTGACATAAATGAAGTAAGAAAACTTCATTTTTCTTACTTCAGGGATGTTTATAGGGTTACTGAAGTTGGGCTAGCTGGCATCTAACGATGTAAACACAGCAAAGACAAGCTGGAGAATAAACGCAAACTTTTTTTGCCTCAATAAATCTTAACTTGAGGGTCTTTGATGGTCAGAGACAAATGCAATTTAATAGCAGGAACAGATGCTGAAAACAGGCCAAACTTCAGTCAGAAGAATACCTGAGGCAATCCGTTCTCAGCACGAGGTCAGTCATTTATATACTGCGGCATAATTTGGATTACTTGCTACGAAAAATTCCTTATCCTCAGCTTCCTGCACCCATTGATATGTTTTTTAGCCTCAGAGTGATTCTTTTTATGACTTTATAAAAAATTTGCTGTCTGGCAAACCATGAGCTGATGATTAGTACGATTGATATGTAAAAAGAATTTGGTCATTAATTGGTTTCCAGCACTGCATACAAAGATATTTTCCTGTTGCACTTCGACACACACTTGACTGACATTAGAGGGGAGATCTCACAGGCAAGGAAAAAATTATGCTTCCTGGGTACTAGTCGTATCTTCATCATAAACGAAAGACAGCCTCACAACACCCCCATGTGACAATAATAAACAATAGCTTTAAATGATGAAAAGGGGTTTAGTAGCCCTGTAACCCATGGGATATAAACGCATCACAAGTTAAAAAAGAAAAGGGCATAAATTAAATCTGTCAATGCTCACAGAAAGGACTCTGGTGCAGACTCAGATTTTAGGAAAAGAGAGTTCACAAGTTTATTTACAATCCAACAGTGCAATATATATACAAGGTGTCTCCAGGGAAAGGAATGGGGGAAAATAGTCCACACTCTCGCTCCTCTTCAGCCACTTATGCTCATGCTCCTCCAGACTCCATACCACTGGAACAAACAGGTATCCAGGAAGTACAGGGAATTTATATTGAAAAGACACGAGTTCACAGTTTGAATCAGTCATATTTCATTCAATACAGTGGTGTACTGACAGATCCAGGATCAGTCCAAATCATCAGCAGTTTGATCCACGTATGGATTGAAGTGTATTTCTGAAAATGTTGGACTGTTTCTTTATCAGTGTCTAACAGTATGTAGACACTGATAAATATGAGAGCGATGTAATGTCCATGTGTGCATGCTGAAAGAGACTGTGCTGGTCTGACCCCCCCTCCTCCTTTCAGGGTGGAGCCTGCTGGAGAACGATGGTTGACACCAGGTCTGAAGAAGTGTAAGTGTGTTTTTAATGTGATTCATGAAAACAAAGGAGCACCCATTCAACCATCTTCAAACTGTCACATCACTCATTCACATCTCTGATGTCAGGAGTCATCATCAAAGTGTCAATCAATGAACAGATGATGGATCAGTAACTACAGCTGGATTGTGTTTGTTCTCTCCATCAGATTCCTGTCAACTCACAATCAACGCAAACACAGTACACACAAACCTCCAACTGTCTGACAACAACAGCCAGGTGACATATGTGGAAGAGTTTCAGTCGTATCCTGATCATCCAGACAGATTTGATATTTGTCCTCAGCTGCTTTGCAGAAAAGGTCTGACTGGTTGCTGTTACTGGGAGGTTGAGTGGAGAGGAAATGTTCGCATATCTGTGAGTTATAGAAGAACCAGAAGGAAAGGAGAGAGTCCTGACTGTGTGTTTGGATGGAATGATCAGTCCTGGAGTTTGTGGTGCTCCCATTATATTCCTCTTTGTGTCTGGCACAATAACATAAAAACATCCATCTCCTCCACCTCCTCCTCCTCCTCTGTCTCTAACAGAGTAGCAGTGTATGTGGACTGTCCTGCTGGCACTCTGTCCTTCTACAGAGTCTCCTCTGACACTCTGATCCACCTCCACACCTTCAACACCACATTCACTGAAACTCTTTATCCTGGATTTACAGTCTGGTCTGGTTCGTCAGTGACTCTGTGCAGATTTGAGTGTAAAGAGCGTCCTCCTGTTAGAGAAACAGTCTGACTGTTGAACATATCAACTTGTACATATCTGTCTCTTTTACTGAGAAACACGTTTTCAGATTCATGGATTCAATCAGTTCTTAAAAAGTTCTTTTAAACTGTTCTAAATGATTCCTTGTAAACTTCTTCCTCTTCAGTCCTTTAAAAATGGAAGCTACCATTATTCCAGGGTCCACATGTTGTTTTTCTCTCTTTTTTCACACAAAGCATGAAATTTACAGTGTCGCTAATGCTGTGGTTATTTGAGTCATTTTTGGAAGCAGGACAGGAAGGAAGGTCTGAACAGAGAAGATAAGAACACAGTTTTTGAGAAGAGATTTGGGAGTTTCAGAGGTACACCTAAATTTAGCACAGCAACTGTACTACATCATTTCTATAGCTGTGGTTACCGGATTGTTCAGTAACAGTACAATGATGTTGGTTTATGGAAAGATGTTCCTAAATAGGTTTCAGTCTAAGCTGCTGTTAATTCAGTGTATTTACTGAATTAACTGATTTTTTTTGTTTCAGGAGGAGTGAAATCTTCAGCTTATCCCTGTTTATGAATAGTAAATAAAGAATAACGCCCAGTCCTATTATGGTAAATGTAATACAAAGGTCTACAGATGAGTATATTTACATATGATTTTGCAAATGATGTTAAAATAGTCGTTTTAAAAAAAATGTAATCAAATAATGTAATCTGTGTGATGAAATGAGCGTGCTCTTTAGACTTAGTGTTGATTCTGAATCTAATAGAAAAGCCTGTACTGGTCTGGTGTCAAGAGAAGTGGAAACACATTATCAACTTTCTCAAGAGAAATAAGAGTGGTGCAAGCCTGTGAAGAGGATATAAAAAATGTTGTCTGAGAATATTTAGTTTTTATTTCTTCTAGTTTGGTGCAGTGATAAGAGATAATATTTGAGAATCTATATTTTAACCATTGCCAAATCACTGTGGAGTTAAAATTTGGAAATGTAATTGTTGTTTTTCTCTGCTCACTTGTGTGGAGTTGATTTGAAGCCGAGAAGACTTGGATTACTTTCAACTGAGTAACTGCTTCCATATGTGGGCTTGCGCTAGCAAGACTGGGAGAAGAATGCATTACTGGCCAGGACTTGACTCTCTCCCTACTCTCTCAACCATCCACAGACCAGTAGACGAAATTGTAATCACCATAGAGTAGAGTAGGAAGTTTATGGAATTTTTTAATTAATCTGACTGTATAATTGAGATCATCTGATTAAGCGGTTTTCTTTGCTCCTGCAAAATTGCTTAAATAAATATTCCATTTGGATTTAAAGTCTAAATTGTCGAAATTCCCTTTATGGCTTTAATAGTACAGGTTCAAACTTGTGTTTGAGTATTGCATCTTTAAATGGCTCTTTCCAAAAGAGAACCCTTTTCATGTCTTTTTCCACTCAAAGCTTCACATTGGATATCAGTATGTGGTGTTTCTCTGAAGCTTAGTTCACAACCAGCTCCTTTGCATTTTCAACAAGAAATCCAGCTTCATGTTTATCTTTCATCAAAGCAGAAAATGCTGAGCTCAGCAAATCCATGTATTATAGACCTGGTTAGAATCCCAATGAGAAAAGCAGCATTTATTATGATGTAGTCAAAGGAGCTTGCAAAGAAAAGCGTCTGGACTTCTTTAAGTTGCTTGAAGACGTTTCACCTCTCATCCGAGAAGCTTCTTCAGTTCTAAGGTCAAATGGTGGGGAGTCCCAGATTTAAACCCCGTGGGAGTATCCCCCCACAGAGGGACAAAAGGACCCCCTGATGATCCTCTAATCGCCTGAGCCAAGGTGTGAAACTGAGTGTGGGTCCCAATCAGCCAGGGTTTCAGAAACCCTGGCTGATTGGAACCACACCCAAATCTGGGACTCTCCACCATTTGACCTTAGAACTGAAGAAGCTTCTCGGATGAGAGGTGAAACGTCTTCAAGCAACTCAAAGAAGTCCAGACGCTTTTCTTTGCAAGCTCCTTAGACTACGATGACCTGGATGACTGAGAACCTTCACAGACTTATTATGATGTTGATTATTCTCAGCAGAAAGGAAGAACCAATCATTCCTCAGATTCATGTTTATCATCACATTATCATTACAGGCCAGAATCATAAATAGACATTTGTTACACAGCAAAATGAGCAGATTTATAGAGCTTTTTATACATTTCTCTTTTCATCTGATCTGTCAAATCAAAAAGTTCACAGGCAAATTTAGTTTGAAAGGAAATCCCAAATTTACATCTTATTGAATAAAACCACTTTAATAAAGTCAATCGGCTGTTTTCTGCTTTATACTCTTACTTGTTGTGTTAAACTGACAGGGTCTAGAAAGAGAGAGCATAACACTGTGAGGAACCTTGGAGTCATTTTTGACTAGGACATGTCCTTCAACGCACATATTAAACAAATATGTAAGAATGCTTTCTTCCATTTGCGCAACATCTCTAAAATTTGAAATATCCTGTCTCAGAGTGACGCTGAAAAACTAGTTCATGCATTTATTACTTCCAGGCTGGACGACTGTAATTCATTATTATCAGGATGTCCTAAAAACTCGCTGAAAAGCCTTCAGTTAATCCAAAATGCTGCAGCAAGTGTCCTGACAGGGACTAGAAAGAGAGAGCAGATTTCTCCTGTTTTCGGCTTCCCTTCATTGGCTTCCTGTTGAATCCAGAATTCAAAATCCTGCTCCTCATATACAAGGTCTTAAATAATCAGGCCCCATCTTATCTTAATGACCTTGTAGTACCATATCACCCTATTAGAGCACTTTGCTCTCGCACTGCAGGCCTACTTGTTGTTCCTAGAGTATTTAAAAGTAGAATGGGAGGCAGAGCCTTCAGTTTTCAGGCCCCTCTTCTGTGGAACCAGCTTCCAGTTTGGATTCAGGAGACAGACACTATCTCTACTTTTAAGATTAGGCTTAAAACTTTCCTTTTTGCTAAAGCATATAGTTAGGGCTGGACCAGGTGACCCTGAATCCTCCCTTAGTTATGCTGCAATAGACGTAGGCTGCCGGGGATTCCCATGATGCATTGAGTTTTTCCTTTCCAGTCACCTATCTCACTCACTATGTGTTAATAGACCTCTCTGCATTGAATCATATCTGTTATTAATCTCTTTCTCTCTTCCACAGCATGTCTTTATCCTGTTTTCCTTCTCTCACACCAAATGGTCGCAGCAGATGGCCCCGCCCCTCCCTGAGCCTGGTTCTGCCGGAGGTTTCTTCCCGTTAAAAGGGAGTTTTTCCTTCCCACTGTCGCCAAAGCGCTTGTTCATAGGGGGTCAAATAATTGTTGGGTTTTTCTCTGTATCTATTATTGTACGATCTACTATATAATATAAAGCGCCTTGAGGCAACTGTTGTTGTGATTTGGCGCTATATAAATAAAACTGAATTGAACTGAACTGAACTGAACTGAATTGAATTGAATTGAATTGAATTGAATTAAAGGCTGCCTGACATATGACATATGTGACATATAAAATGACACATTTTATGTGTCACACAAACTGAAAATGCTTCACCACATCTAGGAAATTAAAAAAAAAAGGTTAGTCATATTATTTCTCAAAAAACCTCAGCAATTCTCCTCTCGAGTATATTTGCTCCGGGCCTGCAAACCTGCGCTAAACATGAAATCTGTTTAATTATCATATTAAATCTGTTGAACTCCTGGCTCCACCCAGAGCCTGCATCCGCAGAACTACCTAAAAACAAAACCTGTGTGTTAGCATGAACTTCACATTTGAAACTCAGTTTTCCCCACTGTCCTTGATCACAGCAGGGGAATTTATGTCTTTGTTCATCCATGAATCCAGCTCACCTGATTCGTCATTGAGCCCAACCGTTAATGGCATCTGATAGTGTGGCACTGCATATTCTTCCCTTAGACACTATTTTTCAATTTGTCAATTAGAGTCATTAAACATGAAATAGACTGCGTCTAGGGATGCACCGATACCAATACCGGTATCTGGTATCGGCCTCGATACCACATTTTCTAAAGTACTCGTACTCGTTAAAAGTCCCCCGATACCGGGGACCGATACCACGGTCTGAGACCATTTCAAATATTAATCACAGTTAAATAAAGAGCGGACGCCAGTAAAAACTCCAGAACGGAGTTGCCATCACGCTGCGTTCAGTGTTGCCAACTCCTCAGTAAGGAAAATCGCTATTGGTTGTCCTAAAAGTAGCTAGAAGTCTATGTCTATGTTTGAGCGGCATGTAAAGGGTTAATCACAGGCGCCGAGTGCCCGCCCCCAGGCCCCGGCTGCAGCTCAGAGCTGGGAGAAGGCAGGCGAGACAAGTCAGTCGTGTGGAACAATTTCAAAGTGAACGAAGACGCAAAAACAAAGGCGGACTGCATATAGTGCTCAGTGAAATTGTCCAGAGGAGGCTCAAAAGGTAGCGCATTTAACACAAGTAATTTACTCAAGCACCAAAAATCCCAATGAGTACAAAGAGTTTACCCACGCTTATTTACCCATGCTTATTAGCACAGAGGAGCATAGCTGATGCTTTAGCAGTGGGACGGAAAATAGTTGGGCATTTTAAACATTTCGCCTTAGCCTACTCCCGCCTCGAGGACATTCAGGGACAGCTCAACCAGCCAATAAAGAGACTGCAGCAGGACGTACAGACGCGCTGGAACAGCACGTATTACATGCTCCAGTCCCTCATTGAGCAAAAGCGAGTGCTGGGGGTGTCCGAGCACGAACTCCCTGACTATCTCACCGCTCACCAATGGGCTCTTATGGAGACAACTGTTGCCATCCTCGCCCCCTTTGAGGAACTAACTAAAAAAGTGAGCAGCTACGACGCACTAGCCTCTGATGTCATCCCAGCTGTGACTGTGCTAGTGAGACTTCTAAACAGATAAACAGACGAGGACCACGGCGTCAAGACAATGAAAGCATCCTTACTGGCAGCTGTCAAGAAGCGCTTCAGTGACCAACCCACTGTACTTCATCTCCACCATACTTGACCCAAGGTAAAGTCTGTGTGCTATAGGTATTCAATGAGTATAGCTACAGTACTAAATGTAAGATTATTTTACATCTGAAATATTATATATTTGTAACTAAAATACACAAATACAAATGTTTGCAATATATATAATATGAAATACATTTCCCTTATTACTACCAGAAAGTCAAATGGCTAGCATTTGTCACAGTGGTTTAGGGGAAACTAAAATCAGTCCTATTTTTCCACATATTAATACATTTATGAATTTTGTGCAGGTATAAAGATCACTTCTTCTCCAACAACACTGCTCCAGAGGCCAAGCTGCACCTGAAGCAGGAGCTGCAGATGATGTCCAGAGCTGAAGCAGAGGGGAGTCGGGCAGAAGCTGCAGAACCTCCTGCTAAACTGCTCCTCAAGGCCCAGGCCAGCACTAGCAGCAGTCTGGACACTGTATTTGACGAAATCGCTAAGGAGCAGCCCCAGGCAGCACAGCCGCTGGCAGCAGGTGCTGCCATTGAGCTCGACACATACCTCGGAGAGGCCCCAAGCCCTCGTGAAGACAGTCCTCTGAAGTACTGGGGTGTCAACAAAATCAGGTTCCCCACTTTGGCTAAAATGGCCCGTAAATACCTCTCAGCCCCATGTAGCAGTGTGGAAAGTGAAAGGCTTTTTAGCTCAGTGTCACACATTATAGATGAAAACAGAAACAGTCTGACTGCTGATAATGCAGAAAAGCTACTTTTCTTAAAAAAAACCTGCCACTCACTTTTTCTCTCCATTAAGTGAGTCGTCCACAGTTCTATGTTGGTGGATGTTGTTAGTTTATTCACATATTGTGCACTAAATAGCAAAGATGTTTATTAATGCCCCTTGTGTTGTTCAAAGCGGCAGAGTTTACAACAATAAACTGAAGAAAATACTTGAGTTGCACTGTCACTGTTTAAATTTTTTTTTTCATAATTGTTTATTCTGTAATATGTTGCATAGAGCATGTTTTTTATTTTAAATAAATGTTCTTAATTCCAAACCAGTCCCTTGTTTTGTTTTTGTTAAATTATAGGACTAAAGCTGTTACCTGTAAATTTAAATCATGTTTTTATTAAGTACTCGGTATCGGTATCGGCGAGTACTGAAATGCAAATACTCGTACTCGTACTCGTTTCCAAAAAAGTGGTATCGGTGCATCCCTAACTGCGTCCACAAGTCAGTACAGCTGTGAATCTGGCCCATTTTCAGTGAACACTCGTGGTGTGGTCCAATGGGTGTTATAAGAAACAAAAACTTAGGACAGAACAGTTATCAGTCATGTGCTTCATACAAAATTTGCATATGTTTTAATTTCATGTTGATCCTCTGAGTGTAATGGTACATTTTTAATTTGAATATATCAGAGCTAACCAAAATAGGTTTGCTTTCTTTACTTTGCTCGTTTTTCTGCAGTACCTCGTCCTGTCACATGCCCCTACCGGTTGCGCTCTTTTTAAAAATAATTTACTATTTTAAAGTGAAAAACCTCGATCACTTGGACCTGTGTTTGTTAATCCATAACTGTATTTTGAATGTGACAAGTCTACCATTCCCCTATGTAATTCATAAATATTGTTTTAGTTCTGACTATTTTCCTCTATAAAATTTAACTGACTTCTACATTGGCCTGCTATGGTTAATGGTAACATGAGTAATATCAAAAATTTTCTTAACGCAAACATCAGCAATCCAAAATTAGCAGCCAAAGGATTCAGTCTGCAGCTCCACACTCTCATGTGAACCTGCAGTCTCCCCCTCCGGTCTCTCTTATCCTCCTCCTGACAAAAGCACAGATTCGACGGAACAGATCAACAGCAATAGCATTAATGAATACTATTGAAGACATTTCATCAGCAACACATAATAATAAATATACTATAGCGATATTCATTGATTTTAAAAAAAGCTTTTGACACTGTGCCACACTCCATCTTGATTTCTAAGTTAAGAACTTATAGTGTGAGAGGAATAGTATTGAACTGGTTAAGCAGTTATTTAGATAATAGGTTTCAGTATGTGCAGTGTTTAGGTAATTCATCTGATAGAATGAAAATACAATGTGGGGTCCCTCAAGGTTCTGTTTAAGGACCAAAATGTATATATAAACGACATTTGTGATGTGTCAAAAATGTTAAATTTCGTTTTGTTTGCAGACGATACAAATTTTTAGTGTTCTGGAGAAAACTTGAAAGAATTGGCTAAAATTAAGGTTTATAGAAATAAAAAAAAAATGGTTTAATGTAAATAAGTTATCGCTGAATTTGGAAAAAATCTAAGTTCATGATATTCCTAAACCGTTTAAAGGAGGAAGAGATAATACTATCTATAGAGGGAGTATTAATTGAAAGAATGACAGAATTCTGTTTTCTGGGTGTAATAGTGGATGACAAGTTAACATGGAAATCTCATATTGAACATGTTAAAAAAAAAAAAAGTTGGCTAAAAGTATTTATATCCTGGGTAATGTAAGATATATATTAGATTGCAAGACAATGAGAATATTATGTTTTTCATTGTTTTTATGCTATCTGAGTTATTGTGTTGAAGTATGGGGGAATACATATGTGACTAATATGAAACCATTATATTTATTACAGAAGAGAGCACTTTGAATTATGCATAATGTTAAATATAGCGAACACAATAATAGTTTGTTTATGAAATCGAAATTATTAAAACTAGAAGATATAGTGAAATTACAGACATTAATTATTATGTTTAGGGCAAAAAATAAAACACTACCTCTTAAGTTACAAAGTTTATTTCTATTGTGTTCAGAAAATGGGAGATCTCACAAACAGTGTTACTTTAATTAAAAGGAAGGTTGTGTATGGGAAATGAATTACTGCTGTACCATGTGTGAAACTAAGTGAATGAATGAATGAATAAATAAATAAATCTTCACCCCACCACACCTCCACTTTCTCTTGTGGCTTTAGTTCAGGCAGCAGCACAGTTAGTGGACCTGTCGGTCCAGTCAGGCTACACAGGGACGGAGATTCCCCCCAGGGCTTCCCCAGAGGCTAAGTTTGAGTCAGTTGCCACCTCTGGACCCCTGGAGAAAGTAGAGCCTGCTAGGTTTCTGCCATCAGTCCAGCAGTCCTGTGTCTCCGCTAGTTCGGTCCCCAGTGTCCCTGCTCCCAGTAGCTCAGTTAGCCGCCCAGCCTGTAGTTCGGCCTACCACTCCCCCACCTATTACTCCTCCACCACAATCTGCTCTGCTACCTGTAGCTCAGTCTTCAGCTCCGTTACCTGTAGCCCAGTCTTCAGCCCCATCCGCCACTCAGCCACAATCACAACCAGAATCACTACAACCTTTATTGCAGTCCATATCTCAGTCAGTGGCTGTATCCCAATTCAGGGTCTGCAGCCTTAAAGTACGCAGCCTCAACGTTCCTCAAGGGCCGCGTACTCAAAGACCGCTAAGGCCGGAAGTGCGAGGCTTGTGAAATGGGACGGTCTAGCCTCCGTCGCATTGCCCAGGTTGCCTAGCAACCATGACACTAACAGCTGGAAACATTTCATACAGCATTATTTGACAGAAATGAAGGAGAAAATATTTTGTTCATTTGTTTGTTTCTACATGAGCTTTGATTTGATAAGTATCTGAGGCTGAGACCACGGGACTGTGAAATCATGATTATTGGGCTTCATTTCTGTACTGAACAGTCATTTTAAGATTAGCTAGTAAATAACAATTAGCTCATGTTGTTCATGAAACTAAAGTCATCTTACTTTGGTAATGTAAATACAATATGGCCAATATTAAAGTTATTATTTCAATCATTATTAGTTATTACAGCAGTGAATGACTCTGTTTCAAATACTGAGCTGCAGTAAAGATTCAAGCTGCATTTATTTATATTTCCTGTCACCTTAAATCTTCACTGTACATATAACTGTGTTATATATATAAGAGAGAAATATTGTTCTTTTAATATGTTGGCATTACTAAATTTGTCTCAGTGCTTACTTTAAATATCCATAAAATCATCAAATTTTCTGTAAGATTAAGGTCGACTATTGAACGGCGTATATTTTAAAGTAAAGGCTTTAAAACCAAGTTAGTACAAACATCGCTAATGTCACATAACTTTGCCGACATGTGGCCAACAGGAATGTTTTAATGTTCCCCGTTATTAAACATTTGCGCATAAATAAGTGACATGATATTCGGTACTTACTTTTTAAAGTTTACTCTTCCTGCGCCCCTCTTCCGCCGTTTTTTTTTTTTTGGGGGGGGGGCAAAATTATCCACACCCACCGCCGTGCTATGCATTCTGGGATATGTTGGGCCACGAAGTCTACATCGCCACATCGTTAAAATTCAGAGAAATGAAGGCCGCATTTCGAGCAGCCTTTGAATTGGTCGCTGTGACGTAATCAGCCTTAAAATGCGGCCTTTAAGGCTGCAGACCCTGAATTGGATACAGCCAGTAGCACAGTTGGTAGCCCAGTCATTAGCTTTGTCATCAGTTCAGGCTCCAGTGTCACCCTCTGAGTCGCCACTAGCTCCGTTTCCAGTGTCACCTGTTCAGCAAAGTTACTTTGAAACCAAACACACCATTGTTTTTCTTGTGACATTACCAATAAGTTTGATGTGTCACATGGCCCTCTTCCTATTGAAAAAACAAAAGTTGTATCCAAGATGGCCGACTTCTAAATGGCCACCACGGACCAGTTCATTGAGATCACATCTGACTCCACACTCAAGCTGAGGTTTGCAGATCAAGCACTTTGTGAATTATGCATCCACTCATAGGACAGAGAGCTGTGGGCATTATACCTCTGTTCCCCATGTTGCCTCACTGAAAACAAAATATAGATCTAAGTTCAACACTGAACATGACTTGAGAGTGGCTGTATCAAGCCTGCAACCACATTTTGAAAAGCTCTGCAGTGAAAAAGAGGCTCACTGTAGCCACTAACAATGAAAAGTATGAAACTCTCAGTAAATCTTTTTTTTTTTTCATCTCTGTTGGCATGTTTCTGGATTTCCTTTTTTAAAGAATAAGAGTTAAATTTATTTTTGTATTTCTGGGAAAGTTCACATTCTGTTTAACTTTTTTTTTTGAAGAAGTAATGCAGACTAATGAAACAGTGACAAAAGTCACGAATAATTGTTTGAAATGAAAGTTGAAAGTTGTTCATCTAAACAAAGATTACTGAAGAATTCATTGTGTATGTGTTTGTTATATAAATAAAAATTAATTCAAAGCTGGAAAGCTTTGACAAATTCATAAAGAACAGGTCAGTAACACGCGTGTGCTGTTTAAACTATAATATCATAAATGTAGAGGTACTGACCGCTTTTATTTCACTCTGCTGTTTAGCTGTAAAGGACAGGAAAACTTAAACAAAAGGCTCTCAGTTTCCTCTTGGATTAAACTTGGATTAAACTGATTATTTTGTTTGTTTGTTTTTTAAAATTATCTGTTAAAGTTCTACATCAGGAAATAAATTTAAGTGACAATGCAGATAAAATTAAATCTTAAATGACTCAAAAAATGGTTGTTATTTTCTAACTTCAACAAAAAAAAGTCACTCGACACTTTTCAGAAAATCCCGTTCAAAATAAGCTGACAGTGACACATGAAAGTGTTACTGGAAAGAGCTTCTGTTGTGTGTTTCTCCGTGTGTATTGTTAGCACAGAATTAGTTGATAGTCAGATGGGTAAAAAAAATCAAGAGACTGTAAATTATTGTTTAATTATACATGTGACATGTAAACAGTTGGCTATCCCCATACAGGAAGTGATGCTTTCACATTGAGCCATCTCCTTTTTTTGTTTTGTTTTGGGGGGTTTTGTCTTTTGATTTTGTATTTACCTAAATTTTTTTCCTTCCGTTTAAACCTTCTTTCTTTTATTCTCTTAAAATACATGACTGAGAAATTTGTTAGCAGTATAGAGAGACAGGGGTCCTGAGGGGTGACTGTAAGGATGAGTTATAATCCAAAACAGCAGCAGCTGGTTTAAATAGCAAACTGTTGAAATGCAAAACTAGAGACTGCAGGAAGGCACATCATTAACCAGAAATCTACTCATGGTAACTAGTTTACTTTTTTTATTCAGTCAATCAAATAAGTCAACAAATAAAGAAATGAGTTTAAAAGGAGAGAATTTTTGGAAAAAAGAAAACATACATGTATAAAGAGAAGTGTTGTCACTGTGCAGACTGATGTCATTAAGAGCTCAGAGTCCAGCAGAAACAACAGCAGCAGAAGGCAATTGATGAACATTAAACATCAGCCTGTATCTGCAGCAACAGTGTTGGTATCCAGCAGTGACCTTTGACCTTCAATGGCATCAAATGATTTATTTTGCTTTCCTCCAGTCTGATATTTTTTAATGTGTTCAGATAATTGTTTGAGTCAATATATACAATAAAGGTTTTAACAACGTGTTAAATATCTGATGGCGTTATCAATATTAGCTAACCCTAACCCCATCCCTCCAGAGTTTGAGAGAGAGGAGCTGAAGAGAGCAGCATATTAAGACAGTGGAGAAGAGGTGAGCATGCGACACAGCAGACACAGGAGAGTTTAAAGGAGCCATTATGGCTCAATATAAGCTCTGAGATTAAAACCTGAACTCACACTGTCAACATGACCGAGGCTTCCAGTCACAGTGAATCTGTGTGTCAGGGACACTGCTGTCTGACTGCATACAGCTGACAGTGAGATGAAGTAGGAAAGAAGCAGCTGATATTTGGACAGCACACATGATGGAAAAGTAGTTAAAGTAAAGGCTGTAAAACCAAGTAAACGCTGAAAGTACAAAAATCGCTAATGTCATATAACTTTGCCGACATGTGGCCAACAGTAATGTTTTAATGTTCTTCATTATTAAACATTTGCACATAAATAAGTGACACAATATTCAGTACTTACTTTTAAAGTTTACTCTTCAGCCGCCCCACTTCAGCCGTTTTTTTTCCCGGCAAAATTATCCACACCCACCGCCGCGCTATGAAGTCTGGGATATGTTGGGCCACAAAGTCTACACCGCCACATCCTTAAAATTCAGGGAAATGAAAGACGCATTTGAGGGCCGCATTTCGAGCAGCCTTTGAATTGGGACAGCCTTCGTTGCGTTGTTGTGACGTAATCGCCCTTAAAATGCGGCCTTCAAGGCTGCAGACCCTGAATTGGGATACAGCCAGTGAATCAGTGTGTATCAGTGAATGTATCATGTTTGCTTCACGGCTCCATCTAGTGGACTGATAGTAGAAGTAGAGCAGCTGAAGTAGAGCGGCTTCCTCTGCCTCACACTGCTGTCTGACTGCATTCAGCTGACACTGAGATGAAGCAAGAAAGAAGCAGCTGATATTTTGACAGCACAGTGATGGAAAGGAGGATTTCAGTTGATGTGCACATGAATGATTTGTGTTTCCTCTGCAGGTGAAGGTAGAAAGTGTGTGTAAGCTGATGTGGATGTGAATTAAGCATCATGGATCAGTGTGAGGACAGAGAGGAGGGAGTCCCTCCCTCTAAAACCACTCTGTGTGGGGAACATGAGAGCCAGACCAAAGCTCAGAGGTGAGATGATCATCTCTAACTGTCCATGACTCTTCTCCATGTCACAGCTCAGCACTCACATCATTATTCACAGGAACCAACATGGACCTCCACCCAGCTGTGTGTCTTTAAAGAGTGATGCATCTAAAGATGAAGCCATTAAATTTAATTAAAAAGCCCAGCAAGCATCTGCTGCAGAGAGGTGAGATGTTAATAACATCAACTCTTTGATGCTAGTTTGGTGTCTGATTTAAACACTGATTTACACTGCCAACACTAGTTTGGGGTTTCCTTCTGCTCAAGCTCAGACTGCAAACCAGTTTCTCTTTTGGTATGAAGGAAGGCCTAAAGGACAGTGAACTGACACACTATTCTTATAATTGTGTAGCAGTTTTAATTTATTGTGCAGTTGTGGACGATCATGGCTCAAGAGTTGGGAGTTCGCCTTGTAATCGGAAGGTTGCCTATTCGCTCCCTGGCTTGGACAGTCTCGGTCGTTGTGTCCTTGTGAAAGACACTTCACCCGTTGCCTACTGGTGGTGGTCAGAGGGCCCGGTGGCGCCAGTGTCTGGCAGCCTCGCCTCTGTCAGTGCGCCCCAGGGTGGCTGTGGCTACAGTGTAGCTGCCATCACCAGTGTGTGAATATGTGTATGAATGGGTGAATAAGTGGATGTGTAAAGCGCTTTGGGGTCCTTAGGGACTAGTAAAAGCGCTATACAAATACAGGCCATTTACCAGTTGTATCAAATTCTCTGGTTCGGCACACATGCCAGCCAGCTTTCCATCTGACTGCACACTCCTCTCATGTCTGACCTCACTATAGGAATGGACCACACCTCCACCACAAAAAGTATTCAAAGTCTTCAACAGCTTCTGTGGCTGCAAATGAACAACACATTTTTCTTCTCACAGGATCCATGAGACACCTGCTGAACCTGATCCCATCTTTGTCTCCCTAAAGAGTAACTGGTCTTCAGATCGTCCAATTAATTTTAAAATCCTGCGGGCATCTGCAGCACAGAGGTGAACTGTTACTAACATGAACACTTTGAGAGCTGATTTGACTATTTGATGTTGTTGGATATAAACTGCAGTGCAAATACATAATTCCCTCGATCCCACCCCCGCACAGCATTGGTTTCAAAACAACTGAAAGTTCACTTAAGCCAACAGGAAGTGATGCTCGTGTTTGTGTTTTCTTCTATCAGTCATGTTGTGATGTATGTTGGAGGAAGTTAGAGGAGGTAACACTAACTTTGGTGCAAAGATTTCCCTTTTACTCATAAAACTCAGAGCATCAATGATGCCCCAACTTTTCTGATAGTCAGGGTTTTGAACAGAAGATAATTTTTATTGTCATTATACAAGTTTATTCTTCACATGGTTATACTGCAGGATCACAGTGGACTCTACAACTTACCTGACAGACTTCGACCTCAGTGGGAGTCTTTGTTGCATGACCTGGGAAACCTTGCAGACGCAAAGGTTCACAGATGCTACATTCCTTCTAACTTCAAGGCACAGCACTACAAACTTCATCATTTTTCTGATGCAAGTGCATCTGGATATGGAATGTGCACTTACCGCAGAGCAGTAAGCACAACTGGTGAAGTCCACCGCTCATTGGTGATGGGAAGATCAAGAGTTCCACCAACCAAAGTCACAACTATACCTCGGCTTGAGTTGTCAGCGGCCATTGTTGCTGTGCAGTTATTAGTGCAGGTTATTCTGAGGAGCTGTTTGGATGATGCTATTTGAATAACCAGGTTGTTCATTATTATCTTTTATACTTTTATATTCTTTTATTAAGCTTTTAGTAGAGGTTCTTGATTAAAACATTTATTCAACATACAGGGAGTGCAGAATTATTAGGCAAATGAGTATTTTGTCCACATCAACCTCTTCATGCATGTTGTCTTACTCCAAGCTGTATAGGCTCGAAAGCCTACTACCAATTAAGCATATTAGGTGATGTGCATCTCTGTAATGAGAAGGGGTGTGGTCTAATGACATCAACACCCTATATCAGGTGTGCATAATTATTAGGCAACATCCTTTCCTTTGGCAAAATGGGTCAAAAGAAGGACTTGACAGGCTCAGAAAAGTCAAAAATAGTGAGATATCTTGCAGAGGGATGCAGCAGTCTCAAAATTGCAAAGCTTCTGAAGCGTGATCATCGAACAATCAAGCGTTTCATTCAAAATAGTCAACAGGGTCGCAAGAAGCGTGTGGAAAAACCAAGGCGCAAAATAACTGCCCATGAACTGAGAAAAGTCAAGCGTGCAGCTGCCAAGATGCCACTTGCCACCAGTTTGGCCATATTTCAGAGCTGCAACATCACTGGAGTGCCCAAAAGCACAAGGTGTGCAATACTCAGAGACATGGCCAAGGTAAGAAAGGCTGAAAGACGACCACCACTGAACAAGACACACAAGCTGAAACGTCAAGACTGGGCCAAGAAATATCTCAAGACTGGTTTTTCTAAGGTTTTATGGACTGATGAAATGAGAGTGAGTCTTGATGGGCCAGATGGATGGGCCCGTGGCTGGATTGGTAAAGGGCAGAGAGCTCCAGTCCGACTCAGACGCCAGCAAGGTGGAGGTGGAGTACTGGTTTCGGCTGGTATCATCAAAGATGAGCTTGTGGGGCCTTTTCGGGTTGAGGATGGAGTCAAGCTCAACTCCCAGTCCTACTGCCAGTTTCTGGAAGACACCTTCTTCAAGCAGTGGTACAGGAAGAAGTCTGCATCCTTCAAGAAAAACATGATTTTCATGCAGGACAATGCTCCATCACATGCGTCCAAGTACTCCACAGCGTGGCTGGCAAGAAAGGGTATAAAAGAAGAAAAACTAATGACATGGCCTCCTTGTTCACCTGATCTGAACCCCATTGAGAACCTGTGGTCCATCATCAAATGTGAGATTTACAAGGAGGGAAAACAGTACACCTCTCTGAACAGTGTCTGGGAGGCTGTGGTTGCTGCTGCACGCAATGTTGATGGTGAACAGATCAAAACACTGACAGAATCCATGGATGGCAGGTTTTTGAGTGTCCTTGCAAAGAAAGGTGGCTATATTGGTCGCTGATTTGTTTTTGTTTTTGTTTTTGAATGTCAGAAATGTATATTTGTGAATGTGGAGATGTTATATTGGTTTCACTGGTAAAAATAAATAATTGAAATGGGTATATATTTGTTTTTTGTTAAGTTGCCTAATAATTATGCACAGTAATAGTCACCTGCACATACAGATATCCCCGTAAAATAGCTAAAACTAAAAACAAACTAACAACTACTTCCAAAAACATTCAGCTTTGATATTAATGAGTTTTTTGGGTTCATTGAGAACATGGTTGTTGTTCAATAATAAAATTATTCCTGAAAAATACAACTTGCCTAATAATTCTGCACTCCCTGTATGACATATATAGTTCCAGTTAGGTTATTACATGTAAGGATGAGCCTCTGTTCTGGTGAAAGGTCAGAAGTGCAACGGGTGAGATGAGAGAGCATTTAAGGACGAGACACACATACAGTTAGTGGGTTCATTTATAGGTGAGAGGTTAATCATGTTTTCTTGCAACTGCGGGCGTGCAGAAGTGCTAGTTCACTGCAAAACGTGGTCTGCGGTTTTGGAGAAGCGGTAGTCAAAAGGTTGACAGGAAACATCTGCCATGAAGACAGAGATAATGTTCTTTTTTAAACTGTGTTAAAAGTCATTGTGGTTTTGATTTGACCTATGTATGAAATGTATCTGACGTTGAAGGGGCGTCATTAAATTCAAGCCCTGATGGTATAAAATATCTGCTTATGCTTTGATTAGTCAGAGATCAGCGCTGTCTGCGTACGGAGCTGGTCCCCCCACGCGTGTATTTCATTAAAATCAATTGTTTGACCAAGCTCTTCTGGACCATGGTTGTTTGTACTCTCCTTCCTCAATATTTGAACCTTAACAAAAGGTATTGGACTGACTCAAAGGTGGTACTCGGATACCTCAGCAATGAAGCCAGAAGATTTCATGTGTTTGTTGCAAACCGAGTGGAACGCATCGAACAAAGCACAGATTCAACCCAATGGAGGTATGTACCTTCCGAAGATAATCTGGCGGACCACACCTCAAGAGGCCTCACAGCAGAACAAATTGTAGCATCAAACTGGTTCAAAGGCCCAGACTTTCTTTGGCAGAAGGTCATACCCAGTGGTGAAATTAAGGTGGGAGAGTTATCAACCAGTGACCCGGAGGTTAAGAAGGTTCAAGTCCACAAGATACAAGTGGAGGAACAAAGGTCCCTGTTAGATCGCCTACACAAGTTTTCCGACTGGTCGAGAATGATTAAGGCAGTTGCTAGACTCAAGTGGTATGTGAAAGGAGCAAAGGATCACAAGAGTAGATCACACGACAAAAACAGCAAAACAGAATTGTTAAAGTATTAATTTTAAATTTCAATTCAGGTTTTTTTTGTGCACAACGCAGATTTTCTGTGCGCAGAGACCCTGCAAGCAGTGCGCAATTGCGCACGTGCGCAGCTTAGAGGGAACATTGCCTCCCAGTCTCCTTTTTTGCTAGCACACATAGTGTCTGCATGCTGCAGCTCACAGTTAGCTCCACACATGGAGAAAATATCATTCAAAGAGTAGAAATAAGTGAGAAAGAAGATTGAGGATAAGGCAATAAGGCCCTAAAGGACTATTTAGCACCTCCTGGATGTCAGCACACGAGGTTTGTGTGTTTTATTTTCTGTAATTAAGGATTTTTGATTGATTGACACTACGTACAAGAGCACATTTTGATGTGATGTTTTTGTTTTATTGTTTTGTCCGTGAGCAGTTCTCACGGGTTGCCAAGACCAGAATAAACCCTGTTCTATAACTACATCGTGCGTACGTCAATCCTTGAGGGTGCTACAGTGTAACTGTTCATATAGAGTGTTATTAAGTTTATTGGTAATGCAATCATATGGCACACTGACTTCTGAGGAAATTTTAAATGGCACTCGCCATCTGAAAGGTTGCCTACCCCTGCTATAAACCACTGAATCAGATACCGAAGCAATTAGGTTCTAAATGAAGCTTCAGACGTCACTGATCACGTGACTCTGACCAAATGAATCAAGCTTCAACACGATGCTTCTGAAGCAGTGTGTTGAGTTTTTTGACACAAGAACTAGAGCGTCAGCTTCAAGCGGGCCATCACTACGAAAACTCATTTCAACTCTGATGTCTTCTTAAAGTCATTGCTTAGTAACATCTCGTATGATTTCAGATCCTTGCAGTTCCCCACCTGCCCTGTAGGTGGCCCCAGTGTGTTCACCCTGTTTCCAGTCCATCAGCACACCTGTTCCCTGCTTATTCTCCTACATGTACAGAAAGTCTGAACACTTAGTGGAAAATGTCTTTAATTTAACCACAACACTACCAATGACCTTTACATCATTTCACTCATTTCATTCACAAAACAACATCTTCAAGAAAGATGTTGGTTCCACTTTAAAGCTTTGCTTTTGGGAAGGAATATTAGGAAGAAGGTTTGTTAGGAAAAAGTTCCCATTTTGATGGGATTTACGAACAAAGATACACTAGAGTGCATCCCCTCACAGCTCGTGGGTTAGTGTTGCTTCTTTGTGTATTTGATAGTGATAGAGATATGAATCTCTATGGGAACATTTTGACCTGATCTTGTGCAACAAGACATGAAAACTCTTCAGCAATGTCATTATTCATGTTTATGTTTGTAATATAATCTATTGTGATTTTCACATATTTTATACTAAAGTGTTTATTGTCTGGCAACATAAGTCCAAATCTCACAAGGCTGGCCGGCATGATTGACAGTGGCTAGAGCCACGAGCAGTCAGACTTTGTTTATTGAGCACAATATGGATAAAATAATTGAGAAGCTCACGGCTCTGCACCCGGCGATCTAGAATTGGGACCAGTGATGGACATTAGAGCAACTGCGGAAGGGAATGCATTTCTTCGGCCTAAACCAAACCTAAAAAAATCACTATCTTCATGTGGCCTTCCCTCACCAGATGGAAGCTCCAAGGATGAAGCTGGAACAATTACCCCAGATTACAAGACTGGTTTGACTCTCTGCCCTATCCTTCTACTTCCTCAAGGTCACCTGCGTCAACTAGGGGATTGTTGACTTTTTCTTAACTGCCTGAAAGGACACTCGGGAGTTGGATACAGAATACACACACACACGTACGCATAAAGATTTACTCAGACACAGATACACAGTCACAATATACAGTTACAATATACAGTAAGTTGTGAGATTTAATGAATGAATGAAAATCAGCTTGTCTATCTTGGCTAAATGTTAAACTGCATGAAAATGAGGAGAAGTGAAGTTATTACTATAACAACACACTTAATTAACAAATATGAATACATTGCCTAACAACATAAATAACAAAACAAACATGCAACTTGCAAAATTTCTCTATTTTCTCTCGGTGAACAGGGAGAAGGAGCTCGACGATTAATCAGTTTGCACGATTTTTAGTAACATACAGTCTTTCAGTATCACAGAAGAGAAGAATAGTATGGAATTTGTTGCAAAATTAAATAAATAAGATATGTTTGGTGAAAAAATATGACAGCAGCGTTAAATTTTAAAAAATGTTAAAAATCCTAGGAGAGACAAGGAGACAGCTAAGGTCCAGAAAGCTGCAGCAGTTTCTTTAAATTCTGACAGTTTGACATCTGAATAAGTTCTGTATCACAAGTGCTGCATTTGCAATATCCTGTAATAATTGTGCCTGTTTTTTCTTCTTCTTCTATTTGTTTAACAGCTGTTGACAACCAACATAAAAGAGCATTACAGCCTCCTACTGTTCCAGAGTATGGGTCAGAAAGCGAGCTTACAATCTGTATCACAAAACAAAAACAAACAAACAAAAAACCTACACTGTTTCATATCCTTCAAACCCCACCAGTTCCCTCACCTGTGCCCTACTCTGCAGAACTTTCCTCTCCACGTCATAACTCTTGCATGGCAGTATTACATGCTCTACCGTCTCCTCCTCCTCCTCCTCCTGGCACACTCCACAAACTCCTCCTGTATTTGTATAGCACTTTACTAGTCCCTAAGGACCCCAAAGGATGACTTTATACATTCAGTCATCCACCCATTCACACACTGGTGATGGCAAGCTACATTGTAGCCACAGCCACCCTGAGGTGCACTGACAGAGACGCCACTGGGCCCTCTGACCACCACCAATAGGCAAAGGGTGAAGCGTCTTGCCCAAGAAAACAACCGAGCCGGGGCTCGAAACGGCAACCTTCCGATTACAAGGCGAACTCCCAACTCTCGAGCCACGATCGCCCTGATAACTCCTTAACAACCTGCCTCCAAACAATACCTTTTGCTTCAGATTTGCTGCTTTTAATTTCCATCTCAGTCTTATTTTTAGTCAGTGCTCCTTTAGCCAACCTATTCACCTTTTCATTTCCACTGATTCCTACATGAGCTGGCACCCAAAGAAAGTGAATATTGCCTCCACAACACCTTATTCTGCTTATATTCTCCAGAATGGTATACAACATACCCTGCCTTGTCTTTAAACAAAATGAATGTAAACTTGAAAGAGCAGCTGCCGAGTCAGAATGTACTACCACCTGCCTGATTTTTGAACACTCTACCCATTTCAACGGTGCCTGTTTTTAAATAGCATGTCACTGCGAAATATGAGGGACAAAATTACATGGCATCTAGCAGCTCTCCACCACTCCCCTGCAGCTGTGCAAATAACCACACCCTGTCACCACATTTAAATGAAGTTCAGGTGTGGATCCTGCTCATTGATTGAATTGTTGGTTTCATCTCTGCTCTCAGTCTTTACAACACAGGTAAAGATAGAAAGACTGGCTGGATCTTTAGTCTGTAAATAGAGAAACTCACTGTTTACAGTATAAATATTTTTATTCCAAACAAAGTCACCAGTCTGGGTGTGGCTGTTTTTGATGTATTAGTTGTCTGCTCACACAAGCAGATACAACAAGGTTTCATGTTAACAAGTGAACTTTAATCTGAATCATCTTGCCTGAAGTCAGACTGATGAGGGTCAAAAAATTTACATTACAAGATACCAAAGATCTGTTTATACACAGACACAAATCTGTACAAGATCATGATCCAGTAAAACTAAGACTATTTTCACTTGTCAAGATGAAATGTTTTTACTTTCCATGAATCTTGTTATATAATGATTTATTTTAGTTGGAGAAACTGATTATGAGTCATAACAGGATACGGCTTGTTTCTGAATCATGACACAGATTATAGATGACCTCTTTTTTTCTTATGCTTGTGATAAAGAAAAGAATCTGTGAAGTGTCTTAACCAAAAACATTACATTTGAAGAGAGGCAATGTTAGCAGGCCCTTTTTAGCTGAGTGGAACAGAAATGTGTCCTGTTAGTGTCTGACTGTCACACTCTGCCTGCTATACAAAACCAAAAGAGAAGACGGACCAAGCAGGCAGAGTAGGAGTTTCATCACAGCTGACTCTGATTTGTTATATTCCAAAACATGTCAGAACTAAAATTAGGGGGCATGAAGAAATAGATCCTACAGTGCCTTTGAGCTGGTACGGGGAAAAGGACAAAATGTATACAAGTGACTCACAGTTTTCTTTCTTAACAAAGCAGAACAGCAGTGAGAGCATCAGTTCAATGAAAAGCTGTCAGCATAAACAGCAACCTGACATCAAGTGATTTCCACACTGCTTTCTTCCTCTAACCTGGCCACATCTTTGTGTCCACGCTTTATGAAACCAAGAGTGGAGACACTTCATGTCCTGTGCGTTATTTACTGTGTTTTATGGGAACTGTCCCACAGCACAACTTTATTGTGCTGTGGGACAGTTTGAACTGATGTTTCATATACATGCAGATTTAATTGCCCCATGTCTTTAGAGATTAAATATTAAAGAATTCACTCTGAAACAGTGTTAGTCAGTTACACACGCATCATTTTCAGGTCTTTAATTACATGTCCCCTTCACCGATCAGTATTTTCATGAATGTTTGTAGATATAGTGAATGTTTGGACTGGAAACAATCCCAGTGTCCTGTTAAAAGTCAGGTACAAATTATTTTACTGCCATATCCAACACAGTGGTTAGTTAGAGAATGAGCTCCACTCATCTTTACTGTCAGCTATGTTTGTTTCTCACAGTTTTTTACTTTTACTCCCTACATGTTTAAACAAATATCTGTACTTTCTTACATTTTCAGAAAGGCTTGTTAAGTTTAGTTTGACACATTTAAGGGTGGGTGGTTATTTCACGTCCCTGCAAGCCTTCACACATCAAACAGATCCGTGTTTCTGATCCTAAACAGAAACACATGAAAGTCAGTCTTGTTCCAGCGCAGGTGTCCATAAGTTGTGGAGCGGTACTTCAGCCTTTAACCAGAGATGCTAAAGAGGAGCAATCATAAAGCAATCACTTACGTTTTTTAAGTATCAGGTGATTTGAAATGTAGCGTTACTATGAGCTCAAAAAACACCAACAGACACACAAAATGTTTGTGTGCAGTTTGTCTCAAAGTGTGTCTCAAATGTCCAGCTGCTGTATTTGATAGGAGAAAAAAAAAAGAGAGCGAACTTCACTCAGAGATGGAGAAAGATAAGAAAGACAGGGAGAGGAAGAAGAGACCTTCGATTTAAAGGTTGCATGTATGTCCTCGTGTTTGTAATTCAATCCAATTAAATTTCCAATTTAATTCAGTTTTATTTGTACAGCACCAACTCTTATTTTGGGAAATCCTGCCATTGAGCTGATGAATCAAGCATTAGCAATTTGTGAAATGAGCAAGAGCATGAAGCTTCTTATGCAGCACTTTTAAGGAGCACATGCTGACTGAACAGACCTAAACTTACCAGCACACAGTACAGATCAAACTGGCCAACGGCTGCTTGAGCTATTATGAAGTTTTAGTAAGGCCCTTTGTGTCATGGTCCTGGGTCCCTGACCCAGTGTTTGTGGTTTCTGGTTTAATATATATTCTGTGATTTAGTATTATCCATGGTTCTGTTACTTGCCTCTCCTTAGTCAACATTCCATGTGTACTCTGTCATGTCTCCGAAGAATTTTAAGGTTCTGTCTATATATGTATTCATCTGTTTCCCAGTCATTGTCTTGCTCCCATGTTTCCTTGTCCTCAGTCCATGTCTTAGTGTGTCTCATGTGTCCTGTTTTATTTTAATAATCCCTTGTCCTGTGTTCAGTGCATTTAGTTTTGGTTCCTCCATGTCTGATTACGTCTGATTAGTTCCAGCTGTGTTCCCCTCCTGTTTCCCACCCCCTCATATCCTCTGTGTATTTGGTCTTCTGCCTATTGGTGAGCTGTCTCATGTTGCTGTGTGTTTCCTGATGTGTCTTGGTTTCCTTGTGTTTTCTCATCTCTTCTACATCGCTGAAGAAGTGGATGGATTTTTTTCACATCACTACGGGAATCTCTCCACCTCCACGTCACTGCAGTATCAGCAGCTGAACCCTGAGTCCTGTTTGCCTGTTGGCTGAAAAGCTGCAGCCAGGGTTCAAAGAAAGCAGTAATCTGGAATATGTGGTCAGCTCTGACATTCTTGTCACAGTGTATTTCTTAGCATTTTCCCTCTAATGTCTCGTGAAGGACCCCACTTTCACCATCACACAGCTCTACCCTGGCACCTTTGTATTTAAGGCTGAGTTAAAATGCAAAAAGGGAGAGCTCTCAGGAGGCCAGAAGGTCCCTGAATGCAATAAATTCATCAAGTGTTTGGAGCTTGATGACTTTGTTCTGTTTTCATTCTATAAACAAGAAGATGAGCCCTTTTCTCATTTGTTTGATTTTAGTTCTCGTTTCAGTTTTTGAGTCTCATATTTGGAGCTAAGTCTACTCAATGATGGGAGAGGAACAATGAATATATTTAATATTGAACTTGAACAAATGTACGGAAAAGCACAATTTTGAACAAAATCAAAAAAATTAAAAGAATAGAAATGGAAAAGAGATGAGAGGGAAGCTTTTAGACATAAAAATTTGTTGTTCACCAACTTTAAGGATGTTTTGAAATGAAGCTGAGTGCTGCTCTGCTCAGCCTCTCCCACCTGTCTTGCTTCAGGTGTAGTCCCACCTCCTTCCAGGAAGCAGCTCACCTGTATGTTCATGTTTGGTGTCCAGGTGTGGAGTGGATCTTGTTGTTTGCGTGTCTCTGTGAAAAGAAACGGTAAGTTTGCTTTGTTTCCTCCTTTAACAGTTTGTCTTTAAGAACTTTACTGTTTGTTCAGCTCATGTTTGATTTCTTCACAGAACAAACTGCGTGTCTTTTTTATTTCCGGTCTCTCTCTCTCTTTAAAGTCAGTGTGTAATGTTTTTCTGGCTAACATCAGTTGTGTGCAGCTTAGTTCCAGCACAAACAGCACAAATCTGCCGCTCCATAGTTCACGGTAACGGACTCACAGCTGGACAAAAGAGGCCGAGTTTGTCAGCCGTTCTGAGCTACGTTCGTGTTTGTGTACTTATAGTTTGTACTCTGTGAGTTCCATCAATAGTTCACACAGAGTCCACAGAGACACAGCGTACATGATGACAGCACAGCTCAGCTGCATTGTTTTTATCGCCTTTACCTCCTTTACTGTCACTGTAATTAATATTACACCTGCAGAGCTCTTAAAGACACAAGGGAGAGGCTATTAAAAGAAAATACAGATTTTTGAGCACTTTGACAAAAAAATATAGAAGAAAAAAAATTCTGTCAACAAAAAAGAGCATTAATGAGAAATAGAGGAAAAATTACATAAACATTGTACTAATATTTTTATTAGAATGAATTAAAAAGGTGGAAGAAAGAACTGTGCACCACTGTACTGAAATTATTTTTGTCTAGGCGGAGCAGGGTGGACTCAAGTGCAGACTGCAAATCACAAGAAACAGTTCTTTATTTTCACAACTGCTAGTGTGTTATGTACTACACTTAAGCTGCTAAACTCTACAGATTCTGGGAAACTGTCTAAGGACAGGGCCTGGGAGTCTATATACAAGGACGAGGTATTTAATACTGAGAAAAGCATAAAGAGAACTCAAAATATTGCAAAGGCCAGGATTACACTGACGCGTGTTACACAATAGTCCAGAGAAGATTACTCACAGCCACTGCCTTAAGTGGCTGACAGACAGGATAATGACTCCCAGATGAGTTATTACTTGCAGGTGCCACGACCAAAAGTGGGAGCCTGCGATGAGCTCCACCTAGGTAGAGTGTTGCGAGCAGGGAGGAGAGAGAGAAACCAAATCAAAAACACATGCAGCCTCACAGGGCTGACCGGGCAGACACAGGGACCGTGACAGATTGAATACACAGTGCCTTGACAAAAGTATTCATGCCCCTTTGAACTTTTACACATTTTGTCTCCTTGCAACCACAAACTTAAATGATTTTGTTGAGATTTCCTGTCAACCACCACAAAGTAGCACATAATTGAAGTGGTATGAAAGTGATACATGGGTTTCAAAATTTTAAGCAAATAAAAATCAGAAAAGTGTGTCATACAATGCAATAGTATTGCATATACATACATATAACAGCAAAGTACATAAAATAGTAGATATGGTGTATAAAGACTGTTATCTCATTCTGCTGTTTAGCTCTAGCTGCCTTTATGATTTAATGATTTTATGATTAAATACGTTCTCCTAATATCCAATAAAGTGACAGCTTTAAGTTCATCCTTTTTTCCTCTTTCCTTTTGAATTCAGTCTGTCAGAGAAACATGACAGAAACATGGAGGTGTGTTCATGACAGCGTTTGATTCCTGATGTCATAGGAACATGGATTATTCAGCAGAGCTGATGTGGGACTGAGATTTGCATCAATATAACCTCACCGATTGTTTGTGGTTTACCTTCTAGACTGACATCCACAAGAGGATGATGATGGAGGAAGAGGAGAACAGAGCAGAGTCCGGTGAACCTACACCAACGAGGTCAGAGAACTGAACTCACTGAGTTAACAGTAATAATTCTAAACTGATATTATAATTAGTGTTGAGTGTGGTTGATTTTGACTGGTTTTGTGTGCTGAGAAGAAATGAAAATGAATTTATGACAAAAATCAATTTTGTCCAGTTTTCCTGTAAAAAGCTGTAATCTAATGTAAGAGGACTCTTACTCATGGGAAAAAATTGCTTTGATGCTCATATCTGTGGGGAAAGTCTGTACTGAGCGGGTTCCATGTTTGTCTTTAAAGAACAGAGCTGCTCGGTCTCTGATTCTCATGTCTTTGTGTTTGATCTGTTAAACAGTCTGAGAGGTCACAAAGAGACCCAGGGTCATTTCTAAGAAGCTAAAGCCTGGATCATACTGGATGCTGTTAATGAAACCTCCATCAGGACAACACTGAGCAAACGGTGGTGTTCATGGAAATCAATAAATTAAATTCAGTGCAACTGTATATTATATTACCAAAAGTAACATAGTAAGGTTTTTCTTTCTCCTGTAGGAATATATTTCCCTAGCTTTGCTATGTAAGTCTTTAATCAAATTTACTTTTGGAAAAGTTGTGATTAGTTTGGTTAAATTTGGACAATCCCACTTATTAAGGACCACACCTACAGAGCATGCTGTGAGGTGTGGTGGAATTTTTTTTTGTTTGTTTGTTTGTTTGGGGTTTTTTATTACTATTATTTGTTTGTCAAATGTCAAGGGGGGGCGATAGGAAGGTTTAGAATGTTTGTTTTTGTTTTGTTTTTTTTTATCACTTTTTGAAGTTGTGGAATCAGATTAGGTTAATTTTTGTTTATGTTTAAGATAAAAAATAAACACCATATATTTTTCAAAGATTTAATTCAGAAGAGAGTTCTGAAACAATCCATCCATTTCCACCCACAACCTTTCCTTGGACCATTTTCTTTTTTGGAACTTAAAAGGCCATGACATTTAATTTAAAAAATCATTTGAATTGGATGTCACCTTGGAAGTTGGGGGAACTTGGAAGACTGGATGATTGGATCGTCACAGAATTGGCTGAAAGAGGATGCACAAAGTTCACCCAGTAATATTAGTAAAGCCTATAGTCTAAGCCAGTAAAATCTCCCAAGCAGCTTTAATGGTGCTAATCGAAGCTGAGGTGGAAAGAATCACTTTGAAGACAAAGTTGGACGCATTGCAAGAAACATATGCGCTCAAACTGGAAGAAGTTCAATTAAAAGCAGCATTGGCTTTAAGAACTTAGTTGGTTATGGTCGATGCAAAAATGCTAATTTTCACTTCTGTTCAGAATCAGCAGAGTCTGGATTCCAGGGCTTTATTATTTAGAACCATTTACCACAGTCCACTGAGAATTTTAGTGAGAAGGTGCATGCACATGAGTCCACAGAAGCTTATGTTGAAGAAAAAAAGCAGCTTGAGTTAGACTTTGATAACAAAGCAAAAATAAATTTATAGATAATGCTCTGAATTGGTCAGTTTTAAAATCTGGTGGTGCTTCAGCATTATGAGCCTACACATTCTTTTTGAGAAGCTGCTTCAACACAATGGATGAAGCCGGGTTTACTGATGAGATGGAAAATTCAACCAATATCAGGATTTGGTTTCAAAGTTACCTTTTAGACCAGGGGTCGGCAACCCTAGGCACTCGTGCCACAGTTGGCCGTGCCATCAGTTAACCCTGATGGCACGGCCATAGCTGGACTGGCCATCGGGCATACCGGGCATTGGCTCGGTGGCCCGATGATTTTTTTTTTTTTTTTTTTTGTAACGGTATAAACAATGAAAGATGGTGGATTGGCCAGATGCTGGCCGGTGTGTAAAAATAACTCAGTTGTTTGGTGGTGGCATCGCGGAGCTTCCACAGATTCAGTAAAATTAACAAGTGGTGGAGGCCAGCAGGTGGTTGAGGGAGATCGGAGGCAGGATGAGGAGAGACCCGAGGCGGCCGCCAGTCCGAGCGTCAGGTGAACTGAACTTCAGGTAAGAAGTTATGACCTGCAGTCTATCTGGGTCAGATATAAACCAAGTTTAGGTGTAGTTTATTTTCGTTGTGCTTACTTTTTACAGTCAGTTACAATAACTCCCGTGCTAGCTAGCATGATGGAGTTTCTATGCAGCTGGGTGGGTGCTTTGATGTTACTGATGTTGAACTTTATTTAATTCATAAGGTTAGTTAGTAGAGTTGCCAACCGTCCCGTAATAAGACGGAATCCTCCCGAATTCAGAGAAATTATTATGCGTTTTGTGTTGAGCTGAGAGGGGACGCAGTTTGTCCCGGACTTCAGCTAGAATGAAAAAGACACAAAGGTGGAGTTATTCTGCGTCTTTGCTGCACAGCTGCCTCTTCTTCTCTCATTCTCTCCCCTGTTGCTTTAATCATGAAACTGATCAATGATCAGCTGATCGGCTTTTCTCTCTTGTTTGTTTATCGCCCACTTTGCGCCAGAAACAGGAAACCAGCGGATGTCGCACTAAACAACAGCAGCACGTTTTTTTTTTTAAGTAGCTGACAGCTGGTAACTGTGCAGGGGCGGGTCTAGCAAAGTTTTGCCAGGGGGGCATGTAGGGCATTAACAGGGAAAGGGGGGCTGTTACGTCCCCTGGCTAGTCTAGGGGGTTGAAGGGACGAACATAACGGTGGATAGAGAAGGAGGAGCCAAGATTGTAATTTTAGAAGGTTTATTTAATACTGGTGATAGGATTTGGGTTCAGACTGTATACGTCAGGGAGAGCCAAGGCCAACATAACAAACAAAACATCCCTGATGTAGAAATAAAAGAAACTTACCTAACTACAAAGAAACGAAATATACAACCTATAACCATAACCTACCTAACAACACATAAACAGGAGAAAACAGGGTGTCAAAACAAAAGGCAGCTCTCCCCTACAAGCAGTCCGAACATGAAACAACAATGGTCATACAAGATACAAAGGCATGCAAGCCTGCACAGGTATGGCAACCAAAATGGCCAGAGGGCAGAAGCACAGCTCCACAGGCCTTAAATAGTGCTCTGCTGATTACCAATTAGCCGGACTCTGCGCAGCATCCAATCAGGACAGAGGAGGTGGAGCCTGGACAAAACAAAGGGTTAGTAGGGAGAAGAGACATCCTCCTGGGGGATGTAACACCCCCACCCAGAAAAACAAACGTATAAGTTTGTTAACCTTACACCATCACATTCTTGAGAGGGCATCGGCCACAATGTTTTCACATCCTCTCTTATGCTTTATTTCAATGTTGTAATTTTGTGAAATTAAAGCCCACCTCATCAATCGTTGATTGTTGTTATACATACGAAAGAGGAACACGAGAGGATTGTGATCAGTGAAGACCTCTACAGGTTGGGAAGTAGATCCCACATACACATCAAGGTGTTGAAGAGCCAGAAGCATGGCCAGAGTCTCCTTTTCAATTGTCGAGTACCGTCTTTGATGAGTATCGAACTTCTTGCCAAAGAAGCAGACAGGATGACTCACTCCTTGTCCATCATCCTGAAGAAGAACAGCTCCAGCCCCCACCTCACTGGCATCCACTTCAAGCTTGAAAGGTTTAGAAAAGTCTGGAGCAACAAGAACAGGTGAACTCGACAGAAGACCTTTTGCACATTCAAAAGCATGTTGACACTACTCAGGACTCCAAATGAATGGTACCTTCGGTGAAGGTACCACCGAAGGTGGTGTTACAAAGGTGGTGTTTGTCAGTGGTGTTACGACTTCAGAAAAATTCCTACAGAAACACCTGTAGTAACCAACCATCCCCAGAAATCTGCGCAGCTCACGGCGTGTTGTTGGCACAGGAAAGTTGAGGATGGCATTAACCTTTGCACTGATAGGGCGAACCTTGCCCTGCCCAACTTCCTTTCCAAGGTAGGTCACTGTAGCCTTACCAAACTCGCATTTAGCCAAGTTGAGGGTCAAGGAAGCATCAGCTAAACGCTTGAACACAGTGGTTAAAGTGTCGACATGCTCTGACCAGTTGGAAGAATAGATGACCACATCATCAAGATAAACATTACAGTTTGCCACACCAGATAATCAGTGTTGGGTAAGTTACTTTAAATTAGTAACTTAGTTACATTACTAGTTACTTCTATCAAAAGTAACTCAGTTACTTCAAGTTACTCGTTACTTTCAGAGTAACTAGTTACTAGGGAAAGTAACTTTGGTTTTACTCAGAATTCTCTTGTTAATGTGTTGCTTCCGTAACTGGATACCCAGCAAGATTGCCAGTCTTCTAGCTTGCTTGCTTACTTGCCACAAGTGCACTGTGCCACCTACCAATAGAAAGGAAAAAATAATGTGCACATTTCCACGAGAGAAATCCCACGCCTGATTCTATGCTAGCCTGCTTTTTACATCCAACACAAAAACTGCAGTCGTGGTGCTTTCGATTGTACTCAGAACTCGGAAATTCTGCCTTCTGAATAGGAAGATGTAGGTAACACCAGACTGAAGATGAGCTGCATACAGAGCTGGACTGGGACAAAAAAATCGTCCCGGGCATTTTGACTAGAGACCGCCCCACCATTATAGGAAAAATCATAAAGCCTTTGAATGAAAATAAACACTGTTGTGACAGTGATGTACACTGTTCTGATGGTATATATGTATCAATCTATCAATTGTTTGTTGTAAGACTCAGATAATTATTTTTTTAAAAGTGAGACATTTTAAATGAGAATAAGAAAGTATTTCCTTGTGCCCCCCTTTCCCTTTTAATGCCCTACATGGACCCCTGGCAACACTTTGCTAAACCCGCCCCTGCACAATTACCAGCTGTCAGCTACTTAGAAAAGGATCCTGGTGTTATTTGTCTCTCAGAAACAGTTCATAACTTCCCTTCAACTCATTCATGTCACCTAAAAGGTAAACCTTTTTCTCCATCACAGCTCTGATGATTCAGTAAGGACATCTCCTGGTTTCATCTGCATGTTTCCCTCTCACCACATATCCAAACCGATATCATGACCAGCAGCTTTACAGCTGTGGCTCCAGCAAACATCAGCTGATACTAGAAATTAATATTAAATAAATTCTAACAACAGCTGATCAAGCTTAAAAGTGCTGCTGTTGTTTACCGCGACATCCGCTGGTTTCCTCTTTCTGGCGCAAAGTGGGCGATAAATAAACAAGAGAGAAAAGCCGATCAGCTGATCATTGATCAGTTTCATGATTGAAGTAGAAACAGGAGAGGGGGTGAGAGAATGAGAGAAGAAGAGGCAGCTGTGCAGCGTAAACACAGAATAACTCCAGCTTTGTGTCTTTTTCATTGTAGCTGAAGTCCGGGACAAACTGTGTTCCTTTTCACCTCAATACGAAATGCGTGATATTTTCTCTGAATACGAGACGATTCCGTTTTTTACGGGACGGTTGGCAACTCTAATAATTAACCTTATGAACAAAATAAAGTTCAACATCACTAACATAGCACCCACCCAGCTGTATAGAACCTCCGTCATGCTAGCTAGCACGCAGTACGAAAAAGTCAGCATAACGAAAATAAACTCCACCTAAACTTGGTTCATATCTGACCCAGATGGACTGCAGGTTATAACTTCTTACCTGAAGTTCAGTTCAACTGACACTCTCGGACCAGCGGCCGCTTCGGGTCTCTCCTCTTGCCTCCCTTTTCCTTCATCCACCTGCTGGCTTCCACCACTTGCTAATGTTATTGAATCTGTGGAAGCTCCGCGATAGCCACCACACGAAGTAACGAATAACGAGCCTATCTAAATCCCAGTAACGAGTAACGCGTTCCTGGTTTTGGCATAATAACTAGTTACCGTGCTCGTTACCACAATAATAACGTAGTTACTGTAACGCGTTAGTCCCAACACTGCAGATAATACAGTTGACATTAACCTCTGAAAGGTAGCAGGAGCATTTCTCATTCCAAATGCCATGACTGTATATTGTAAAAAGTGATCAGGTGTTACGAAAGCTGAGATTTCTGATGCTCTTTCTGTCAAAGGAACTTGCCAATAACCCTTAAGAAGGTCAAGCTCACTCACATAAGCAGCAGATCCGACGCTGTCAATACAGTCCTCAATACGGGGCAGTGGGAAGGAATCAGGTATTGTTACTGCATTTAACTTGCGGAAATCTGTGCAAAAGCGAGGTGTTCCATCTGATTTTGGCGTAACCAGGCACGGAGAACTCCATGGACTATAGCTTGGGATAGCCAATCCATGCTTCAGAAGGTAGTCTACTTCTTTGTTCATCATTTCCCTTTTTGCCATATTCACACGGTAAGCATGCTGCTTAATAGGCACTGCATTCCCAACATCAATGTCGTGCTCTATTACAGTAGTACGGGAAGGCATGTCCCCAAAGAGTTTTAAATGAATGTTGACGAGCCTTTCAATGTCTAACTGTTGCTCACGGGTCAAGTGGGACAGTGGGTGCAGTTATTCTTCTGAGTGGGACAGCTTCTGGAAAACGAGTCGAAGTACACATTGCAGTCAGTAAAAACTGATTACCATTCTTTGTCTTGGGCAATGGACCAACACAGTCCACAATGACACGTTCAAAAGGTTCACCAAGTACTGGTATAGGATGAAGAGGAGTTATAGGAACTGTCTGGTTTGGCTTTCCTGCAATCTGACATGTTTTACAAGTGTGGCAAAACTGAACTACATCAGCCTTCAATCCTGGCCAAAAGAAATGGTTGAGTATCTTGTTGTACGTTTTTGTAACTCCCAAATGACCAGACAGGGGGTGCTCATGTGCAAGGGAGACTACGTAGTGACGATACTCAAGAGGCACAACAATCTGATAAGTAGTGCTCCAGTCACAGTCATCAGAACAGCTTCCCTCTACGTCCGCTGTTAAACTTGGGTGGGCAGTCCACTTGCGCATCAAGACCCCATCTTCCAAGAAATAAGAAGCCTTTTTATTTCCTGTTTCAGAAAGAGAAGTAAAGCATTTAGTCAATGAGGGATCAGACTTCTGAGCAGCAATAAGGCTTTCACGTGTGACTGGCAAGTCTAACTGTGAGAGATGGAGATCCTTCCACTTCTCAGTAGTATCCTTTGAGCCATTTTTAAGATCAATCAGGGTTTGCAAATCATCTGTAGCCAGAGCCTGAGCCAACAAAGAGTCTGACAAATCAATTTCTGCAGCTTTACGTCTTGCTTGAGCCCTGGTGAGAACACAAGCAGGAAAAACAGATGGGAAACATGTTGCTAGGTCGTTGCTCTTCAAGTTTGATTCTGGATCATTTGTTACTTCGGGAACAGGTTGCACTTTTCCACCAGCAATATCATTTCCCAAAATAAACTGCACCCCTTTTATGGGAAGTGAGGGGCGTACTGCCACAGAGAAGATGCCATTAACCAACTTTGACTTGATGTGTACATAATGCAAAGGAGCTTCAACATAGCCCATTTCAACTCCTTGAATCAGAATGCTACCATGACAAGAGGAATGGTCACTCAAGGGTAATACATCAGATAAAATCACAGATCGTGACCCTCCCATATATCGGAGTATTCGAATGGGTTTTTCATCCTCAGGCTTCCCACTCAATGACACAGTCCCATCTAAGAGGAAGGGTTTGAAGCAGGGATCAACTCCATCACTTTGGTCCCCTCTCTCAGCATGAATGGTTTTAATTAAACCTACTCCTTTTGGTGACTGGTTCTTGCGCTTCAAAGTGGGACATTCAACAACAACATGGCCAAGTTTATGACAATAGAAACATTCCCTTTCAGTCCTTGAAGCAAAAGTCTGTTGTGGGCTTGAAGGAGCCTTTCGTGGGGGAGGTTCTCTGGTGGTAACTTCACGTTTCTGCACAAAAACAGTTTTATGAGTCAGCACTAGGGATGGGTATCGAAAACCGGTTCTTGTTGAGAACCGGTTCCCACTGTTTCAATTCCTTGGAATTGTTTGCCATTTTTGCAAACGATTCCCTTATCGATTCCAGTCGCCCCGAATGACGTCACCACGTTGCGGAGCGTCATTTACCTGGCAGGAAACACGACGCCTAAGCGGCTTAAACGCTCAAAAGTTTGGTTATACTTTACGAGAACGGATGACAACAGGACAACTTGCAATACTTGCAAAGTAGATATTTCATTTAAGGGAGGAAACACTACGAATATGCAAAAGCATTTGCTCACAAAACACGCGATAACCTTAAATGGATGTCGTGATTTTAATTCTGCTCCGGACTCGTGAATCTCAACCCAGCAGCAGCGTTAACGTTTGCACGTCCTCTCCCGTTAATGCGGCAGGTAAATAATCAACTAACAGTGCATATTATGTTAGCGCGATCTGCCTTATTACAAAACCTGCCATTACTGTGCGCTGCATTTAGGTGACCATGATGAGAGAGACAGAGTCTGGCTGGCGCTTGCTGGCAGTTGTCGCTGCAGTCTACCGGTAGTGTCTCCTTTCCGGCCAGGATAGACGAATGTCACCGAGCAGTGACTGAGTTTGTGGTAAAAGGCTTGCACCCATTTGCCACAGCAGATGCCCCCGATTTTCGGTAAGTGAATGTGTTTAATTGTAGGCAGGGACATTACTGGATATTCTTGTGTAATTGTTACAGAATAATTTATGTTATACTTTGTTATTGCTACAGAAGAATATTTATTTTATTGTTTTACATTTACAATTTTTTCCCCGGGGACCCTGTGACACCCCATTGAAGAGCCGTAGGCTGGATCTCTTAAGATCTCACTGTTGGGTTTGTAAGGCCATGTTACTGCTAAATTTCTGTCTTGTTCAAAGAGAAGATATAAAACAAAGTTCTAAGCTAATCGACCTTAGTGTTCTCCTTTTTTTTAAAAAAGAATCGATAAGAGAATCGATAAAGAATTGAATCGTTAAACAGAATCGAAAATGGAATCGGAATCGTGAAAATCTTATCAATACCCATCCCTAGTCAGCACAAATTCATCAGCTATCACAGCTGCTTCTTTCAAAGTGTAAACCTTCTGTTCATTAAGGTGTACAACAATGCGTTCTGGCAGGCCATTTTTGAACTCTTCCAGCAGTATCAGTTCACGTAAGGAGTTGTAGTCAGGAACTTTACTTGCTGTTATCCATCTATCAAAAAGAGTAGCTTTTTCACGAGCAAACTCTACAAAAGTCTGATTTGCTGTTCTTTTGTGATTACGAAAGCGTTGCCTATACGCTTCGGGAACAAGTTCATAAGCAGCAAGGATAGCAGACTTCACTACATCATATTTCAAACTTTCTTCCAAAGACAAAGCAGAACAGACTTCTTGTGCTTTGCCTACCAATTTGCACTGAAGAAGCAATGGCCAAACTTCTCTTGGCCAGTGCAATGAGGCAGCAACACGTTCAAACACATTGAAATATGTATCAACTTCTGATTCACGAAATGGAGGTACCAACACAATGTTTTTACTCACATTAAAACCACCTGGGTTTACATGGGAGGAGGTTGTTTCACCAACAGATGAATTTGCAGAACTAGGTTGAGTAGTAGTGCTTCTTGAAGTCTGTGCCTGTAACTCCAACTGACGCAGTCTGACCTCCCTTTCAATCTGCAACTCCAGCTCCAACCTTTTCAGCTTTAACACCTTTTCTGTCTCTGCTTCCAACTCCAACCTGCGAAGTTCCAACTCTGCCTGACGAGCTTGGGCTTTATCCTGAGCCTCCAACTGTAATTTAGCCAAACGTACCTTGAGTAATACTTCTTGTCTTGAACGAGGAGAAGATGGAGTAGCAAAAGAAGGTGAGCCATTAGTGCTTAAATTTTCCACCGTTTGTTGCTCCACAGCAGCAGGGTTTTGCCCTTCTTCCTTTAACACAGCAGGCTTCACTCCTTCATTACGGGTCCTGTCAAGAGGAACTGGCAAACGAGGTGATTTAGAAACAGGAAGCAGGCCTTCCTCTACAAGTTTGTTTGAAACAGCAGTTTTCAAGTCCTCTTTCACCATTTGCCTTGATACAGCCTGGACAAAACAAAGGGTTAGTAGGGAGAAGAGACATCCTCCTGGGGGATGTAACAGGGGCACAAAGAAATACTTTATTTTCATTTAAAATGTCTGTCTGTTATTAAATAATTATCTAAATCTTACAACCAAAGTTTTTATCTGACGTAAAATGTATAGAAATCATACATATACCAACAAGACAGTGTACATCACTGTCACAACAGCGTTTGTTTTCATTCAAAGGCTTTATGGCTTTAATACCTGGTGGGCCGGTCTTTAGTCAAAATGCCAGGGCTGTTTTTTTGTCCCAGTCCAGCCCTGGGCACGACACACAGTGAATTAATCTGAGAATGTGCATCAAAAAATAAATGGCCACACCAGCGGTGCACATCACAAATCAGCTCGCATAGACACATTAGTTGTGCCGCTTCTTAATGACGGTATCTTAACTAACAACCCCAACTACCAAATTCAACTTGTAATTGGCTAATAATAACTCAGCCTACTGGTAAGAGGGACGTTGTTAGCTTTCCACATTCTGACACTTCAAAAGCTTCAGGAGCTGTCCACTCAGCACAGCATCAGCACCACGGAGATACACGGATACATCCGTAGACTCGAGACACAATGCATTTTTGGGACTTTCAGGTGTATGGACCAATGTTTTATTTTCTGATCAAACCAGAAATCTTTAATGAGCAGCTAGATTTGTCTCGCATTAACTGGCTGAGTTAATGCCAGTGTTGCCAGTTGCAACATCGAAGCAGCTGGAATCCACAGCTGTGTGTGTTCATGGAGCTTGCATTTTCACCTGCTGGACATCACTACCTGACAAGTTTAACTGTCTTCAGAACATTGCAGAGGCCTTATTGACAGTATTTGGCTCTAATATCTGTGTGAGTCGATTTTCTCTCAGATGAGTGTCCTCAGGTAGCCGTCTGAATGCTGGACACTCAGAGACCTGTGTGTCTGAGTGGGAGACCAGAGATCATATTAACATGTGTGTCTCTGTATTAACAGACATGCCATATTGGCTTAGTTTATTTTTCTTATCATTGTTGTGAGTAGACCATAAATAGCATTTGTATTTTCTGTTGTACACTCCATTTGCTGTTATGGAGTTCTTGTTATGGATAAAAAATGTCTTTTTTTTGTTTCAAAATAGGTGATAACTATTCGCTGATAGCTGCCAACATCTGCAAACAAATGTAATTCTATAAAGTGGTTCTATATAGTGTGTAACTGTTAATATAGAGCGTTATTAAATTTATTGCTAATGCAATCATATGGCACATTGACCTCTGAGGAAATTTTAAATGGCACTCGCCATCAGAAAGGTAGCCTACCCCTGGTCTAAACTCTCCCCGTTGTCCCCCAGGGTGTTAGAGATGATAGGACAGATTAGGGCTGTTCGATATAACGAAATATACCAGATGACGATATAAAAACGTCTATCGTTTCCTATTACGCTATCGTTTGTTTCATGGTGTCGTAAAATTAACTGTTTACAGCAATATTTTTTCATCGTTTTGATGGTCACTGTAGTGGCTATATTAATTTCTTAAAGTTCTCTCTTTCTCTTATGTTTAATATAACCACACTATGGACGGACAAGCACCTGTTTTTACGTGTTGTCGTTAGCAGCAATGATGGTAAAACCATCGCGTAGCTCCGCTGTCCGCTTGTTTGTTTTCCACGTAAACCTTTCACAATAAAGCTCAAGATCCTGTTGAGACTTTTCAAAATAAACTGAATCACGGGAAAGAGTATGCAGTGTTTATGGATGAGAAGCAAAAAAGAGCCGTCAGGTGCTAAAAAATAAACCTTAGACTCAAACTTTGAAAGAAAATGGTGGCCGTTACAACTTATGTCTAAAAATGTATAGTTTCATGCATCGGTTAAAACACTCGACTCCTGGTAAAGGACGCTCAGCTGGAAACACTTCACGCAAGGTGAGTTGCCCGAGATTCACAGAATTTACAGAAAATGTTACATTTTTATGATTTATATCGTTGTCAGGACAATAAATGTCTTATATCGGGATATGAGATTTTGGTCATATCGCACAGCCCTAGGACAGATGTTGTTAGTTATATGACAATTGATTAGTTCATTTGGCAATATTGAAGCTTAAATTCTATGCTACCATTCTCGTTTTTTTCGCCAAATCTCCGGCGTCTGACGTCACCTACAACATGGGTCGCTTACCTTTTCCCGTCACTTCTGTCACTTACCTCTGTACTTTTACTTTTGATAGTTTTTTATGACTGTTGTTTTGGGTTTCCCAGGGTTTAGTTGTGTTCCCTCTGTTTGGTGTCTTCCCTGCTTGTGTATCCCCTTAGTGTAGTAGGTCTCTGAGTCTGTGTCATTACGTGTATGTGTTTCCTGTTTTACTTTGAAGGTCTCTGTCTTATGTCAGTGTGTTCTGTTTACATTTCCCCTGCATCATCAGCTGTTATGTCTCTTAGGTGTGTTTTCCTCCTGTTTCCCATCCCCTGATTACTGGTGTGTGTATTTATAGTGTGTGTTCACCCGTCCTCGTTGCTGGTTCGTCTGCGTCTCTCCGTCTGTCTTTCTGTGTATTTCCCCGTACCTCCCTGCATCTTGGTTTCTGGTTAGTTTTTCCAGTTTAGGTTTTCTTAGTTTCATGTTTCACCCACGTCATCCCTGTTTTGTCCACTGCTGTTAAATAAACTAACTTGCACCAGAGCTGCCGCATCTTGGGTCCTATCTACTACTCATTAGGGTGATTTTCATCCAGCTCTGCATTTACTAATTAGTTTGTCTGTAATATATATATATATATATATATATATTTATTTATATTTTTTTTTTTTTTTTTTTGTGGTTTTACTGGTAAGCACTTTTGTATACTTTGGTCTTTAAATGTGCTATACAAATAAATATGATATGATATTACATAGGATTTCAGACCCAGCAACACGCTCAGACAAAAACTGGTTCACCCGAAAGACAAAACGCCAAAACACAGACTTAACAATGTGGTGTATGCTGTACAGTGCAGCGAGAAATGCCCAGACCTCTACATTGGAGAGACCAAACAGCCACTTCACAAGCGCATGGCACAACACAGAAGAGCCACCTCCACAGGACAAGACTCAGCAGTCCATCTGCATCTTAAGGATAAAGGACACTCTTTCGAGGATGCCAATGTTCACATTTTGGACAGAGAGGACAGATGGTTTGAAAGAGGAGTGAAAGAAGCCATCTATGTCCACTGTGAGCGACCATCTTTGAACAGAGGCGGGGGTTTACGACACCAACTCTCTGCCATCTATAATCCAGTTTTGAGATCCCTTCCCAGACGCCTTAACGCCCACTCACATCCTGGGCCATCTGACCTCAGGAATTCGCATGATAAGGTGGGGCCAGGTTTCACAATGAACACACCCGAAACTCTGGCTGATTGGGACCCACACCCGCTTTCACACCTTGGCTCAGGCGATTAGAGGATCATCAGGGGGTCCTTTTGTCCCTCTGTGGGGGGATACTCCCACTAGGTTTATATCTGGGACTCTCCACCATTTGACCTTAGAACTGAAGAAGCTTCTCGGATGAGAGGTGAAACGTCTTCAAGTAACTTAAAGAAGTCCAGACGCTTTTCTTTGCAAGCTCCTTTGACTACGATGACCTGGATGACTGAGAACCTTCACAGAGATATTACATAGGCAAACTTAATTATTACATCTGAGAACAATGTGGATAAACAAGTGCTCATACAAGTGCTCATGGAGACTTATTTTATAAATCTGGATAATAGTCTAGATCAGATCTCACTGACAGACTGTGGACATTATGGAACCCTTAATGTGACGCCATCTTCCCTCCTTCATCTGCAGATTAAAACTAAACAAAGATAGTCTGCAGGTCTGAGAGAGAATGAATCATTGTGTCTTGTCAAACATAGTAAGAAGCTGAAGCACAGACGTGAAGAGTAGATGTTCATCAGATTATGATGTCACTCTTTTTGTCTTCATATACATTCATACTGTGTTTATGATGCAGATTTTCTTCTTTTATAATAACACATTTTATTTTCTATAATCAAAGACAGACTAGTTCGGAATTCTCAGAAACTCACTGTGAAGTTATGGCCCCATCTCTGTCCAGCCCCTCCCATCTAACAGAGCTGGACATGAGCGGAAACACCCTGCAGGATTCAGCAGTGAAGCTTCTGTGTGCTGGACTGGAGAATCCAAACTGTCGACTGGAAACTCTAGGGTGATTTCACTAATTGCAGCTCTTATCTTTATTTATATTTCAGATCTTTGATTGAATTCTTTAGTTCATAATTGTTCGGGAAATGTCTGAAGACATATGTGAAGAATTTTGAGTGCTTAAAGTCTTTCCAAACGACTGAATAACAGTTTTTCCTTTCGACTTCAAAAAGAAGTCACAGACTTGAGCAGGGTTTATTTAAAGGCTGACAGTGGAGTGGTGATAGGGAGATTTTTGACAATCAGTACATTCACATTACAGCTGATGAAAGAATCTGTGTATATGATTAAACAGCTGATTGCTCGCAGCTTGTGCACTGTTGGATCATGAGATGTTCATTTGGCTGAAGTCTGTAAGTCATGGTGCAGCCTCAGAATGGACCGAGTTCCCCAGATCACTGCAGCATCCTTAGCATGGAGGTTTCTTCCTCAGTCTTGGAGCCCCTAAAGGGTCCATCCACACCACCAGGGTCTTCTCCCTCGCCTTTTCTTTGTCCTTGTACTTCAGTGGCTGTGCTGTGTCTATGTTTGTGTAGTGTTGCTCTCCCATGGAAGTGCTGATGTCCCTGCCTTGAGTAAGGTGCTGGTCTTTCTTCAGGTGGAAAAGCATCCTTCACTGACCAAATGAACAAAGGTCTAGTGCAGGGGTCCCCAATCCCAGGCCGGTGTCCCTGCAGGTTTTAGGTGTCCTTGATCCATCACAGCTGATTTAAATGGATAAATTACCTTCTCAACATGTCTTGAAATTCTCCCGAGGCCTGGTAATGAACTAATCATGTGATTCAGGTGTGATGACCCAGGGTGAGATCTAAAACCTGCAGGGACACCGGCCCTCGTGGACTGGGATTGGGGACCCCTGCTCTAGAGTTTGATCCCTTCTAGTATGACAGGAAACATACTGATTAGAGTTTCAAAGTATCTTTGCAAGCAGAAATTTGTCAAATGAGCCAGTATACCTAAGCGGTATAAGCAATCACCCCACGCCAGTATTTAAAGGCTGTACTGAGTCCTGAGTGTTGTTGTTGTTGCTTTTAGTGTGCGTTTGCGAGCTGCAAAGCTGCAGCCATTTGTATGTAGCAGCAACTGTAATAATAAAAGTTTGCTGGAAAGCATGCGTACATGGTCCAGTCTATCGTGTATCTATTACTCAAACTTGTAGTGAAGAGAAGTTGATCATCAGTGACACGGTCTTTAAAATACTCCTGTTAGAAATGTACAAGTTTAATATGAAAAATTGTTTTCTCGTGTGTTTGTTTCAAGCTGCTTCCTGTTGGCTGTTTGGAGTTTCCATTTTCTAAACTATAACATTTTGAACGTTCTTCAGCTCTGGACTGATTATGAAACACTGAATGATTTCAAGCACAGACTTTGTCTAATAAACTTAAAACTTTAATTCTTTACACAGATTGGTGAGCTGTGGTCTATCAGAGATCAGCTGTGATTATCTGGCAGCAGCACTGAAGTCCAACCCCTCCCATCTGAGAGAGCTGGACCTGAGGTTGAACAACAAGCTGCAGGATTCAAGAGTGAAGCAGCTGTGTGGTTTTCTGGAGAGTCCAGGATGTGGACTTGAAACTCTGAGGTCAGTCACCATGTTTTAGTTGTGGTGAGATGAATATGATGTGAAAGTTGTGCTGACACTAAACTGCAGACATCAGGCTGATATTATACTGATCTACACTGAGGAGCTTCATGGTAAAGTCTGTTTTCTTCTTTTCTGAGTTAGTCCATTGACTATAGCAGAAAAATGTTCACATTTCAAGCACTGATACTCAATGCATGGCCGTGGCCCTCCACAGGGCGCCAACCGGCCTACCGAGCTTTCCTAATTCAGAATGAGGGGACCCTGATTAACTGTGTACCGTTCTTCCTCACAGTTCTAGGAATCAGACACAACAATGAATAATCCACAGTGGACTTTCTTTAGCAGGTCAAAGGTCACGACACACAGCAATCTGTGAAAGTGAAAGAGATTGGAGCAGGAATCATTGCACATTTGCAAACTGACACTGCTGCATGGCATGCTGGGCAATAGTAATGTTAAACTGGGACTTGTCTCTGCTGAAGTTTGTGTTGATCATTATAAATTGGAGATAAGGAGCTAACTAATGTGCAATCAAAATTTGTCCGTGAGTTGGGTTTCCTTCTATCCACCTCAGTGTGTTGAGGAAGCTGCCACCACTGCTCTGTGAAATAAATAAAGTTATCATTGGATCCCAAGGTTGTTCAACATCAGCAGGTTAACCTTCAGCAGATGGTTCAGCATGTCTCAGGGTAATTGTGTGATCACAGTCCACTACCTCTATCTGGTATGTTATTTACCAAATTGTTACGACCCCTTCTGCTAGGCGACAGGAGGAGAGTAACATACACAAGACCCACAGGAAAACTGAGTAAAGTAAAAGGTTTTATTGCAAACTTTAAACAGAAAACCGACAGGGTTGTTCAGCAGACGACTGGGCAAACAATTAACAAAAGGAAAAAAAAGTCAAGATGAAAAGCTAAGGGTTAACTAAGGCAGACCGGCATCACAAAGCTCTACTAAAACCAAGTTCAGCAGTATACCGAGTTTAACAGACAAAATGCAAAACTGAAAACAGTTCAAAAGTTCAAAAGCAAGGCAGAAGAGGAGGACACTGCATGTTAACTTCTGAGCAGCAGTCCCAATAGTGCTGCTTCTTCTTCCTCCAGTTTAACAGCAGCTTGCATCCATCGAAGATGCATTACTGCCACCCTCTGGTGTTACTTAGCCAGTCAACCACCTTTTCAAACGTGACCCCCCCCCCTTAATACCCATATCATTCTCCTGTGGTTACCATACCTTCTGCAGTTAATAAATACATGCTCAATTGTTTCCATAACACCACACCAATTACGTATCCCCGTTAAATGTTTCCCCATCCTAAAAAGAGTGTCATTCAGGTAACAATGCCCTGTTCTTATTCTACACGTAACAATCTCCTCCCTCCTGTTCATTCCTTTATTTCTTTTAACTTCTGCTGTATTTTGTACCCTATACAATTGTCTCCCTCTAGTTTTATTATCCCCCTTAAAGGCCACAACACTGTCTGGCTAAATTCCTATTCATAGACCTTAACTGCTCTTGCCCTCTCATCCCCCACCCATCCAAAGCTATTTTTAAATTCCTTACCTCTCTCCCAACAATTTTCCAACACCTTCTTAACAGGATGATTGTTGTTCTGACCTTTAAAATTAACCCAATAATTAGCCATCAACTGCTGCCTTCGAATATGCAGAGGCATTTCTCCAGCTTCCACCTGAAGAGCACATACTGGCGTTGTTTTAACCGCCCCCTAAACAAATCCTCAGTGCACGAGTTTGGATAGCATCCAGTTTCTTTAACCAAGTTTTAGCCGCTGCCCCTATTTATCTAATTAACCTGACATAGATACTTTTGAGAGCTTCAAAACTGGTGCCCCATGTCAACCCTGCTAGACACCTCATGATATTAAGAACCTTTTTACATTTCTCCACAATGTGCTCTGTGAGTTTTCCAAGTTAACCTCCTATCAAAAGCTACTCCCAAAAAACAAAAGCTCTCCACCCTTTCTAACCCTTCCCCATACAAGAACAACTTTTTCCCTATTTTCCTATTCGTATAAAACACTACTTTAGATTTTCGATTGAGAAAACTAAAACCCCACTCCATTCCCCACTTTTCCACCTTATCTATCCCCTCTTGAAGCTTCTTAACGAGATGGTCACCATTCCTCCCCCTTACCCAAACTGCTCAGTCATCAGCAGAAAGTGATTTACCATAACTATCAGATAGCTCTTTAAAAATATCATTAAACATATCCAAAAACAATGTTGGACTTATTACACTACCCTGCAGGGTTCCATTTTCTGTTTTGTATGGTTCTGACAAATGTGACCCTATCTTAACTTGAATAGTTCTGCCGCATAAAAAAATCCTATATCCAATTAAACATCCATCCTTTTACTCCTACAGCATACAATTTAATCATTAGACCTGTCCCCATACTGCGAAGGATCTTCAGCCTTTTATACCCACAGGTGCACACAATCAGCCAGTGATTTCCTCTTGGAGTGTCATGGGATCTTCAGGCACCCAATCGTCTGCATGGTCTGGCACACTTCAATCTTCATAAAAGAGGGCTCACAGCCTAAGTAAGGCTCCATCCAAGTACAAAACTGAGGTTATTGTACTCGGCCCTGAAAATCTTAGAAATATGGTATCTAACCAGATTCTTAGTCTGGATGGCATTACCTTGGCCCTTAGTAACACTGTGAGGAACCTTGGAGTCATCTTTAAACAGGATATGTCCTTCAATGCACATATTAAACACATTTATGTAAGACTGCTTTCTTCCATTTGCATCGGCAAAAAAAAAAAGTTGCTTGTGCTTATGCTGGCCCGACATCAGCCAGCGCATAGTGGGAAAGGCATAGGCACCGAACGCTTTTCGATCACTCATTTGCTGGGAGTAAGGGCGCCCTCCGTTTGCGAGGTGTGCCTGCTGCTTGCGGCACAGGGAGGAGAGGGCTTGCTGCTGAAGTTAAAGTAAACTTTATTGTCATCTCCGCTACATACAGTCCAGTATATAGAGAGACGAGAGGACGAGGCTCCAGTTACAGCAGTGCAAGTAAACAAACAATAAATATAAGAAGAGTAAGAAAATAAATACACACTTTAGGACTTGGGGTAAAGGGATCAATAACAATTAAAAATTTATAATTTACAGTTTGGTGATTTAAAGTCTCACAAACAACCCATCCAAATGGGAGGGGAGCCCTGCTGCTTCCAAATAGAGCACATTTCATTCATAATGTTGTAAATCCAAACCCGTTATCTATTCATGATTTGAATCCTGGGTTGTGCGAAATCCCAGAAATAAACCCTAGACAAAGGAATCTGTGCACTAAGGAGTAGGTCTTTTAGGTTATGTTGTGGTGCTCTTTGGGTTGGGAGATGGGTGTTCATACTGGAGTGCAAAATTAAAACCAATGGAAGATGGACAAGAAAAGTTCAGCACAATATTAATTAGTCATGGGAGTCAGAGGGAGTGTTCGCCCAGGGCGCCAAGCAGGCTAGGACCGCCACTGATTGCATGTCTTAGTAACCTGAATCTGCTGAATAAATTTAACAGTGACATTAAAAACATGCTACGCTTAAGAGTTTGGGTGAAATTAGAAGGTGAAGTGTAGGAATCGGTTAAAAGCAACTAAAAGAGTTTAAATTCAAACGTGGTGAATGAAATCAATTAAACACAAAGTATAACGAGGACGTTAAAACATACAAAGAGCTGAAGAACACAGGAAGAAAAAAACCTACACAGTAAATCAGAGTCTGTTAAGAATTATTATTGAGTGAAACTCACAGGAAGTTATGTCAGTGCGAATGTTGGCTCCACCAATCAGAGGTGGTGTGGCAGTAATTTAGTGTGGTGCATTAAAGGTTCCATCAGAGAGCTGCTCACTCATGTTCAGCAGTCTGCCCTGAGATGTCAACACCAACAGCTCCTTTTACAAATCACTGATCCCTTTGCGCTCCAACCAGGAGAGATGAGGTCATCACAGCATCATCAAAAAAACACGATCAATCTCCAGGCCCTGATGGCTGCCAGCTGACTGGTAGAAACTGTGTCTGGATGACATGATCGGCCTTTAACCTCAGTTTGTAATCGAGGTTTGAAGGATGGGGTTCTGTGAGACTCCTTTCACTATGGACTTGTGTGCTTAAAAAACGCTTCCTTAAAGAAAACTCAGCTGAATATTTTAAACTGATGTACACTTCCACCTTATTTAAATCACCAACATCCACCAACACACATTCAGTAAACAAACTGACAGATGATTTTCTATCCAAAATCTTAGACATGATGGATAAGATTGTACCATTCAAGGTTAAAACTGTCTCTAGTAAAAAGAAGTCTCTGTGGAGAAGTGATCCACTGGTATGTAATGAAAAAAGAGTGCCGGCGTGCTGAGAGAAAATGTCGGGAAACTCGACTCCAGGTTCACTGCGAGATATATAAAGAGAGACTGAATAAGTATCAAGTAGCCCTGAAGGATGCAAGGGAGAGATTATTCATAGAAACAACAATAATGCTAGGACATTATTTGCTACAGTGGAGAGATTAACTACTCCTCCAGTGGTAATAGCCCCTGAACTAAGCTCCACCAGGGCCTGCAATGAATTTGCCAGCTTCTTTATTGAAAAGCTCTTGAAAATCAGAAGGTCAATTGGCACATTAGTTTCAACCCCAATAAATGGTAAATGGCCTGTATTTCTATAGCGCTTTTCTAGTCCCTAAGAACCCCAAAGCGCTTTACATAACCAGTCATCCACCCATTCACACACTGGTGATGGCAAGCTACATTGTAGCCCAATTAGCACTTATGTAGAAAAAATGACTCACTTTCAAACAATAAATCAATCAAGCCTCGCTAAAATTATTGAGAATCTGCCACCTGCTGCTTGGATATATTACCGACAGGTTTTCTTAAAAAGGTCCTCCCAGCCATCAGGGAGGATCTGATCCAAATAGTTAACGCATCCCTCCTATCAGGTGTCTTTCCCAAAGCCTTAAAAACAGCAGTTATCAAACCAATATTAAAGAAAAAAGAACCTAGACAGCACATTAATGCAAAACTACAGACCAATCTCTAATCTTCCATTTATTGGTAAAATTATTGAAAAAGCTGTTTTACAGCCGTTAAACAGCTTTCTCACAATGAACAACCGCTTTGATATTTATCAGTCTGGTTTTCGTAGGCACCACAGCACCGAGACAGCCCTTGTCAAAGTGTTTAATGACATCCGTATAAATACTGACCGTGGGAAATCCACAGTATTGGTACTACTGGACCTTAGTGCAGCGTTTGACACCGTTGATCATGATATATTACTGGAACGTCTAGAGAGCTGGGCCGGACTCTCTGGTACAGCCCTCAACTGGTTCAAGTCCTACCTTAAGAACAGGAACTTCTATGTGTCAATTAGCCAATTTTCATCACAAAATATAGAAATCACATGCGGGTTCCCCCAGGGTTCCATCCTAGGGCCCCTCTTATTTAGCATTTACATGCTCCCGTTAAGCCAGATTATAACCACCAATAATATTATGCACAATTATGCAGACGATACTTAACTTTATATCTCAATGTCACCAGGTGATGTTGAACCTATCCAAACTTAATAAATGCATTGAGCAAATTAATTACTGGATGTCTCATAATTTCCTTCAACTGAACAATAACAAAACTGAAGTACTTATCTTTGGACCCAAAAAAGATCGATTAAATATCAGTAATCAGCTCAAACTGGTCCAACTAGAAACTACCGACCAGGCCAGAAATTTAGGTGTAATAATGGACTCAGACCTGAACCTCCAGGGCCACATAAAAGTTATAACAAAGTCAGCCTTCTATCACCTGAGGAACATTTCTAGGATTAAAGGACTTACGACACAAGGAGACCTAGAAAAACTCATGCATGCATTTATCTCTAGCCGCCTTGATTACTGTAACACAGTTTTACCCAAAAAATCAATTAGACAACTGCAGCTGATTCAGAACGCTGCTGCTCGTGTTCTCACTAGAACCAAGAAAATAGAGCACATTACTCTAGTTTTAAAGTCATTACACTGGCTCCCTGTAGCTCAGAGAATAGACTTTAAAGTGCTTTTATTAGTTTATAAATCCTTGAATGGGTTAGCACCAGAGTGCATTAGGATTCTGCTATCATGGTACAAACCATCCAGATCAGTTAGGTCCTCCAGCTCTCCTCTATCAACCGTCCCTAGAACCAGAACTAAACATGGAGAAGCAGCTTTTAGTTTCTATGCTCCTCACATCTGGAATACACTATCAGGAGAATGCAAAGCTGCAGAGACACTGAACTCTTTTAAGTCTAAAATTAAAACTTACTTATTTAGACTTGCTTATGAGTAACTGATCCTATTATGGCTCTCTATTTGTAAATGCTTTCTTGTAAATGTTTTCTTGTATTTTACTTTTATAGTGTTTGTTTTATCTTTTGTGTTTTATTTTAATCACGCAAAGCACCTTTAATTGCCTTGTGCTGAAAGTGTGCTATACAAATAAAATTGCCTTACCTTGCCTTGCCTTCCCTTAAGATAGGAAAAAAGTAGTAAACATGATTTAAATTCCTATATTATAGTAGACTGAATTATGGATCAACTTGTGTAATGAGGGGTCTCCAGATGTGACACAGACTGTGGACAGAGAGATCACTGACAGCAGTAATACCTCAGATATATTCCATCAGGGCCAAATTAGCAGCACAGAGGGAGTGTGGATCGGCCCTGATCTCAGTACCGCTGAAATTAACATCCAGGTTAAAGATGACATGAAAGTTTGGGGTCTCTGGATCAATGGGAAATACTGCTGTGAGTCAAACAGGTCCAAGAAGGAAAGTGAAGGGAAAGACGAAGTCTGGAGATGAGTGAACAAAAACCCTGATTGAGAAGCTGGTGTGAAGATTGTTCAAAGTCACACTGTGTCCAGACTACATTCTTATCAGCTGTTTCATGTGTTTGAGTGAATCTGTGACTGAACTGTAATAGTGTTCAAAAGTAAATGTGAGGAGGAAATAAATGAAAACAAAGTGTGATTAATGATGAAGAATGAGAAGAAGCTGAGACTCAGCTGTCATGCTGCTAATGTTTCTCAGGACCTGCTGTACATGTTGCATTTACAGTAAAGAAACTGGAAATCCGTGTGGAGCTGAGCCCGGGGATTTCTGAGGATCAGCAATAATCTCATGCAGCATAAACTCAACCATGTTTTAATATGTGTTGATATAGATGTGACTGGATCATATTCTGACTTTAGATATCCAAATATGGCTGACTTTAAACAACAGGATTATCTTGCTGATTAAAGTCCTTTAAGATGGCGCCGGTGAGATCAGCTGCCGTGCTGGATGCTCTGCCCCAACTTTTTCACTTTTTTTCTTTTTTTTCGTCACTTTTTGCTATATCTGCCATAATCTTGCATGGGCATCATGCAAAACACACAAATTCGCTACAGTAGAGACACCCTGGTTTCTATTGGTCTACAATACACGAACATTTCACCATGGAGAGAGAACAAAGGACGCAACCCTAAGCGACGGCCTCGAGGGAAACGAGCCGGCATCAGGAACAGGCTACAGGCTCGCGCACACCGCGCACCCATGCCCAGTATCCTGCTAGCCAATGTTCAATCCATCGAGAACAAGCTTGATGACCTGCAGCCGGCGGGGTTCTTTTCGGTTTACCACATGGACAGGACAATGGAGTCGGGAAAGAAAAGATGTGGTGGAGTGTGTTTGATGGTGAACAACAGATGGTGCGACAGCACAAACATCTCCCCACTCACATGCTCTTGCTCGCCCAATCTGGAACTTTTGATCGTTAAATGTCGCCCTTTCTATCTCCCTCGGGAATTCACTGCGGTCATTGCCTGCACTGTTTACATTCCACCTCACGCGGACTCGGACACTGCCTTATGTGAGCTGCATGAGGCTCTCACACATCAACAAACACTTCACCAAGATACCGCACTCATTGTTATGTGAGATTTTAACAGAGTAAATCTCAAACAGACATTTCACAACCTTCACCAGACATCAACTGCCCCACCCGGGGCACTAGGACATTAGACCACTGCTACACCCCATTCAAGAACTGTTACAAGGCTCAGCCCCTGCCGGCATTTAGAAAATCGGACCATGCCGCCATCTTCTTCATGCCTGCTTACAAACAAAGGCTAAAGCAGCAACCACCAATCAGGAGGGAAGTTGGTCGCTGGACGGACCAATCAGTGATCGCGCTGCAGGACGCACTGGATGACGCAGACTGGGACATGTTTCGGCGCAGCTCTGATGACATCAACATGTTTACAGAAGCGGTTATGGGATTCATCGGGAAACCAGCAGAAAGATCTATCATCCGAACGTTTCCCAACAAGAAGCCATGGGTGGATAAAAACATCCGCGATGCACTGAGATCACGCACCACTGCCTACAATGAAGGGCTCGTCTCCGGTAATATGGACCTATACAAGGCTGCGTCTTACAACGTGCGCAGTGCAGTCAGAAAGGCAAAGCGGAGCTACGGGGAAAAACTAGAGTCACAGCTACAACAGTGCGACTCTAGGAGCCTGTGGAAAGGACTGCGGACTATAACGGACTATAAACGACCAGCTTCTTCAATGATGAATGCCGACGCTTCCCTGGCTGATGAGCTGAACACGTTTTATGCTCGCTTCGACGCCGCAGCAATTAAAACAACAAACGGCTGCGCGCGCTCAGAGTGCACCAGTGAAGACATTGCATTCATCATCACAGAGCATGCCGTGAGGAACACCTTCAGGAGGGTGAACACCAGGAAGGCAGCAGGACCAGATGCAATCCCTGGCCGGGTCCTGAGAGCCTGCGCTGACCAGCTAGCACCGGTGTTCAGAGATCTTCAACCTCTCCCTGGCCCAAGCAGTGGTTCCCACGTGCTTCAAACAGTCCATCATTTTCCCTGTTCCAAAGAAACAACAGCCCGCTTACCACAATGACTACCGTCCAGTAGCACTGACTTCAATTGTAATGAAGTGTTTTGAAAGACTGATGAGAGATCACATCACTTCTTCACTACCGGACTAATCGTTCCACAGACGATGCCATATCTCACCTGCTCCACACATCCCTGAGTCACCTGGACATTGGCAGAGGGAGTTATGTTAGGATGCTGTTCGTGGACTACAGTTCAGCATTCAACACAATAATTCCCTCTAAGCTTTTCACCAAGTTGACGGCTCTAGGACTCAGCTCATCACTGTGTCAGTGGATCCTCAACTTCCTCACAGACAGACCCCAATCAGTGAGGGTGGGAAAACAAGTCTCCCCTTCTATCTCACTCAGCACTGGAGCGCCTCAGGGCTGTGTTTTAAGCCCCCTGCTGTACTCACTGTACACTTATGACTGTGTAGCCACATCAGACACCACCTCCATTGTCAAGTTTGCTGACGACACTGTTGTTGTAGGCCTGATCTCCGACAACATCGAGACGGCCTACCTGGAAGAGATTAGGAACCTGGAGAACTGGTGCCAGGAGAATAACCTCCTCCTAAACGTAAGCAAGACTAAGGAGCTGATCGTGGACTTCAGTATAAAGCAAGCGAGGAATTACAAGCCCCTCATCATCAGTGGCACGCCAGTGGAGAGAGTGGACAGTTTCCGATACCTGGGTGTCCACATCACTCAGGACCTGTCATGGTTTGGGAACAGCACCAAGCAGGACAGACGAGATCTGCAAAGAGTGGTGCGCTCAAGCCGAACGCATCATTCAATCAGAGCTCCCTGACCTGCTGTCCATCTACACAGAGCGGTGCAAGACCAAAGCTAGGAAGATTATGATGGACCCCTCTCATCCCAACAATGGACTCTTCTCACTGTTGAGGTCTGGGAAGCGCTTCCGCTCCCTTAAGGCCAAAACAGAGAGAATGAGGAGGAGCTTCTTCCCCCAGGCTATTCGGGCCCTGAACCCAGTGTAGGACTGGACTCTCCCACACACATCACATCACCACAAGCTCTCTGGTTTTTCTTCATGCAAACTTCCTATAATTTATAATTTATAATCTCTTTCTGCTATTTTCACATTTTTACTGTAAATTTCTAAGTTAAATCTGTAAAATTTGTAATAACCTGTAAATTGTAAATACTGTAAAACCACTGTCATTTAATGGTCAGGCATTGCATTGCACAGTTACAAGCATTTCACCTCATGTCATACTGTGTATGGTTGTGTGTGTGTGTGACAAATAAAATTTGAAAATGATTCAATAACTTCCTGCTAATACACATCACTTCATCATATTTCCTCATAACCCTCTTTTGTTTGACCATTTGAATTTCCAATAAAAGACTCCACAGAGTTTGATGAAAAAAATGACAGTAGATGTTTGTGTGAAAGTGCTGGAAGAAAATTTGTGTGTGATGTTATTTCAGTGTTGCTCTGTGAACACCCGTGTGTACACCTGTGTGCATACCTGTGTGGATCAGCATGCTTGTATTCCAAAGGTTTCTCCATGTAACGATATGCTAGGGAGTGTGGGGAGCCATAGCCCCATCCACCAGGGTATGAAGCAGGTATGGAGGAGATCCAGGCCCCAGATATCCAGAGGCCCCAGAGTAAAAGGACCCGAGGAGGACCACCAAAAAGGGGGGGAACCGTGCAACCCTCCTGGGAAGAGCTGAGTAGAGCCCCAAATGAGAGGTCACCCAGCAGCTACTGAGCAGAGGCCAGAGGGGGTTGCAGTGGCGTGCCCGCGGGCTCCACCGGCAGCCAGCTGTGCCAGAGAGGACCGAGCTTCAGGCCCAGAGGCCTGAGGCCTGAGGGCATCCCACCCCCCGGAAGGGGCCCAGCCGGGCCACAGGCGCCAGGCCCCGCCAATCGGCCACCAGGAGTGAGCCGGTACATACATGAGCGCCCAGCCCCAGACGACAAGGACCACCAACACACCACCGTCTGTGGGCATCAGCCACCGGCAGGGAGTGTGATGAGGGGAGATAGGCCTCCGTACTTTGGAGGGCCTGAGATGTACCCAGAGAGGTTGAGTCTAAGACCCAACCTGACATATAGACACAGACGAACAGGCGCACGCGGACACAAACGTGCATTCCCACCCCCATATGCACAACCAAATACTCGGCACTCACCCAACGTGTAGACAGACACAAATAGACACTGCACAGACAGTCACACTCCCCAAACATACTCTATATCCCAGGTCCAGGTACCCCCGCCCTCAGAGGGGCAAGCCGCACCTAGACCCAGGAGATATAACCCTTCTTGCTGTGTGCTGTTCTAAAGTGCATTTAAAACTCAGGAGAGCATGGTACTTGCTTCCTCTCAGAGAGCAGCACAGCTCCTCCCAAAAACCCTTAGTGTCTAAATGCATTTAAAATTGAGGGTAGGGCACCAGCGCCAGAGGTGGGTTGGAATACACCGACCATCCTCTGGATGCTGTAAAACGTGCACACCCCCAAGGCCCTATATGTATGTGTTATGTGAGAGTGTGAGTAATGTGGATGTCTAGGTTGCAGAATAAAATTGAGGCACAGGCGGCCAGAAGGGGACAGAGGGGGAGTGCCTCCCCTGCACCCTGGTGACATACCTGCACCCCAAGCCCTGCGTGTGTGGGTGGGTGTGGTAGAGCGGGAATAGGGAGGCAGCTGAGGATGGGGAGGGAAGAAAGGGAGGGGCAAGCGGCCCCTCCCTGGGGTCAGCTCCCCCGCTGACCCCAGTAGGCACCCCCACACTCTGGAACCCACCAGGGCAAGGGGGCCCTGGCCCATCCGGACCGGGGCCCGCAGCAGCAGCACCGCCCAGCCCCACAGAGTCTGGAGCAGCCCACCTGACTCCACCCCAGAGAAAACTGCACCCACCCCATCATCCAATCATCTCCCAAACTACACAAGACAATAGACACCCAGGTTGAGTTCATTCTCCACCTCTCCTAAATCTCTCCCCCCACCTGCAGAGTAAGCTCCTGTAGTGAGGAGACCACCTGCAAAGATATAACAACCTCCCCACCAGTTAGAGAGCCCCCTAGTTGGGCCGATGAACCTGAGGTCCCCTGCCCTGGGGCTGAGCCCCCATGCACCCATGCAATCGTAAATATTATTAACCTTTCTCTAATAATCGACTATGTACCACAGGCCTTCAAGCTGGCAGTAGTTAAACCATTACTTAAAAAGCCTACTCTAGACCCAGCGGTCTTAGGTATTTATAGGCCAATCTCCCAGCTTCCTTAATATCAAAAATCCTTTAACGAATACTTGTGAAACAACTAACAGATCATCTGCAGAAGAATGGCTTATTTGAAGAGTTTCAGTCAGGTTTCAGAGCTCATCACAGCACAGAAACAGCTTTAGTGAAGGTTAAAAATGTCATTAGTAAAATCATTAGTAGAAATATATCTACCTTATAATTAAAATTGTGGGGAAAAAAACAACAGCCAGTTTCCTAACAAAAACATTTCTGCCCTGAACTGGAAGAAAAAACCCTGAGTAGAAGCTCACATCAAGACAATAGCTGCTTTCTCTGCTAACATGCTAACAGCACATTTTAGCTACTCACCCCCTCCCTCCTGTGCTGAATCATAGCATAAACGAATCACTTATTATTACTTATTGTTCCTAGAGTAAAAGTAGAATGGGAGGCAGAGCCTCCAGTTTTAAGAGCTCTCATCTATTGAATCAGCTTCCAGTTGGATACAGGAGACGGACATTATATCTACTTTTAAGATTAGGCTTTTTGCAAAAGCATTTAAGTTAGGGCTGGATCAGGTGACCCTGAATCTTCCCTTAGTTATGCTGCAATAGGTGTGGGCTGCTGGCAGATTCCCATGATGCGCTGTTTCTTCTTCAGTCACCTTTCTCTCCCACAATTTGTTAATAGACCTCTCTGCAGGGAATCATACTTGTTATTATTTCTGTGGCTCTCTTCCACCACATGTCTTTTGTCCTGTCTTCCTTCTTTTACACCAGCTGGTCACGGTAGATGGCCGCCCCTCCCTGAGCCTGGTTCTGCTGGAGATTTCTAGCTGTTAAAAGGGAGTTTTTCCTTCTTGCTGGCATCAAAGTACTTGCTCATAGGGGGTCATACAACTGTTTTTCTGTTTATGTAATATTTTAGGGTCTACCTTACAATATAAAGTGTTTTAAGCTGACTGTTTTTTGTGATTTGGCACTTAATAAATACGATTGAATAAACTGAATTATGAAACACTGAATGATTCCAAGCACTTTTTCTAATTAACTTACAGCCTTCATTCTTTATACAGATTGGGGAGTTGTGGTTTGTCAAATATCAGCTGTGATTATCTGGCAGCAGCACTGAAGTCCAACCCCTCCCATCTGAGAGAGCTGGACCTGAGTAACAACAGCCTGCAAGATTCAGGAGTGGAACAGCTTTGTGGTTTTCTGGAGAGTCCAGGATGTGGACTTGAAACTCTGAGGTCAGTCTCCATGTTTTAGTTGTGGTGAGATGAATATGATGGGAAAGTTGTGCTGACACTGAACTGCAGACATAAGGCTGATATTATACTGATTCACACTGAGGATCTTCATGGTAAAGACTTCTCTGGTTTAGTCCATTGACTGTAGCAGAAAAATGTTCACATTACAACCCTTAAAAGAAGAAAAATCCTCCACTGGATAATTAGCTGTATAACTCTACTACTCTCCATTCCACCTTAATCTTTGGTGGAATGGCACTGACACTGAAATAAAAACCAAAATGGCCATTTGCTTTACAAACAGCAGTCCAACATAAAACATACACACATCATACAAAACGCAGTCCGACATCCAAATCTCCGACACTGCCAGCATGAATCATGGGAAAAGGAAAGGAGTAACACTCTGATATTCAGGATTAGAATGACTTTCATAAACCAAACTGTGAAGATCAAAGCTGCATTCGATAGCTTACATGAATGAATGAGTGGACAAAAGTGGACAGAGATCATTTTCCCAACCTACAACCTTCTTTTTTCTTTCTTTGAAATTCTTAGGTGTTATGGTCCTGGGTCGGTGACCCAGTGTTTTTGTTTTTTGTACTTTATTTTTCATTTCATCATGGATTGTGACTATTGTGTTTTGGTTTCTTTCCTAGTGTTTCTAGCTACCTAGTTTTGTGGTACTTCCTGAGTTCAGATTTTTAGGTTTTGTTATTTGGTTTCCGAGTGTAAATTCTGTGCTCCCTCTGTTCTGTGTCTTCCTTGCCTGTGTATCCTTTCTAGTGTAGTCAGGTCTCTGTGTAAAGCCCGCGTCTCTGAGTCTGCGTCTTCACGTATGTTTCCTGTTTTATTGTGAAAGACTGTCTTATGTCAAGGTGTTCAGTTTGCGTTTCCTCTGTCTCGTCTTGTCAATCAGAATCAGCTGTGCCTCCCTCCTGTGTGTCGTTTCCTCGTTCCCATCAGTGTATTTATAGTGTGTGTTCTCTCATGTTTGTCACTGGTCCATCTGTGTTTCTTCCCTGCGCTTTCTACTGGAGTCTTCCGTTCAGGTTAGTTTTGTTAGTCATTCCGAGTTTAGGTTAATTTAGGTTTTGTTTTACTTGCTGTGTTTTTGTTTGTGCCACCAGAGTGTAAATAAAGCTCACTCACATCCAAGCCGGCGTCTGGTTCCCCTCTCACACTCACCACACGTCTGCCACCATCACATTCATCTTTTGTCCTTGTTCTGCATCCCCATCATGGACTTCACTCCTTTCCAAGCCAGCCTCGAGTGTCCTTTAATCAGCTCCTCCTCTGCTTACTTTATCTCTCTTCGAACAAGTTTATATGTCTCAGTCTTTTTCTTATCTCCCTCATAACAAGAAAGCTTCTTCTGACTGAGAACATGTTTGAGTGCTTTACTAGTCACTGGGGAAAATTGTTCCTGTTTTCAAAGTAATCCTCATTTTTCCCATGTGCTCAGTTTGAGCTCTCTTCAATACTGTGATCTGATAGATCCAGAGGGGCCATCACATTTAAAAGCTCCACTAACGGAGCCACAACACATCCAATACTTAGTTTGTCATGTTGAACAAACTGGAAGAAATGATTCAAGGACTTAGTCACAGAACAGAGATTAAGATCTCCAAAATCAAACTGGCTGCATCAGGGCATGTAGTTAGTCTGAAAATTCTGCAGAGTTTCCTGTTTGAACCGACTTCATGTTGGCTTCAGCTCTTTGGAGTTTCCATTTCCTAAACTTCTACATTCTGAACCTTCTCAGCTCTGAACAGATTATGAAACACTGAACGATTTCAAGCACACACTTGTCTAATAAACGTATATCTTTAATTCTTTATACAGATTGTGGCGCTGTGGTTTGTCAGAGATCAGCTGTGATTATCTGGCAGCATCGCTGAAGTCCAACCCCTCCTATCTGAGAGAGCTGGACCTGAGTAACAACAACATGCAGGATTCAGGAGTGAAGAAGCTGTGTGGTTTTCTGGAGAGTCTAGGATGTGGACTTGGAACTCTGAGGTCAGTCACCATGTTTTAGTTGTTATGAGATGAATATGACGTAAAAGTTTTGCTGACTGCAGACATAAGGCTGATATTATATTGATTCACAATGAGGATCTTCTGTTCTGCTTTCTACTTCTTTGGGTTAGTCCATTGACTGTAGCAGAAAAATGTTCAATTTCAAGCAGTGATACTCAACGTATGGCCTGCGGCCCTCCACAAGGTCCCAACTGGGCTACCGAGCTTTCCTAATTCAGATTAACTGGGTACTGTTCTTCCTCACAGTTCTAAGTATCAGACACAACAATGAATATTCCGCAGTTTACTTTCTTAAGCAGGTCAAAAGTCATGGCACACAACAATTTAGAATAGAATAAATAATAGAATAAAATTAGGTATTGCACCGTGGTGGTGGTGTTGTGTAGTCTGTTAATGGAGTGCATGTGAGAGTTCAGAGTGGTTGTGGCTTTTGGGAAGAAACTATTTTTGAATCTGTCTATGTGCTCATGCATCTGTAGCCAGGTTGAACAGGTCAGAACCAGGTTGGGAGCTATCCTAGATGATGTTTGTAGCTCTGCTGAGGAAGTGGGAGGAATAGATGTCCAACAGGGAGGAGAGAGGACAGCCAATGATCTTCTGTGGTGTCTTGACTACTCTGTAAAGCCTCTCCCTGTCTGCCATGATGCGCTTCCTGAGGACCCTCAGCCAACTTTACAACTTTTAAAAGCAAAGCCATGTGATTCCTTGAATAAAAAACACTACTTTTTTTCAAGTCTTGTTCGTGTTTTTATGATAAATGCACAACTTTAATGTGAAAAATTATGAGTTTTTTCTCATGATGTGGTTATTTGAAGCTGCTTCCTGTTGGCTTCAGCTGTTTGCAATTTCCATTTTCTAAACTTCTACATTCTGAACCTTCTTCAGCTCTGAACAGATTATGAAACACTGAATCATTCCAAGAACACACTTTGTCTAATAAGCGTACATCTTTCATTCTTTATACAGATTGAAGGACTGTGGTTTGTCAGAGATCAGCTGTGATTATCTGGTAGCAGCGCTGAAGTCCAACCCTTCCCATCTGAGAGAGCTGGACATGAGTGGAAACTACAACCTGCAGGAACGAGATGTGAAGCAGCTGTGTGAGCTTAAAGAGAGTCCAGACTGCAGACTGGAGGTGCTGTGGTCAGTAGAGTGTTGGAGTGAGTGGGTAGTGCTGTCAGCAGTATTGTACTAAACACAGTCAGCATGAAACAAAGATCCAGTGTTTCCTGTAAAGCTGCAGCTTCTCAGTGAAGCTGTGAGAGGAGAATGGTGATAAGCTTCAGGATTGGACACAAACACTTCCTGTTTCTGCCTGACCTTCCTACCTCTATGGTCACTTTATAGTAACGGCTCACATGCTCTGATCAAACACTGTCAACAGCCAATCAGCTCTCTGAAAAAAAGCAGCATGCAGACCAATGACTGCATTCATTTCCAAGTTTAAAGCAGTGAATAACATAATCTGTAGGTGAGGAAGAATTTAGTTAGACCAGATTTTTGGACGGAATTCCTTCAGTGAACAGCAGGAACCATTACATCTGGATTGTTGGGGTTGTTTGGGGGTTTCCTAAAGAGCTAAGAGTGGACAGACCGAGGTTATTCTAATGAATGAAAGTCCAAACTAAGACTAGGAGTGAAAAACATTTTCATGAACTTAAACACTTGTTTATATCCTCTGCTCTTCCTTCTTCTCTCTGCAGGTGGAGGTCATGGTAAACAGGATGGTGTGTGTGCTGAGAGAGGATGAGCTGTGTCCTGGTGATCCAGAGAGGTTGAAGCAGCAGTGTAGAGATGCTTGTGTGTAGAGACGCTCTGAATGGGCCATGTTACTGTGAGGTGGAGAGGAGAGGAAAGCTTCATCCAGCAGTAACTAACAGAGGAATGTAAAGAAGTGCAGATGATTGTCAGTGCTGCAGACTGATGTGTGTATCTTTTTTGTGGTGAATTTCCACAAAGTGGTTGGCTCACCGTCTGTCACGACCATAATCTCATCCAAAATTTTCTGAAATATTTTGACCCTTACAAGCTTCAGCAATGAAGCAAAAATCACCTAATGCAACGCACGTATGTAAGTCCTGGACCAAATTCCATGCGGCATGTTGACTCCTATGACAAACTGAAGCCTTTTGGAATCTGTATAAATGGAGCCATTGATGGCTTTTTGAGAGTTATAATTTGTCTTCATGCCTGTTCAACAAACAGTGATGCCAAAATCAACACACATGCACACACACAATGACTGATTAAAAGAATATAAACATGGTTACATAACCCAATGCCATTCAGACAAGTAAACAATATGAGCTGCTTGTCCAAAAAACATCCAGAAAAGCAGTCATTGTCTTTTAGTTCCTGGAGACGATTTTTCCAGTGCTGAGCATGATGTTGTCTCAGAGAGGCTAACCAGCCTTCAATACACTGATTCTGATTGCTGGACCCAGTAATAAAATAGTTTCTGGCTTTCCGATCCATAGTCCATCGCAAGAATGTTTGCATCTCTGCCATTATGACACTTTCTGTTCCCAAATCAGAGCGAATCCTAGTAGGTGTGCCCATCCTCCTTTCAACTTCTGCTATGAAATAGCCAGGAATTACAGAGAAAGAGAGACAGAGCGAGAATAAAAAGTTCGCTTTAACACCCACCATGCACATAAACCATGCTTATTATCATTGTGTTCAGGATATGAAAAAATGTATATTTCATGCATGCATATTAGGCAGTATAAAATCATAATGCCTAAAACAATTCAAGTTCAACAATTGCTTTAAATTTTCCACAATATCATGCATCTATCACTGTTCTTGTTGAGTATTTTTGATAAACTCCTCGACAGTCTTTGTGGATGTTCATGTTTTATAAACTGTCTGTGAGAAGCTGGAGGCATTTCTGCTCCACATCCACTGAGCAGCTGCTCACTGTCCTAAGGACACCAACACAGACATTTAAAAAAAAAAAAAAAAAAAAAAGACGTTGACCAGTGTTACAAAATAAACCTTTAGTGGACCAAAATTGGAAGTCCAAAATGAACTTTTAAAAGATATTACGCCGACGTGACTTTGCACAGTGCGAATGACATGTAAACATAATGATGTATCAATTGCAGAACACTCATATGAGGTCCGATGTCACATACACACTCCTAACTAACAAAGCTCTATGAGACTGATTTAAGACTTGTGTAATTACCGGGCGTCAGCACGTCAAAATTTTCCAAACTGCTGATGTTTTTTGTCTTTTTGGTGGTTCCATAATGTGCCTCCAATGGCCATGCATGCTTGTGTAGTTCCCAACATCACCTCCGATCTAGATCTTTGTCTTTTCAACAGCTCAAATCACATAATGAGGCAGTGATATCATTTCAAAGAAACAAGGCCTCATTTGTCTTTGGTCTATGGGTCTCTTTGGGCCTCAACACAGGCTTCATTTGGACACGCCCCCTGTGCTCAACACAGAAGATACATTTCATCATTACATTAATGCCACATGGAAAGCATTAGCTGAAGTTAATATAATATACTATAATGTATGTAGTTTGTACCTGTAAATCTAGGTAGTTGTGGTATTGCATGTGTTGGATGCACATTTGCTGGCTTGGAACCAGCTGTAAAAATGCATCATGTTGACTTTGCTCTTAACTGGTCTTATCATTAAGAGGCGCTGTTTGTATTAGCTCCTGTGAAAGCTGTAACAGTGACAGACTTGGTTAAATTAAGCTGTATAAGTCATTTAGATTCTTGCAATTACACAGTGGTTTATTTGGCTTCATGAACAAACGTGATCAGATTATAGAGCTCATATGGAATCATGACACAAACATGGTTTTACCTGCTTTTAGTGACAGGCTTTGTAATTCAAGCTGAGGATACAATGGTGTGATACAAAGATTTACAGCACATGAAGCAGAAACATTAAAACCATCACCATATCTGAACTAAATAAAACAAATATCCTGCTACAGTTTAATAATGAACCAATCCAGCAACAATGAAGGAAGAAACCAAGATGTTCCTGACTCTGGTAAAGGAGAGGAAATGAAACACAGACTGCTCTCTGCAAATATCTAACCTGCAGGTAAAAATCTGTTGGTCATTTTTCTCCCATTTCAAACCCGAGACTGTAAACACTGAGCAGAAACACAGAGTTCACCCCAGAAAATCTACATGTGCAGCTAAGAAGTGACTTTAGGTTTAAACTTTAGTGTTTTATACAAATAAAATTAAATGTCTCATTTTTCCTCTGACTGACCCACTCGTGCTGCCCTCCTGTGGTCATGGCTGCAGACATGTCACAGTCTTCAGTCCTTCCCCCTGAAGCCCACCTCTCAAAGCACACTAGGTTGTCATTGACCCAGAACCATAAACCCAGAGTGCAGGAGTAGCGCAGTCCCAGCCACACGAAAGGAGTCGAGGCATTTTGGCTCTTTCCTGGACCCATTGCTGCTCATCAGGGTTGCTGATTGAAACCAGTTCATTGTAGTTTTCTCTGCAGTAATTCAAGGCTTCCTCCCAGGTTTTGTTTTCCCTGATCAAAATCAGTTTTTCTGCCATAAAATCAGAGAAAACATTAAATCGGTCTCTGGATGTTTGGTCCAGTTTAAGGGGAAGAACAAAAGAAAACATTTCAAACATTTCAGTGATTCTTCAGACAAATCAGTCACTCTACAGTGAAATCTCTGTTCCAACTGTCAGCTAAACTTTTTCACCTGTGACAGAAGTTCAACATACATGCAGAAAAAAGTGGCCGAAGGTATATTACTGACCTAAATCCTCTGTGATTCCAGCAGTTCATCTATTGGACAAACAGCTGAGATAATCTGTGTAAACTCACCATCATAGCAGAAGAAAGGCTTTCTTTGGTCACATCCAGCAGAGCTCCAACTTCCTGATCTCTCTAACAGAGTCGTAGCACATTTCCTGTTGTTTAGTCCATCATTAAATGAGTCCATGTCCCAGTATCTGAAAGATAAGTTACTCCCATCTGTCCACCTCCAGCTGTCTCTGAACAGGCCGATCCACAAGTTCACCATAGAGCCTGTAGACTTCTGCAGCTTCTTAAACTCTTCACTGTATATCTGATTGAGTCCACTGGCCAGGTCGGTGTGATGCTGTCTGCAGTAGCTCTGAGCCTGAGTCCAGGTCACAGACGTCTTATTCAAATGAAAGGTTTTGTTGTCTTTTATCGTTTCTGTCAAATCAACAGAAAAACACAAAAACATTTTTATCAACTAATTTGTTTCATTCTTCAAACTATCGCTTTCAAGAACATGTGATATAACACAGATTATAAACTAGATTATAACATTATTAAATATTGTATTATCATATTACAGTTAGAGATGGACCGATCCGATATTACGTATCGGTATCGGTCCGATACTGACCTAAATTACTGGATCGGATATCGGCGAGAAATAAAAAATGTAATCCGATCCATTAAATATCAAAAACGCACCTCACAAAACTTGTGACATGGCGTAACTCGGCTCATAACCGTAGCAAGTCCAAGCAGTGTGTATTTGTAGCCTGCTAGCAAACCGGCATTTCATCTCCGAGGAAGTTATCCCAGAGAGAAGTAAAGCAAGAGTGTAAGTTCATCTCTGAATGTTTGTAAAGCATTCCCATGTTAAGCTTAACAACCGATATATGGAGCGACTGCCTCTTCTCTCTCCCTCCGTCTCCTGCTGCTACTTCAATCGTGAAACTGCTTAATGATCAGCTGATCGGCTTTTCTGTCGCGAGTCCGTCTCTCTTCTTTGTTTTTGGCCCACTTTGCACCACAAAGAGGAAACCAGTGGCTGAACAACAGCAGCACGTTTAAGCTTGATAAGCTGTTGTTAGAATTTATTTAATATTACTTTCTACACCAGGATCTTTTTCTATGCAGCTGACGGCTGTAACTGTGCAGGGGCGGATCTAGCAAAGTTTAGCCAGGGGGGCCGATAGGGCATGAACAGGGAGAAGGGGGCACAAAGACATACTTTTCTTTCTTATTCTCATTTAAAATATCTAGCTTTTAATTATTCAATAATTATCTGAATCTTACACCCAAAGTTTTAATCTGATGTAAAATGTATAGAAGTCCATTACTGTATATAGTAACTGTTAAGTCTAATATACCCTAGTAAGCTGTAGTACTTTTTCCTTTGGGAGGGTACCATCTGTGAATTCTGCAATTCTGTTGAAAAAAGATGTTGAATCTATTTAATTATTCTTGAAAAATAATTTATTTCTGTGCATTTTTTTTCACCCTGCATAAAATTTAAGTTGATTACATCGATTAAGCATCATGAGGAAGAGGGTAGGGGGTGGTTCCCTATTTTCTTTTGCTGGGAGTTTGCAACCCTATTAGTTAGGTTGCTTAATATTTCTGCTAAGTACTCTTTAAAATGGAGGATGGAGCAGGTTTAAGTTTATTAGACTGATCAGTGTTGCTGAACTATGAAATATTTTGGGTGCAGTGTGTTTTTTTACATACAGGTATAACAGAATAGCTTTAGTGTTGTTGTTTATTTAAGCTTGAGTATGAACTTACACAAAATGCAGCAAGATATTAAAAAAAATGTTTTATTGATTAAAAAACACACTATATCGGATTCATATCGGTATCGGCAGATATCCAAATTTATGATATCGGTATCGGACATAAAAAAAAAGTGGTATCGTGCCATCTCTAATTACTGTTCACATATTCTCACCGTCATAGCAGAAGAACTGAAATGTGTCACTACATGGAACATCTGCCCACTTGTCTCCTGTCATCACACAGTTCTCAGGGTATTCTCCATTATTTGGCTCTCCATCTCTCCAACAGGTCTTATTTTCAGTGTATTCCTCCCCCGGCAGAGACCAGTGCCACGTCCTGTTGTCTCTTCCTGGCTCGCTGTACAGTCCAATCCAGGCTTGTGTTTGACTCTGTGCAGAGTCTTGAAGTCTGCTCATGTCTGTCAGGTCAAACACTTTGGCCAGGTCTGTGTAGTTCTCTCTGCAGTATGCCCGTGCTTCATCCCAGCTCATCTCTTCTTTAATAAAGTGGTACTCATACAGCTGACATGTGATGAAGACACACTGACCTAAAACAGAAGAAATACTGTTGAATATCTGCTGATACAAGCAGGAAACTCATGTTCCCATCAAACTGTCCAGTTTACAGGTGAATCCTTGATTTTCTCAGTCAGAGTTCATTTGTTTAATGAGTCCTGATCAAACTAAAGGATTTTAGGTGGAAACAATCAGGAGCCCTGGTAAAATGATCACTCACCCATCAGAAGAAGCAGAAACAGACTCCACTGCATCGTCGCTCTGTCACATGAAAATGACTTTTCTGTCATTTGGAGGAAACAACGAATCCAGCAGCTCTTCAGTGTTTGATGGACACGTCAGCACTTTATATTAAACACAAATATCTACTTTATCACACACTGATATAAGAAATATATGATTATTCTTAATAAATGATCATCTGTTTAAAATTGTCCATGAAGAAAGAAGCAATAGTTCAAATGTGGTCCACACAGCACCTCTGTACACAAACATGAAATGAGCCTGCAGGTTTGAAACTTACATCTGGTTCTTCTCTGGTGTTCATGCAGACAGCTGTGCAGTAAATAACCATCTGTACTAACACACACGCTCTTTGTACTCAGTATTTCAATATCAAGATACAAATCTCCCCCCTGACACAAAGACACAGTGTAGATATGAGTTATAAATCGACTTGTTTATGGAAAAAAGACATAAAGCACCTCACTGTAAGAGTTCATTTGTTTAATGAGTCCTTATCAAACTAAAGGATTTTAGGTGGAAACAATCAGGAGCCCTGGTAAAATGATCACTCACCCATCAGAAGAAGCAGAAACAGACTCCACTGCATCGTCGCTCTGTCACATGAAAATGACTTTTCTTTCATTTGGAGGAAACGATGAATCCAGCAGCTCATAATAAAAATATTTGACTCTTTAAATTTAACATAAAAAATATATTATTTTTTAAATAATCTTAAATTTTTATTCTACAAAATGTGCAACAATTTAATTTGTTTATTCTTTTTAGCTGATAGTCTGCGGGACCCAGGAAGACTGTATACCTGCATCTCTACCAGTTTCTGTGCATTACAGCCTCTTCTGTTCCATGTAAGAGGATTTTCTCTAAGGCAGGAGAAATTTTCTCCATGAAAACATGCAGACTTGGCCATTTTTACTTTACAAGTTCACAATCAATTCTACCTCCAGGTCTAAAATACGTATAAAAAATTTGACCTAATATACTATTTATAAACATACCTGTCCAGCTGTCCAGTGGTTAATTCCATAAGTACATGGAGGCAGGATCACAGAGTAGAAGCGTACTCCATAATGTGTTGTACATTATTATATTTATATTATATGTATTTTTCATCTATTGTATTTACCAGCATCACGGTGGCACAAGCAAAAAAAGACCACACCATGGCACATGTTTAAATAAGGAAAGGTTATTGATGACATTTATTTGTTAGAAAAATAAACGATTTTTTCACCCCAGAAAATTAATGTTCAAAGCAACACAATGGTAGCCCAATATCAGACAGAGTTGTGAACTCCACTCTGTATAGTGGGCATTCATAATGAAGAAGGTCATTTTATTTTGTAGCTTCAAGCTGTTCTTCATATTTTTGGCCACCAGATGTCACCAGAGAGGACTGTGCTGAAAAGCTTCGAGTAATGAACTGTTTTTCAGTACAAGCTTCAACGTTTGGCGTTATCACGACTATTAATACATAAGAACCCAGTAGCATTTCTACTTTGTTTATTCCTTATTTGAAAATGAATCTGCCAGACAGGCCTTTGCTTATTAACACAGAATTTAGTTCTTATTTGGATTTCCATAACACATGATCGTCATACATTTGCGGGATTGGTTTAACAACAAATTATTTGACAGCTTTGTTTTACATCACACAAACGTGCATGCTAAAAAAAAAATCCTGCTTTATATTAGAGGTATTTTCAACAACCTACTGCAGTTGCAGGAAACAGATCAGATTTCTGTAATAAACTAGTAAAGACATACATATATGACAAGAAAAGTACAAAAAGAGAACAGAAAATAACATTATGTATCATCAATACCATGTTCATATTATTGTTGTCAGTTCTTAATGCTGTTTAGCCAAAGCCATCAGACTAGTGCCAACATCTGTGTGGAAGCTTCTTTGTTTCAGCAGGTTTTGGAAACCTAGTTTCCAGTCATGAGGATAAATCAGCCACACATTAAAGGATAAGAATGCTGAGTGGGTTCAAACTTACTTTTGTTAAGAGAAAACTAGATTTCTAAAATTGGCTAAGTGGGAACATGAACTGCCCAGGTGTGCTGCCATTTTGGAAATGATGTCATGAGTTCCCAGAGTCACTTACTTGTTCCATGACTGCATCAGGATGTTCAGTACATGTCACTTGTTAATTTCATTAGTTAAAAGTCATGGTTAAAACTTTAAAAGGAACTTTTCTCTGTGCTTAAAGGGGCGTGGCACCTGTGACTCTGTGGGTTCTCATTGGTTAATAGTCAGACTTCAGAGTGAACTGACCAACAACACAACACTTTGTGTGCGCCCTTCAACTGCAGCGGCAAGTCATACTGCAGTTTGCAGATGTTCCTGACATTGTGCTGTTTTGTTGGCTAATTTGGGATCTGCCACTGTATCATTAACCAAAACTCTCTTCTCAACAACTGCTCTGCTTACTCCCTATTTGAATTGTTTTCTATTATTTAATATAATTTGCCTTGTTATCTTCTGTATTTATTTGATGTGTTTACCTGGTCTGTGGTTTTTCTTCACTGATGCTGTTTCTTCAGTTAAAACTTATATCATGTTGCAAATGGTGTGTGTGTGTGTGTGTGTGTGTGTGTGTGTGTGTGTGTGTGTGTGTGTGTGTGTGTGTGTGTGTGTGTTGTGTGTGTGTGTGTCACGGGGGTGCGTTTGTGTGACCTCCTGCTCACCAAAAGGATCATAAAAGCAGGAAGCTTACAACACAAGAAACAGAACCTTCAATTCAATTCAATTCAATTCAATTTTATTTATATAGCGCCAAATCACAACAAAAGTCGCCTCAAGGCGCTTCATAGATACAGAGAAAAACCCAACAATCATATGACCCCCTATGAGCAAGCACTTTGGCGACAGTGGGAAGGAAAAACTCCCTTTTAACAGGAAGAAACCTCCGGCAGAACCAGGCTCAGGGAGGGGCGGCCATCTGCTGCGACCGGTTGGGGTGAGAGAAGGAAGACAGGATAAAAGACATGCTGTGGAAGAGAGACAGAGGTTAATAACAGATATGATTCAATGCAGAGAGGTCTATTAATACATAGTGAGTGAGAAAGGTGACTGGAAAGGAAAAACTCAATGCATCATGGGAATCCCCCGGCAGCCTACGTCTATTGCAGCATAACTAAGGGAGGATTCAGGGTCACCTGGTCCAGCCCTAACTATATGCTTTAGCAAAAAGGAAAGTTTTAAGCCTAATCTTAAAAGTAGAGATAGTGTCTGTCTCCCGAATCCAAACTGGAAGCTGGTTCTACAGAAGAGGGGCTTGAAAACTGAAGGCTCTGCCTCCCATTCTACTTTTAAATACTCTAGGAACAACAAGTAGGCCTGCAGAGCGAGAGCGAAGTGCTCTAATAGGGTGATATGGTACTACAAGGTCATTAAGATAAGATGGGGCCTGATTATTTAAGACCTTGTATGTGAGGAGCAGGATTTTGAATTCAATTCTGGACTTAACAGGAAGCCAATGAAGGGAAGCCAAAACAGGAGAAATATGCTCTCTCTTTCTATTCCCTGTCAGTACTCTTGCTGCAGCATTTTGGATTAGCTGAAGGCTTTTCAGTGAGTTTTTTGGACATCCTGATAATAATGAATTACAGTAGTCCAGCCTGGAAGTAATAAATGCATGAACTAGTTTTTCAGCGTCACTCTGAGACAGGATATTTCTAATTTTAGAGATGTTGCGCAAATGGAAGAAAGCAGTCTTACATATTTGTTTAATATGTGCGTTGAAGGACATGTCCTGGTCAAAAATGACTCCAAGGTTCCTCACAGCGTTACTGGAGGCCAAGGTAATGCCATCCAGAGTATGAATCTGGTTAGATACCATATTTCTAAGATTTTCAGGGCCGAGTACAATAACCTCAGTTTTATCTGAATTAAGAAGCAGAAAGTTAGCGGCCATCCAGGTCTTTATGTCTTTAAGACATTCCTGCAGTTTAACTAATTGGTGTGTGTTATCTGGCTTCATAGATAGATAGAGCTGGGTGTCATCGGCATAGCAGTGAAAATGTATGCTATGTCTTCTAATGATGCTGCCTAAGGGAAGCATGTATAATGTAAACAGAATTGGTCCTAGCACTGAACCCTGTGGAACTCCATAATTAACCTCAGTGTGTGAAGAGGACTCTCCATTTACATGCACAAATTGGAGTCTATTAGATAGATATGATACAAACCACTGCAGTGCAGTACCTGTAATACCTACAGCATGTTCTAATCGCTCTAATAGGATATTATGGTCAACAGTATCGAACGCTGCACTGAGGTCTAGCAGGACAAGCACAGAGATGAGTCCACTGTCAGAGGCCATAAGAAGATCATTTGTAACCTTCACTAAAGCTGTTTCTGTGCTGTGATGAGCTCTGAAACCTGACTGAAACTCTTCAAATAAACCATTCCTCTGCAGATGATCTGTTAGCTGTTTGACAACTACTCTTTCAAGGCATCTTCACATGGGATGCGTCTGTGATAAAACACTACAGCTTTCCCCCAAAACCTCGACAGGCTGGGGAGAGGTAGTGTATTTGATCACACAGTTTGAACCAGGACTTTACAAATTTAGGAAACACAATGACAACATTCAACAATTTGACTATAACAGTGTGTGTGTCTGTGTGTGTGTGAGAGAGAGAGAGAGAGAGAGAGAGAGAGAGAGAGACTATGGCTGTCTCACTTATGAAGAGCCACGTGCAGATATGCAGAAGCTGACTGAGGTATAAAAATCTAGCTGTTTAGTTGTTGACTATACATATACATACATATATACATACATATACAGAGAAGTGTGATCAGGGAAAGTGGAGACACCTGAGGAGAATGAGACACAGGTGGACAAAATGACAGCAGACAAGACAAAGGAAGCCAAACATGAATGGATTACATACAGAGGACACGAGAGGGCTGACAACTAAGAGTGGAATTAACCGTAAGACACCTGAGAACAAGGTTCAAAACTAAACACCCCAAAGAATACATATCATAAGTATAAGTATAAACATTAAACAAATCACGAGTCACAAATATGAACAAAATCCATCCCATCGAAATCTGAAATTTTTGGTGAATTTAAACTAACAAAGAAGATTAAAACAGGGATGGGGGCATATGTAGTTTTATAAAGTTCTTCCTGATCACTCAAAGTACTTTAACACTTTGTTTCATGCTGTAATTTGATTATTAAAAACAACAACTGTGGTTTAACAGTTTATTCATCAACAGTGAATTCATTTAACAACACTTCATAACCTTTATGTATTATTACTTTATATAAAACCATCACCAGATTTTAACCACAACATCAATATAATAAAACCTACACATTGTATAGTGAATAGATTCTTTTTCAATAACAAAATTAAGTTTTTGTTGATGTAGGAAAATAAAAAGTGCGCTAAATAAAACCTAAAGGAGATAAGAAGCTGTTGGTGCTGTTTACAGTGCTTTTAATGTTTAGAACAGAAGAAATTAAACTTATTATCATCAGGCTTACTGACCCACTTCTGCTCTCCTGCTCTATTTATGGCTCCAGACATGTCACAGACGTCAACTTTGCTGTTAGAGTCCCAGTTGTTATATCCAATGACCTCATCAGTGACCCAGAACCAGAAGCTCAGAGTGCAGGTGTAGCGCAGCCCCAGCCAGACAAAAGGAGTGGAGGCGTTTTTTGCTTGTTCCTGGAGCCACACCTGCTTCTGGCGGTTGGTGATGGAAACCAGATCATGGTGTTTCTCTCTGCAGTAATAAAGGGCTTCCTCCCAGGTTTTGTTTTCTCGGATCAGGATCACGTTATCTGTCACCACAAAACCCAAAGAGCTCTGAGTCTTTGCTGTGCTTTATGAACAATGACAGACATGAACAGTCCACACTTACAGAAACAAGACAAACAGGCACAAACATTTGGACAGTTACACCTGTGACTGTGTAGGTGAACAGCTCTAATGAACATTTATATAGTAAAGATGAGAAAAGACAGAGAGCTTTGTTAGGAAGGAAGAGGTTTAAATATATAAAATATCAGTAGGTCTGCATTGAGTAAGACTCACTGTACACATGCAGTAAATTTATTTTGCAGTTAATAATTAAAGGTTGTCCGCAGTTTTAATAAACAGTGTGGTTAAATTGTACATCTCAGAGGGAGTCAACCGAGATACAAAAAGATAACTGATCTAAATCCTCTCAGTGATTCCAGCAGTTCATCTATTGGACAAACAGCTGAGATAAATCTGTGTAAACTCACCATCATAGCAGAAGAAAGGCTTTCTTTGGTCACATCCAGCAGAGCTCCATCTTCCTGATCTCTCTAACAGAGTCGTAGCACATGTCCTGTTGTTTACGCTATCATTAAATGAGTCCACGTCCCAGTATCTGAAAGAGAAGTTACTCCCATCTGACCACCTCCAGCTGTCTCTGAACAGGCCGATCCACGAGGCTGTAGAGTTCTGCAGCGTCTTAAACTCTTCACTGTATATCTGATCGAGTCCACTGGCCAGGTCAGTGTGATGCTGTCTGCAGTAGTTCTGAGCCTGAGTCCAGTTTACAGACTTATCATTCAAATGAAAGGTTTTGTTGTTTTTCATTGTTTCTGTCAAATCAACAGAAAAACAAAATAACATTTTTATCAACTAATTTGTTTCATTCTTTAAACTCTTTTTCAGATTATAAACTACATTATAACATTATTAAATATTGTTTCATCATATTACTGTCCACATATTCTCACCGTCATAGCAGATGAACTGAAATGTGTCACTACATGGATAATCTGCCCACTTGTCTCTTGTCCTCACACAGTTCTCAGGGTTTTCTCCATTATTTGGCTCTCCAGCTGCCCAACAGGTCTTATTTTCAGTGTATTCCTTCCCCGGCAGAGACCAGTGCCACGTCTTGTTGTCTCCTTGCTTGCTGTACAGTCCAATCCAGGCTTCTTTTTGACTCTGTGCAGAGTCTTGAAGTCTTCTCATGTCTGTCAGGTCAAACACTTTGGCCAGGTCTTTGTAGTTCTTTCTGCAGTATGCCCGTGCTTCATCCCAGCTCATCTCTTCTTTAATAAAGTGGTACTTATACAGGTGACATGTGATGAAGACACACTGACCTAAAACAGAAGAAATACTGTTGAATATCTGCTGATACAAGCAGGAAACTCATGTTCCCATCAAACTGTCCAGTTTACAGGTGAATCCTTGATTTTCTCAGTCAGAGTTCATTTGTTTAATGAGTCCTGATCAAACTAAAGGATTTTAGGTGGAAACAATCAGGAGCCCTGGTAAAATGATCACTCACCCATCAGAAGAAGCAGAAACAGACTCCACTGCATCGTCGCTCTGTCACATGAAAATGACTTTTCTGTCATTTGGAGGAAACAATGAATCCAGCAGCTCTTCAGTGTTTGATGGACACGCAGCACTTTATATTAAACACAGATATCTACTTTATCACACACTGCTGTAAGAAATATATGATTATTCTTAATAAATGATCATCTGTTTAAAATTGTCCATGAAGAAAGAAGCAATAGTTCAAATGTGGTCCACACAGCACCTCTGTACACAAACATGAAATGAGCCTGCAGGTTTGAAACTGGTTCTTCTCTGGTGTTCATGCAGACAGCTGTGCAGTAAATAACCATCTGTACTAACACACACGCTCTTTGTACTCAGTATTTCAATATCAAGATACAAATCTCCCCCCTGACACAAAGACACAGTGTAGATATGGCTTATGAATGGACTTGTTTATGGAAAAAAGACATAAAGCACCTCACTGTGGACTGTCCAGCAAGCAGGAACAGGAAGTTTTATTCTAATTTCTAAAAATTATTTCCTTGTTTGTTTAACATTTCCTTGATGTGGGGGGTGCAGGGGAGGGCTATGACAGCAGAGGTACACCTACACACATCGCCACCACAGTGACACACTCCACTCATGCTCACATGAATCTATATGACTTCACAGGCCAAATTTACAATATAGGATTTCAAGCCTTAAACCAGCTTTTTAAAATTAAGCGGCTACACTGGTTTGAATTAAATTTTCTTTATACAGCGCCAAATCACCACAACAGTTGCCGCAAGGTGCTTTATATTGTAACGTAGACCTTACAGTAATGCATGCAGTGAAAAACCAAATAACCATATGACCCACTATAAAGCACTTTGGTGACAGTGGGAAGGAAAAACTCCCTTTTAACAGGAAGAAACCTCCGGCAGAACCAGGCTCAGGGAGGGGCGGGGCCATCTGCTGCGACCGGTTGGGGTGATTGTGTCTATATCTATTTTTACTTGACTTTGGCCTTTGACTTGAGATTATTTATATATTTTTGCATTTAAGAAAATGTTTTCTTTAAAAAGTTAAACTTTAACATGGCACATAAACAAGAAAATGTTTTAGTTGTTTGTTTGTTTTTGACAAATGTTGTATGGAGTTAAATTTAAAAAACTGCAATATTAAAAATAGAAACAAATGAACAGTTCGTTCTGTTTTGAATATTTATTATTGTTTGTTAATAAGACAAAAGTATTTCTTATTAGATTACATGAAAACTAAAGTAATCACTCTAATCTGAACATTTGCTCACATTGATTATGGTAAACCAGTATTTGCTCAGGTTACTTTAAACATATCACTTTTATCACTGAATACAATAAACTCGAACTCATATCAAGTAACTTGTAAATAACCGTTCATATAAAGCCATTATTAAACAATGTGTACATTGGTAATGGTAATTGCGTCTCACCTCAAAACACACATAAAAAACATAAATTGAAAAGATATATGAGCCTGATTAACCTCACTGTTACAAATACCATTTGTGCATCATTAGTAAAGCTACTGTACTTGAAGCTCACTTTACCTGCTACCAACAAGGGTAGCTACCAACTTTGATTACTTTTAGTCATTTTCCAAAGTTATGCTTTACTTTAACATGTTTACAACAATCTTATCATTGTTACTGTTTTACATAGGAGTCATTTTGAGGACAATTACTCCACCTGGGTAATAAAATAAAGAGGCACAGATTACTACTTTGTTTAAAGCTTCAACTACAGGATTTATTCTGCAGGCTTCCCTATAAGGCAGTATACATTCTTCCTGAGAGCATTGTGGCATCTTTAGGGAATCCAGTTTGATAAAACTTCAAGTGTAATTAGATAAAAACTGAACCTGAACAAAAAATATTACTGGGGTGTCCATTTTTTAACTTGCTTTAAAACATGAACTGAACTGTAATCCCCATAACTTATGCACCATTTTTATATCTCTTGACTTTTTAACTATTATTTTAATCCATATTTATGTCTTAAAACTACATTTTTAACCATTCACAAAGACTATGTAGCATAAGTACCACAGTGGGTTTTTTTTGGATCATCATAATTACTTAAAGCTGGTCTATGTTCAGCATTGCAAGTAACTAATCATGACTAAAAAACTAGTCATATTTTACAATTAAGAAAAAAACTTGCTGATGTCCACTCAGGAAAAGGGGGATTTATAGTCAGGGTTGGGGGTTAGGATGTGATCGTTATTATGGTTACAGAGCTGTAGTGCGGTTTTGGGATTAGAGTTTGATGTGTTGTGTGATGGTGTTTACACACTGCAAAACTGTAATATCACCACAGTGTGATTGGTCACTTGGACCAGCATCAGTTTGATGATCCAGGAGCAACACCGTCAAGAGGATAGACATTGTGCTTCTTTTTGAGCAGCTTAACTAAACACAGACACACAACGAAGAGTGAAAACTACTTTCCTTCGTCTTTTACAGTGTTTGAAAGAAGACATCGATCACATGACTGTGGAATCTGCTTTATTGAGGAAAGGATCAGGAAGTGAAAATACAACAAACAGCTGACAGCTCAGAGTGTGGTTTCATCTTTGCATCCATCTGTGTGTGTGTTTGTTTGTTTGTGTGTGTGTGTGTGTGTTTGTGTGTGTGTGTGTGTGTTTGTGTGTGTGTGTGTGTGTGTGTGTGTGTGTTGACACTGGAAAGTCACACACACAAACACCCACAGAGCTCCGCCCCCTCCAGCCTTACATCCAAACAAAGCAATCAGACACTCAGTTTCCCAGCACACACCTCGCTGTCATCCGGCCAGCACAGACCAGGTCCATCCTGGAGGCAGCTCACCTGAGCAGTTCCTCCTGTCAGACAGCTGTAAAGACTCTGAGAACACTCTGCACACTACATGATGACTCCACCACTGAGGCTCCAGTAGATCCACCACAGTCCAGTTTCAGCCTGACTCAAACAGCCTGGATCAAACACAGAGCTGCCAGCTGCTGCTGCTTTTGCTCCCAGCTATCAGACAGAAGCAGAACCAGCTCCAGGTCCACAATCAGGATCCACTACTGGGAACCAGCATCAGTCCTGGGGCACAGAGAGAGAAAACAAGGAGACGGCTCATCGTGAGAACAGGACCTGTATTGCGTTAACCAACAGCTCCACACTGGTCCCCACAGTCTGCTGGTGTGAAGCAGCAGATGTGCCGGCACAAAGACTACAAATCTTTTATGATCTATTCAAATAAATCATGAGGATCATTCAAAGCAGCCTGGAGCAACACCTGGTTTTGGACTGCTTGGGGAAGAAGTCGTAGACTCTGCAGAGCGCCAAGGCAGGATGACGACCACCAGGGGGCGTCATGGAGTGAAGCCTGGCCAATGGCATCACTGGAACATAAAAAATAAAAAAGGACTGAACACAGAAGGGAAACTTTGACACATAATAAACTGCCAGCTGTTGGCACCTGAACACATGAAGAAGAAGCTGAGACGTCTTCACTTAAAGTGCTTTTATAAAACCTCCACATGTACACCCGAACACATTATTCTCCATGAGAAAACATCTCACTCAGATCTAGAAACACCAGGTACCCTCACACAGTTTTAATGTCTCACTGATGAAGTTGAATTATGAATCATTTTTTCCAGTGGACTGTGTGTGAGACACCCGATTTTACTGTGAAAGGAGCAGAACTCCAGACGACTTTTACATAAAGATGAAACCATCAGCAGTGTGTTCAGTCAGGAGCTGATCCCTCAGTGAGGACCTGAGCTTTCATGTGATGAGCTGATGTCACAGAAACAGTGAGTCACCTGACTTAGGCAGAACATTTGTGAAGCAGAGCTCAGAGTCGGGTTTGAAGAACATCTCCTTCTGAGGTCTCCACAAGCTCAGAGCTGCAGCATCTTTGTTCCAGTCCTCTGCCTGTTTCTCACTGAACCTGTGAGCCAAAGATGTATCTGCAACACAGAGAACGAGGGTCAAAGGTCAAAGGTGATGGCTCAGGCTGAACTGACACGTCACAGTTCTAATGTTTTTTGCCTAAAACTTAAACCCAACGATCCAACTGATCCAATCAATCCAAGTTCTCCTGACTCTGGACAAACTGAAGCCGTTCAGAAGCTCCATCAGCTTCTGGAATCAAAGCTTCTCTTTTCTATGCTGCAAATTTAATCTGGTTTTAATTAATTTTAGTCTGATCTAACCTGGTTTTCGCCTGGGATAAACTGGTTTTAGTCTGGTTTAAACTGGTGTTTCAGTGGGTGCTGATCTGACCTCCACTCTTCCTCCTGTAGATGACTCCAGCCAGAAACAAGATCAGACCCAGGATCAGTCCTATGGCTCCAACGATGATCAGTCTCTCTGTTTCAGGCATGGGCGGAACTGAAGACACACAGGTGAGAGTCACACAGGTGAACGGACACACAGGCAGTGTACAGGTGTGTCGATACAGATATTTACCCCAGTTAATAATCAGTGGTTCCTCCAGGCTGGCGTGCTCCACCACACAGGAGATCTTCTCTCCAGACCTTCAACACAAACACAAATCAACATCACTTATATTTATCTGATTTATCTGATTTGTGTGATCAGCTGATGGTTACCTGATCACCTGCAACACATTTTATATCATGGACATGACTCACAAAGGTGTGGAAAAGAGAAATTATGGAAATATTCACATAACTGAATCAGCAATCGTCCTGTTTTAAACTTTCAACAATATTAAACACAATCTTGGGGACTTCCTGTTTTCGATCTCAATTTTCAGACAGTTCCTGCTGAAACACTCGGCTCTGCAGAAACTGGAACCTCGGATGGGTTCAGTTTTAGCAGGAATGAGGAAGAAGAAGAGGGAACAGCTTTCACAGGCTGAGCTGTGAATATGGGATGTTATGGTTATTCAAACTAAAGTCAGTGAGCTGGAGCCACAGAAGAAAACCTGGACAAAGATCAGAGTTAACAGCCTGAGCTGAAGGATCAGACCCTTCAAACATCACCATTGCAGGAGTTTGGTGCAGACAGTGGAATTATCCTGGAGAGAGCACACGTGGTCAGACTGTCCAGGCAAAAAAAGAGTCCTGGTCCCAGGTTGACCTGGACTCACCTGGGCATGTACTCCAAGTGGGAGTGGACCTGGTAGAGCCAATCACCATTTGCAAACTCTTCAGTGGAAGTGATGTCAGAGGTTATTTCCTGTCCATTTCTCAACCAGCTCACTTTGATCTGTTTGGGGTAGAAGTCATAGACGCTGCAAACCAACATGGCAGGATGGTGACAACCAGGAGCCATCTTGGAGTGAAGTCTGACTGATGGTTTCACTGGAACATCAGGAAGAGGAGGAATGTTTTTACTTCATTCAAACTTAAAACTGCAACACAATAAAGTTGAAGTGACTTTATAAATATAACAAGCCTGAAATGGTCAGACTGTTCCTGTCAAACTAACAGAACTACAGAGAACATGTAGCTTTAACTGAATGTGTCACCTTCAGCAGTGTTAGCTGTAAACTAAGTGCAGAGAGTTCAGTCAGGACATCAGTGTGATGAAGTTTATATGATGATCTCATGATGTCACAGAAACACTGACTCACCTGACTTAGAAAGAACATTTGCATACCAGATCCCAACGTTGGGTTGGCAGTACGTCTCCTTCTGAGCTCTCATTGCAGCGAGCTGTGCAGGATTATTGTTCCACATCTCTGCATTCTTCACACCAAACTCCGTGTATCCAACATACTTTCCCACATCACTGCTGAACCTGACAAACTCTATCTTGTTATAATAGTACGAGGTGATGAACTCGATGTCCCTTAGCTCAGTGGAGTTAAACAGGCAGCGAGTTGAAGAGTAACACTCATATCCATCTGAAACACAAAGATCAGAGAATCACTCTCCTATAGTAGTTTGGGAAACCTTTAAGAACATGTTGTTGGAATGATATGATCATGATAGCTTCACCTTATTTAGATCATTAAGCTTACCAACAGAGTATCAGTTACATTTCATATATATAACAACAATTCACAAAAATAGGGCAGACCTTATAGCAAGGTTCTTGAACTCCAGGCCTCGAGGGCCGGTGTCCTGCAGGTTTTAGATATTATCCTGTGTTAACACACCTGAATCAAATGATTAGTTCATTACCAGGCCTCTGGAGAACTTCAAGATATGGGCAAATCTAAAGGCTAGACCGTCCAATTTCACAACCTCGCATTTCCAGCCTTCTCGATCTTCGAAGAACCCGGCCCACGTAGACCACGAAGGCCAGGTCCTCCAAAGGATGCAGCCTACATTTTGGGACACGGCTATGTTGAGGAAGTAATTCAGCCATTTAAATCAGCTATGTTAGATCGAGGACACATCTAAAACCTGTAGGACACCGGCCCTCGAGATCCCTGCCCTATAATATTACAGAGGTAACCCCAACAATCTTAAGATGAGTAAAGTTGGCAACATTTGAAAAGAAAAACTTTTTTAAAGACAATTACAACCAACAGAACCAGGATCAGGAAGAAGCGCTGCCATGACAGGTTGTGTTATTGAAGAACAAAAAAGGAGAGCACAGAGACACAAGACAAAACACAAAGATGGAAGACATAATTTAATGCACCAGTGATGTATAAACACATGGGAATCCCCCAACAGCCTACACCTATTGTAACTGTTGGCATGATGACATTGTATATAATTTGGATTATTTCTTTATCTTGTCAAGATCCATGTCATGATTGTAAATTGTTTAAGCTGTACATTACTTTGTTTGTTTTTTGTAGTCAACGTTTTGGTGCTTTTATTTTGAAAGTCAAGTTCGCTTACAAGTTGCGCTAGTTTCCTCTTTGGGTAAAAGAAGAAAAACACCTGTAAGCGCGCAGAAAGGATGGTTTTTATTGAAAGACATGTTAAGTGGACTTTAACTACACACGGTTAAACGGTTAAAGGAAACCTCAGAAGAACGGCGGCTAATTCCCTTTTTGCAGCATGCAGCCAACGAGGTATTTATTTATTTATCATGTTTGTTGTACAGTGTTTTTATTGCTGTGTCTTACGCTGAGTTATTTTGTTAATGCTGTATAGTTTTCACGGTGGCTTTGGAGAGAAGTCTTCAAATAAACCAGTGACAGAAAACCACTTGCGTCTGCCTGTGCTTCGAGGGAATTATAGTGAAAACTCGGACTGTTCGTCGACGCAAGCGGCCACTAATTGACTATGTGCACGAGACAATGCTAACTTCCTGGTTTGAGACCGGATGTGGGGTTGTGCATTTCCGGTAGCTTTACTTTGCGGTCAATCGCTACTGCGAAGATATCCTCCAAAATCACGTCCAAAACTCGAAAACGGAAAGATTGCGTTAAGTTACAAAGAGCAGAAGGTGGGAACACTCACCGCTGTTGTGTCATAAAAAAATCTAATGATCAATTTTGACGTTTAAAGCGTTTCGATCGATCAGTTGTTTACATCACTCAACACAAGCAGAACTGCATTACTGCATGCAGAAGACACATCGTCCACATTCAGAAGCACATCTCTGTATAATGACTGGTCTTATGATTTAAACAGGCAAATGTTCAGCATTCAAACTACAGGTGAAGAATAGTCAAACCAGATGTTTCCCCTGTTATGTCGATATCAGCTAGTCAAGTACACACCTACACAGCATGTTAACAAACCGTGAAAAAAGCCACACAAAAAATGAATGATTGCTGGTAACGGTTTCTATACATTAGTATTTACGAAGGGTATGTTGTGACTTACCTTCAAAATTACAGTGGTCCCTCGCTATAACGCGGTTCACCTTTCACCTCGCTGTTTCGCGGATTTTTTAGTGCAAGTTTGCATGCTTTTTTTTACGTCACATTGTGTCCTGCGTCCTGATCGCTGCAGACGATCTCCTCCGTGACGTCTCTCCTGTACAGTACAGAATCGCTGCATCGATCGCTAGCAGTGTGACTCTGAAGTGCAGTACTGTATGTCCACGAAACGTTTTGCACCGTCAAAAAATAAAATTGGCTACTTGATTTCACCTATCGCTGGTTATTTTTAGAACATAACACCAGCGATAAACGAGGGACAGCTGAGAAATATAACATTTGAATCCCTTTTCTCTTTTGCTGAGGCGCGGGGGAAAAATATCGACAAGTCGATGAACATCATTTACAGATATATTGGGTAAATGCCCAAGACATCTATAGAAATGTAAATCGCCGCTTGATTCATTCATTTGCTTAACTTGTTTTGGACCGTAAACCAGGCGCGAATAGGACACCGGAAACAAAGCTCCCCACAGGAGTTTCCGCACCGGAAGTAGCATATGCTAACGTGCACATAGTCAATTGACGATGCGGCAACTTCAAAGCATCAGCGGGCTTGTTACTACATGTCTACAGCGCAGCGGAGCTGACAAGAATGGGCAGATAAGCTGAAAGTACTATATGCATATGGTGATATGACACATGCACAAGTATTAAAGGGCAGTGTTTTAAGGAAAGGTGTTTAAGTTAAGTGGCCTAAGAAGGGACTTTTGCAAACATTGCTGAAGAATACTGTGATTGATAACTACTGTGGTGTATAGTACATCTTGTTTTGGTGTGTAAGCTAAAACCTTTGAAGATTTTAGGGTAAAAGTGCATTTGGGAAGCAATAAGTGAAGGTTTTGGATGTAAATTCTTGAACTGTTTTGAAGTTTATTATCAGGTGTATTTTTGTAAGATAACACTTCCATTTGAACTGTGTTATTTTTGTGCCATTTACATATGAGTAAGTGTTAAACATTGAGGCTTGGTTAACCATCTACATTTCTTATTTCTAAGTGGGTTGATTAAGAAGTGCTGTAAAATGTCAGAACCAAGCGAGCCTACAGTTCAGTTTAGTGACAGTGCAGACTTTCAAGATCAGTCTGAAGAAGGTCAAGTGCATGGTGCTGAAGCTCAGCAAGAGGAAGCGCAGCAGCCAAGACGAAGTGAAAGAATCAGAACTCTAACAGAGAAAGGCAAAGAAATGCAAAATGAGAAAATTAAAGCACTCCAGCAAAGGTTTAACTATATATATGACAAATGGAAAACACAAGTTAAATCTGCAAGACAATCCTTATCACAGACAACAGAGACCTTGTCTGAGGACTTGCTTAATGACATTATAAGTGATGTCACAGGTCTTTCTGCAGATGTCCAGCGTATCTATGAAGAGCTACGAAAGATCTCTGCTCCAGACCAGGTCACGCGTCGTAGAGTGGATCGGTGTGTAGAGATTTCTACATTTGTTGCATCCAGAGCCTCAAGTAGGTTGCATGGAAGGTCTCCAGAAAAGGAGGAGCAAGACTGGCCAGAAGCAGGCTCTCTCTTTAATTCAAGCACCTGCAATTCAGGTTCTGTTGCTTCCATTTTGAAAGGCACCTCAGTACTTTCAAGCAGGTCTTCTGCAAGGCGACAAGATGCTGCTGCTGATGTTGCTGCAAGTCAGGCTGTTCTTAAAGTGTTACAAGAACAAGAAAAAGAACAGTTAGAAATCGAGCGTCTAGAAGCTGAAGCTAAGAAAAAGATAGCTGAGCAGGAGGCAGCAGCAGTAAAACGTCGGTTAGAAAGAGAGGCACAAGAGGTAAAACGAAGAATGCAGAGAGAGGAAGAAGAAGCTAAAATTAAGGCTCAACTAGAGGAAGAGCACGTAGCTCTACAAAGGACTCTGGAGGAAAAGCGGAGAAAATTACAGCATCTGGAAGCAATGAAGGATCTCAGTGCAGCAAGGGCGAGAATGCTGGTGTACAATCAAGAGCATGACAAAGAGGAAGAGCAAAAGGACGTACTGCAACCTGAGATTGTAGTGGATAATAAAGTTTGTGCTCCCACAGGCTCTTTGCCCCAGTGTATGCCTCCTGCACCACAAGTTGTGACCACTTCTTCAAATGACAGTACTGCAGAACTTGTCAAAGTGCTGGCAGGAGCTTTAAGTGCCAACTGAATTCCAATTCCTGAACCTACAGTATTCAGTGGGGATCCATTGAAATACAGTGACTGGAAAATCTCCTTTGAAACGCTGATTGACCAGAAGAGCATTCAAGACAAGGAGAAAATCTACTACCTTCGCCGGTATGTAAGTGGACAAGCTAAGAAAGCAATCGATGGCTATTTCCTTCTTGGAACTGAGTCAGCCTATGCTGCCGCAGTTGAGATTTTGGAGGAAAGATATGGAAACCCATTCACAATTGCAAAGGCATATAGGGACAAGCTTCAGACATGGCCCAAGATAGGCTCCAAGGACAGCTTTGAACTCAGAGAGTTTTCTGACTTTCTCCGTAGTTGTGAAGCCGCCATGGTCCATATTAAGGCACTGGAAATCTTGAATGACTGTAATGAAAACAGAAAAATTTTGTCAAAATTACCAGATTGGCTAACAGCAAGATGGAATAGACAAGTTATTGAAATAGAAGAAGCAACTAATCAGTTTCCCTCCTTCAGCCAATTTGTGAAGTTCTTGACAAGAGAGGTGAAAATTTCTTGCAACCCTCTCACATCGCTGCAGGCACTGAAACAAGATGAAGCTGAAAAAACCAAATCCTCAAGACATTTCAACTTTGCAGCAAAGACATTCATCACAAGTTCCAGTGAAAAATATGCTGATACATGCCTTTTCTGCAAAAGGACTGGGCATACATTGCACCAATGCAGGAAGTTCGGGGAGAAAGCAGTTAATGATAGAATTAAATTAATTCAAATGGAAAAGTTGTGCTTTGGTTGTCTGAAGTACGGTCATCACTCAAAGAGTTGCATCAGTAGGAGTGTTTGTGACAAGTGCCAGAAGCGTCATCCTACTTGTTTGCACGAAGAACGAGCCAAAGAGAAGCAAAAACCACCACAGGCCAAGCAAAATCGGAATCATGAAACTTCGAGTGAGGTTCACAAAGAAGTACAACTAGCACAGGATTACGAAATGACCAGAACTGCTACTTCAAATACAGTAATGCTTCATGGAGCTAAAATACAAACAGCTGCAATACTTCCAGTGTGGCTTTCCTGCACAACACAACCAGCACAAGAAGTCCTTGTGTATGCTTTATTGGATTCGCAGAGTGACACAACATTTGTGTTGAGTGAAGTAGCAGAAACCTTACAGATAAATAGAGAGCAAGTCAAGCTTAAGCTTTCTACCATGACGTCAAGAACTACAGTTGTGAGTTCTCTAAGAGTAAGTAACCTACAAGTCCGTGGCCTTTACTCCAACAAGAGAATCTCCTTACCACCAGTGTACACACGTGATTTCATCCCAGCTAACAGAACTCACATCCCAACCAATGAAACTGCAGAGGCGTGGCCCCATCTAGTACACTTACAGTCAGAAATTGCACCTCTGCAGGACTGTGAAGTGGGTCTGCTTATCGGATATGACTGTTCACAAGCCCTGCTTCCGAGAGAAGTTGTGTCTGGCAAAGAGAACGAGCCTTATGCGCAACGTACAGACCTTGGATGGAGTATTGTTGGTAATGGAAACCCCTGTGTTGATTATGGGGACGCAATCGGAATCAGTCATCGCATAGTAGTGAGACAAGTGATACCAGATGTTGAGTCTTCTGTCAACCTCAAAAGGGTAGTGCATTATGTGAGCTAAACCAAAGTAAAGGAAGTAACTCCTTCAGACATCATAAGGGTCTTGGAATCAGACTTCTCAGAAAGAACTGGAGATGATATTGTGTCTCAAGATGATCTCAAGTTCCTGACAAAGTTGAGGAAAAACATCGTGCAAAATGATGCAGGTCACTTTGAAATGCCGCTGCCATTCAAAGAAGACAGGCCTAAATTACCCAACAACAAGATATGTGCCATACATCGCTTGAAGTGCCTGGAAAGGAGACTAAAGAAAGACCAACAGTATTACAGAGACTACGTAAGCTTCATGAATGACATTATTTCATGTGGTGATGCAGAGAAGGTCCCTGATGAAGAAAATGATGAGAAATTGGCTTGGTATATTCCACATCATGGGGTTTATCATCCACAGAAACCAGGGAAAATACGTGTGGTATTTGACTGCTCTGCCAAATTCCAAGAAACATCTCTCAACGACCATCTACTCACTGGTCCAGATTTAACGAACACATTGGTGGGTGTCCTTTGTCGCTTTCGAAAAGGTTCTGTTGCAATCATGTGCGACATTGAGAGAATGTTCCACCAGTTTCATGTCAAAAGGGAAGATCAAGATTATTTGAGATTCCTATGGTGGGAGAATGGCAACTTGGAAACCTCACCATCAGTTTACAGAATGAAGGTTCATTTGTTTGGAGCGGCCTCATCGCCTGGCTGTGCCAATTTTGGCCTAAAACATCTGGCAACACAAGGACAAGGTCAGTTCAACGAAGAAACTATACATTTCATCCAAAGGAATTTCTACGTAGATGATGGATTGGCAAGTGTTACAACTGAGAAGGAAGCCATCCAGCTTGTCAAGGAATCACGAGAGCTTTGTAGTATCGGACGATTGAGACTGCATAAGTTTGTTTCCAACAGCGAGAATGTCATGGCAACCATTCCACAAGAAGAGCGTGCCACAATCAAGGATTTGAACATGGCTTTGGACTTACCACATATGGAAAGAGCTCTTGGAGTAGAGTGGTGTGTCACGTCTGACTCATTCAAGTTCAAGTGAAATCCAATCCACTAACAAGAAGAGGTGTGCTCTCTACTGTGGCCTCTATATATGACCCCTTGGGATTCATTGCACCCTTCGTCCTTGTAGGGAAACAAATGCTCCAGCAAATGTGTAAAGAAAGGATTGGCTGGGATGAGGAGCTTCCAGAAATCCTAAAACCTCAGTGGGAGTCCTGGATTAGAGACCTTCCCAACCTGACTAACATGCAAGTCAAAAGATCCCTCTTACCTTCTGATTTTGGTAATGTCAAAAGGTATGAACTTCACCATTTTTCAGATGCCAGTTTCTCAGGATATGGTGTATGTACTTACCTGCGAGCCATCAGTGAATCTGATGAAGTACATTGCTCTTTGGTAATGGGAAAATCCAGAGTTTCCCCAATCAGTGTTACTACGATACCAAGACTGGAACTCACTGCTGCAGTTGTTGCAGCCCGAACCAGCGACATGCTTCGCAGTGAACTGGAAATCCAGGATCTTCAGGAATTCTTCTGGACAGATTCCACTGTTGTTCTTGGCTACATAAACAACGACGCCAGAAGGTTTCAGGTATATGTAGCAAATCGCATACAGAGGATCAAGTCAAGTACAAACCCTGAACAATGGGGTTATGTCGCTTCAGAAGATAATCCAGCTGATCATTCTTCTCGAGGTTTGACTGCAGAGCGGCTTAGGACCTCAAATTGGTTTACCGGCCCAACATTTCTTTGGCAAAAAGAACTTCCTGGCAGACAATGCAAGGTGGGAGAAATCAAGGAGGATGATCCTGAACTCCGCAAGCTGATTGTGTGTAACACAAAGTCAAAGGAAGACAGATCATTGTTGGATAACTTCAAGAAATTCTCTGACTGGTCAAGGTTATCGAGAGCAGTTGCCAGACTGAAAAGATACATCAGAATGCACAAAGGTATTCAGCAAAGAACAAGTGATAGCACAAGTCTAGAGGAGAGAAAAGAAGCAGAACTTGTTATTATCAAGTTGGTTCAGGAAGAAGCATTCTCAGATGAGATAAAGAGCTTGGAGCTAAAGACAATAGTTGAAAACAGTCCACTGTGCAAGTTAAATCCTTTCTTGGATGAAGAAGGGATCTTAAGAGTGGGAGGACGTTTAAGTCAAGCCACGTTGCACCCTCATGTGAAGCACCCAGAAATTCTGCCAAAAAATAGCCACGTAGCAGTTTTACTAATCAAGCATTTTCACGAAAGAATCCATCATCAAGGACGTGGAATGACAATGAACGAACTGAGAGCAAATGGTTGGTGGATCCTGGGATGCAGCGGTGCAGTTTCATCACATATTTTTAAATGTGTGACCTGCAGGAAGTACAGAAGATCCACTGAAGAGCAAAAAATGGGTGACTTGCCACAAGATAGGAAGGACAGAAACAACACCGCCTTTTACTTACGTTGGCATGGACTGCTTTGGTCCAATCTATGTTAAGGAAGGAAGAAAGACTCTCAAAAGATATGGTCTTTTGTTTACCTGTCTATGTTCAAGAGCCATACATATAGAAGTGGTTGATGACATGACAACTGATGCATTTCTCAATGCTTTAGGGCATTCATTGCCATAAGAGGAAATGTTCGACAGCTAAGATCCGACCAAGGAACAAATTTTGTTGGTGCTAGGAGAGAGTTCATGGAGTTAATGAAGGGAATGGATCAAGAAAAGGCTAAGACTCTAGGATGTGAATTTCTCATGAACCCTCCAAGAGCAAGCCATATGGGAGGTGTCTGGGAGCATCAAATAAGGACTATAAGAAGTGTTCTTACCGCTATTCTCGATCAGTCATCTCAAAGGCTTGACTGCACCTCCTTAAGAACCTTTCTGTATGAGGTCATGGCTATCATCAACAGCAGACCACTCACGACTGAACATTTGAATGATCCATCAGGCCTTGAACCATTGACTCCAAACCACATCTTAACAATGAAGTCCAAGATCATTCTGCCCCCGCCTGGAGAGTTTGTCAAAGAAGATGTTTATCTTAGGAAAAGATGGCGTCGA